>NC_058191.1:10002500-10707154 GCF_907165205.1 Coccinella septempunctata
CTCTTCTTTTCGGATGTCCTAACTGATTTTCTCGGCGTGAAGGTCCTCATTTTCTTCCACATCTCGAAGAGAATAACGGCGCATATCAGACTATACTCAATTGTGCATGGAAAGAGAAATGGGCTGGAATTCATAACAAGAGATCCTGTGACTAATTCCTCCTGGCAGAATTTCTCATGTATCAAAGTCTCGGTGTCGTTATATTGCTCTGAAAGTATGTAAAACCAAAATTTTCAGCGAAAAAAGCTTATTCAACATCTACGACAGGGAAATTTTTACTTATTACTGCATGTAAGAGAGTGTTTGAATAATGAATAATGAAGAAATGACACATCATCAAGGAAGATTAGCCTAGAACTAGCATGCCCTTTGTCCGTAGATATGCACTTGCTCAAAATGCCATCAATATACTATCACTACAATGTTTTCCCGAGTTTCTTGAGAAGCAAGACTGACTACATAATATACAGTGCGCGTCAAAATTATGGAACAAATTCACATTCTCAGAAGAAAAATATTTGGCAACAAAATCCTGAGACAGGTCAATTTTTTTTCACTTTTTGCAAATTTTTATGCATTTTTGAAGGATTTTTGTTGCATCCTGTGCCCTTTGAATTTTTTGAATAGGGAAAGTGGGTCATGTGGTACCTTTTTCACAAGGTCATTGTTACTTCTTCACAGGCGTGCAGAAATTTTCAAGGTAATTTTTGTTTTTTAAATTTGTTAGTTCGAAGAGGTTTTCAGTATGTGCACTTTGTCATGGCTATTTTATTTTGAGACGATGGTACCTGATAAAATTCGTAACTGAATGAAAGTCGACCATCACACATCGACCATCACAGTTTTGTTCATGCACAACTTTCAACCCCGTGAAAAATTTGAATGATAATGATAATGTTCATTAATTCAAGAACTTATTGTTACAAATTTATATAATCAAGGTTGAATACGTCATATATTAGCAAGTAAAAAAAAAATAATGCAGTTCCAGAATAAACAAACTCTTACACCAAACAAAAAATTCTGTTAGAGAATATGGCTCACATTGAATAAGCATTTCAAATAAAGTTTTCTTGAAAATTTTTTTGTTTAATTTCTTGAATTTGCGAGGCAGGGCATTGAATAGCTTTAGACCCATGTATAAGGGAGACTTCTCTGTAAGAGACAATGAGTGTTGCGGATACAAGTAAGGCTCAGTGTGCCTAGTATTATTACAGGTTAAATAGTTCTTAAAGTATTCGGAATGATCTATCATGAAAACAAGTACTCTGTAAATGTATAAGCCGTATGCAGTTAGAAAATTATTTGCCTTGAAGTGACCTCTACAAGACTCTCTGAAACTAAACCTCAACATCAGCCTTAGTGTGAACTTTTGTCTCAAACAAACTGATTGCATTCCCGCACTACTAGGTACCCCAAAAAATTATACCGTATGATAAGATGGACTGAAAGTTTGAATAATAGATAATTTTCAAAGTAGGAAAATCAACTCTGGTTTTAAGGACATTAATTGAATAAATAACTGAGTTGAGACGTGTTATCAGCATTTCAATGTGTGGGTTCCATTTGAGGTTTCCATCCAGACATATTTCCAGGAACTTCGTGGTACCAGAGACTGAGATGTTATCATTCAGGTTGATAGGAATGACAGCCGTCGATTGATCACAGTTGAAGATCACACATTCAGTCTTAGTTGTGTTAATTACCAGATTGTTATCCCCACACCACTTGTTGATGTCACTCAGTATAGAGTTTGCTCTTTTTATCGTTAGTTAAAGTGAAGACGAACAAAGCAAAACATTAGCATCGTCTGCAAAGGCAACAAGTAAAGCAGAGTGCACATACTGAAAAACTTTTTGAAATAACTGATTAAAAAAAAAATTCTTGAAAATTTCTGCAAGCCTGTAAAGAAGATACAAAGACCTGGCCAAAAAAGTACCGCATGACCCACTTTCCCTATTCAACAAATTTGGAGGCTTGATAGGAATGGCACAGGGTGCAACAAAAATCCTTCAAAAATGCATGAACATTTGGTAAAAATGAAACAAAATTGACCAGTTTCAGGATTTTGTTGCCAAATATTTTTTTTGTTCCATAATTTCGACGCGCACTGTATGTCGATGATAATATGGTTGATTTAACAAATTTACAAAATTTAGCTCTAATACTTACCCCCGGTTCAACTAAGCTTGATCGGGGAATCAATGATTGATTGAAGGATAATCGTCTATTTGTTTTCGATCGATAATTCAGTCATGAGCATTCAGAATATTATTCTAGCATCAAATTATGATCCATATACGTTCATTCAATGATTTTCAATTGATACTTCTTCAATATATTCAGAAATGGAAAGGTTTCAGCGATTTCTAAAGTTATAAAGGTTACCTAATTATACAATAGAATATCTGATATAAGACCAAGTTGGAATTTTCAATAGGTCTGTCGCTTGGGTACTTACCTGAGTGTATCGCGTACTTTTTACTCCTATCTCAGTTAGCAAGCGAGGAAATCGCATACTATTTACTAGCAAGGCACTGGAGAACGGGTTATAAGGATTTGCTTATTTTGACGAAATAATACGTTTCATTTGTACCTATTTTTCGGAATATTTTCAAAATTCTTATAATGCGATAATGTATTTAAAACAGACTTACAGCTTGTCTTCATTTCAAGTAATTTTATATTATTATGGACGGTTTATTTTATCTCAGTGCCCCGAAGTTCCTAGAAATTAGTGTATAAAACTAGTCAGTACCTGCTAAATGGATCATCTCATGCTTGGTCTCTTCAACCAACACGTACAACCATTCGCAGAGGTCAGTGGCAATCATGTGCATTAGTCCAAATCTCGCCACATTTTTTATTTTTCGCAACTCTAAGTCCTGGAATGAAAAGAGGATTATTCAAAAAAATCCAGAACTACTTTATTTTTTGTTTACCTTACTGCTGAGAAAAATGAACTGCATTTGCAAGAGAGTTAAAAGGGTTCTTGCGGCTGGAGTGATGGCATGTAAAACGTTCGTATCGCATTTGGCATAGTGTTTTGCTTCGAAGTATCTCACAAACTCGAGTCCAGAGTATACCATGCTTCCGATGCCGAAAGCTGAAGAAGTGAAGTCCACTTATACTTAGCAAAAAGAAACTTGATATTCAGTTAAAGCAAAACTTTGAGTATTTCATCTTACATTTGACCAAGAAATGATTATTCAAAAAACTACAATGAGCAAATGTTCTCATCAATTCATGTGATGTTGACCATTATATAAGGTGATTCATTGGTGAATGGGAGGAAGCTAGATGGAAGACACTGGGGTAAGTCCTAATAGCATTTATATTTACCTGAAGGGTTAATCGCTCTTTATAATCAAGATACAGCTTGCAAATTTTATTGTTTTTATCAATTTCTTCTCTTACACATTACTTTCGAACTAACCTGTATATTGTGATAATATTTGTTAGGTTCATTTTTCGCAAAAACTTGTTTATACTGACAAATTAACTGAATATCCTTCCATGTGCTAAAAACACGTTACTTCGAAAAGTCCATATTTCTAAAACGATTTTTTGCAATGATGTTCATGTGATTCTTTTAGTTCATTTGATATTTGGAAAATATAGGAATTAACGATGTAATTTGTATATACGATATAATTTGCTGTATAAACTGCTTTCATACAGGTGTTCTCAGAGCATGTGGTACAGACTGATAGGGAGATGTAGATTGTGAATTTTGGGTGTGGCATTACTGGCATTGCACTTCCACAACCAAGACAGGGTGTTATTTAAGGTGAGGCTTTTTTTTTGACAGGTGGTAGAACTCATTAAAAGAGATCATTCCGCCGGCAGTTGCTCATATAAAACATTCGAAATAAAAAAACATTCAAAAGCCTTGGGTATCCATATCTCAATACGACTCTGGATCGTAGTATCTGTCTGTTAGGATATATCACCTGTGATGAATCACGATGCCATATGGATTCAGTCAGAATGTTTTCACCAAATAAATAAAGTGCTCGGCTTCCTTTGTGATCTCAAGAATTTATAGCAAATTTGTGTATTCTTTTTCAAAATTTATTAGGTGATTTTTTCTGTAAGGTATAATTATGAAAGTTTAAACTAAGCATAGGAAAAATACCTCAATGAAAAGGCCGCCCCTGAGATTCTGATCGCCTTATTTTTTTTCAGCACAACACCTTCAATTTTATCCTTCGTTTTGTGAAACTCATTGGTCAGCTATAGTATATCCAAATCCAAGAGGCCAGCTGTAAACATTGCAGCATGCAGTGATCACGCGTCAAGAATGTGATAACGCAGAGGTGTACTAATAAATTTTATTCCGAGAGCGTTATATTTTAAAACTTTTTATGTGTTCCAGTCCCGGTGAAAAATATGTACCTATGCTTATCTACGAGTCTCAGTAATGAACAATTAATCTAAAGTTCCCACATTAATACATACTATGTATATAAATGTGTAACAATATTTTTTGTAAAAGTGACTAGTCCGTAGTGTCGTCAGAAGATGCAGAACTTTCTTCTAAGTTGACGATGACTGGTGTTATATCATCCATAATATTATCCAATTTCCACATGTTCACCTCAACTTTTTGTTTGACATGTTCCACACACTTTCTCCATCTTTCGGAAGTAACCCGTGAGAGACCCTCTTGAAAAAGATTTTGGACGTCAGCCATTTTAAATGTGGTGTTTTTATCTGCCACAAAATTCTTGACATCGGCCCAAATCAATTCAATAGGGTTCAGTTCGCAGTGGTAGGGCGGTAATCTAAGAACAGTAATATTTTGGGCCTTTGCAGTTTCATCCACGATGTATTTTTCAAAGTTTTCTTTGTTCTGCCTGACTATGTCCAACAATTGCGCTTTTATGAGGTCAGGGGTGAAATCAATATTTTTTTTCCTCAACCATTGTTGGATATCACTCTTTCTGAATTGTGAGTTAGGAATTTTTTCCATTTTCCTTGAATGGTAAGGAGCATTATCTAAAACTACTATAGAATTTTCCTCCAATTTAGGAAGTATACCCTCAATCCACTTTTCGAAGGACTGACCATCCATTTCTTCATGGTAGTCACCAGTTTTTTTGGATTGGAAAGTCCAGAGTCCTCCAGTTAAAAAACCAGTGTCACTGCCAATATGACATACTATAATTCTCTGCCCTTTGCCTGGAAAAATATATTCACTTCATTTGAAAAAGAATGTTGAAATCGTTTTTCACCAAAAAGGTACTTACATCAAGTTTCACAAAACTTTGATTGCTCGATCAACGATTTGGCATTCGATTTCCCGAAGGAAATCATTGAAACTTTCATATTTCCGAATATATTGGAGGAGTAGCAGTTGAGAATCATTAAATGGCAGGGGCGTAGCTACCGCGGTATCAGCGGTATCAGCGGTATCAGTGATACGGGGCCCCCAGGCTTTAGGGGCCCCCGAATGTCTGTAAGCAAAAAATTCCTAAAAATGTTATCCAAAACCTCTTACAGGTTTTACAATAGCATTTTTGAGAATAACTGCTAAGACAACCATTCATTTCAAAATCCCGTTCATTACACCGAATCGATCATTCAGATAGATACGAATACTTAAAATCTGAAATTCAGAAAATTCGTGCCATCAAAGAGCTTTTAGAATTAGTCCTGATAAAATTCAATAGCTTTGCATCCAGTTTTCCGGACGATATTACTGCATGCCTTTTATTTTAGACCCTTCCGGTTACAACTGCAATTGCTGAAAGGAGTTTTTCAAAATTAAAACTCATAAAAAATTATCTGAGGACTTCTATGGGACAGGAACGGCTGTCAGACATGTCGTTATTGTCAATAGAGGGGGAACAACTTGAAAAACTGAAATCGTCATCAGCTATGGCTGATTTGATAAATAGATTTGCTGAAATAAATGCTAGAAAAGCGTAGGTATCTTTAATTTTTGGTATTTTTTGTTTATTATTTGTTTGTTTATCATTTCATGTTGTTTGTATATTATTTTATATTCTTTGTATGTTATTTGTTTGTGTATTATTTCGCTCCCAGCACCAAGAATGAGTTAGAACTTTTAATTATAAGTACATATAATCATTTCGATACTAATCGAAAATTTTTTGCTACTTTTATTTTTACTTTACCTTCCTTAGGGCCCCCCCAACACATTTTGATACAGGGCCCCTCTAAGGCAAGCTACGCCACTGTTAAATGGGCGTGAATAGATAATTATTTGGTGCAAGAATGATATTCAGAATGCTTATGACCAACTTATCGACTGAAAACTAATTGACGTTCATCCGTCAATCCATCGTTGATTCTCTGATCAAGCTTTATGAAACCAAGGTTTAAACGAGGGTTAAACTCAAAATTCAAGACCTTACCAGACGGATTTTTCAATCCAGTAGATAGTCCAGCAAGTAACGCTTGCCGAGAAGATGTAACCGTTTCATCGGTCCACACTTTGGATTCAGTATGACCGGCATTTACCCAAGTTTCATCCAAGTAGTAAATCTTCCTGTTTTCATCACGGAACGCCCTAATTTTCGTGAGATACTTTCTTCTCCAACATTTAATGTCGTCACGATCCATTAAAAAACTGTTGCGTTGGCGACGTCCATATTTGAAATTAAGTTTTTTCAATATAATAGAGAAGGTACTCTTCTTAAAATTTGGCAAGTTCGAGTCTTCATTAACTATTTTTAATACTTTCTCTATAGTCGGGTGTTCATTTCTGAAGAAAAACTCGTGAACTTTTCGCCGTATTACATTTTTATCGAAATCTGATAAGGACTCCCATTTGGTGGTCCGATTTTGATTTGTTGCCGGCTGTGATAGAACAACGGAATTTATGTATTCGGAAATAATTCTCCTAACACTTCGAGCTCCAATGCCAAGTCTCTCAGCAACTCGGAGTTCTACGTCCTTTAAACACATTCCTGCATTTTGAATAATCTCAATTTTATAAGTATTCAAAATCATTTCTTTTATCTCGGCACTAAAGTGTCGTTTCAGACGTCTCTTTTTTGGAGGACTTAAGTCAACACGCGATTCCTCAGCAGTATCAGTACTTGACATTATCTTAAATGCTTGTAACTTGAATAACTTGCTACAACTGTAAACCAATTTACGAAAGAAAAAACAATGAATGACCTCTGCAGTTCTGCACAACAATTCGCATACAATCAATAAATCAAACGTAATGCGGTTCTGCGGAGAGTGCTTCTTACTTCCGCCTGCACACATGGCGTTCCTGAAGCTTTGACCAATAAGAGGAGTACCTCAAATAAGATCACGCGTTAGTCAGTTTGTTTACGCTGGCCTCTCGGATTTGGATAGACTATAGATATAAATCTTTGCGAGTTTTCGCTGAAAACTTTGAGACTATATTCAAAAAGAAATTTCAATGAATTCTTCAACAACAAAAAGAGCTGCTCAGTTATGAGCTGCAATAAACTCTTTCACTATTGTGGTTTGTTTAACGGTTGCAAGCAAATATTCAAATATATTGGAACCAATAGCAAATACACTACAAGATGTTTTTATCAATTTTGTAGATGTTCGATCAACGTCACATAAATTTTAATATAGATATATGTGGAAAATATCGTTCCGTTGATGCATGCTTCACAGAAATTTTTTCCAAAGCATCATCTATTGCTCAGAGTCTCAATATAGAGATTGGAAAACCACGAATTTGCGGTAGACAAATGTACATATCTAATTATTAAGCATCTTCAACTGAAGATTACTTCAAAAAATCTATATTTATCCAATATTTAGATCATCTGATTTCAGCCCTTGAAACGAGATTCTCAAAAGAACATGAAATGCTTTTTTCTTTGTTCAATATTTTGCCCAAGAATTCAAAATTACTAGATATTCAATCTTTCGCATCTAAGATCGGCCATATTTATAACATTGAAGATTTTATGGAGCTCGTTCGGTCTTGACGATCATTTAATTGATTCCATCTTTTTTGAAATTTTTCGATAGTCACCGTTAGAGTAATTTTTCTCTCAATAAATCTATCCGTAGATGGAAATGTGATACATATTCTGAAAGAGCAACTCCTCTAGTTAAAAATCTGAAGATTTTATGGAACTCGATGCAGCCGTTCGGTCTTGACGATCATTTAATTGATTCCATCTTTTTTGAAATTTTTCGATAGTCACCGTTAGAGAAATTTTTCTTTCAGTGAAACTAACCGTAGATGATATTTTGCCCCCCCTGAGAAAAATTTCTGCGGGCGCCCATGCATCTTTCAACTACTTTGCGACACTCTGAAAATTCACAAAAGTCATACGCTGACTCTGATGGTTTCTAGTATACTTGACCATGCAGTGGCTGTAGTATGTGACTACCCATATGCAATTACCAAGCTGCAGTCATATTCTGTAGCACTGTAGCATTGCATCCGAAGCACTACCTTGAGTAGGCATACTGATCCGGAGCGGGAATTTCTCAGATTTTCGAGTAACTTCGGTGTCGAAATACTCAGTCCTGGTGAATATTTCATATGAACGATTTTTGGTATCGCATGACTTATTTTGAGGAGTTATATTACCTGTCAAAAAAAAACCTCACCTTTGAGAATACCCTGTATGTACATAAGGTGAGTTTGACTCGCAGATATATGTTTCAACAATAGATTAACGAGGTCAAAAAAAAACATTTTTCACGAATTGGCTTAAATAAGAAGATATATCTATTTTAAGTTTTCAAGGGCTATGCTATCCACAGAAATCTGACACTGAAATTTTTCAAGCCTTTACTATTTTAATCTTGGGAAGAAGCTTCTGTATTAGAAAAATAAAGCAATAATTCGAAAAGGCTCCGTATTCATTTTGGAATTGGAACAATGATTTTCCACATAGTTTCGAATTATTTCATGATCTACTTGAATAGGAAAGCTAGCGAGGAATGCACATAATGCCAATTTAAAATAAATCCAATTTTTTCTGATTCGCAGCAATGAAATAAACAGCACCAATTGCTAATAATGGCCGTTTCCACCGTGAAACAATGTTTGACATTTTAAGGTGTTTCAAGAATTAATCAATTAATTGTTTAATGAAACGGTGCAAACCGGTGAACGGCCATAGGTGTGCTGTACCTAATCTAATTACAGTTGCAGCTGCGATAACATTTAAGTTGCGATTCACATTATTTGCGATAATTGAACTAACTGATTAGCTACTCACCAATGGCACCTAAGCGGAGATAAAAACTTCCATACCTTTTCGATTGATTGGAACTGATCCTCACTGAGTTACTTTCCATATTAGCGTTGTTTTCTAGAATGAATTGTTTTTTCAAGTCACTGTCATCAGAACGATTCTCTTTATAGTTTTGTTTCAAGCGGGCAAAACCGTCATGTACTTAATAAAAATCATATAATAAGCTACTGGAGAAATTTAAAAAAAATTGTACGGTTTTCAAATAATGATGAATTCGTAAGGTAAAGACAAATATGGAATTCCGCAAGTAGTACCTCGAAAATAATCACCATACACGCACGATAGACTCTGTTTTCAATATACAGGGTGTTTCCTAATTGAATGTCAATATTTATGGGGGTGATTTTTGGGCCCATTTTAAGAAAAAAACTTCATATGAACATATGTCCTAATTGTCTTACCTTTTGAAATACAGGCTGGTATTGTTTAGACAGTCAGTGGCACGCCACTGACTGTATTCAACTATGAGCAAATTTGGTCTCTTGAATTTGTTTAGCCCGACGCACGGGTTTCATCTAAAAAAATAAAATCTACGTATATCTCTGCATGGTGATATGTCATATTTATGTATGTATTAAGGATACTGATCTGATCATGCAGAGAAACGGTTTTTATTTTTTTAAGCGGAAACCGTGAATCGGATCGAAAAAGTCAAGTGATCAACTTTGGTAAGGAATGATTAGGAATTTCAAAAATAATTTTTATTTAAGGAAAAATCTGTGGCGTACCATCAATGTCTGCCAAAATAGGTAGGTCAAATTACGTACGAATGCCACTCGTGGAAATTGAGAAAAAAGTGATACATTAAAAAATGCCTCTTGATTCATAGTATACATGTATGACAAATTTCATTGAAATATTTTAAGTGGTATTGTATATATTGATAATAAATGATTTATTTTTGAAAATTTTACCACCCTATATCTCAAAGAGTAAGACGTTTAGGACATATGTTCATATAAAGTTTTTTTCTCAAAATGGGCCCAAAAATCATCCCCATAAATATTGACACTCAATTAGAAAACATCCTGTATATGCAAAACAAAATTTTTTTTCGTTCGAGTGTGGGTCCTTCACAATACTAAAGTTTAGTTATCTACATACAGGGTGACAATTTAAAAACTTGCAAGACCAATTATGTCGCTACAAGGATCAGGTCAATTTCAATTCAGAGGGGGACATATTTTGAGCAGAAATCTCCTTAAACCTAGGTGTAACCTCTACAATATCTCTAAATTCTTCATGGGTAATAGAGGGTGAGCTGAACCTCAATTGGAAGACAATATGTCCCTCTACATAACACTATTGTCTTCAAAAACAAGATTGAGGAGATTTTGGCTTACAATTCTGCTAGAAACATGTCCCCCTCCGAATAAAAATTGACCTGTTCCGGCATTTTCTCTGAAAATATCCTTGTCGAGACATAATTGGCCTGGCAAGTCTTCAAATTGTCAGCTCCTGTAACTACTTCAAGGACTCAATAAAAATTTGAAAACTGTAGTAGGTATTCACGTAGAGGGTCAAGTGATCTTTCAATTGAGGTATAGCGCACCCCCTATTCCTTATTGAGAGTTTAGGGCTGATAGCTCCTACACCTAGGGTTGAGGAGATTTTGGCCTACAATTCTACTCAAAATATGTCCCCCTACGAATAGAAATTGAACTCTTCCGGCATTTTGTCTGAAATTATCCTTGTCGTGAAATAATTGGACTGGAAAGTTTTCAAATTGTCACCCTGTATATCCTTGCTCCAATGTTTTTAAGTTGTGAGAAGAAAACAAATAGTATGAGAATCAAATCGTTTAACTGGTGCTAATACGTAAGAAAAAATCTATCTCCGATTAGTGTTCAAATACTCTCGTGAGCAAAAATCAGAAATCAATTAAATACTTCACCAAACAAGAATATTGGATGAAGAGGGTGGTCGCCAAAAAAACACTCCGTTCCTCATTTGCGAAAGTATATGGGGTCAAGAAAAAAAATTGTCTAATGACGTTTTTCTGGGTATATGAGCCTTCAATTTATATACTAGGTGATTCACTGCAATATTAGGCGTTTATGGAAAAGTGATCAAAATTTTGTGCTGAAAATTTTTTTGCATTTTCCACGATGTATTGTTTTCCTAAAATATTTGTAGGCGTTTGTCACTTCCAGTTATATACCGGAAACAGCCTACTACTCTCTTATTTCTCTCAGTTCTTATGACACACCCAGTATATATGTCTTTGCATCGTTGGATAGCTGATTTGGTGGCAATTTCAACAGTTTACTATACCTTGGTAAAAACTCAACGTTTTATGCCTTATTAGGATTCTTAGGAAAAAAAAAACAGTGAAAAGGAGAGGCCACACTTGCCACACTTGCAGGAAAGGTTCTTTTTTTTACCGTTTTCAATATTGCGATTTCGTGTTATTATAACACTGTTTAGACTAAGAATTTCAGGGTGTTCATCCCATACATCAAGACTAAAATTTTGAAATCACAATCTATGTTGTTTATTATTTCCCTTATTATTGGAATAAGGAAAAAAAGGCAATTCGAATTTCTTGATTAATTTGTGACCTACGGGAACCCTAGAGCAAAATATTAAAATTCTGATAAAATTTTGTCACATTTCTCATTTCCCAATGAACAATTTATCAGATTTACCTCATGAAATGTCAAAGGTATTTGGCATAGAATTTTAGTATTTTTCTGTGGTTTCCAGAACTCGCACACTGATATCACGAAGTTTGAAATGGCTGTTTTCCCCATTTCTATAATAGTTTTTCCTAGATAACTCTTCATTTTAGGAAAAGTTTCAGGCTTTCTCAAGAAAGAATCAACTGAAATAAAAATAAAAGAGGTTGCCATTTGAAAAATTTGGAGTTTTGATGAATGCCATTTTTCCAAATTGGTGATTTACTCATGAACAACCTGTACATTTCAAGTCCAAACAGCAAACAGCCTTATAATACAACAGAATCGCAAAATTGAAAATGGACAAAAGAAGTGTGGCGTCTCGTTTTCAACATTTTTTTTCATAAGGATCCCAATAACCCGTACCCATTGAGTTTTTGCTTAAGGTATGGCATACTGTTGCAATGGCCATCAAATCAGCTATCCAGGGAAGCAAGGTCTGAAAATATTTTAGAGAGAGAGAAAGTTCATTGTTGAAATCCCAAACATGCGAAGTTGCTGCACAAAATTGTGATTTGTTTTCCATAAACTCCTAATAGGCCATCGCAATGAATCACCCTGTATAATGAGCATATAAATATTTTTAATTGATTTGTATACACACTACATATTACATTCGACTCTTGAATAAAGTTAATTCAAGTTTATGCAGTCTCCGATTTACCATTTCGGATTTATTGATCAAAAAAATGTTACCAGGTTGACGCTGAAGCACTCTTGGTTTGAATTTTGGTTTCAAATTTGAATCGGAAACCACCCTTGGCAGAATACCTAGATAACTGATGAAATGAAGAACAGTTTTGTAAAAAACGCAGATGTTTCCCAATGTTATTTGTTGGAAAAACATGTAGGATCTACATTATTATTAATTCATTCATATTGATTGATTGATTGAAAATCCTACTATTGACTCGAGAATAGTCTATAGTTTTCTGTATTCCGTAATTTCTATTCGACCATTTTAATTCTTTATTACAGAAAGAAATTTTAAATGAGCTATAAACAAAATGTAGAAACAAGTTTAGTAGCTAAATAAATGAATACTCACGAAAAGAATTCAACAAAGAGTTGACAGCCTTCTCCTTAGCCACCGTTGTGTAGATAACAATCAGAAAACTTATGCTTCCTACGTAGAGATACAGGTAAAACCCTTGGTAGAAGGATGTGGTGACTTCTTTCGATAATATTTCGGTGATTGGAAAAGCCATCCCCAATACGACAAGTAGCTTAGCGTAGAAAGCTGATAGGATCGTTGTCACGGCATCGCTGGTTTCAAAAGAGAGTCATTTCGGATTCAAAAGACATGTAACGCTTTCAAGTTATCATATTTTTCACTGGGTTTGCGGGTTCTATGCTATGAAGAACGCAAAGACATTGTGAGTACCTACGACAGAGTGTTACCGAATAAAGTATTCTGAGTATTTAAATTCAAGAGACTTCTTTATGCAGAAATTTGTTGCTAGGCTTTTTTTTATTGGAAAGGTACACGATTCCAAAAATTAGGAAAATTTTATTTTTTTTATTTTTCTTGTTCTTGAAATTCGAAGAATGGAAATGAGTGGCTCTAGACTCATTATAAGAACGAAACAGAAAAATAGACAATTGATAGTAGAAACAATAAATAATGAAGAACGATTTGTTTCCATTTTAACTTCAATACTACAGTAAGTCTCATAAGTTGCATAATCTTAACCTAAAGAATAAAAAATAAAAATAAACATTCTTGAAAAGAAAATGTTGATTATAATATCACCAAATCTCATATTTATCATAGTGTATTTTCAGCTGGCCTGATGATGGAATAATTATAATCCGAAATCGATCGCCTAAGAATAAAAATATAATGAAATATAGTGTTTCCTTTATTTCTACTTAATCGATTAAAAATACAAACTTAAAAAATTATGCATAATTCATTCAAGAAAAACTCAGCTGGGTCAAAAGGAATTATACTCCATTAAAGAATATGGACATCAGATTCTGGAAAATCGAAATCGAAATTGTGTTGGTACACAATAGCCGAATCAATGAGTTATATTAGAAATCACTCACCCACAGATCAATAATATTCTTATCTCCTTTCTATCTATCTTCTTTCTCTTTCGAAGCAAACGTCAATTACTGTAGTCATATTTCAAAACTAGAGTACCGTTACGAGTAGAAGAGTACCTATTGTTTTTATTTTTTTTCTTGGTTGTTTTTTTTAAGTTTTTACAGTTTCAAAGTTCATAAAATAGTATAGAGTATATGGTAATAGTTTTGAGCCCATGCATCAGCGCATTGTACAAACTATTCGCCTAGAAGTGTCTTTTCAATGCTACCCTTTTTATATTCTATTCGTTTCTTTTAAAGTGCTGGTAAATTTTCAATAGTGACAATAAGCGGCATATTTCACTCCATTAAAAAAATATCAAAATAGTTATAGGCTATCTTTTCATAACACCTTAACAAGATGCCCTTTTTCACCTTATCAGCAATTTCATTTGAAAGCAGAAAAAAAAATTTCGAATTTTTCAAATTGAATTCGATGAAAGGTTCGAAAGTTTTTGTTTGCAAGTAAAAAATATACCCTTCATGTTTGGACAAGGGATCCCGACCTGATACTTTTCGAACTTATTTGGTAACACCTTATACAGGATGATTCACCGCGATAGCATATTGAATGTCAATAGAAAACAAATCACAATGTTTCTGCAGAAAATTTGCATGTTAGGTTTTCGATATTGAACTCGCCTCCTAAATTATTTCTAGACCTCTGCAACTTTCGGTTATACTAGCAACACCATACTACATATATTCATATTTCAAATGGCACACCCAGTATATCTTTGCATTAAGAGAGTGATTCGATGAGAATGTCAACAGTATGCCATACCTTGGGTAAAACTCGACGATTCATTTGTTATTGGGATAACGGAAGGTCACACATTTTTTAATATTTCAATTTTGCTATTCATTGTAAGAGTAAGATCCCAGAGCGACCAGGCATACTTATTTTCATACAGATTAAACTTTAGGATCTCAGTAGAGTCCCATATCACTCTGTCATCGTCAAACGCCACGTCACACTATAGTGCAAATCGGCTTAGGTATCAGAAAATTAGGCGGTGCTGTGCAAAAATGAATTGGAATAACTGAATTCTCATCCACTTACTCGACTAACTCGTGTTAGTATTTTCAGCACTTCTAAGGACTTATTTTCTATTAGGCTTTCGCCTAAAAGTTCTAGTTATTTCAAATTATCTCTCTATAACTTTACCCATTGTCTCTATGATACGCGACTGCTAATGAAACGAATTCTGTCAATTAAGCTTGAAATTGCCACCTTCTGCGTCATCACCCTCCCAATGGCCTTGGAACTGAAACACACCTCTTTTCTATATCTTTCTACCTTGAACTACTCTGAACAAAACTGTATTTTTCACTGAATTCATTGTCATCAACCTGGTTGGCAACCTGCCGTGTCGACAACCATGCTACTCAGCTGATGCCTCGTTGTTGGTTGCCCCAACCGTTTGTTCCTTCTCTAGCTGGCTGTCAACGAGGTTGCCAACCTGGTAACTTTCGTTTATAGGTAGCTAGCCGCTCTACAACACCAACACATCGAAGTGTGATTTTAGATAGTTTACTTATCTCAGCCTGACAAAAAGGAACATACATATACCACTCAAAACATATTGAGATGTTCGAACTATCATGAGTGACCCTATTTTATGGTATCTGAACTATACCTACTGCTCACTTACTTTCCTTGTTCTTTATTGAGTATTATATCCTCTTTTTCATAATCATTGGTGCTTGGATGATTTCCATGATTGTTGAGTAATCTGAAATGAACAGGAAAAAAGTATACTTATTCATTTAGAATAAAAAACTCGGACAAAATTATGTGAAACTAGCGGTACTCATATAATAAACTGTAAATTGAATTTTCCGCCGACCTCTTAATAAGAGCTCCAAATACATGAAATTACTGATTAGTGAAACATTTTAATGGTAGGGGAAGACTTACGTCCAGTTTCATAATCAAATTTAAAGTCACTTTAAGCTTAAAGCTTCCTTTAGTGTCATTTTTAGTAGGGTTAAAGGAAGCTTTAAAATTAAAGCGACTTTAGGTTTGATTATGAAACCGGCCGTTACTCAGCTAGGAGAATAGAGATATATCAATTCAAATTTCGCGATACCGGTATCGTAAATAGCTTGCGACATAATTGTAATAAGACACAACTTGTGGCGGATCCATTTTGGCCGCCATCAGAACAGTTCGGTGAGTGAGAGGGTTGAACGTGATTTTGTTGTTGGGAAGTAAGAAATTGAATAATTGTCGTTTGTTAGACTGTCTGGAAAGTTTAATGAGTGCCTGGTGTTATTTAGTTTTATTGCTTTCATTGATTATTATTGTTTTACAAACGATAAGCCTTTTCAATAATAATCTCAAGAAAACATGTGTTGAATAGACTTAAAGGGAGTGCGGGAGACTTGACCAATGCTATGGTCGGGAGACACAATCAGTGGTCAAAGTTTAAGCACTGAGCTTCGATAACAGTTTGCTTCAAAAAAAGAAAATTGAATAATAAAAAAAGATATAAAAAATATTCAGAGGTTCAAAAAAGTAAAAAACATCTCGGAAATAAGTGATAGTGACTCTGAAATAGAAAATATGCATTTCATACGATGATACATCAGATAATGAAAACCTTGACGTAGACAATCGATGGTCATGGAAAATTGTTTTCTTTCAATGTTCTTTTTGATAAACAAACTTATGTCAAGTCTCTCCCTGTTCAACTTTCCCATCTGTTAGGGAGATAAGCAAATTTGAGATTCCGAAGAAAGAATTGCTGTACTCAAAATGTTCATCTCACCATCACTCTCCTATTATGTATCGTTACCTATTTGGACATGATGTCTTAACGCAAAAAACTGAATTGCTACCATTTACAGATACAACTTAAGTGGCCTCAGAGTGAAAAGGGGTTCAACTCTCCCGGACTTCCCATATATTTCTGATTGATACTTAATTGTCCTGAGCAACCGAACATAGAAGTATTCAGTAGCCATCCGAATAATTATTTTATTTGTATGTCGCGTTGATTTTTGAGTAGCGGGTGGATTGAGGATAGATTAATTGTATAGGTTACAAAAAAATGCTGATCGTTCGGGAGTGATATACTACAACTTTTGCTTCGACCAAATCTTCAGACTCCTTAACAGATAAGAAATAATTCAGATTAAAACCATCCTCCGATATGAATATCAACAAATGTTATTACCATCTTAATTGAACAAGCCAAATTGCCATCGTCAGGACAACTAAATGGAGGACGTTCCACCGACGAAGAGCAGATGCTGACCATGGTTTTGTCTCATTTGATCTCTTTTTTTTTTTTGGTGTAGCAGGGGGAAAATCTGCAAAACAGACGAACACACCCTCTGCTGAGGGGGAACAGTGTGGGGATTCTCACTCTCTGAGCTCGAGACCCACTAAAAACCCTTAACTGCTTCTTCATAGGTTCCGGGCATTATGCCTATTAACCAGTTGACTCTTATGGTTTCTGGACTCTCACAGGAAATCCAAATTGTTCGGGTGGAATTATCTTCAACATTTCTGTTTCCTCATTCAGCCTTTTGGCGATAACCCTCTCGACGACTTTTCCTAGTGCTGATAGTAGGCTGATTGGTCTATAATTTTGAGGAAATTTCCGTTCCTTTCCAGGCTTGTTGAAACTATCATTTCTGCAGTTTTCCATCTCTTTGGGTAGTATTCGGTCCTCATCACTCCGTTTGTTATATTCGTCAAGGCTGCTATTCCTTTTCTAGGCAATTTCCTCAACATATAATTCGTTATCCTATCTTCTCCCGGTGCTTTCCGGTTTTTCAGTTTCATTATGATCTCTTTGATTTCTGTTGGTGAAGCCGGTTTTGGAATGATTTCGGTTTCCGGTGGTTCCATCATCAGTTCTTCGTTTGCCTCCACTTCTTCTTCTAGATCTTCATTGTCATCATCATTTCTGTAATTTATTCTGGCTTCTCTCTCAATTGAGTCGGCAAATGCTTCGGCTTTTTCAAGTCTCGTATATACCATTCCGTTTGCTCCATGCAGTGGAGGTATAACTGTCTGTTCTCGTCGTAAGCGTTTTTGCATTTTCCAAGCCGAGTGATCTATTGTATTCAGTTCCCTTAATCTCTGGTGCCATCTGTTATTACGCAGTTCTGTTAAAGCATTTTTCAATATCTGACTATGCTTATTCAGTTTCTTCTTGTCTTCTTCTCTTTTTGTTGTTCTGTAGATTTTCCTGAGTCTTCTGTTCTTTTTTATAAGTTCCTTTATATCCCTTGGCGTATCTCCATGTGAATGTTTCGGAATTGGTTTCCTTATTCTCTTGGTGCTTTCTTCATAGGCCTCTTTTATTTGATTTTTCAATTTTTCAACTGCTTCATCTAATTCATCCCGGGTGTTTATTTGGGGAATTTCCGTGATTTTCTCCTGAAGTAAATTCTTATATTTCTCCCAGTCTGTGCGATCCTTGATTTGTGTCTCTTCTTCGTTTCTTGGGCCATGTCCCACTATGAATTCTATGGGATTGTGGTCTGAAGTTCCGTCTTCTATTGTATCAATGCTGATTTCTTCAGTGATGTCTTTCATTACGACAATGTCCAGTACATCGGGTAGTCCATTTACTCTTGGTATGTAGGTCGGTATATCAGGTCCTATCACAACTGCATTAAGTTTTTCAGCAGTCGAAATAATCTTCACTTGTCCTCGATTGGTATTCACAATAATCGATATTGCTTCTACTTCTTGACCATTGAATATTTGGTCGAAATGGTGATCCATATTCCTTCTAGCCAGTATAGCAACGCCACCTGTGATGTTAGGTCTATCATTTCTGTAGATATCGTAATTGGGAAATGCTATCCGAACGTTGGGGTTAAGTCTTGTTTCTTGGAGAGCTATGACATCCGGTCTCTTCTCTTCAATCAGTTCTTCGAATTCTGGTCTGCGGGCTCTCAATCCTTCGACGTTCCAAGAGACGATTTATGAGATTGTTCTTTATCGTCGTATCAGCCATTAAATATTCTCAATAATTTGCTGCATCTTCTTCTCAATCTCTTTCTCCAGATTCTGCATCATCGTGCTGAGGAGGTTTTTCGTGAACTTATCCAGTTCCTCAGTGATTCCAGAAATTCCTTTCCTGGTTTCGGCTTTTTTGACGATTTTTGCCTCTTCCGTCTTTTTCTCTAGTTTCTTCGTCTTTTTGACTGCTTTGGTTGCAGTTTCCTGGCGTTTTTCCCTCCACTGGAGTGGTTTTCTCTTGGGCTGGGGTTTCCAAGACTCTTTTTTTGTTTGAGTCTTCATTGGACGAGGAGCTATCCTTTCTCACTCTTTTGGCGGGTGGGGAAATTTAGTTTTGAGGGGTTTTGACCACCTCCATCTTCTGTTTTTGAACCGGTAAGGTCACCTCTTGGACATTTTTCAAAATAATGTTCTTTTTGAATGCTTTGGAGTAAGGACTTTTTTTATTTCCCTCCTGCAACTCGAGCTTCTCCCTGATATTTTTAATCTCAGCAACTAAGCTAGATACGCATCTATCTAGCTCATTCACCCTCGCTTTCAAACTTGCGTTCTCCTCTCTCAAAATATCGTGTTCGGACACCACATTAGCGATTTCTGGCGCGTCTTCTTCCATTACGGAATCGCAGTCCGAATGGTCAGACATTTTAAAATCTAATTAATAATTACTTTGCTACTCAAAGAAATTGGAAATAAACTTTTTCAAGACAAAAAAGAAAAATGTATCTCATGCATAAAAACAAAACGACTCATCAAAAATTCTCTACGCTATGAGAAAA
This sequence comes from Coccinella septempunctata, assembly GCF_907165205.1. Lineage (NCBI taxonomy): Eukaryota > Metazoa > Arthropoda > Insecta > Coleoptera > Coccinellidae > Coccinella > Coccinella septempunctata. Next base: position 10,022,272 of record NC_058191.1, read on the forward strand.
ATCAGAAAGAAAGATACGAAAAATGAGCTCACCTGATGTTTTCTGCAGTACCAACGAGAAAAAAAAAATTCTCTGGACACTTAGGATGAACACCAATTATTTGATCTCGTCAGATCAACAGCTCCTTAATTGAATACTGCTATCAGCTTTTGAGTATTATTGTGTAGTACTCGAGCGCCACCCAGTATGAAATGAGATCCGGTTTTATCTCCCCCCCCCCAAGATCTAAAGCCAGACGAAGACAATGACAGATATACCATATTTCCTCTAATTCAATGCGCTGGTCTGCTTATTACAGACAACATGCTTATAAAAATTGAGAATGTGGGAGCACGTTTAGCTCGACACCACAGAATTGGTCCTCTGACGAGGTCAAATGAGACCGAAACTATGATCAGCATCTGCTTTTCTTCGGTGGAACGTTCTCCACTTAGTGGCCCTGACGATGGCAAATTCAATTCAGATCGTAACAATTGTTGATATTCAAATAAGAAAAAACTTTGACTTACATAATGTTTGTATTCAAAATATTGAATAATTTCACTGATTGCTCTTATGTCCTTGAGAGTATTGACCTTAATGCCAATACAGTCTCCCTTAGGAAAAGAGAACAATTTTTTATTAATTCTTGTCCCACTAACTATAGTTTTCATAATCCTATAGATAGAGCCCTTAGAGAGGCGAATAGCCGAGATGTTGACTTGTGGACAATGTCTATATTTGATATGAAGAAATATCTCACAAGTTGGACATAATTCTATGATATAGTCTTAGTTTGTTTGTTCATTTTATTTTTTTTGGTGATTTTATTGGTCCAATTAGGTTATATTATTTTACGATATTGTTTTTGTGTAGATTTAGGTATTTTTGGAGCCATTTGTAAAATGGCCTGTTCCGTTTGAATAAATAAATAAATAAATATCGGCGGATAGTAGCATCTGAATTGATTCTTATTATTGTATTCATTGTCTCCTTGGTAGGGAGTTATCATTTTTTAACCCTCCACCCTCTGTGAACTCCTCGAATTCCTTAATCGGCCGCATATATATCAACATTCCGACATGAACATTTAAAACATGTCAAATTTGACTAGGTACTAATGCAAATTTTCTTGAAATCAAGAATTCCCTATTTCAACTCAAAATGAAGTCGTCGGAAAAATCTCATAATCAACTCGTTTATTAATTTAGCGATTATCGATCTTGAAAATTATAAAGTCTCGATCATAAATCGATGTCCTTAATGGACTAGTTGATTAAATAACTATAATACCCAAATCTATTTCTTAGATGCTAAGGCTAAGTTGTACACTACAAGCGTAAACCCATCCCAAATTTGACAGTACAATTTTGACAGCCTGAACTACAGAATAGTTTTGTTTTTTTCATACGTATCATACCTTTTTCTGATGAAAATAATCATTTAAATTATGATCAAACTTGGTCAACGTAGAATGAATTGACGAAAAATGAAGTAAGGTGAGAAATTTTTTGAAAATTGAAAAACACGAAAACTCAGATATCTCGGAAACTGTTGATTTTTGGTTATCGATAAATATGGCTCAAACGACAGCAAATGAGTGAAACTAAAACCTCCTCCAAGGTTCACGTCTAATTTGGCAACACCCTGTACATTTTTGGAAAGATGATTATTTTATGATATCAGAGCAGGAAAAAAATGCATTCGTTTTAAAAATAACGAGAGCATTGCCAGTGCAAAAAGGCCTGTAGCAAGTTTTTATCGTTATCGTTATTTTCGAAAATAAAGAAGAACATTTTCGAAAGCGATGAAATATCAAAATTTGGTTATATCTTCAAGACAAAAAAATGCAGATACCGTGAAACGGTTTGCACTTATGGACCTTTTACGAAAATCGAGCCCAGGACTTCTTTCAACGTTTTCAACTATCTATTCCGGAAGTACCAGAAACATCCAAAATAAAGCAATTTGGGATATCCTGTACAACCGGGCTTAACTAATCAATAATATTGCAAGATTTGGGCGGTTAATAAATCTCGATTTTTGTAGCAAGCATTAGAATATCTACTGAAGAATTTCAGAGATTCAAGATATATTTTTCAATTTGTTGGTTTATACAAACCCCGCCATATTTCTCCTCTGGCTCATGAATGCCTGTACAGCTGATAAAGCGAATGCTTGTGAGGGTCTTCTGAGAGCGGCAAGTATAGCAGACGGCCTTCTCGATGTAGGTAAGGAACTCTGTCTGTCGTTATCCACGGCCAACCTATGATGATTCTGTTCCATGGCCAGAAAATTCATAGTTTGACTTTCGATATTTGGTGGACTGAAAAAAAAAACGAAAACAATTGAATAGAAAAAAGCTTTAAGCTTGATGGAGCAATAAAATTGACACTTTGTAAGAGGAACTATTTTCAACTAATATAACTCTGGACATCATTCTAGGTGAGTCCCGTTTTCGAGAGTCTCGTCCCGTCTTGTTTTCGAAGCAAGACTTTATATTTCATTGGCGATACAAGACGAGACATTTCTGGACCTCGTCTGGAGTCTCATACGAGAGTATCGCAGTATTACTTCCGAATTTGAACACTTTGGTACTCTTGACCAAAATTCAAACCCATCGACTGTCGTGGCTTCTTTTGAAACATTTCACATCTGACTTCCTAAATTTTCAATGAAGGGTACCTTTATTTGCAATTTACACTAATGACGGATATCAGCACTCTCTTCCCTAGGTTGTTTTTGGCTCATAATTTCTGATAATCGTCAAAAAGATTGAAATTACATTCATACTCAATTTCCATAGTATATTCTTCTACCAGTAGTTTCTGGAGAGAGGACCTTGCGTTTTGCAGTAAAACCCCATACTATACCGACTTCAATTGAATTCAGTTAGTAGAATAAAACGGTATGGATTACAGCACAAAAGAGATTATCCTCTACTTCCTAGAGACAGTTGGTCTCATTATTTTGACTAAATTAACATTTTTAGTTGGCATTCAATAATAATGTAATCAGTCCGGCCCTGTCCCTTCTAGAAAGTACGGGACGCCACGAGAATGTTCCCGGCGCCTATACAGGATGGGCCATCCATAACTTTCCACCCCGAATTTTGAGCTTTGGGATGAAATAACGAAAAAACGCTCAGACAGGTCAAATTTTGTTGAAAGGAAGATAAATAAGGGTGTTCAAATGAGTTTGATATCACTATCTCTCTAGCCGCAACCCCTAACAGCTACCATTTTTGAATAGGGAAAAGGGGTCGAGCAGCACCTTGTTGAAAAGGCAATTCAATTTCCTGCATGAGTGTATTTTTTTTCATCGCTTTATTATTATTCAGAGTGATTCAGTATTCCATCAATAACTTTCCCACGCCGAATCTGAATCTTTGAGATGGAAAAACAATAAACAGCGTTGACTTCAACAAGTAGTATTCGTATTAGTATACGTTTAACTCATGATAGTGTCATATCCAGCAGAAGTGCTCTTCGAACTTGATTTCAAGGGCAACTGATTCCAGGTCTGCTGGTTGCAGATAATGGTTATATGCATGTCAGAGTTGCATTTTGAATCCAATGAACCCTGTTACAATTCCAGATCAAAGGTTCGACGACTAATGGTGATATTCTACTTTCATCTGTAAGTCAATCTGTAACTTTTCATAAAATTCTCGACGTTTTTTACTGATCTGTATTTTACAGGAATTCGTTACTATTTACGATAAGAAGTTCGAAAGTAACACTGCAAATAGGATAGTTGAGGAAAAATGTCCACAATAGCATTGTTTACGAATCTGTAAATCGGACACGTACAAATCCATCGTACGCTACAGATTCGTAACTTATGGATCAAAAGCAGAATACAACCATAAATTGCATACTTATGTAGCCATTGTTTATGCTACAGCTGTTTTTTATAACATAGGGCTACACAAACACCAGAATGAGAATGAACATATAACTTTAGTGGTTTATGCAGAGTAATTGCTAAAATTCGACATGCGTGACTAAAAGAACGGGAAAAAATTAATTGCAATAATTGCTTTCCCCGTTTAGGCGTGATCATTCTTCATTATTAATTGCAATGTTCGAAGAACTAATTTTTTTTCTTTCTCATCCATGAACTGAAAAAATTATTTCTTGTGAGAATATAAGAATGTGTGCTGCATATAAAATGGAATACTTCTACAATAGTTCTCCATATTGATACAAATATCTGTAATAAGAAGAGAAAATTCGAGAGAGAATAGGCGACACTACGAAGAATTATGATGAATCAATAAATTACGCGTTCCTGTTCGTTCTAAAAAAACTGTGAGTACATCAAGAAAATTGTTTATCAATAAATGTTGATCCAACTGTCAAAAATCATACACATATCATTCACCTTAGATTTATTCCGTGATCATTCGAAGGATACATGTCGTTGAACACAAAGTTGAAACGCACCACTAAAAAATTTCTTGCACCCACTGTGTATTACAGCAGCCCACATTGTGAATTGAAAAATCTTGGAGATAGGCCAAACTGTCAATGGTGGGGCCTATTCACAATGATTCCTCTTTCCTTGCCGATATAGAACATGATGATAATTTTTAGCTTGACGAAAGATCTGACTGGTGCTGAACTCATTGGTTTTGAGTTCCTCTTCGCAGTTTACATAAGAACAGCTGCTACAACACAAATAATTTTTCATTTATTTCAATCTACTCTAAACATGTATCTGAAACGAGTTCCGTTGGAAACTGCCTGAATAAATAATATAATAATGGAAAATATATAGATTTTTGTGTAATTACGGAATTCACACAGAGACTTCCAAGTAAAATGGCCCCAAACATAAGTCAGCCAGAGAAGATTGAACTGAAGCAGTTAATTACAGAATCGATTATGGAATATTCAACTAGTGATGCCTACGAGAGTCTCGTCTCGTCTTGACCTTTCTCGGTCTCGTTTTGAGTCTCGTACGGGAGTCTCGCAGTGGTCTCGTAGTCTCCTTTATATTTCGGACAACAAGGGAGTTTTGCTTCCGAATTTGAAAAGTCTGGAATCATTTTCCCATGAGAAGAAGATTTCAAAAACACGAAATTATCGAGAGCAGAAATTCTTCATTCTACTGCAATAAACTAACCAAGACTTAGTGAAAACTTTCAGGGTATGTTTATGTAAAACAAAGCTGTGGTATTTGATGAATTTCATAAATATATCATTAATTTGTGCATTCACTTTGAAATCTGAATAGATCGTAAGGCTGACCGGGCACCGAATGAGAAGTTGAGCGAAGCCAGAGCTGTTGTATCTGAGCGAAGCTGAGCGTTTTCAATGCTAATATTTTTATTTTTTTTTGGTGTAGCAGGGGGAAAATCTGCAAGACAGACGAACCGCCCTCATCTCCTGAGGGGGAACAGTGTGGGGTTTCTCACTCTCCTGAGCTCGAGACCCACTAAAAACTCTACTGCTTCTTGAATTTTGGTTCCGGGCATTTGCCTATAAACCGTTCATCTCTTGGTCGGTTTTCTTCTCGCACACTATCGTGCTGGGATTTGTGTGTTTATCCTCTATTGGATTAACACTTTATTGAATTTTTCAATAAGTTTCTGTTGTTATTTTAATCCCTTTCTAATTGATCTCTTGGTCTCCTTCGGTAAATTCGCATTCTCCTTTTGTCTTCCTCTGGGTTGTAGTCCACTAGTCTCCTGAGTTCTTGATTCGGATGGTTTTTCGCTGTTTCGAATAATTTCTCTGCTTTTCTGTTCATGAATTCCGTTATGGTTTCCCATTTCAGGTCCTTATAAATCTGTCTATTCCTGACAAACCAAGGTGCATCTATTGCACATCGTAGCAGCTTGTTTTCAGTGGCCTGAATTCTTTTGATATGGCTCTTTGCCGCGAAACCCCAGGCAACTGATCCATAAGTCAGTTGAGGCCTAGCAACGGCTTTGATTATCTTCAATTTTGTCTCTTTCGACATGTGGCTTCTTCTTCCTATCAGAGGATAGAGTCTATTCATCGCTGCTTTCGTTTTGTCGATTGCTTGTTTGATATGACTTTTCCAGGTAAGTCCTTTGTCAAGCGTTATTCCTAAATATTTGGCTTCATTCTTCCAGTCGATTTCTTCGCCGTCAACATCCAGTTTTGTTGTGGGTCGCAGTCTTCTCTTCTGTAGTAATATTGCTTGGCTCTTTTGTCCATTGAGCTTGATTTTCCACTTTATGCACCAGTCATTTGTTTCGTCAATTGACTCTTGTAGAACTCGTTCTATTATTTCAGGGTTTCGGTGTCGAGTTGCTATGCCTGTATCGTCAGCATATAACGTTAGCATAGTTCTTGGATTTTTCGGAATATCGTGGATGTATATGTTGTACAGAAGTGGCCCAAGTACTGATCCTTGGGGTACTCCAGCCTCTATATCCTTTGTTGAGGAGCATTCTCCTCCCACTTTTACGTAAAATCTTCTATTTTTGAGATAATTCCTGATCAACTTGCATATTTTGATCGAATATCCAGCACATCTCATCTTATATATTAATCCTTCATGCCATACTCTGTCGAATGCTCTGGCGACGTCTAGTAAAATAAGACCTGTAGCTTTTTTATTTTGGAATCCCTCTGTTATGTACTCTGTGAGCCTTAATAATTGTTGTTCTGTTGAATGCTCTCTTCTGAATCCGAACTGTTCTGGTGGTATTAGTTCCAGATTTTCGGTTTCCTCGTTTAGCCTTGTGGCGATAATTCTTTCTACTACTTTTCCTAACGCCGACAGTAGACTTATCGGTCTGTAGTTTTGTGGAAACTTCTTCTCTTTGAATGGTTTATTGAATACTATGACTTCTGCTGTTTTCCATTTTTCTGGGTAGTGTTCTGTTCTCATAATTCCATTCGCAATATTTGTTAGAGCGGCTATACCTTTTCTAGGTAATTTCTTTAACATAACATTCGTTATTTTATCGCTTCCGGGAGCTTTCCTCTTCTTCAAACTTCTAATTATTTCCCTGATTTCATTTGGCGATGTTGGCTTGTCTATTTCAGCAGTCGCTGGTAATTCATCCATTTCTTCATCATTTTCTTCAACCAGTTCTTCCAAATCTTCATTATCGTCGTCTATCCTGTAATTTATTCTCGATTCTCGTTCGATCGAGTCCGCCAATGCATCTGCCTTATCAGTATTGGTATAAGCCATTCCCCTTTCTCCGTGTAGGGGTGGAATTTTAGTCTTTTCTCCTCGTAGGCTTTTTTGCATTCTCCATGCAGAATGATCGATTGTATTCAGTTCTTGAACCCTTTTGTTCCATCTGCTTGTTCTTAGATCTTTCAGGGCATTTTTCAGAACTTGGCTATGTCGGTTGAGATTCCTTCTATTTAGATCATTTTTGTTCATCCTATATATTCTTCTAGGTCTTCGATTTTCTTGTATAAGATCTTTCACTTCTTTTGGCGTATCGCCATGCGGATGACTTGGTGCTGGTCTCTTCACTCTTCTCGTGCTTTTTTCGTAAGCTTTCAATATAATCTCTTCCAGTTTATCAACCGCACATTCCAGATCGTCTGGAGTGCTTATTGTTGGAATTTCTGTTATTTCCGATTGTATTAAATGGCTGTATTTAGTCCAATTGGTATATTCTCTTATTTCCAACAGTTTTTCTCTTGGTTCTTCTCCAATTGTCAATTCCACGGGATTGTGGTTTGAGGTTCCATCTTCCAAAGTTTCAATCGAGAATTCTTCAGTTATATTTTTCAATATCGCGATATCTATTACATCTGGTATTCCTCTTCCAAAAGCAAGATATGTCGGTAGCTCTGGTCCAATAACTATGGCATTTTGTTTTTCTGCGAAATCCTTGAGTTTTTTGCCATTTCTATTCTCTGTTATGCTATTCCATAATGGAGATTTACAGTTGAAATCTCCGATGGAGATTTTCGGGTTTGATCCTTCCAACATGTTGTTTATCTCTTCTTCTAATAGATTGTTTTGTGGTGGCTTATACGCCGAGGTTATTTCGACTCTCTGCCGATTTAATTCGGCAACAATCGTCACTTTTTCTGTTTTTCCTTGTGTTTCGTCGGATCTACTTTTAAAGTAGTGTTTCAGATCTGTTCTCACCAATGTTGCTACTCCTCCTCCGGTGTTTGTAATTCTGTCACATCTATATGTTTCATAATTCATGAAATTCTTCTGTTCCGGTTTATTCTTGTTTCCTGTAGGGCTATAATATCAGGTTGTCTTTCTGATATTATTTGTTCTATCTCGGCTTTCCGAGTGTTGATCCCGTTTATGTTCCACGAGATTATCTTAAGGGATTTTTTCCTAATATCCGTAAGATCCATTAATTCAGTTTACTGAATAATGCTTGGAGTTTTTTCTCCATTTCCCTCTCAATTTTCAACATTATCTTGTTGAAAATTTTTTCTGTGAAGATATCTAAATCATCGGCTGATTCAGATATCTTTTTCTTCTCCTGTTGACTGTTCACAGCCTGTTTCATTGTAAGTTTTTTCTGTCCTTCTTTTTTCTGGACGGTTTTTGGAGTTTCCCTCTTCTTTTCCTGCTCTGTAGGTTGGGTCTTCGCTACTTCCTGAATTTTTTGTTCAGAAGTTGTTGTTTTTGTTACCTTCTTTTTCTGTTCAACTGATTTTCGGGAATTTTTCTTTCTGGTCACCAACTTGAACTCGCTACATCCTTTGTAGCTAGCTGGATGGCCCTCTTCTCCACATAAGACGCATGTGGCATTTCTCTCTTCACCTTTTCTGGTGAGTGTGCAGTCATTGCTGCTATGACTTCCTGAGCACTTCACGCATCTCCACGGGAAGGAGCATTTGTTTTGTGCATGTCCGTACCTTTGGCACCTAAAGCACTGGCTTGGACTTTCAGGCCTCTTTTTATGTTCAACCACAATACAGAGGTTGTAGAGTCGCTTCACTTCGAAGATTTCCTTTTTCTGGGTTTTAACCAGGTAGAGAGGTATTGGCTTCTTTGTCATTGTCGATGTCATTCTGGACACCTCAGCGTCTGATATTCCCTGGAATATCAGGTCGTCCTTAATCAACGCAATATCAGCGTCGATTGGTAAATGCCTAATAACGGCATATATCTTCTTCTCCTCCTCCATTTGGTAGGTAAAAAATTCTTTACCATGCTGCTCGAAGAATGTAGTGATTTTTCTAAAATCATCTACGGTTGACGCGATGATTTTTATACCGTCTTAAACTGTAGTTGCACGGTTGTAATTTATCCTTTTTGTGTAGAGAGCTTTAGATATCTCTACCCAATCTGAGGTGCCCATCATCGTGATGGGTGGAATTTTATCTCTTTTAGGCACTTCCGTTGCCTTCTTGACAGTCTCCTCATCAGAAGAGGAGCTTTCTTTTCGCGCGCGTTTAGTTGGGGGCGCGTTCTGGGATTTAGCAACTTGAGTTGCAAGATTTTTCTTCTTTTCCGGTTCTGGAGCTACTTCCTTTTTGGAGGAATTTTTGGGGACCGCTACCGGCTTTGCAATTTCTGCAAATGTGGGGGATTTCTGTGCCGTAATCTGTTTTGCAATTTCAGCAAAACTAGGGGATTGAGGCGCTTTATTCTTGTTAACTTCCTCTCTCAAGAGGCGTATCTCCCCGACCAACTGAGACACGGTTTCAGTCAGTTTATTTATTTGATCCTTCAACTGCCCATTCTCTTCTTTGAGCCTTACAAGCTCCTCGTGTTCGCCTTCGCTGAATTCTTCAGCATCGGTCGCTTCCATGTAGGAACCCTCATTATCTGAGGTTTCCGACATGGTTTTATACTCAAAAATCTCAAAATATCAAACAATTTGAAAATAATAAAATATTCAGAAATCTTCACTGGAATAGTCTAATATAAAACTTTGGTATAAAGCCGAATGTTTTATACGCTATGAGAAAAATCAGAAAAAAGATACGAAAAATAAGCTCACCTGATGTTTTCTGCAGTACCAACGAGAAAAAAATTCTCTGGACACTTAGGATGAACACCAACTTTGAAAATTTTAACGAATTAAAATTCCGATAACAAATATAGAACCTACACAAACTTCATAGACGGAATCAAGACAATCGCCGAAAAAAAAAAAAAAAAAAAGTGACGTAGATTGTCATTTAGCATTAAAAACCCTTAGCTCCACCCAACATCGCATTCGGTGGCCAATCCGCCTTAGTAAATGATATTCAGTATCACCCTATTATCAGGGCTAACTGGGCTTCAACCTTGAGGCGCAAGCCCTTTGGTACACAAGTCATTCATCCTATCATTCAATATTTTTTGATTCTGATGATTGTATGCGGAATGCTGCAGAAAAAAATTCAATTCATCATAATAACTGATCACCATTACTAGTTGGGGAGCCGAAGAGGGAATTTCGGGATTTACTCGAGCGTGTCAGATTAATATAAGGATTAATATACCTTGGACCCTGTAGAGTACCTTTACCAAAAATCAGACCTGTATATAGGGGAAATAGTCTAGGACAGTCTGTCAGAATAGTAAAAAAAAAAAACGATCATTATACATAATCGAGCGTGTCAGATTAAGATATATGTGGTTAATTACACGTTGAAAAGTATATATTCTCTTAATCTGACAATTTAAGCGTGTCGAAAATGTGTGGGAGGGCGCCAAATTTGCAAAAAAAAGTCACGTGTACATCTCCTTCCCTGGGCTTAAAATCTTTTTCGCATTCATTATGAAAGTTGTAAAGCATAACATTTTCTACAAATTTTGTCGCAAACAATTTTTTCTGCGTTCAAACGTTTTTGAGATATATGGCGAATAATGCGAGGTGTTTAGCGATACATGCTGAAGCGAAAATTCACTCGTTGGAAAATAGTACATTCTAAGGTTCAGTCACAGACAACATTAAAATTTTCGTGACTAATTTCGAAATTGTCTTCATAGAAATACCTTGTCATTTTGACAATTGAATGAATGTAGATTAGACTGGGATTCTACATTGACCTTGCCCTTTTGCATATGTGGCTAAGCTTCTCGCCCTTATCGCTCTCTAACACGAGAACTGTTAAGAGTATGTAAAATTGCTTCAGACAAAAGTAGTGTAGAATTTCATTAGCTACAACCTTCATAATGAATACAAAAACGATTAGAGGTATAGGCAGGAAAATATTCGAAAAAAAAAGAATTTTTGTCATCTTCAAAGTGTCAGATTAAGAAAACCCCCCCTGATTAGTGTCAGATTAATGGATCAACACGTTTACAACACCGAGATTAACCATCTGTATGAAAATCTGACACGCTCGAGTATGTACAAGTAACGATTTTTTTTACATTTTCAAAGGACCGTTGTGACCTTGTGTCACGTCCAAATTGTCAGCCCCTTGAAAAGTAGCTTCCTTTGGGTCTAATAAACATCCTCCAAAAATCTGACACGCTGGAAAATATATTTTTTTCACCATTTTCAACTCTTCCGTACGGTCAGTCCCACCGTACAAACTGTCAGGTAAGTATGAATTCATTATCAGAGTCACGTAGGCCATATACAGTATCTTAATCTGACACGCTCGAGTATGTACACCTGACGATTTTTTTTTACATCTTTGAGACCCTGCAGACTCTTTCCCCACCGCTGAAAGTGCATACATCATAGAACCTTTTTTTCTTTCTACCATCTAATCTTCAAAATCCACTAGGTCTCCACGACGCTCGAGTATATCCCGATTTAGCATCGTTGGCTCCCCAACTATACCGCACATATAGTTGGGGAGCCCAAGAGGGAAATTCGGAATTAACTCGAGCGTGTCATATTAATATAAAGGGAGATACCTTGGACCCTTTTTCTTCCTCTTCTTCTTCTTTTTCTACGTGCCGTGCCCCACTGGGCTGAATTTAGGCCTCGTGACCCATTGTTCTTCCGCTTGTACTTGGAGAGACTCAAACCCTGAAACACGCTGACAAAAATACGACAAGTCGATAGAGAGGAATCCATCTAATCATGTGGTTCCTAGGTGGCTCATTCTCAACTCTGCAGAGGTTGCTGCAGATGAACACAATATGTTCAACCGTTTCATCAGTGCCCCTGCACCAGCGGCAAAGGGAACAGCCAAAGAGTCCCATTCTGTTTAAGTGTTCTTTAAACAAATGGCCAGTCATTGCTCCAGTCACTAGACTCAGTTGTTTTCTCTCAAGAGCCAAGAGTTTTTTGACCTCAGGCACACAGGACGGTCTCTCAATGAGAAGCCTCGACTGCCTGAGACTACTTCTCATGCTCCATTCACAGGAAAATTTCCTGTCTAGCCATCTTAATAGATGGCTATACTTATTTAATAATAAGTTCTTGAGAGATGTACGACAGATAGGCAGCGCCGGTCCTGGAACAACAAAAGCTGAGCGGGCTCCTCGCTTAGCAAAATATGTCTGCCTTCTCGTTTCCCAGAAGTCCTGCGTGCGTCAGACATCAGATAACTTCCACAATATCACCAGAGCTCAGCTCTCGCAGAGCCTCCCTGCATTCCTCTACTAGGTGTGGGTTAACCCTTTCCCCAGAAAGGGATTTCAGGGTTCCCTGACTGTCACAACAAATATAGATGTTATGGGGGAATTTTCTAGCTCAGCCTGTCAGAATAGTGAAAAAAAAGATCACTGTATATGTAATTATTTACATGTTGAAAGGTATGAATTCTCTTAATCTGACAATTTAATCTTGATACTTTTTTTTTTCAGTTGCGTCCTTTTTATTTGCTGGTACATGAGCAGAGCCCATCTCAATATTTACATATTCATTCTAAAACTTTTGATCAAAAACATATCCAAATTTCGACTATACAGGAGAAAGTTTATTTTGCCTCATCAACTGTACTCCTTTCAGTTCAACTGCCATATACTTTTGCTCATTGTTATCGCCTGTCAATTTTTTTCCAAGATTTACAATAAATAAACTACATAATTAAAATTTTGAGCTTACAGAAACAAGTTTACCCATATACTCTAGTTATTTCACAATTTGAAAAATAAAAGGGCTGATGAGGTCTAGAGCTGACGCCTGCCAGGTCGTGGCTATTGTCCAAAGCATGCAATAAATCATGAATATAAAAACTTCCAACCTTACAGGAACACCGTTACTTGGAGGGTCCAATAGCTCTTATCTTGTTATAGTATGAATTTGAACTATATCTAGGATAAGTAGAAAAGGAAAGGAAATTTCCTTGAATATAATATTACGAACCGAAATACCAATACCACCACTCATATCTAAAGGGTCTTGTCGAAGAAAATTATTATATAACCAGAAAAAGAATATTTATTTTTTCAGTTCAAGAATCTCTCAGTAAGGAGAATTATATGGAAATTCCCATCTCTGACATCTGAAATGTCTAGTATTGATTCAACTCATCGATAGCGAAGAGAAGTGTTTTTGACCTCGATATTTACGATATAAGTATTTTATTATTGTTTTTGAAGGCAAATCGACCCGAAAAGGTGGATATCCTTGCCAGCTAGTATCAATTAATTAGTAAATGGAGGAATCTGATTCAACGGAATATTTGAGGCACTTTGAAAATGGAATGTCACGAGGTTGGTATTTGTTTATCCCTTTTGTCGAACAAAAAAGTCAAGTAGACGCATATTGATGTCCGATGATTTCTAAAAAAAAAAAACGACACTTGTTTCGCTATCTCAATAGCACCTTCAGGTGGTTCGAAGTGAACCACTCATGGTTGGATAGCGGAAGGATTGTGATAGCGAAACAAGTGTCGTTATCAAGTTTAACAACTCATGAAACTCATATAATTCTGTTTTTTGTTCCACACAAAACAACAAACTAATAATAAATATCCTCGCTAGTCTTCGCTCGATACTTTTGCTATAATTTCACTTTTTTGTTTGATAAGAGATGATGAACAAATACAGAATTAATTCAGTGAGTTGAATCAAATTCCAATATTCTCGAATGTTTTTTGAATATCGTTTCAACGAAGAGGAATAGAAATTTCAAATCTGGTACGCATCTGTAGCTTAAAAATGAAAAATTATTATTGAAATTCGAACAAATGATCGATGACACCATATCTCACATTTGAGGCACGCTGTATGACATAACATCGAAAAAAAATGCAATTTGAAATACTTGACTTGTTCGATCTCTTCACAAGAAGAACGCTGTCTTTCTTTAATCAACTGAATTCATACCAAGTTAGACTAGACATATAATAATGTTGAACTTACAGTTCAAAATGACAATTTCTCACTTGTGGAAGTCGACCCACCGATTCACTTCACTTTCTGCCACAGCCATAATGTTCCCGTATAACCTAATATCAATGAATATAAAGGATATAATTTCAGGCAAGCTAACTTGCCTTTTCTTCAACACGGGAAGCTGATTGGTTGCTGATTTTTTTAGGGGTTTATCACTCTGACAATGCATGCATTGCAACAGTTCCTTAACTCAACTGAATGAAAAACTGAGATTATCATTACATTGCATTTGAAGGTTAAAGCATTCCGAGATTATAATTTGAGTGATCAGAGATTGTCAGTAGTCCAAAGATCTTCCTTAGCAGTCGGTGTATTTTCGGGTAACCATTGGAAGCAGCTGAAAAGTGGACAGGCAGCGGGTTCAGAAGGTTTCTTTTGTAAAGGGTGCTTTTGGAAGGTTCGCCTTTGTAGTTTTGTTCAACATTCGAGGCATTAGATAGTTCTGATGGAATTGATGAAATCACCATAGATTATTCAGAAAGTATTCAGTCCTTGGAATACAAATATGGGTTCAGTCCGCGCAGTTCTATCGGTTGCATTGCAACTAAGATGTCTAAAACTCTCGTGTATTAACTGATTCGATTTTGTTTAAAAATTTCGTGGGGATATGGGATCAGTTTAGTTTGTCCCACTGTACGTAGCGCTGTTTAGAATTTGACAGAGCATTGTCAATTGGCGAATCCAAAAATCTAAACGCCGCCTAGCGGCCAAATCACTAACCTAGAAAGTGAGTAATAACTTGAGTTTAACTTCTTTGGGTTAGATATTTTCATTACATATTCGGTTACCAGTGAACTATATTCACAAAACTTTTTGGACTAGAAAAATAGGTATTAAAAAAATTTTGTGAGTATTTATTTCAGTGTCATTCAGTTGCGAAACTATTTACCAATTTTCGCTATAATTTTAGGTTAGTAGATATCTTTGTTCTAGATGAATTTTCTAGTGTTGGACGATTAAGAAAGGCAATGCGAATTTTCATTTCCATGATTTTGATAGTGCCGAGAAACCTGAGCAGAAGAAAGTAGATGAGATTAAATTTCTGACATAACTGAAGTTGTACATGCATTACTTCATGCAATCTTCAAGAGATGATATGTTGGGAACATTTCAAATGAAAAGTGGTGATTTGAATTTTGCAAGCAGTTGAATGTGATCAATAATTAAACCGTTCGACAAGAATTTCAAATTTCGTTAATGAAATTACAACTGTAGAATTAATTTTCAGACGGTCTTGTTGAGTTGATTGTAAATGCTGGAAAATAATTTCTGTGTTGGCATTTTGAACTGCATAATATGTTTTCATCCAAATAAATTATCTCAAATATTTACATAAATTTATTTCCACAAATTACATAATTCATTTGAGTGTGATGATAGAATGAAATTTTCTGGATATAAGTTCTTGTAAAATCTTCATCAAACGACACCAACATGTTCAGGAAAGTTTTGGAGGAACCCGAGCACAATCAATAATCCCATAATTATTCACTACCTTCACAAATATCTCTATAATCGAATAAAATCTACGATAACATTGCTTTCACAATAGAGTTTTCACGATGATTACTCATTTTCCGCCATGTTTGTTGACAAGTCGCAGCGCCCTCATCGGTAGTTGGATTCGCCTATTGATATTTGAAAATAATTTGAATACTTTCCTACGACTTACGAATATGTTGTATTTATAAACGATTATTAATGAGTGAAATTGTATTAGTTTCGAGAAAGGGTGTAAAACATTCATTTATTCAACATGACCTTCAGTAAATTCAGTTTCCGTATAGACAATCAAGAACTACAGCTAAGAATTCGGTGTTGTTGGAATTTGAGGCATAACGAAATCAGATGAACGAATATTCGGGACGGATATACATAGCTAAGTTTTATGGCGACTTCAGCAATAATCGAAGAAAGTGTATTGGAAATACGTAATGTGAAATGTGAGCATGTATTGAGAATCAGAAATACATAAATCTATTCGAGTCTGTCCTTTAAATTTTTTTCCCGAGTAGATGTAGTGAAAATTTCCTTTCCGTCAACTGAATTTATTGAATGTTTGACCAATCAACTGTGTTTTATTAAAATCTCTCTCGTTTTTTTTCTTTCTTTTTTGCTTTCAGATTATTGTTCATCATAGTAGAAAGAATGGAAGGAAGTTTTTGTATTTTGTCATATGAAGAAGATGTTCTTCAATATAATAATTTCAGCTTATTCTTTACACAAATACATCATCATTACACTTATACGGGCAAACAGAGAGTTTTTTCTGAGGTTTTTATCTCTGTTTTTTCATGTATCATACGAAGATATGTATGGTACCCCGTTGACATTTTTCCTCTGCTTACACTGAGATCTGGAACGAGTAACAGGTTTTTAGGATCTGTCTCTTGTTGCCATTTCTTTACACCCGCTTCATTGTTTTTCAGATTGTAAAAGTTTGTAACACTCTTTTTCAAAAGAATATATATATATATATATAGGTATATATCAAAATCATATTGAATTAACACCCTCACGAATTCAATTTGTCAAACGGAAATTATCTTGAAAAAGAATTGTAAATACTCCTTCGAACCCTTATTCCATAGTGTTGAAATATTGACAGATTTGTTTTTACAACGAAAATTAAACTGTAAATCACAAATATTCCTTAACAGCTGACAAAATGGGCTAGTTCATATTTTGAACTCGTTGATCGATATTCGGTATCAACGCAAAACAAAATAAAACGACAGAGTATCATTGAACTTCCTTTGGTAGAACAAGGATAGAACGAAGAAATGACATGGTGGCGCCGCCACGACACTGATCCCATATCCCCGATTTTCTGAAATGTTGATGCTTGCAAAAAGTGACAAGTGCACACACCAGTGTTTTAGACATCTTAATTGCAGCTATTGTCAATATATAGAAACAGAAACTGCATAGAAACGTTGATTCATTTAATTCTGAAATTAACAGATGACAGTTCCTTTTTCAGTAAATTGATCCACATATCTTCTATTCCTACCGAACAATTGGCCAAATTATTATTTTATTCCAACAAAATACACGGGGACTCTTCAAACTTTAGTTTATAATGGTCCGCTTTTGTCATTGAAATTTTAGTGTTGTTCCAATCCATCATGTGAATTGATTTACTGAAAAAGGAACTGTCATCTGGTAATTTCAAAATTAAATGAATCAACGTTGCTATGCAGTCTCTGTTTCTATGTATTGATAATTAATGTCAAATAAAAGCTACAATTCAGAAGATTTTGATTTTCGTCTGATGAAAGAGTCTGATATAGACTCCGAAACGTTACTATATATAACTATAACTTCAAAGTTCTTTTTTTCAGTTCATTGTCGGGCAACAATTTTTTTCTTCTTGGTTTGCTCCTGAAAACTTAGTTGGAGATTTACGCAGGAGCAAATCGTTTATTTCAATTTTTTAATTGATATTGTTCCAGAGATTAGGAGTGAAAACCCTAAAAAGTTTCAGGAAATGCTCCTGGCCAGCTCCGGTGACCGCGTATAGTACCCTGATTCTGCGGTGTGCTAATTGAACGAAGCAGCAGCCCCACTTTCAGTGTTTTTCAGAAGCGAAAGACTGCACATTACACATTTTTCTATCACTCTGTTCACGTTGTTGAATTCACTTCGCATTTTTCACATTTAGATTTGTAACAACTCTTTCATAGTTCATCTCATCAAATTAATATTATTTCGAGTCGTCTCAGTCAATTCCGGTACTAGTTGGTTCATCCCTCATAGTAATGTACGTACAGTCTTTTCAAAATTGTTAATTTAACTATTTTCATGATCTTTTTATTCTGATTAAATCAGTCCACATGCGAGATATTTCAGAATCTTCAAACAGATTTATAATCCTTGCTAGTACAGCTCAATTGAAACGTTCAGTCGAGACAAATCAATTAAATGCTTTCTCAGGATTATATGTATTTTATAAGTTACATAGACTCTCAGACCTCTCTAGATCTTCTCACATGAAAATGGGTATGTAGCACCAGGATTGAATCTTCTCAAGTCTTTTTCATTGATAATGAATACTGATTTATTTTCTTATTTGCTAATTTCTCTTATTTGAATCAGTTCATTGCATTTCTCAGCCAACTCTCTTAACTGCTCAATTACATATGACTATTTACTGTTGTCGAGTTTCAGATGAATGAATCCTCATGTTCTCCAGGATTTAGTAGTTTTCCTTCAGAACACGATGTGAACTATGGTTCAACAATACATGATAAAACATGATACAGGTTGATACACTCTCGTTCCTAGCTCCAACATGGAAGGCCTGCTCTGGTAATCGTTGCACACTCAATTGGTATGATCTACTCTGTAATTTGTACTCTCATTGATCTATTCTCATATTCATTCTTCGTGATCGATATGCATGTTAGTTTTCAGCCATCTGCACTTCACAAAACCAACGATTAGTGGTTTCCCTCATTAGTACTCTCGATTTGCACTTCTCATAATTGATCAATTGTATCTTCTGTTTTTCTTATGGACGTTCTAATCGTGCTTACTTGTAAGCAATCCGTCTCTGTAAATGTTGTACTCAATGATAAATTTTTGCACTCTTCAAGACCAACGTAATATATATTAATTATACTATTCTCAGATTAATGATGATTGTTCTTCTCATTTTATACATTAATTTTGATCATCTCATTTGTAATATTTTAGAACTTCTCAGCAACTTGAGTGCTTTTTATGACCACATGATAACAAGAATAAGAATGGATACTGGATAATAACGAAAAATTGTTTGTCTGCGCGCTTTGTTTCGTGTTCGTCGCCTTTTTTTTATTTGCTGGTTGGGATAAATCAAATAAGCCGAGACCGAATATGAGAATATCTGTCATCGATAACAACATATGTAATTCCGATTCGGTTTCATTGTTTTTATTTCATTGACTGTCGCACGTCGGACTGTATATTAATTTATTCTTTACTTCCTATGACCAATTTTGAAATATTACTTCTTTTAGTTGTATGATGAGGTATAATTTGTTTCGTGATTTGTGTATGATTAATAAATGCCTTCTTTTTAGCCTTGAGAAAATAACAAAATAGTTCCGAAACGTTGGCGAATTCATAAGAGATTGTTTTTCAAACCTTTCCAAATTCCTGCGATATTTTACTTAATGACTGGAATATTTTGCTTCATTTTGGGAATGGTAATCGATTTTCTTTAAACCTTTTCAAATATCACGTAAAACGATCGAACAAACAAAAAATGCCATATGATCCAGAAGGTTTCATCCTCATACATTTTTGAAATTGTAATATTTTCCTTGCAATATTTCTCCTGAACATCATAGTCATGTTTATGACTACTCAAGTATTATCCACCAAGACTTAACCCCAATGACTTCATCATCTTCGATTACATCGTATTCCATTCGATCCCTCCGAACAAAAGTAATTCGAAACTCCACTGAAAAGATCTCGGTATTGCAAGGAACCATAATTAGAATCCGGAACGGGAGGAATTAAGGAGAAAATCGAGTAACAAGACGGAGTTTTCGCGGCATAGTGGAATTTTCCGTCTATTCTCAGTACCCATTGTTGCGATATTCCGTACGCAAATTAGAACGTTTATATTAGACAGGCCCAGTTTAACTTCATTTTAGGAATTTTCTGGTGGGTCAATAAGGTGAAAATATTCGCTTAGAGAGGGGTTTCTTGGTTTGGCGGCGTGAAATAAAAATGGTTTTATTAAATTCCAGCTTAGCTGGATGACGATTCAAGGAATAAACTTCTAACAGCATGGGGAATAGTGGAATTGAGTGATTTCTTCGATATGTTAAAGACGCAATTATTCCTGATTACCATTGTACAGAATACTGATCTGATATTGCCTGCTAGTCGCAATAGGGTGGGGCAAAAGCTCAGTCCACTGAGGAAAACAGAAGAATTGTCCGAATAATGAACTGCTCCTCATGAGTTAGGGATATTGACTTAAATTGCAAAAGAATATAATTAAAATGAGATTTTTGTGATGAAAATTCATATTAATATGATTTCAAGTTGCAAATTAATTGTAGCCCGTAGGTCTGTAGCGTATACAGGGTGGTTAAGAAAAATCGAGTAAAATAACGAAATTTTATTCCAAGAGAATTCAATCATTTTAAGACTATCAATACAATTTATGGCCTCCACGGGCATCAATAACAGCTTGACATCTTCTTTGCATACTACACCCGAGGTTGTTGAACATTTCTTGAGGAATTTGGTTCCATATCAACGGGGCAGAAGCTCTCACAGATCATTTAAGGATTCTGGGGTAGGTTGATGATTATCTAATCTTCTTTAAAGCATATTCCATGCATGTTCTATGCAATTCAAATCTGGTGAGTGCGGAGGAATTGGTAAATGTGGAATACCAAGCTTCCTGCGCGCATTCTCAACTATGGATGCACGGTGCGGTCTAGCGTTATCGTCTAGAAATTGAAAAGTATGCAATAGCAGCGTGAAAATTTGGCACAACATTGTCAATCACATGCTCCCTATAGTGTAAGGCGGTCATATTCCCAGGACAAATGTGTAGATCTGTGCGCCCGTTGAAACATATCCCGGCCCATACCATAACACTACCCCCTCGGAATGGATGGATTACGGGGTATGCGTGGGATTGTCCATACCCTTATTCTTCGAGAATCTGAAAATCGTCCATATCTGGATTCATCAGTGAAAAGGACACTACGCTATTAATGGTTCCAATTGATATATTGCCTTGCCCATTACAGTCTTTGACGCTTTTGGTCACGTGTTAATGGAACTCCTCTTAATGGACGTCTAGAACCTAGATTCACCTCTCTCAAACGTCTTCTATTGGTTTCGATGGAAACTTGGCCCCCATCTGCATTTTGAAGAGTATTCCGTAGCATTCTACACGTAGATGTAGGGTTTCTTCTCGCCGAAACGGTGAATAAACTATCCTGAGCAGGTGTTGTTTTTCGTCGCCCACCAAGGCTTGGTCTTTCCAACACGGAACCTGTCTCCCTGAACCTATTCCAAAGTCGAGATATCACACTTTGGCTGACTTGGAGCCTTTCCGCTACAACAACCTGAGTTAGGACACCCTGTGGCATTCCGATAGCCCTATTAGCCTCAGCGTTTGTTAATTTACGTCTTGGCATTTTCAGAAAACTCATTTCAAATCGAAGCCGTTGATAAACTGACTTCATTTCAAAATAAGAACACTTATGAAGCATATGCAAAGAACCAAACTTCAGAAAAAAAGCGACCACATTACCGAAATCTCTCATACTGATTTTTATTGGATCGATTTAAGTTGTTATTGAGTTTTAAATGATTTTACAGCGATTTTCTCGAAGATTACATACTTTTAAAAACGATTGAATACGATATCCCTAACCCTTGTGGAGCAGTTTATTTGAAGATCCCTAGTTTAGATGCTTAAGCCCTGTTCAGACCAGGCTAGTGGTTTAGTCGAGTGGACAGTAGAGCTATTAGGCTCTCAAACATTTTCGTGTACATGCGCGCAGCCTCGATTGTGTTTCTGTAGAAACAGGTGGCGATAAGTTTATTTGTGTATTTACAAAATTGTTTTATGGTAAATGTTTTTGTGGTATTTGTTAACGTCTGTGTTTAAATCTGGATAGTTGATGTGTGAGTATGTTAGAATAGTGACCAGTAGGTAGTTTTTATTCCAAAATAAAAACTAACCTAATGGAAACTAACTGATTGGAAAAGAAATTAGATGCTTTTGAAGAATCACATGGAATGTAGGTAATATGGGCTCCTTACCTGGTCCTATTACGGGACAGGATTTATATTCGGAAAGTTAGATCAGCACGCCTAAGGAAACAGGCACCAAACGACAAGTCTTTTTATTTCAAGAGCTAAGAAGACACAAAAAAAGCATCAAGCAAAAGACCATGAGTTCGGCAATTCTGAGGATGGAAGTCACGAGTTTGTCCCAGACGATGAGGATATGGAGATCGACGAAATTGGATTGAATGAGTGATGCAACATACCGATTTCAAACTGTTACCTCTCAATTATTCACTAGGAGCCCCATATACACGCAGTCTGATCCAGATATAGATATGTACATTATCTTAATTTTTCACACAAATCCCACCTAAATTCATTTTTTTATAACGCCTTTTTTATATACCAGCTTGCAGTGTGTTATTCATTGGATATACATTCGTAGGATCCTAAGATTTAGTGGAAAAAAACAAAAGGGGAGCTCATATTGGAACCTCTGCCTCTAATTTAGTCACTAAACGGCTCCAACTCTTTAAGCTATTTTAATATTTTTGTGACGGGAATGTAAGTGCCACTAGGCTTATACCTTATACTGTCTGAATTCGGGACTTTTACCTTATATAAATTCATTGCTACCGTCTGACGTATTGCGGATTTTAGAATATCAGGGTATAACTATTTGAATGAGCTGACCTGAATTCTAAATAGGACTTCCTGGAACCCTGTCTTCTCTCTTTTTCAATCACTTTTGGTATTTTCGTAATAGAAATTGATATAAGTTGTGGCAACGCCGTTATGACATTAACGACATTTCATGAGTGCCAAGCTTACTCCGTTCTAGTTACAAAAACTTGAGAAAATTATTTCATGGCTAACCGAGTGCTAAAATAAATGTGAATGGAGTATAAATGATGAACGCGTTCGTATGAAATATTCAGTGCTTCAGATATTCGTTTTAGCCCAATTCGACGGTCTGATAAAATCATGTCATGAACTGCATCGATACTTTCCAGGAATGACACAGAAACTGGCCTTCCCGATCGGTCCTCATCTTCAATGGAAAATTTACCTCTTTTGAAGCTTGCAGTCCGATTTTTCACCGTCGCATACGAAGGACATTGATTACTAAGAGTATTAAGCATATCTTCGTGAATCTGCTTACCTCTTAACTCTTTTAAATAGGTGCTTGATGATGGTTCGATACTCGATTTTTCGTCACAATTACGGTGGGCATCTTTCTTTCATTCTATTGGGTAACTCTGTTTTTTTTTACCTCAAAGTTAATACTGACACTTCTAATGAGTTATTGTTCGTTGGTATGGTAACGCAACATTTTTTTATGCTTGGAACTGGTCTAGACTAACTAGATATCAATTCATCCTCGTATATTGAATAATGGTGGCCATTTCGAGCAATTTCTTCAGTTAATACAGTTTATATCATACCACATAGAAACTAATTTGTTTTGTCATTTGTGTTATTGTCAAGTATTCATTGAAACAATGATGCTTACGAGTAGATTGTTCAAATACGAGAAATTTTGGATAATTCCACATATTCTTTATATTCTGTATTTTCAATCCTGTTTGGGATAAATTCATCAAATTTTCATCATTGTGGATTGTAAAAAGTCGGCTACAGCGTAAAAAGTCTGTTCTGAAATTAATAATTGAGATAAATAACACCCGTGGATATAAATATCAATCAATATTACGATTCGAATCTACGAAATCACACACGATCATTCATTGGTTGATATTTTCATCAACGGGGATGTTATTTGTCCATATTAATTTCGATTATTACCTGAAACCGAATGGCGATATTTCATTCAATCATTTCGTGATTCTGTTCAACATATATGAAATAACGTAATGAAGAGAACTCGATATACAAGGTGTCTATAGATTGGATGATTTTTCATTGATTTCAATTAAATTCAGTAGGTACTTGATTGTTTTCAGATAAATCAACTACATATAAGCAGGGGAGACTGGGTACGGTACTGGCAATTTTACCTTTGAAGTATACTTATATAAAATTGTAAGTATGTCAGTGGCATTTCTCTATGTTTGTTCATAACTCGAATTCTAGAAATGATAGGCCGGTTTTGTTTTCAGATTTGGACTACTCATGAGAAAAGAACTGAACAACGGATGACACACCGTTTTCTTCGAGCTTCTATAGTTCTCGAGTTTCCCCCAGTTGACAAAGAATTTAGCCTACCCTGTACAGGATAGGCAAAATTGGTGATACCTGATTTAAAACTTTTTCAACCCAACGAGATAGAGGAAAATGCATAGCACATCACGATCGTCTATTTTTGAGAAACTTATAATGCCATCAACTGCATCACTCTATCTTCTTTTGTTTTCGAGTTATAGGTCAAAATTCAAATTTCAACTTTGGTCATTATCTCTGTTTCTGTTTGAGCTAGGATGTTGAAATGAAGACATTATACAGACACTTTTTTGGTAGCAATTCAGAGGCGTACTATGGTTTTTTCCAACTGGTATATTTGCTGAGCTATAACATATAGATGTATTTTTTCTTATGAAAACAGTATCTCATATCCCCGATTTTCTGAAATGTTGATGCTTGCAAAATGTGACAAGTGCACACACCAGTGTTTTAGACATCTTAATATATTCGTTCCTAAGAACAAGCTCTTCTTCATGGTATTCGAGCAATTTCTACTCTTGAAAACTATCAAAAATTATTGTTCATTTGCTAGAAATTGGTGTCCAGAAGTCATCGCTGTGAAGCGGTTTTTAGTTCACTCTAACTTCCCAAACAACCGTGTCTCCAAATAAATACACAAATCCCAAACCAACCCCTCCAAATTGGATGATTGGGTTTTCGAAGTATCGTTACTTTCCACAAATTCACTGCTAACACTTATTTATTTTTCAAAAAATTTCTTTTTGTATTGAAGATATGTCAAAACCCGCTGTCACTTTATTAGGCATTCGGTAGGGGAATGACTTTCGGGCATTGTAATTTGGGGTGTCCCCTAGCATTTGAGAGTTTCCTTAACGTTGGTGAAAACGAAATTGTAGCTAAAAGTCACTTAAATGGGCTTAGGTATTCCTTAAAATTTAGGGATCGTTGGTGAAAACGGGCATTACTTTCTTCTTCTTATCTTTGATATACTCATATCTCAGAAATAAGTACACCGATTTTAAATAATCAGTAAAGAAAAGATAATACCTCAATTTATTCATTTGACATTTTTAGGAAAATGATGAGATTTTCACCAACAATTCTTCCAATCGCCTCATTATATTTGAAATTTTGTAATCCCCTTGAAAGAAATTAGTTTTGAATCTACTGGTAATTTCTTCTGAAAAAGTCCCTCTTGATATTAATTAACGATAAACATATGCTATTGTCACAAATGTTCACAGAGATTGTACGGATGTGAGGAAACAAATTCATTACTGCGTTATTGGATGTTTTCGAGCCAAACGCTCAATTTTAGTTTCTAATAAATCACCTTATGGCATTAAAATGTTGGTTATGACATTAAATTTCACAGTGAAGTCAATATTTTATTTGAATAACCCAAAATCCAACTTTTGCTGCTTCATTCGACGCAACCTAACTAAATGATGTCAAAAAATGATACCGTAAATAACAATTCTTTTCAAAAAATAAACTTAGAATTACGACGTCTCTCTGTAAAACACGGGCGTAGCCAGGGGGGGTGGGTTTGGGGGTTCAAACCCGCCCCGAAATAATATAGGAACATAATATTACTTTCAAAGAGTCTCATTTTATATGTCAAAATCAGAAAAATTTCATTTCAAACCCCCCCCCCCCGAAACTCAATCCTGGCTACGGCTATGCTGTAAAATGAAGTACCAACGTCACAAAATGAATTCTTATGTCAAAATGTAGTTGATTAAAAACCAAAATTGACTTGTCCCAGCGTTTTGCTTGAAAATATTCAATAAAGTAGTTATTAAATTTGCTCTTTACTTCATCCACACACACTATTCTTATTGAAGGATCATGAAGTGATTCAAGGAAAGAATTACGTTCAGTCACAGAACATCAATCTTCAGAAAACGGACGAATCTTTTTGAACGCAAATTATTAGGAATATCCTGGAATGAAAAACACCTTTGCGAAAAATGAATTTAAATAATGCTGAAGCTTTCAGATTGTAATCACAACCTACCTGTTTTCCTCTCTGAGAGTATCCATTAAACAATAGCTTATTATATTCTGCCCCTCCCACTTTTTGATATCCTAATCTTCCTCTATCAAAACTTCCGACAAACTCTAGGGTTTCCAGAAAATTATTGCCTAAAAAACATGCACGGACTCGAGATAAAACTGTGAGACTGTAATTTGAAAACTTTACTCACAGGTAACCGGTTAAAGTTTTTAATTTTAATTTTCATCCGGCGACAGGAGCAATGCTCGTACATATGAATTATACGAAGAATATGCATATGACTGAAGATCGTTTACTTAAGTTTTTAACAAGTTTATGTTTTTTGCGTTGGTAAAACTGAAGGACGATGGAGAGAATTGAATGGATAAATTCAGCGGGGTCAAGGTATTATATTGTAGGAATCATACGAAACATTTCACAGGACATTGTTAATGTTATTGTTGGAGGAAGATCAAGATCATCTGAAAGATTCCCTCTAGTAGTGATTTAGGCTAATAACATCAGCCTTCCGTTTCATTCGAAAGATATTTTCGATATATTCCAAACGAATGTTCTTCTCAATAACATTTTATGTTATTGATGGTATCGATCAAGGAACAGAATCAATTTATCATTTTATGTTATTGATTTGTTCATTCATTTTTTTTACAGATCTTTGACGCATTTTCCTTCATAATGCAGTATTGTGATATATTGACATGAGGTGAAGCTGAAATTATACTTGGGCGAATCCAAAGAAGTACTTAATTAACATTTAAAAAAGGAGTGAATGCTATTCATCTTTTTCCTAAGGATGAATGAGTATCTTCGCAAAGTAAATATGAACCACCGTTTTCATTTGCCCTATCGTTTTAGTTATTGAAGAACCATTTGATTTCAATTCCCTGATCTATCTGTGGGTAGGTCTTAGAACTGTTTTCTCTTTTGTCAATAACTGAAACGATAAATTGATATATCTATTGAAATTGAATATGGGAAGATTCTGCATTTTCTGAAACTTTTTAGGGTTTTCACTCCCAATCTCTGGAAAAAAATCAATTAAAAAATCGAAATAACCGAATAGCTCCTGCATAAATTCTTGAACTAATTTGTCAGGAGCAAATCAAGTAGAAGACATTGTTGCCTGACAATGAACTGAAAAAAGAGCTTTGAAATTATAATTATTAGTTGGGGAGCCGAAGAGGGAAATTCGGGATTTACTCGAGCGTGTCAGATTAATATAAAGGGAGATACCTTGGACCCTCTAGAGTACCTCTACGAAAAATTAGACCTGTATATAGGGGGAATTGTCTTGGACAGCCTGTCAGAATAGTAAAAAAAAACGATCATTGTACATAAGCGAGCGTGTCAGATTAAAATATATTTATGTGGTTAATTACATATTGAAAAGTATATATTCTCTTAATCTGACAATTTAAGCGTGTCGAAAATGTGTGGGAGGGCGCCAAAGTTGCAAAAAAAAACGTCACGTGTACATTCTCGAGCGTGGTGGCATTTTTTCTTATTTGGAAGCTAATGATTCAAGAATAACGGAAAGAATATAATCTGACAGTTTTAGCGAGCCGAAACAATAAAAATTGGCCTTAAAAGTCACAAAAATTATTTTTTTTTAATTATCTTCCCTGGTCTCCAAATTTTTTTTGCATTCATTATAAAAGTTGTAGAGCATAACATTTTCTACAAATTTTGTCCCAAGCAATTTTTTCTACGTTCAAACGTTTTTGAGATATATGGCGATTAATGCGAGGTATTTAGCGATACATGCTGATGCGAAAATTCACTCGTTGGAAAATAGTACATTCTTAGGTTCAGTCACAGAAAACACTAAAATTTTCGTGACTAATTTCGAAATTGTCATCATAGAAATACCTTGTCATTTTGTCAATTGTAGATTAGACTGGTATTTTACATTGACCGTGCCTTTTCGGATATGTGGCTAAGCTTCTCGCTCTTATCGCCCTCTAACTCGAGAACTGTTAAAAGTATGTAAAATTGCTTCAGACAAAAGTTGTATAGAATTTTATTATCTACTACATAATGAATACAAAAACGATTAGAGGTACAGGGAGGAAAATATTCGAAAAAAAGGGATTTTTATCATCTTCAAAGTGTCAGATTAAGAAAACCCCCCCTGATTAGTGTCAGATTAATGGGTCAACACGTCAACAACACCCAGATTAACCATCTGTATGAAAATCTGACACGCTCGAGTATGTACAAGTAACGATTTTTTGTCACATTTTCCAAGGACCACAGTGACCTTGCGTCACGTCGAAATTGTCAGTCCCTTGAAAAGTCTGACACGCTGGAACAATTTTTTTTTTACCATTTTCAACTCTTCCGTACGGCCAGTCCCACCGCGCAAACTGTCAGATAAGCATGAATTCATTGTCAGAGACACGTAGAGCCTATACAGTATCTTAATCTGACACGCTCGAGTATGTACACCTAAACATTTTTTTTTACATCTTTGAGACCCTGCAGACGCTTTCCCCACCGCTGAAATTGCATACATCATAGAACCTTTTTTTCTTTCTACCATCTAATCTTCAAAATCCACTAGGTCTCAACGACTCTCGAGTAAATCCTGATATAGCATCTTCGGCTCCCCAACTATATGTAGGTATAGTAACGTATTCATCAAAATACAAGAAAATCTGTTTGATCTGTTGATCCAGAATAGTGGATTTGAGGAAGACAGTTTGTCTCAGAACTTGTGAAAAAAAATATCAACTGTTCAATCTGGAGGATTTCGGTTCATCATGGTTTCGAGCAGAATAAATGTAAACTGAGCTAGTTGTGGACGTCAAATCGACATTGCATGAACCAATATATAAGTTGATTCAACTGAATCAGCGTAGATATGAGGCTAATAACTAGCCCAGTGTTCATCTAAAAAGTTCCAGTTAATATCCATCAGCTGTCCAGGCAACGTTCATCGAATGTCCATTGTTTGTCCATTTTGGTACAATTCATTTACCAAATGCGTTCATATTGGACCAAATATAGACATCCAAATTGGTGAAAAAACGGATATGCATGGGATATATCCAATGGACGTCCTTTTTCCTTCCAATGGATATATTGCATGATTTGGATATCCATTGGACACCCATCGGATGTCCTTGTGATTATTAGGATGTGACCCATTTCCCATCTAAAGTCACTATCAGTTTAATAAAAGTGTAATTTAATTCCTTTTGGCCAAGGCTCTGCAGATGGAGCTTCTTTTTAATCCAGCTTAGTGCAAATGATTCAAAACTGTTGTATCGTCGATCCCGGACGATGCTACTACTGCTAACATTCCAGCCAGCTTCGATTATTTATGTGATATTTTATTGATAGTTTCGTCATACAACAAAATGTGGGGTGTATCTTTATATAACACCAAAAAACGTCGCCTCATCTACACTAAAGAAACCATTCAGAGTTTCAGCCGCTTTGCTTGCATTTTCATCCCCATCTGGAAAAAAAATGTAAAATATACCGAATTTTCTCTTTGTTGGTTTAGCCATTTTCATCACACTAAAATTCACTTTTGACTTGATCAAACAAACAACAGCAAAAGAAATATTTTACTGCTGCAAAGGTTCGATTGATACTTCAGAAAAAATATCCAGCACTACAGCCATCTACCGACAAAAGAATGTATTTCTTGTTCCTCAACCTCCTTCCAATCTCGAAGTTTTGCGAATATTTCTAAAAATGCAAGAACACCCTGAATAATTATCCCTCAAGTTTTCAAACTTAACCTGTTTTTTCCATCAGAATCAACTTTGGAATGAATTTCCGGGAAATCACCCCGTGTATCAAAAGAGACGTTCGAGTCAATATTCACCATCATAATATTTTATCTCCGTTATCGTAATCTCTCGAATAGTGGAATATTTAAAATCCCAATGCGCAGAGTCAAATCTTTCGTGCCAAAGTAGACAGGAAACCTGAATTAGAACTCAATCTACACAACTCCAATCGGGAAGCGTACGCCTGTCCCTGTAGTCCCCTCTTTCAGGGTGCCAAATCCACCCTGGGCGCCTCGGCGGATATGAGCTTCCGTTATGAACAATTTGCAACGAAATTGAATGAACGCGTCATGCCCAACCATTTCGAGATTTCAGAAATTTAATTTCCACTCGGCAGAACCAATACACTGTTATATTTTGCATCAATTTTCTATCGTGTTTAACATGAATTTTGCCAACGTAGGTATATGTTTGTACTTTTCATATTTGATACTGTTCCGTTTGTGGAAACAATATAGGATTTCAGGATATATGAGGGAATAAATGATTTTGCCACCATAGGAGACATTTGGATGTTTTCGTGATTTCAAAATTTTTTTTCAATTTCTTAGGAGAGTGGGATGATGATTCTTATAGTTTATTTTGAGCCAAATACAATTTTGTTCTATAATGAATCAATATTCAGAGCTTATTTGTTTCTATAGAATGAAAAATATAAAAAGTATTCCAAGTAAAATTTAGTTTCAAATGGTGATTCTTATAGTTTATTTTGAGCCAAATACAATTTTGTTCTATTCTATATCTACATTCAGAGCACATTTGTTTTTATAGAATGAAAAATATAAAAAGTATTCCGAGTAAAATTTAGTTTCAAATGGTGATTCTTATAGTTTATTTTGAGCCAAATACAATTTTGTTCTATTCTATATCTATATTCAGAGCACATTTGTTTCTATAGAATGAAAAATATAAAAAGTATTCCAAGTAAAATTTAGTTTCAAATGGCATGCCCAATATTTTATGTTAATTTCTGCATTCTATATCGAATATTCATAGAAGATCTGTCAGAAATCACTCATATTCCGAAGCTTTCCATAGATATTTGAACTTTTACAAATACTCGGGATGATCACAAGTACGAGTATAATCATAGCCATAGCTTCTTGGAAATTGGAAACCATATTATTCGTTACACTAATTTTGATAAAAATGTTTAGTACACTGCGCAAAAAATTTAACGCACATTATGGAAATCTCAAATTTATTCTACAACTGAAGGTGTTCTCAAAAATAATTATTTTTATCAGAATTATGCATGCATATGTTATCCACTTTCAACGGTTTTCTTCAATACAGATGTTTTTTTCCAGCAGGAATAAAAAGAGATGATATTATCAGATTTTGAATGTATTGGCTCCATTCTAAAATCAGTTGTTCTCGATTAATTCTAGTGATCAATAGTTTTTCTTTCGTTTGATTTTCTACACTCGATCGCTATGCAACGCGAAACACGCAATTTGAACCAAGAGGAATGTGCCCAAGCGGAAGTTTTGCGAGAAGAAGGGTGGACATACACAAGAATTGCAGAAAGGTTTGGAGTTTCTCATACAAGTGTGTCCAGAATGTTGCAGCGATTCAGGGAGACAGGTATGAATGTCCGAAGACCAGGACGTTACTTGAGAGTTTCTTCGTTGAGACAACGTTTTGCAACCACTCGCCTCCTTCAAATTCAGCTTGAGCAAACTCATGCAGTGCAAATTAGCACTCAAACAATAGAAAATCGCCTCAGAGAATATGATTTAAGGCCTCGTGTCGCGGCAAGAGGCCCAGCTCTTACTCCAGCCCATCGAAGAGCGCGTTTGGATTTTGCGAGAGAGCATATCCATTGGGAAGAGGCCGATTGGGAAAGAGTTTTCTTCACAGATGAGTCTAGATTCTGCCTCTACCATTGTGATCGACGTTCCCTTGTATACAGACGTCCACATGAAAGATATGCTCAGTGCAATTTCCTGAATACTACTGGTTTCGGGGGAGGATCGATTATGGTATGGGGTGGAATATCTTTGACTGCTCGCACAGACCTAGTGGTCGTTGATAATGGAGCTATGAATGCTGATAAGTATACATATAAGGAACATTCTTGGAGAGCATGTAGTGCCATCTGCCCCATACATTGGTTGAAATTTCATTTTTATGGACGATAATGCCCATCGTGCGCGCATCGTTCAGGAGTACTTTGAAGAGGTTGAAGTCTCTCGAATGGAATGGCCAGCAAGAAGTCCAGATCTCAATCCGATTGAGCAGGTTTGGGACAACCTCAATAGAAGGATGAGATGTTCAGAAAATCATCCAGCTACTCTTAATGACTTAGGAATCCAACTCGGAGAAATCTGGGAAGGATTAGATCATAACATTTTAAGATCACTCATTTTGAGTATGAACCATCGTTGCCGAGCTGTAATTAACGCAAGGGGTGGAAATACCAAGTATTAAATCACTTATCAGCATTTCAGTATTTTGAAAATTGTTCATTCCTCTTCTTTCACATAAGATTCGGTGAAATCCTGAATTTTTCTTCCATTTAATGTGTCTTGTTTCCTTCAAAACCTTCCCGAGAGAACATAAAAAAGAAGTTATAAAGTCGATGTACAGTTAACTTTCATTAAAATTGAGATTTTCAGAATGTGCGTTAATTTTTTTGCGCAGTGTAGAAATATGATTTTACTATTAAAAATCAATAAAAATTTGTCTTAAAGTAACTATTTCCGGAATATGTATAGGTATAAGGTATTCAAGAATTTATTCTTTGGTAATGCAAATACATTTAATCATCACCATATCACAGTTCATGTATTTCTGCTTGTAAGACTCACAAAAATATTTCGATTATAGTGATTACGATCGAAGGAATCAATAGCATCATTGATGCATAAAGGAGATGCTCAAAATTCTGGCAGTTCATTTCAAGGCTGATGAAAACTATGGGATACCGGAAAAACACCCGGTGAATATTGTTTCAACAGTACCTTTCTTGTTGATTTTTCCATGTATTCGTGTTATAATGTTACCATTGTTTTTTCAATGTTTAATTGCAATAATTTTGACTTTAGCATTTATTCAACTTTTGTATAAGTTTAATTGGTGTGATTATACTCAATTTTATTCATTAATAATTACCGTGTTATGTAGCATATTAGAGTCTTTTTGTGCCTTTTATTCTTTTAGATAGAGATTGTTTGCTTTCTCTTTCTGTAGAGTGTTTTCTTGATTTTAGTTTCACTTATTTGATGCGGCTCCTGAAGATGTGCTATTATTGGCTCGAAACATGTTGAGCAATTGAAAATCATTTGAGTCCATATCTGGTATGGTTTATTCAACCTTGTGATGGATTGCTTCGATGGCATTTCATTCAAATTCACAGTGACAGGGTTTTTCCGCTATGTCCTATATTTTTTTTTCTCGTGATTTTCTTTCATTTGCAAGCCTACACGATGTAAGTAAATTATACTACATTAAACAGAAGCATATGCTTTTACCCCAATTCAAAACAGGCAGTACTTTGGGAGTAATGTTTTGTAAAACTTGCTCTCAACAAATAACAATAACAAATATACTGTATTTACCCCTATTTCCAAAACAGCCGAACTGATGAAAAATTGCTTCGGACAAAACAGATACTTCAGGAAAACGTATTTTTGTTACATTTATCAACTTTTTCCTTTACTTGGAGTTGTGAATATATCTAAGATTATCTTTTTCACGTTTTTTCTTTGAATCTTTTCCTTTGAAAAACGATTCTTTTTTACATTAGACACCCTTCAACTCCCTTGCATCACGCTAAAATTTCAGATTGTCGAAGTAAACTCTTTTCGACATGTAATCAATTGAATACATCTTAATCTGGCACGTTTGAATATGATATGTTTGCTGATATGCTTTTTACTTTTTCGACGCTTTCTTACACATATCCCCTACCTATATACAAGGCTAATTTTTCGGTACAGGCATATGGTCCAAGTAATCACTATATTAATCTGGCACGCTCTAGTAAATCGCTTCTTCTTACCTACACTTTACTATAAATCATCCGACGGAATCAAATTGATTGGATTAAAATTATAAAATGAGTATCCACAAAAAATTTGGGATTCATCCCAAAAACGTTATAGAATATCAACTGACTTCGTTCTGATTCAAGGATGGTTTTGATTATTCTAATTTTGAAAATTATACCTGATATGTTAAACTCTCTGTACACAAAAAAGTTCGTAAATTGTTCGCGAGAGGTCAAGATGTTATTGTTGAAGTGCAGTGAAAATGAACAGATTACCTAACAGGTAGGCGAAACTTCTAAATAAATATTTCGTCAATGTTTCAGTGAGGAAAATGAAATATTTCAAAATATCTGACGGACTTTTTTGTGAAACGGGGTAAAACAATTTTTATATTGCTATTTAAAATTAAATTCATATATTGTGTCGCTCAAGATATTGTTCGGAATTTTTCTATATTTAGCAGTATAGAAGGCTGTCACGTCGTGTTCATGAAAAGTAGATTTGGAATCATCTTATAAATTTCATCTAAGATTTCAAAAAAATCGCCTTCTTTTGAGAATCAAAGAAAATTTCAGAAGAATTTTTATTTACATCCACACATCATTACTTCATTAGATCCCATAATTCCCTAGTGATTAAGTCCTATAGTCTGATCTTATTTTTTTTAATATTCGTCATCGACTACTGAAACCTTTAGCCTTACACTATTCCCAATGCGAAGTAACACATTGTGAATCACCATTCAAAAAGTGTATTTCACTTGGACATGATTCACTGTAATATTTTTTCTTACTTGTTTTTTGAATTGGTGTTCTTGATGTGAATGTGCCTTGTTGCAATTTAGGTTTTTTCCAAGAAAAATATTTCAGTGTCTATTAAACTTGACCTTACCAATTTGCAACACAATCCGGGGGCTTCATGTTTATATTTCAAATATCTACTATATGAACAAACAATACCTATTGGTGCCCCATTAGTACTAACTAATGTGTACTGTATTTATTTACCCTTTATCGGTTCACGCTATGCCAAAATAGGTGCTACTTTGTGTACTAAGTAACCATATGGTAACAAAGTATTCAAAGACAGGCGATATAACCGTATGGATACATCTGTGCTTAGGTAAGGGAAATCCAAACCAAGCTGAGTTTGCGCAGTCGGTAATTCCAAATCCGTCATGTTGGTGCTTGTTCGCGCGAATTTAGTGGTTACGGTAGTGCTAGTGGAATTAGTGATAATTTTACACATTTATGTTCATTTAATTTCAGCTAAATAGGCTTCTTGAGTATATAAGGTATGATATTTTATTTTTATTCTACGTGACTATTTATTTTTATACCATAATATTTAGAGTTAGTATATGCGTGACCATATGGTTACTCTGCTCATTTCAGTCGTAAATTCCAGATAGATATGAATGAATTGAAGCGATATGGAGTCATTTCTTGCAGTTTATTTTATGTAAAAAAGCAGAAGTAGATTACCACCTCCTCTCCAGGTCTCAGATACATCGGATAATGTGGATGAGGAAAATGTTCCTCTCATTCTGAAGACCAAAGGAAACCAAGCTCTCGGTAAATATCAGAAAATTTTCGTGGAGGTATGGCTATTTTTCACTACTTGACACTTTAACAAATACTTAGCAACATACTGAAAACAAGAAATCAATCATCCGGTGGTTGCTGCCCAAAATAATTAATTTATATTCTTATAACACCTCATAAATATTTATTGTAGCATCGAATGCGATGAACCTCCCACAAAGAAAAAGAAGGTTTCTGAACTTACATTCAGTTGGACACAAGAGGATATTCTCTGGCCTAGTAGAGACAGATTTTCATCCCACCGAAAATAAAGAAGTTCTCACACCATTAAAATATTTCTGCTAGCTTTTTTCCTGTGACATAAGTAATATATAACGGACATAATTGACAAATTTATATAATACTCAACAAACTGAAAACTGGGACATGAATAGCTTCTAATGCCAAAGAAATTACAGATTTTTTATCCATTATGATGTTGATGGGTATAATAGATCTTCCCTCATATGAGGATTATTTCGCCAGTGCAACACGGATTGAACAAATTGCTTCCCTCATGTCCGTCAAACGATTCAAAACATTGAGACGATATATTCCTTTCAATAATAATGAGTTTGTGAATGAAGATAATAAAAATAGGTACCTACTTCAAAATTCGTCCTTTGGTTGACAGCCTTCGACAAAATTTCCGCAAATATCATACCGAGAATATATTCTATAGACGAAACCATGGTCGCGTACAAAGGTACCCGTCCTGGGAATCTTCGCCAGACGCCAGTCATTTATTCATTCAGTGCTGTATCCCGTTAACGGGAATAAATCTACAAAAAGACATAAAAAAAAACAGACTTATAATTTCCTAGGGCTAATTGCGACTGTTTGCCTTCCTATAACAGAAGAGAACCCAACCGTGACCTACAGATCCTTCTACACTCCGGGCATGGATACTCACCAAACAGATCTGGCCGCCGCTGTATTCTTCTCGTGTCTCCATTATAACTGTGCACCATAGACCTCCACTGTGACCAGTCTAACGCTAGTTGTTCCCAGTTATGATTGGCATTAACTGATTTTAGGGATATAGTATATAGTGTATCCTCAAACCGCTTATACTGGCCTCCTGGTTTCCGGGTTCCCTCTGCCAATTCGCCATACAGAGCTGTTTTGGGGAGTCTTGTGTCTTGCATCCTCGGATTGTGGCCGCACCATCTGAGTCGGGCCCTCGTTACTTGAGTATCAATTGTTGTACAACTCGCGCGTTGCCAGACTTCTGCATTCGAAACTTTGTGGAACCATCTGATGTGCATTATCTGTCTTAGATGACGTTGTTGCGTTTGTTCAAGCTGTTTAATATGTCGCCTGTAGGGCGTCCAGCTTTCGCTTCCGTAAAGGAGCATTGGGAGGACGACTGCTTTGTAAACAGCTGTCTTGGTCTTCAGATTGAGGTCGTGATTTTGAAATATTCTGACCTTTAGCTTCCAGAATGCCCGTGATGCCGAATTGATACGGTTGTGTATTTCCGTGTCTAGGTTAGCCCTAGTATTTATGAAGCTTCCCAATTATTTGAACTGCTCGACCTGTTCTAGAGTTTCATTCTCCAGGCTGATATCTATTTGAAGGCTTTCTGGCGCACTTACCAGGATTTCGGTTTTGTCGATATTGAGTCTAAGGCCTAAAGCTTCGTATATATGTTTATGGGTGTCCAGCATTATCTGTAGATCCTCTGAGCTGCTAGCGATAAGTGCGCAGTCGTCTGCATATTGAAGTTCCGTGATAAACTTTGTACGGGTTTTTGCTCTGAGGCGCTTCAAGTTAAATAGGCCTCCATAAAATCTGAATCTTATTCCAACACCTCTTACAGGCATACTCATGTCAGCAATTATCGAGACAGCTATGGCTCCAAAACGGCAACTTCGTGTGATTTCTAAATTTCTACAGGGATTTTTACAGGGATTTGGATAAGTAAGTATCACATTTACAACTTTGCCAACGTTTCGGAATCTTTGCTCCTTTCTTCATATTTTGAGAAAGGAACTGCAATAAGTAATTTTTACTCAATTCAATTCAAGAAATATGTTGCATTTACTCACAAAACTTTTTCTCTTTGTTGTCTTTCGATAATAAAATATTAAAAAACTAATTGTGGTCATTATTTCTTTGTTCTTATGACTAGGATAAGGAAGTTCTGCTAATAGGGAATACGCCTTCTGAAGAAAATGATGTATACCTTATGGGCTCCTGTTTATTTCAGCGCTGAACAGGGAAAATATTTCAATTCGACTGATTTAAACCGAATATTCGCAATTTTTATAGGAAATTTAAAAAATCATATCTCCCAAACTACAAGTCTCCCGAAGTTGAGACATGTATCAATCGATTTTTTTATACAAGACTTCATCTAAGAAATAATCGACGTCAAAATCGGAGGTGGGCACTAATCTAAACTTTTACCTTTTTATGAAATATCTTTGAGCAGCACATTTTGAAATAATCATCTCAACCGTTTCCAAAAAAAATTATTTTAAGTACTTACAAATGGAAAATGAAAATGGGTATTTGAAATTTAAAGCGTTCCGTTTCTATAACACAAGTTGGCAACATCGACTGAAATATGCGTTGATAATAAGGACAACAAATACACTATCTTGATGAGATTGCTATTGAGGCTCGCCAGTGAGTACGCGCCTTATGATGGCTGTAAATCAACAGCTGTTATTTTATAAACAAGCCATTGTTCTTCTTATTTTCTAGTAGGCGCTGCTGCCAAATCGTAAACTAGAAACGAAGCGATATAAAAAAAAATTTAAATCTCACATTTGAAGAATGTTTTTGAATAGTTTTCGCGGTACATTTGAAAAATTCATGAATGAATCTCATAATTATTCAGTTTAAACTTGCATATGCTGTGATAACCCAACTTGAGGAGAATTCCCCGTTCCAATGTAACACTTCAATACAGCAGTCGCCAAAAGGCACGAAACGTTCAAGGATGAGATTCATTTAATGATTTGCCAATCCGTCAAGTGTGTTGTTCGCAGTTTACAAACTGACTGAAAATTTCAGGCCGATATTTGAACGATCTGTATTTCAATAGTATTTCAGAAAACATTCGTCAATTTTTAAACTAACTATGTAGTCATTTCACAAACTGACGGATTTCAGTACACGACTGTTCAACATATATAAATCATCAAAGAATAATCTTGCAAATATTATTCCAGCTGTCGAGGCTCAATATTAAAGCACATAAAATACTTCTCAGTTTCCAACATAATCATCGTAAAATAGGTATATGTATCTGGAATATCTTTCATCTTTTAATTCTTAGTACTCAAATTATTCTGCTTTAAGAATAACTAATTATTTCCATTTTGAATGAATTCAATAATATAAAAGCCTGATTGAAAATTTATTACGACTTTTACAATAAAAATATTTTTTCTACTTCCACTATCTCAACGAATCCAATATATTTTATTTTGTTTAGTTCACGCTAAACATAAAAGTCAAATAGGTTAGGTTTAACGTCAGCACTTCAATTCAAATTTCATTACAACACATAAACGTTGTATTTGAGGATATTCCTCACGTAAACTTTTTTCAGGCTAACGTACCTACTGTGCACATTTCAACTCTCTAATATTATGTTATATTTTTCAAGATTACATTGTTCGTCGCCAGCTCTATCAGATGTAGAAGGACGTAATTTTGGACCTACACCGAGAAAACCAGAGGCAGTGAAGGAGAAACTGGAGAAGTAGGATGACATCCATCTATTTCCTGAATTGAAACCATTTTTTTTTCAGTGAATTCCTGGTGAATTTCGTTGCGAGCCTTTATTGCAAAGCTATAGTAGTCCTTGGGGTAGCTTTGCCGATAACAGATGCAATAACTCTAAATAGTAATATATATATTTTCAGAGTGAGTATTTTGGATCAAAAAAAACTTTCTCCTTTTTGAGAAAATATTTTGAAATATATCAAAAGGTTCTGATTCAATAATTTAAATTTTTTCAATTTATTTTCAGATTTTTTATATTTACCTGTACGCTGGTAGTATAACTTTTTTATGTTACATATGCTTAGTGCAAGTGAGAGAAAAGTCTGTTAGGTTGAGTTTATATGAGATGCAAAGTGAGTAGAATCGTTTTAACAAACCATTCCCAATAATTACTCATAAATAGCAAACGTAAAATTCTTGATGATGGAGGATAATTATTTGGGCTGTTGAAGAATTTCAACCAGAAAGATGATGAAAACATGCCAAATAATTAGTCAACTAGTATCTATGAATAGATTGAACTTTTCACTCTAACTTATAAACAAAAATAAAAAATATCACTCCCGTAAGAATTTATTAGAATAACAAAAACAAACTTCATTTTTATTCTATTAAGAATTTTACGATATGGTGATATTTCCAAAGCAACGCAATATATCGGAAAAATGGCAAAAACGTCCCGAGTTATTGATCTAATAATCCATCCAACAACAAAAAAGACTTTGTAATTTTCCCCACTATTTCCAAATTCTTTGCCAAAAGAGGAAATTTTTTGTTGCCTTACATTCACACCATGAACAACAAGTAGGCATAATGATAAAAAATATCCTGTGTCAGTGACGCCCAGAAAAAAAAATTGAGCTTTGCACGCCTGGCTGAAAATCCAAAATCGGCTTATGAGTTAGACAAATTATAGCTGGTCAAATTAGGCAAATTTTTAGGATGAAATATTCGAAAAAAAAGCATTTTAATCATCTTCAAAGTGTCAGATTAAGAAAACCCCCCTGATTAGTGTCAGATTAATGGGTCAACACGTCTACAACACTCTAATTAACCATCTGTATGAAAATCTGACACGCTCGAGTATGTACAAGTAATGATTTTTTTTTGCATTTTCAAAGGGCCGCTGTGACCTTGCGTCACGTCCAAATTGTCAGTCCCTTGAAAAGTAGCTTCCTCTGGGTCCAATTAACATATCCTCCAGAAATCTGAGACGCTGGAATTTTTTTTTTTTTACCATTTTCAACTCTTCCTTACGGGCAGTCCCACCGCGTAAACTGTCAGATACGCATGAATTCATCATCAGAGACATGTAGAGCATATCCAGTATCTTAATCTGACACGCTCGAGTATGTACACCTGACAATTTTTTTTTACATCTTTGAGACCCTGCAGACGCTTTCCCCACCGCTAAAAGTGGTACTTTTTTTTCTTTCTACCATCTAATCTTCAAAATCCACTAGGTCTCTACGACACTCGAGTAAATCCCGATATAGCATCGTCGGCTCCCCAACTACTCTTCATTTGCTTCTTAGTTAATAAATAAATAATAATATTTATTATTATTTTTATTAATAATAATAAAATGGGAATAAAGCCGAATTACAATATCAATATAGGTTATTACTTTCTGGGCTTTGTATTTATGTATTTCATCTGACGTTTCAAAGATAACTGCAGTGCGCATCTTCAGAGCAGAAATCTGTGCATGAATTATACAAGCTGAGTCGCGTTTCCACTACGTATGGAAATAACCATTTGAAAGTGCCTTCTCCTCTTCATATGTGAGTTTTATATAAAATAGATATTGGATTAATTAATGTAATAAAGTGTTATTCAATAGAGGATATACACATAAATCCCAGCACGAGAGCTTGCGAGAAAAAAAAACGGATAAGAGATGAACGGTTTATAGGCAAATGCCCGGAACCAATATTCAAGAAGCAGTTAAGGGTTTTTAGTGGGTTTCGAGCTCGGGAGAGTTAGAATCCCTACACTTGTTCCCCCTCAACTTATTGATTAATCAATAAGTTTCAGTTCTTATTTTAATATCTTTTCAATTGATCTCTTGGTCTCCTTCGGTAAATTTCACTAGTCTACTAAATTCTTGATTCGGATGGTTTTTCGCTATTTCGAATAATTTCTCTGCTTTTCTGTTCATGAATTCCGTTATGGTTTCCGATTTAAGGTCCATATAAATCTGTATAAAACTGTCTATTCCTGACAAACCAAGGTGCACATCGAAGCAGCTTGTTTTCAGTGGCCTGAATTCTTTTGATATGGCTCTTTGCCGCGAACCCCAGGCAACTGATCCATAAGTCAGTTGAGGCCTAGCAACGGCTTTGATTATCTTCAATTTTGTCTCTTTCGACATGTGGCTTCTTCTTCCTATCAGAGGGTAGAGTCTATTCATCGCTATTTCCGTTCTGTCTATTGCTTGTTTGATATGACTTTTTCAAGTCATTCCTTTGTCAAGCGTTATTCTGCGTTATTCCTAAATATTTGGCTTCATTTTTCCAATCGATTTCTTCGCCGTCAACTTCTAGATTCGTTGTAGGTCGCAGTTTTCTCTTCTGATGTAATATTGTTTGGCTCTTTTGTCCATTGAGCTTGATTTTCCACTTTCTGCACCAGTCAATTTTTTCGTCAATCGTTTATTGAAGAACTCGTTCTATTAAGTAATAGTGGGTTGCTATGCCTGTGTTGTCAGCATATATCGTTAGCATGGTTCTTGGATTCTTCGGAGTATCGTGAATGTATATGTTGTACAGAAGTGGCCAAGTACTGATCCTTGGGGTACTCCAGCCTCTATATCTCTAGTTGTGGAGCATTCTCCTTCCACTTTCACGTAAAATATTCTATTTTTGAAATAATTCCTAATGAACTTTCATATTTTGATGGAATATCCAGCACATCTCATTTTATATATTAATCCT
Source organism: Coccinella septempunctata (assembly GCF_907165205.1). Classification (NCBI taxonomy): domain Eukaryota; kingdom Metazoa; phylum Arthropoda; class Insecta; order Coleoptera; family Coccinellidae; genus Coccinella; species Coccinella septempunctata. The sequence continues at coordinate 10,064,464 of NC_058191.1, forward strand.
TCATGCCATACTCTGTCGAATGCTCTGGCGACGTCTAGTGAAACAATACCTGCAGCTTGTTTGATTTGGAATACCTCTGTACTGTATTCTGTGAGTCTTAATAATTGTTGCTCTGTTGAATGCTCTCTTCTGAATCCGAACTGTTCGGGTGGTATTAGTTTCAGATTTTCGGTTTCCTCATCTAGCCGCGTGGCTAAAATTCTTTCTACTACTTTTCCTAACGCCGGCAGTATACTTATCGGTTTACTGAACACTCTGACGTCCTTCATCTGCCAGTCATCAGTCATCTATAAAGCTACATTCACAATCAATTCACGAGCCGAAGTGCACTTCGGCACGGAAGCTTAGCAGATGGCGTTCTCCGTTACCATTCACAATGAAATTCAAGACAAAATTTCTTGCAAGTTGCAAACTATCACTTCGGCCAGGAATTTCGTGCCGGCTATAGATGATGCTGATGCTTATGTTTTGATCAGTTACATTTTTGATTCATTTGAGTATTTGGTTCCAAGATTATTGCGAATGGTAAATTTCGTGCCGAAGTGCACTTCGGCCCGCGAATTGATTGTGAATGCAGCTTAAGACGAACTCAGAACCAATGAACACCGGCTACGACGTAACCACTTAACCTTAGTGTGGGGGCATAAAAACTGTCTTATCAGAGTGATAAAGCCATGTTATATAATCTTAGAAGTAAATCTCTTTGAGTTGGTCTACTGTAGTTGCAGGGGAAACGTCAAAAGAAACACATAAAGAATGGCTGCTTTTCTACTATCTTACATTGATGGATCCTCTAGTACGAATTATGAGAACTTCAAAACTCCCCTTATGCATTTTCAGGTACGATACCAATGACATTTGAATTGGCTGAACCAGAAAATATTAACCAGCCTGTGAGATATGGCAGCTTTTATCTGAGAATGGGGGTAACAGGTGAACATTTGGCATTCCTTGAATGAAATACATCACGGAACATGTTTTCAGGCTTTGGCATGGGTTCTGTGATATACTCAGGATTTCAATTTGCACAATATTTTGAATATTCTGCTGAAAATGATTGTAGACATCCTGTGAAAGCCATGAAGCCTTGCCTTCGAATAATTTTCGTTCTAATGCAGATATTTTTTGTTTTATCCACGAATAATGTGAGTATATCAAGACATAGGGTTTTTTAATTTTACATCTTAATGAACTAATTTAGAGTTTATCTGATGTGCGTGAGTGGAAATTTACGACGATAGATTGAAAGCCCTTGTTCAGACGCATAACAAAAATTGCCATCCATCCAGGTGCTGACGTACTGCCTAATCATTAACAAGAAAAAAGTCAGCTACTCATAATTCCGAAACCATGAGGCGGATTTTGCCATTGACGAACTCAAAATCGGCATATTAGTACAATCGGGTTTAGGAAACTACCTCGAAAATAACAAGTCTCTGGGGCCTAAAGATTTTAAGCTAAAATGTTTACCAATCAGGCTTATTGAATATTGAATAAAATTTAAAGTTCGTGTTCGTTTGAGATATCGATTGAAATTCAAACTGAGAGGACTCTTCTAAAATTCTTTAGGGTTTTCACCCTCAGTCTCTGAGACAAAATCAAATAAAAAATTCACATAATTGATCTGCTCCTTCGTAAATTCTTGCCCTGATTTGTCAGGAGCAAATCAGATGGAAAAAATTGTGGCCTGACAATGAACGAAAAATGAAACTTCATGGTATAACTTAATTTGTCAACTGCAAATGATAATTATTGTAATATTACTTTTATTTTCATCAAAGCCTGTATTCACGAAATGGATTCAATCATGCCATTCATGCCTATACTATTTGTAGACGAAAAGCGGATGAAAACAGTTTACGGACGAAAAATGTCATCCGCTGTGAAATATATGAATATACCTACATAAATTCAAAAAAGAAATCAAGAATATGTTATTGTCAAAAGGTTTCTACTCGCTAGAAGAATATTTATGTGATTGTTTAGCTTAAAGGTACTTAAACCCTATCCTATATGGGTTGTATTTTCTTTCAGGATCAATAAATTATGTTATGTTTTGTTGAAGCGGACGAAAAATATTTGCCGTCAAAAATAGTCAAATTTTCGTTCGATAATTATACTAAGTTCGAAAAATACACTCCATCGCCTCTCTCTACTCCTATCGTTCTTTTAATCGAATCTTTTCCACTAAATTCGATAAAAAGAACAATAGAAGTAGAGAGAGGCGACGGAGTGTATTTTTCGAACTTAGTATTAGTACCCACGTAAAATATAATTTTTTGTTGAAGTCGGCGAAAAAAGAAATTAGACGTAAACATCATTAAAAATCAAAACGGAATCCGCATAGATTGTTGAAAATTGGGTATAATTTAGCTATGAGAATTTAATTTTACCTGACCTATCTTCATACATTCTTCATGATTACCTTTCAGTTCATTCATGTGCAAAAGAGTAAGATGATAGCTAGGTTCGGGCTCATGCACATGATAGGCACAAATCTATGTGAGTGGTTTCAAGTGGTAGTCAAAGAAACACAACATGATATATACAAAACTGCACAGAAGTTACTCGCTAAGAACTTAGGGAATCATTCTCTTCTGCCAATCGTTTTCGAAACAAAACGATTTTACGATAAGAAGGAACAATGTATGGAAACCAATATAATAGGACCTTTGTTGTTCAAGACAGAGCCCTATCTAGCACCTTGTACCATAGAGTTTAGTGTTTTATGTGCTGTTATTTTGGGATTGATGTGGAAGAAGAACCTTACAAATGGAATAGGAGGTAAATATAATAACAAAAATGAATATTTAATATATGTATTTTCATTCATTTTCGAGCACTATACAGTGCGCGTAAAAATTATGGAACATATTCATTTTCTCAGAAGAAAAATATTTGGCAACAAAATCCTGAAACAGGTCAATTTTTGTTTCACTTTTACCAAATTTTTATGCATTTTTGAAGGATTTTTGTTGCACCTTGTGCCATCCCCATCAAACCTCTAAATTTTTTGAATAGGTAAAGTGGGTCATGTGGTACTCTTTTGGCAAGGTCTTTGTATCTTTTTTATAGGAGTGCAGAAATTTTCACTTTGCGCACTGTATAACATAAAGAAATAGAGCGGTAGTTACGCCAGATGGACCATAAAAAGGTTTCAAACCATTTGCAAAAAGCTGGAGCTCGATGTTTGGTTACCACACCAATTGACGCAAAATATATAAGGAATCTAATTTGTATCTGCAAAAATGGCCAAACGAAATGGAATAGACCTATTTCTTAAGCGGATGACTTGGGGATGAGAAATGGGTGAGGGTGACATACTGACATACGAGTACGACAACAGTGTGCGAAAACCATCGTGGTCAATGCTCGTTGAAGCAGCTCGTACGGTGGCATAAACAGGACAAACGACCCTGAATGTCCTACGGTCCATTTGTGGAAGTATTTCATTATCAGTTGCTTCTATGTGACCAAACACTGAATTCAGATCTCTAGTGTCTACGATTATAACGGAAACGGCCAGAGTTAGTCAGTAAGAAAGGCTTTTTCTGTTCAGACCACGACAGAACACACACGTCTATTGAAGTGACTCCCCAGGAACTCCAAGTGCTCGGATTGGAAGTTTTGATGCATCCATCAAATAGTACGGATCTTGCACCAAGCGATGACCATGTTTTTCTTGCATTGCAAAACTTCCTTAGTGATAAGAAATAGGCATCAAAAGATTGTGGAAATCGATTACAAGTTTCTCGCCAATAGGGACCAAGACTTCTATGAGAGAGGTATTCTGAGGCTACCTTCAAAATCAAACTGAATTACCTATAGAACAAAACGGTTCATCTTTGACTCAAATCACACAATACACACAAGTTGAAAAAAAATAGTGGATTTATTTTTACCCAATCTATTATATTATATCAATTAATTTCAGTTCATTTTTAGAAAGGAAAGCGAATCGTATACAGTTGAGAGAAACATTTACTGAAAGTACTACAGATGTTTATGGCAGGACAAAGAGCAGATTTTCAGTGGATTGTTCTAAAGCACATAAAGGTCTTTTCAGTGGAATTCTGGTCATCATATTAACCATAATGAGTCTGATCTTATATTCAGAACTAGAGAATCATGGAGACTATTGGCACATAGGCATTCTGCTAGTGAGTATGAAAAAAAAACTGATGATATCTTGAAAAATATATTCATAATCGGAAATTTACATTACTATGAATTCTGATTATGATATTTATAAAATTGGTTGCTGATGATTTTCATTCATCAATAATACTCAATTTATTTATAATTTATACAGGGTGAGTCTTTGACTCGTACACATATTTTAACAGTAGATCCTTGAGGTAGAAAAAAAAACTGTCTTGAAAAATAAACAGTGTCCCATTTAAAAACACCAACTCTCCCCTCCATCTCTGGAATGGTAATTAATTTCTATATGATCCATTACGAGTATCATATAGAACATATTAATTACTGAATAAAATGTTTCAGAAATTTTCGAATATCTCGAACCAAGATAAAACGGAATATTTGAGATAGTCATTTTTCATAAACGCCCTGAAACTCGAGAACGAATCAAGATTTTTATGATCGGCTTTCATATATCTAATTATTTCGAAAAAAGAGAATGGGGGTCTTTGAAGATTTTTTTTATGTTCTCGAGATGCTCTCAGTGAGCATCAAATTTGGGACAGCCTGTACACGGATTGTGAAATTGCCATATTATTCATTTTAGCGATGTAAGTAACTGCAGTAATGAAAGAAGAACTTGAAGAACGATTGATTTTCCAGCACGATCACGATTAACAAAATTTCTAGACCCATATTCTCCCTTAGAACATAAATACATGGAATGGACATTGACGTGCTATGTATTGTTGTGGTACAAACATTCGATGCTTCTCTGTCTAGGTCTAGCGCGACACTAAGGCAGTGGCGTAAAATAAATAAATTTATATATATCCTACCTTTTTGTACGGAAAATTGACGTGACAATGATGTCAGATCGAATGATCTCAATTGTGATTGGCGACACAGTCTTTGGACAACAACAAATGTTTATTTTCCATTCCTTGTATCTATGTTCCGAGTATTCTCCACTTCGTATTTTGCAGGTAAATGCTCTGGAGTTCCTCCTATTCTGGGCAGGAACTTTGGCCTCGATTCTTTGTATAATATCCATAAGGGATATTGGTTATTACAAAATGAGCAGACAACTTGAGTTGGAACATGTCCTGTTACTTCTTTCTCAGTCAGGCGTTTTTATTTATAATTTATTTCAAGTTTTGGGTGCTACCCATATGGCAGTAAGAGGCGGAGTAGCATTCAATAAAGTAATAAGGTAAGGATGACCGCCTTCTTATTTTCATTCAGTTTCAATTGATCTTGATATTGTCAGACTAATATAAGGGAGATATCTTGGACCCTGTAGGTACATGTACCAAAAATTAGAACTGCATTTAAGGAGAATTGTCCAGGACAGTCTGTCAGAAAAGTGAAAAAAATACTCGAGCAATGTCAGATTAAGATAAGTGTGGTTAATTATATGTTAAAAAGTATACATTATTTCAATATGACAATTCGAGCTCTACGAAAATATATGGTACACAGATAAAGAGATATATGAAAATCTACAACACTCTTAATTCGTATAAACACGATATACTATTGTAAAGGGTTGATAGGTACTCTTGCTTCTCAAGTATTTTGAATTCCTCTCAGAAATTAACATTTCAAATTCAGATTGAAGAACAGAATATAAAAATTATTTCTGAATTATCTTGGAAGCCTTCCCAAAAACTATACAGTCTGTAACGTTTATCAAAGAGATCTACTGGCTAGAGAGCAAAAAAAGGAACAGTGAGTGGCCGCTGCGGTGGAGATATTCACAGGCTGACTTTGATAGTTTTGTATTTATGAGTAGAATGCGGCAACTTTGATCGTTTTCCATCTGGCGGTATTCCCCTTGTTTCTGGTTAAAGTGCATTTTTATTCGGTACTTTGAGAAGAACATATGTGAATTGTTTGGCGACCAAGCGCAAAAAGTCGCCTTTTCGATTTCACTCTAATAATTGAATATTTTCGTCTTTTCACTTTTGAAAAAAAAAATTTGGTGGGAAGAAATTGGTATCAACTGATTTGCCGCCCCCAGAATGTGCTCCCCGGTAGGGTGCCCAGTTTGCCGGTCATGACGGCGCCCCTGTCTGTATGAAAATCGTACACACTCGAGTATGTAAAAGTAACGATTTTTCTGCATTTGCAAAACAGCACTGTGACCTTGCGTCACTTTCAAATTGTCAATGTCTTGAAAATCCCCTGGGTCTAATTCATATCCTCTGAAAATCTAACAAGCTCGAGAAAAAAATGTTTCACAAGCGAGCGCGTTCAAGCCTTTTCCCGCACGCATTTCAAGTCGCAAACAGTCACTTTTTTTTCATGTTTATGCGTGCGGAAAAAATTATGTAGCAGAGATTTTTTCTGAACTCAAATATTATAGAGCAAATTATATTCTGTCATGTCTCTATGCCCCGAACGCCAACGATGTAATAACCATGGTAACGACATGCAGAATTACGTATATCATTGCATATATGAATGAATCAAAACAAATTTGTTCTGTTTCGTGAAATGGATATACAGTGTGGTCCAACGAAAACTTAACACATCGATTTCTCGGCTTCAAAATAAAAATATGAAGAACTGCTCGAACTCGTCCATTTCTGATTCGAGGGGAAACAACTTTTCTGCTCTTTTCATCCCAGTAAAAAATCTCCCTAATGGGGGTGAGCACAACACCTTGATTTTGAATAGGGATGAGGGGTGTTGGGATACATATGTTAAAGATCTTATCGAGTACTATCTGATCCTGAAATGTCCCTCAATAACGAAATGACAGGTAAAAGAGTGAAAAACTAGGTACTTTTGTGATGAGTTCACTAAAGCTGGAAATGAGCACCATTCCCTTCTATGCAGTAATATAAGTTTTTCTGAGAACGTCCTCATACATTACTCAAGATTTCTGGTTTAATTTGACGGCATTCACTAATGATCCGAGTGTGAAAACCATGCAGTGACTCAGGCTGGGTAGTGTAAATCTTGGATTTTAGGTGACTCCATACGTAGAAAAAAGTTCAATGGAGTCAGATCAGGTGATCTGGGTGGCACTTAATATGTCCCCCTTCATCCAATCCAGGCGTGAGGAAAATTCTCATTCAAGAACTGAGTGGTGGAACAACACCATATTGTTCGAAAATTTTCGTTTGATGGTCTTTTGCATTCTACAACACTTGCACAAGGGCTAGATTAATAGCGTTCTCCAATACATCCAAATAAATGTGGCCTGTGAAATTACCGGGTAAAAAATGGGTTGATTATGTGATTTCCATAAATACCCGCCCAAACATTTAACTTCTGGGGAAGCTGAGTATGCACCTCACGAAATAATCTTGGATTTTCATCTGACCAATATCGACAGTTACGCCGATTTGCAATGCCGCTAAGGTAAAATGAACACTAGTCCGAAAAACAGATATCGAACAGGTAGTTTTGATTACCGTTAATCATTTCACTAACCACTCCACAGAACTGGAGTCGGCGATAGGGATCATCTGTTGTACGTGAAACAACAGATACATTGGACAATTTCCTAGTAATAAAGGGCGGATTCATTGCTACATGACCTAAGACAGCAACCTCTCTTCGTCTTTTTCATACATTCCCTTTTGTTATTTTGCGGGTGTGGTGGTTTCAATTCAACCCATCAATAGCGAACGGTTGTGGTTTTGTCCTCGATATTGATGGAATTCATTTTATTATGGTTTTTTAGGGTGAATGGGCCCGAAAAAGTAGAACGCTTGTTGTGTATATATTTTAGCAGAAGCGTTTGGACATCTTTCACTTCTATCAGTTGAAAAAGTTAATATGTTCCCAATATTGCTATCAATTCGAAAACTATTTGAAATATTATTGAAATATGAAATTTCTTCCTTCCTTTTTTTTGTTATAAAAATCATTTTCAGAATCATAACATCTCTGTCCTGTGTGATTCAGAGCTGTTCTCAAACAACATTAGTCTTGATAGCTTGGAGGAGAAGATGCGTTTCTAAGTCCCACATTAGAAGAAAACCAGGAAAACAGCTTGTTACCTTCCTCCTTCTCAGCAATTTCGCCAATTGGGTCATATGCCGTTTCAACCATAACAAATCTACCTCCCATCCGATTCAGATGGATTTTTATGGGCTTCTAGCTTGGAACATCATCACGCACGTGTCCATTCCCTTGATGTTAACATACAGGTTTCAGTCAACTGTGTGTTTTTATGAGATCTGGACACACGTCTATAAGACCACTGCGATTGGGACTTCTTGCAGAGAGTTTACCAGTGAAGGTGAAAATTATAGTGAATTTCAGTAAAAAATTAGAGAGATTTTCGGCTATCTCTTAAACATATAGTAATTCATATTTTTATCTCATTTGTATGTAAATTTCTGTATGAAAGAATATATGAATATTTCAATTTCTTTTTGGCAGGACAATTCCATTTCTAGAGATCATAATCGAAAAAAACTTATAAAGCTTTAAGGTTTATGAACGCTGAGTGTGCATAATTACATAAATGAAACAACTGTAAATTATGCACTACAAATAATAAATAATAACTCTTATCTGAATAAGAATTTATTACTCTGAGTTACATTTTTTCCTCGTGGTCCCATTCATTTTATGCAGCAGATTCAATTAATAATTCTACACGTTTCTTTTAGTGGTTGCAGTTTTACTATGTAAAAATCATAGTCCTAGTTTTTCACCATATTAGGCCAATACAAACAATAACCTGTCGCAATAATATTGGTATTGATTGTATTTTGAAAGAAGCAACCACAAACCCATTAATACTTTCAAGTTCAAATTGGCGCTCGTCAGAATCAAAATGAGATTAGTCAAATTCAAATTGGCAACATCAATTTCAAAGTAGCATTAATCAGAAGCAAATTAGCAATAAATCAATTCCAATCTGGCAATGCAAATTGACAATAAACGGAATCAAATCGGCCATTCTGAATTTGAATTCTCCATCGGAATAAAATGTATACAACGAAAACATTTTATTGCATGATAAAGAGAGTAAATAACGTAATTAATTAAAACCATTCGAGAATAACGAATTTTCTCGAAAAACTATATCCTGCATATCCAATTCAGAAAGAATGAATCTTTGGATAGGAGCGATGAATTTTGCACAATTAACAACCGTTCTTCTTTTTCTTCCAGTCCCTATCTGATCCAGATGTTGGAAAACATCCTTGCTATTTTAACCCTTTCAACTGCCGACCTGAAAAGCGATGTGGTCGTTGGCCTTTAGGTTTTTCAGCCATAACAACCGTTATCTTGCCAAATATTGTTATGAACGATATTCTGTGATCTCTGCTAATTCTGGATTCAACCATTTCTGTTTCATTCACAATAGAAACTAAAGATAACCACAATCTCGCGTTTCCTCAATGAGTTATTATAAAAAGAGACGATTTCAGACCCTCATTCCGTTTCAAAATCAACGTTTTTTTCTATTCACTGTTGTTATCCATATCCAATTGGATATTATTCATTTCATTTCGCAAACTATGAAAAGAATTGAGAGACTGAATACACGTAGTAATACATTCGAAGTGTTGCAACCAGAAAAACTCATAATTTTTGAACGAAAAAGAAAAAGAGCTGGAAAGGTCTTGATCTGTATAATCAACTGATTCAGTTCGATTGGAACATTTTTACAGTTGCAATTTTATTCTGTTGTCAATTTGAAATTGATAAATGCCAGTTTGGACTTGATTATTCCAAATTTTCTTCTGATTAATGCCTGTTTGTAATTATTGATGTTGCCAATTTTCTTTTGACTAATGTCATTTTGATTCAGATTAGCGCCAATTTGAACTTGAAAAGGTATAGTATAGCTACTCGTAATTATAATAATCTTTAAATCTATCGAACATTATCTTTTTTTTTTCAGAATATTATTCAGAAAATAATACAGGAAAATAGCGAAGCTTGGACTAATAATAAGGGTACCTATACCTAATTCACTTTTATTTTAGCACTCGCTTGGTCATGGAAATTTGACACATTTCACTCTGTATAGTACAAAAATGTGGGGTTATGACGCTTGTCAAAACATTTTTGGGTTTTAAATCAACGCAATGTTGCCCGGTCTACGTAAAAGTTTCTGTTATTCCGTATTTTATCACAATGTCGAATCTCTTCGGGAAATATGTGACGAACATAATTGAAGTTTATACAAACTAATTGAAGGCATAGCAAATCCAGTTATTTGCGTGGAAATTACAAGAGATCAGTATAATATCATAATATGTACAAGCTGGAGGAGAGTTAATGTTCGTTATCTTCTTTGGTTAAAGTGTGAATAGGTTACATCAGTTGTAGATTTCAAAAATATTAACCCGAAGATGAAATGCATGTGTTGCAGTGGTTGGGAATGAGTATCTCTCGAAGGAATTAACAGATAATTACAAGAATGTTAAATTCTTCTACAAAAATCATTATACATCAATATAAGTAAAAGGTATCAAAGGAAGTTTCAAGTCAAGATGAACTTCACCTTTGAACGATGAATATTTCACATGAATAAACAATTAGCAGGACAACTGGCGCGTATTTGTGGCTGTAAAAATAATTAGGTATTTATTGGTACCTTAAGACATCTACAATGTATAGGACAAGTATAATGAAAAATAGAAAAATCAATTTTCGGGAACTTATTCTACGATGACATTCATAAAAAATTCTATAATAAACTTTTTGCATTAATTCACTCAAACATAAAATTCTCAAATGCCACCACTTTTTGGGTCTCCCAATAGAAGAAAATTCTTTGTCATCCTATTCATTCACAATCTTTCTAATTGTGGAAATATTCAGCTGAAATATAGATTCAGATGAAACATTATATAAATTCTCTATTCTCTTACATTGAATATGTTCGCTACAGTCTGACGTATTGTTGATTTTTGAATATCAGGGTATAACTATTTGAATGAGTGGACCTGAATTCTATAGCACTTCCTGAAACCCTGTCTCTTTTTTCAATCACTTTCGGCATTTTCGCAATATTAATTGATATACCTAAGCAAGTTGTGGCAACGGCATATACCTAAGTTGTGGCAACGGCATTATGACATTAAAGATATTTCAAGAGTGACTACCTTACTCCGTTCTAGTTACAAAAACTTGAGAAAATTATTTCATGGCCAACCGACTGCTAAAATAAATGTGAATGCAGTATACATAGATTTTTCGATCTGTGTAAATAAAAATCAAATAGGAATCTTATACTCGTATAAGCAAACATACAAGATATGCTTCCTGAAATGCACGAATATAGTTCTTTTTTTCCTATCAGCTTTCTTTTGTACTTCAAATATCGATTAATCTTTGAAATGTTTCAAGAATTTGTCTGAATGCCTTCAATTTTCCTTCGAAATAATTATTTGTCTGGATATTTAAGTGTTATTTCACGAAATACGTTAAGAGTCTTTCAAATTGATTCCAGAAGAATTCATTAAAATAACAAACGACTACAATCGGCATTATCCAATGTCGAATCAAGTCCCCATTCAATTTGGATTAAATAAACGAATAAACCCCAAGGGTCTATAATGGATGGAGTTGGAAAAACTGGCAATTAGAGAAGGAAATGACTGAATTTATTGTTATTTGAAAAATGCCGTGATGTAAGGAATGACTCAAAGTCTATTCAACAACTATGTAAAAAGATTACTCTATTGAAGGGAACTTTTATGCAGTGAGAAGAATATTCGTGAAACGCCGAATTTTTTCAGTCCAGCCGGCAAATTTTCCAGACTAATTTTTCCGGTTTCATGGAATTGTCAATTCTTACAATAATAATTTCTGGCTTGAAACTTAAGCTGCATTCACAATCAATTCGCGGGCCGAAGTGGACACTTCGGCACGGACTCCATTATACCTGGAAGTCATAGCCTAGAGGTAATAGTCTAGGTACATTCTCAGGATAAACCATTGTCTCTCAGATGTCTGGACAAAATTTCCTTTTCGTCTGCTTCGGATTTATTATTATGACTTTAGTCTTGCGGCTTTCATACTCCTCTCTAGAGGAAAATTCACTTATCCCAGTTATCTCGGATATCAAAAGGATTAAGCTCTGTTGGAGCCCTTTCCAGGTTTTCGGGCTCGTGGTGGTGGTCGGGTCCGGGTCGCTCCTCGGCTCCCTGTTGTAGGTTGGATTCCTGCTCCACCCGCACTTCCTGTCGGAGCAGACGGTGTTCCTCTGCATTCCCCATGTACTTGCGTACAGTTCTCGCCGTTTCTCAAGTTCTCTAGTAGTTTCTTCGGTATTAGGCCTGTAGATGAAATGACAATAGGGATGGTCTTGATATCTTTCAGCTTCCACTGTCTTCTGGTTTGTTCCTCGAGTTCTGTGTATTTTGAAATTTTTTCAGTGTGCCTATCTAGAAGATTGTTATTATTTGGAATTGCTACGTCGATGATTAGTGCTCTGTTCTCATTCTTATTGAGCAATATGAGGTCTGGTCTATTGTGGGTTATTTTCCGGTCTGTGAGAACCGTGCGATCCCAGTAGAGCTTGTGATGTTCACTTTCCAGCACAGCATCCGGATGGTAATTGTAATAAGAAACCTTTTTCGAACTTAGAAGTTGGTGTTTTAGTGCCAATTCTTGGTGAAGAATCTTGGCAACAGCATCATGTCTATTTTTGTACTCCGTGCCCGCGAACTTCTGACATCCCCCGGTGATGTGCTGGATAGTTTCATGTGTCGCACAGCCATAACGACAGCTATCGTCCGCCACTGAGGCATCCTTGGCGATGTATTTCATGTAATTTCTTGTTGGAATCACCTGATCCTGGATGGCGAGCATGAAGCCCTCTGTCTCAGGAAACAACCTTCCGGAAGTCAACCAGTAGTTCGACGCAGATATGTCGACGTAATCATGGTTGACCTCGTTCTGGTGCCTCCCATGCGAAGGTTTGCCAATCAGTTTCTGCATTTTACTTTCTGCAGAGTGTTCGACGGTTTCCAAGTGATCCTACTGTAGCTTTAATGGTGTAGAACTATCAGCAACACAAACTACTCGATGGAGTTCTGACGAAGCTGCCTTCCTCAAGAAATATTTTCGAAGTCCTTCAATTTCCTGGGACATACGGTTGGACAAATCAACAATTCCTCTACCCCCAAGATGTCGTGGCAGCTCTGTCCGTTCTATTGAGCTTTTGGGGTGATGTTTATTGTGTTTAGTCAGCATCGTCCTTATTTTTCTCTGTAAAGCTGCTAAATCGCTCAAGGGCGGATTTAGGAGGGGGGTACGGGGGCACGTGCCCCCCCCCAGACGGACGGATCTTTCTATACATACTTGAACTCTTAAAAATAAAAGTGAAGTTCATTTCTCACAGTTACTGTTGATTTTTGTGCTCGTCTGCCCGTTGTGCCCCCCCCCCCAGAAAAAAATCCTGGATCCGCCCTTGAAATCGGTGGTCGTCCAAGAGATAATACCAAATGAATAGCTCAGCGCCGAGCAAGCGTAGGTGTTAATCGCTTTTATCAGATTCTTGCTGTTAAGACCAGTTCTCATTATCCTTCTCAATCTTCGGGTGAACTCCTCCGTTAATTCTTTCTTCATCTGGGTCTGATTGATTTTTCTTGCCTGTTTTATGCCTAGATACTTGTATGTGTCTCCTTCCTTTAATGCTTCAATTTCTGCACCTTCCTTGAGTTTGAACGTGCCATCTTCTATTTTCCCCTCTCGTTATGTTTAGCAGTCGACATTTTTCTAGTCCAAACTTCATTTTGATGTCTTCCGAGAATCCTTCCACCATTTTCAGCATCAGTTGCATTTGTTTTTTGGTAGATGCGAAGAGTTTCAAATCGTCCATGTAAAGGAGATGATTCAGTTTCATCATAGTTCTACTGCCGCACTTGATGGAAAATCCGTAGTCCGTAGAATTCAATCTATGAGACAAGGGATTCAGGGCCATGCAGAACCACAGAGGGCTCAGCGAGTCTCCTTGGAAAATTCCGCGTCTTATTGGAATAGGTCCTGTTGTAATGGAGCAATCTGCTGCTTTCATTTGAAGACTAGTACGCCAGGTTGACATGGCGTTTTTCAGGAACTCAACAATATTGGGATCCACCTTGTAAATCTTCAAGATCGTCAAGAGCCATTCGTGAGGTATAGAATCGAATGCTTTCTTGTAGTCTATGTACGCAGCGTAAAGATTCCTTCGCTTGGAGAACGCTTGATTGCAGATAACTGAATCTATTATTAGTTGTTCTTTGCAACCTCGGCTGTCTTTGGTGCATCTTTTCTGTTGCATGGCGATGATGTTATTCCTTTCGCAATGGTTGTGAATTCGGTTTGAAATGCACGATGTGATTAATTTGTACATCGTTGGAAGACATGTGATTGGTCAGTACTTGGATGGGTCTTCTGTATTCCTTTGGTCTTTAGGTAACAGGTATGTTGTGCCATGTGTAAGGAATACTGGCATTCTTTCAGGATTTTCAATGACATCATTTATTGCGGAGGTCAATTTGTCATGCATGATCCAAAGTTTCTTAATGCAGAAGTTCTGTAATCCATCAGGACCAGGTGCTTTCCAGTTGTGCAGTCCTTTGATAGCTGATTTTACTTCTTCAATTGTGATCAGGTCATGCTGCATCGGCTCATATTTTCTAGCTTCAGATTTTTCATCTTCAATCCATCCGGTATCTCCATTGAACTGAGGTTTTGTTGATAATTGTTCGGCCCAGAATTGTTCAATGGCTTCCTTTGGTGTTAACTTTCCATTTTCTTCATCAGACGATGTGAGTGACCGGTAGAAAGTTTCTTCCGACTTTTCGAATTATTATTATTATTATTATTATTCACAATCAATTCGCGGGCCGAAGTGGACTTCGGCACGGAATCCATTATAGGACCTGGACGTCATAGCCTAGAGGTAACGGTCTAAGTACATTCTCAGGATAAACCATCATCTCTCAGATATCTGGACAGAATTTCCTTTTCTTCTGCTTCGGATTGTACCTATATGGTATGATGATAGGACACATAAATTCTACAAGTTGTCCATCTCATTGAAAACATGCCATGCTGTAAGGAACATCCCTCAATGAATTCTCAAAATACTGTTTATTCCTTGAAATTTACTACAATATTCTTATTGTGAAACTGCTTATTGTAATACTGAATTGACAAATGAAAACGGAAAGGTGATCTAAAATTTGATAGATAGATGAAGGAGTCAAAAAAACTGGCGAAAGCTTGAAGCAAGCAGTGATTGGTGAGTTTGTTACCTAAATGGATGGCTGTTTTGGTTAGCAATTTTAACGAACATGCAGAAGCTGACTCACGTCATTGCTTTCCTTTTTCCAACAAAAAAGAAGATTCACGAAGATATGGTCAATATCCTTGGTCAGCATTAATATCCTTAGTATAAGAAATTGAATCATAGACATGCTTCAAAAGATTAATTATTCATTCACTATAATATATTCGAAGGCGTAGTAGAATCAGGGAATTATTTCAGTTTCAATCACACGACGGGATATCGGCTATAATTCCCGAATTCATTTTATTCTGCTTGTCTGCCAGGCTGTGAACAGAACAAAACAAGTGAACAGTTGGGGAAGGTCACATTATCGACCAGAAAAGAAACAAGAAGCGCCAGGAATTTTCTTGATTTAGGGCGTTCTGACAAAATAATGAGCAGTTTAGTATATATAATGTACCTACATAAATCTACTACATATTACATAATAAAGGCATGAAGATTTTATTTTCTATGACATAGCTCATAAAGTCTATCAGAAATCAGAAAACCGTTAAGAAAAAAGTCATGGTATTTATTTACCATGACTTTTCTTAACAGTTTTTATTTTTCAATATTCACCCAACCCTCCCCAAAACTTATTTTTCCATGATGAAGGGTAACTACCAAACTGAATATGCTGTCGAAAACTGTTGCTAGAAGCGAATTTATAGAAACAATGAATTTGTGAAAATTCTGGGACGAATATTCTCTATTAAATCCTGAGTCGACCACAATTTCAAAATATGTACGATGAAATTATCCTACAGAATATGTTGTTGAAAACTGTTGTTACATCAATGTTGAAAGCAAAAATGAATTTGCGTATTATATAGTCAGAAAGTTCAAACTGTACCTAAATGTTTTAGATAGATTTATCAAGAGGAGTTTCGCGTTGCACTGAGACTCTAAGAACTATTGTTCTCCCCATTATGTGTATTCTACAACTCCCCCTCCTAGTTCTAGAGCCATCCAGTATCTTCGAGTTTTTTGACCAAAATATTTATACGCTGGCTGGAAATGAATAGTCATTCTCTCACCAGGTGATTTGGAGCTTCCTCTTCCTCGAAGAATCTGCACTCGTCGTTTTTGCTGAATCCATTTCCATTTTAATGCGAATGGACCTATATAGGTGCTTCCTGAGGCCATATAAGGAATGCAGTGACCAGCTGTAGCATAGTTTTGCTGATATCCAGATACCTCTTAGATCTCGCAATATTAAAGTTTCGAAGATACTCTTTTGGAATGATCCAACTCAGGAAGAACTCAGAAGAATCCCCTAAAGTGGATGAGCACAACCACCTTGGTTTTGAGGGGTGTTGCGATACCTCATGTTGAAGATCTTATCGAGTACTATCTGATCCTGAAATTTCGCTTCAAAATTTCCATCGATAACGAAATGACAGGTAGAAAAGTAGGAGAGTATTTGGGATTTGTTTATTTTAATGGAATAATTTCCAGCATTTGTGCTGGAAATGGGCACCATTCACTTCCATGCAGTAATATAAGTTTCGCTGAAAACTCTCACGTACATTACTGAAGATTTCTGATTAATGATCCGAGTTCGCAAACCATCCAGTGACACAGGCTAGGTGGTACAAATCTTGGATTTCAGGTGACCCCGTAGAAAAAAGACTGTGATTTTGGTGGCCACTCAATATGTTCCCTTCTTCTAATCCAAGAGTGAGGTAGTTTTCCATCTAAGAATTGACGCACCGCTTGAACCAAATTAGGTGGTGCGCCATCTTATATAGGAAAATGATGGTTTGATAATCTTCTGCATTCTCCAGTACTTGATTGTGAATTGTGATTGAAAAAAGAGACAGGGTTTCAGGAATTGCTATTTAGAATTCAGGTCCACTCATTCAAATAGTTAAACCTTGATATTCTAAAATCCACAATACGTCAAACGGTAGCGAACATATTCAATGTCAGAGAATTATATAATGTTTCATCTGAATCCGTTTGCACCAAACGCACTTAGTGTTAAGTGTCCCTTAAAATGAGCCCTTAACTTAAATTACGTTGCACCAACTGTTAAGTGACATCTAAATGGCTAAAGCTAGCCTTAAATTTAAGCGCTCCTATAATGACCACTTAGGTATTTACGGGCGGGATTCTAACCTAAAATAAACTGGCTGCAGAACTGCTGTGGTTTTTCTAATAACGTCAAGTACCTTGCCAATCCATTTAATTATCAATAATAATGCTAATTCAGCAACAAAAAGATGTCACTCTTTGATAATAATATAATAGTTTACTTGACACTAACTGACAGGACAATAAAGTTAGGTTAATGTAATGACAACGATCATCGGCAACCGGCCAACCAATGAAAAGGCTTTATTAGACTAGAATGAAGTTGCACCAAAATAAAAAACTGAAATATCACTAGATATGAAAACTTAAGGGCCCCTTACTTAAGATTCTGTTAAGCCGCAGTCGTGCAACTGACAATAAAATTAAGCGTCCTTTAACTTTAAACTACGCTTAGTTAAGTACTCATCTTAAGGGGGATTGGTGCAAACGGGCCTAAGACCCGTTTGCACCAAACGTACTTAGTCTTAAGTGTCCCTTAAAATGAACCCTCAACTTTAATTACGTTGCACCATTTGTTAAGTGACATTTAAATGGCTAAAGCTAGCCTTAAATTTAAGCGCTCCTGTAATGACCATTTAGGTATTTAAGGGCGGGATTCTAACCTTAAATAATTGTTTGAACTCATAAACTAGCTGCGAGACTGGCTGCAGAACTGCTGTGGTTTTTCTAATAACGTCAAGTACCTTTTATTTGGCAATCATTATCATTATCAATATTAATGCTCATTCGGCAACAAAAAGTTGTCACTCTTTGATAATAATATAATAAATATCCTTGACTCTGACTGACAGGACAATAAAGTTAGGTTAATGAAATGACAACGATCATCGGCAACCGGCCAACCAATGAAATGGCTTTATTGGACTAGGATGAAGTTGCACCAAAATAAAAAACTGAAATATCACTAGATATAAAAACTTAAGGGCCCCTTACTTAAGATTCTGTCAAGCCACAGTCATGCAACTGGGAATAAAATTAAGCGTCTATTAACTTTAAACGACACTTAGTTAAGTACTCTTTTTAACCCATATGGGCCCACTGTACTCATTTGGGTACAGTTGATCACCAACAAGTAAAATGTCCCTGTGAAGGCATCTACCGGTTTGCAACAAAACTGCATCTATACTGTAGTGTTCTATGATGTATAATGAGTGAGTCTAGAAGGTTTTCAAACAGAGGTAGCTGAATCTCGAACTCATGAAACATATTTTGTAAAGCCGACATTTTTTTCAATTATCAGTGATAGTTCCTGTCCACTATTTTGTATTATATATCACATTTTCGTAGTTCAGTGAAACTTTTCTTGATATCAGCAAAAAACGAAAAACAATTACGATGTCGGCAATGCCATCTTCGATCACGTTGGGGATGTATCAAATGCAGTGTTGTCCTCTGTATTGAGCGTGACTGTTTCATAAAGTATCACAATGTTTAACTAATAAACCATATTATATAATAAACCATATATGTATAATAAAATGAAATTTCACATAATATCATTTGTATTGTCTGAGACCTCAAGAGTGTCCAGTGTACTCGTTTGAGTACATATGTTTTTCCGAAATCGCTATTTGATTTTTCCTTCGAAAATGAGTCTGTTGTGTCTTACTCATCTCATTCCATCAGTATATAGTGAAATTTATCGAAAAAGAGAGAAAATAATCTGTGGGACCATATGGGTTAAGGGGTATTGGTGCAAACGGGCTTATATTTCAGCTGAATATTTTCACAATCAGAAAGCATTTGAGAATTTTATTTTTGAGTGAATTAATGCGAGAAGTTTACTACAGGATTTTCGATTAATGTCATCGTAGAATAAGTTCCCGAAAATTGATTTTTATATTTTTCATTTGGCTTGTCCTATACATTGTAAATGTCTTAAGGTACCAATAAATACCTAATTATTATTATAATATCACTGTATTAAGATGAACAGCCACAAGTAGGCGCCAGTTGTCCTGTTAATTGATTATTCATGTGAATTTTTTGTTCAAAGGTGAAGTTCATCTTGACTTTGTTTAATTCATTTTACTTATATTGATGCAAGATGATTTTTGTTGAAGAATTTAACATTCTTGTAATTATATTTGATACCCTTCATTCCCAACCACTGCATCATATGCATTTAATCTTCGGGTTAATATTTTTGAAATCTACACCTGATGTTACGTTTACAAACTCTAGCCAACGAAGATATCCAACAATTAACTCTACTTCAGCTAGTGCATATTATGATATTATATTGATCTCTTGTATTTACCATGCAAATAACTGGATTTGGTATGCCTTCAATCAGTTTGTATAAACTTCAATTATATTCGTCACAAATTTTCCGAAGAGATTTGACATTGTGATGAAATATGTTATAACAGAAAGTTTTACGTAGAACGGGCAACATAGCGTTGATTTAAAACCCAAAAATGTTTTGACAAGCTTCATATAATTTTCGTACTATACAGAATGAAATGTGTCATATTTCCATGGCCAACCGAGTGCTAAAATAAAAGTGAATGGAGTATAGTAATTTTTTGCATTCGTTCACCCGGAAATAAAATTCTCAAATGCCACCACTTTTTTGTACCTCCCAATAAAAAGAAATTCTTTGTCATCCTCTTCAATCCCAATCTTTCTGATTGTGGAAACATTCAGATAAAATATAAGTCGTTCAGATTCAGATGAAACATTATATAAATTCACTTACATTGAATATGTTTGCTCCTGTCTGATACATTGTAGCTATTAGTATTAGAATATCAGGGTTACCTACTATTTGAATGAGTGGACCTGAATTCTACATAGCACTTCCTGAAACCCTGTCTTTTCCCTTTCTCAATCACTTTGAGCATTTTCTTAATAAAAATTGATATTAGTTGTGGCAACGGCGTTATGACAAACAATATTTCATGAGTGCCAAACTTACTCCGTTCTAGTTACAAAAACTTGAGAAAATTATTTCATGACCAACCGAGGGATGAAAAGAAAGTGAATGGAGTATAGCTTACTATTCCAAAGATATAATTTTCATTTACTCTTCATTTCATATAGGTACATGAATTCAATTTGAATGTGCACATTGGAAGGTTAACGATAGATTTCTATCCGGCTCCCCCCAGCATCTCAAGTGTTTGTTTTCTGAGATGTGAGAAAAAACTCAACCTGTTTTTTCCTCTTTCCGTCGAGGGGAGCGGCGTTGAAAAAGCCATTATGTGGGGCGCAATCAAAACCTCATCCGTGCGACAAAATGACCAACCTCAAATCTAATTCTACCTTCCGCCATCACTTTTCACACTGAATTTATGTTGCCCTTTCCTTTTTTACTTCCAGGCTATTATGTTTGAGAAAAACGTTCCAAAAAATAAAGCTGGAGTAATATCCAAGAAAACAACGTTGTCATTCCTGAATGCACACTGTGTTGGTTGATTGAATTTCGTGCGAAAGATGCTCCATTTTATCATGTGATGAATCGGTGAATCCTTTATGATGTTCCAAATGCGCAAAACTGATAAAAATAAGAGTAATAGTAATTAATTGATCGAAATATGCTTCGACTAATATTGAATGGGTGCTTTCTAAGCATCAATGCAGGAAAATATTTTCAAATTACTGGCATAAATATCCGGGATTGCCTAAATTTTTGTAAAAAAAATTTATGTGCGCTGTTGCGTGTTTTCAAAATACGATGTACTTTTGAAATCCCAGGAATGATCTCTTGAAATTTTTTTATTTTTCCGATAAGCATACCCGTATTTTCATTGAAACCTATCAATTTCTGTGGGTGATACAAACCATGAATGAAGTATTCTTTAAAAATAAAAACGGCACATTTACCGGTGAGTGTCTTCCACCTTCATAATTTTTCTTTCAAAAGTTTAACACCCTGTAGTTCAAAGGTTGAAGATATGGGATTGTTCAAATTCTCCTTTTAGATTCCAGATTTTCTACATTTTAAAAGCAGTCCGACCTTAAGATCTATCATGACTCACATCAAAACTGAGCAATGGCGAGAACTTCTGTCACCAGGTGATCTGAAGTTTCATTCTCCTCCTCAAAAAATCTGCACCTGTCAGTTTTTGCTAGACTTATTTTCATTAATTACTTCCGGAGGCAACAATACCTTGTAAGGAGGTGTAGCATATTCTTGATAAGATCTAGATACTTCTGAGATATGACAGTGGAAGAGGTTCCCAGGAAACTTTTTAGGTTGTTCTATTCTACTAATATTCCTCCAGAGTTATGCAATTTCGGTGTTTTCCTTCTCTTGAAACTGTTTTCTATACCACTGAAAGGTTTCGGGCCAATGGAAGAAATTTGTGATATTTTCTTGACAAGTCCAGTGCTGCTATATAGCAGAAATATATCCAGTGTTCCTTGTTTCGCATATATTATTGTCAATTTTGTCTATCTCGATATGTGGTTCTTCCTGCAGTGGTATTTTCGATGGTTTGCTGAATATTGCTTTTTCATATTAGTCTTTTGCCTAGCTAGAGTAACACTTAAATATTTCGCTTCATCTCTCTACTCGATTTCTTCTCCATAAACCTCTATAAGATTTGATGCCTTCAATTTCAAAGCTTTTTCGGTTCTTGGCTGCTGTCACAATAGTTCTTCCTGAATTCCAAATTTATTTCTGAAAACCCTTGCTATACCTTTGCTCATACGAAGGTCGTTCGCTACACAATGAGCGAGAGAGTATTCTCCAGAAACTGTGAAGAGGTCTTGATTTCACTTATGGTGAAGTAATGGAAATTCTCCTCAATTTGGGTTATCACAGCATATGCAAGTTTAAACTGAATAATTATGAGTTTCATTCATGAATTTTACAAATGCACCGCGAAAACTATTCAAAATCATTCTTCAAATATGAGGTTTTAAAATTTAGATCGCTTCGTTTCTAGTTTACTAGTAGGCAACAGCGCCTACTAGAAAATGAAAAAAACAATGGTTTGTTTATAAAATATCAGCTGTTGATTTTCAACCATCATAAGGTACTCACTGGCGTAGTCACTGGCGAGCCTCAACAGCAACCTGCCAGAAAAATCCCATAAAATTTTACGACCTTCCTCGTTCGTCGCAGACTCCATAGACAGCCATCTTTGTCTATCTCATCAAGATAGTGTATTTGTTGTTCTTAATTATCAAAGCATATTTCAGTCGCTGTTACCAACTTGTGCAGCAGAAACCAAACGCTTTAAATTAGGTAATAGGCATTATTGCCTATTGAATGATATTTGACGGCAGTAGTTCTGAACCTTCTGAAATCTGACTCCAATTATCATCTGAATCGGCCATTCCGTTCCATAGATAAAGCGGTTTTAAATTTCCATTCACATTTCAGAAACACACCGTGAATAAAAATGTAGGTTTTTCGTGACACTCCTCGTGTCCTTTATCTCCCATTAGAATGTTTCCCTACTAATCCGGGACACCCTGTGTATACAACATATATATTTAAGATATAATGAAAAATCCAAGAACTAGCTGACACTACACGTTGACGACGTTGAAATCGAAATTCTGTATCGTAAGACACAATCGACAAAGTAAATAACTGAGTATTGAGTGGATATACAGGTGAGTCTTTGACTCGTACAAACATTTAAACAAAAGATTCTTGAGGTCAAAAGAAACACTTTTTTCCAATACCTTTTTTCTGATTCGGCTCTGATAAAAAGATATAATCATTTTAAGTTTTCATAATGAGTTGTTCCCTGGAAAAATAAAATTACCTTTAGAATAACTAGCTAAGACTGTGACTCTACACATCTGTGGATCTTTCAAACATAGTTGTATCCAGCCAAAGTACCCAAATTTTCAAATTTCACACATACTTTTTAATTTTTGAACATCAAATTACTCGAAAACGGCGCATTTTACGAAAAGATATGAGGAATACTTTTATTTCACAAAACGTTAAAATATTCATTATATAGCGCTCAACTTATTTCCACGAGTTGGGTTCTTTAAATTTTTGGTATTTTTATGTTACGTAACTGTCATAATGAGAAAACTGGAAGACGTATCAAATAAATGAAAAACTATATTCCGTAATTTATTTCATTTCATTAAACAGCCGTTTGTGAGATAGAACTCAAAATAACACTTTTTTATGGTTATTCAACATCCTGTATCTTTCAAACCGGGCTGATTCGGAAAAAATGGTGAGGAAAAAAGTGTTTCTTTTGACCTCAAGAATCTACCGTTAAAATATTTGCATCACTCGAAGACCCTGAATAGAAGCTCAATAGCTATAATACTTCAGAAGCAGAAACTAAGAACTTTCATCAATCTTATAGAGTTTTAGGTTTTCACGGATGGACATATTTGATGAAATAATTTTCCGGGATATTCCGTGTAAAAAGAGAAATATTAAAAGGTGAAAATGATTTATTTCAACGTTTCGACAACAATAAACACATTTCTCTTTTTACACGGAATATCCCGGAAAATTATTTCATCAAATATGTCCATCCGTGAAAACCTAAAACTCTATAAGATTGATGAAAGTTCTTAGTTTCTGCTTCTGAAGTATTATAGCTATTGAGCTTCTATTCAGGGTCTTCGAGTGATGCAAATATTTTAACGGTAGATTCTTGAGGTCAAAAGAAACACTTTTTTTCTCACCATTCTTTCCGAATCAGCCCGGTTTGAAAGATACAGGATGTTGAATAACCATAAAAAAGTGTTATTTTGAGTTCTATCTCACAAACGGCTGTTTAATGAAATGAAATAAATTACGGAATATAGTTTTTCATTTATTTGATACGTCTTCCAGTTTTCTCATTATGACAGTTACGTAACATAAAAATACCAAAAATTTAAAGAACCCAACTCGTGGAAATAAGTTGAGCGCTATATAATGAATATTTTAACGTTTTGTGAAATAAAAGTATTCCTCATATCTTTTCGTAAAAATGCGCCGTTTTCGAGTAATTTGATGTTCAAAAATTAAAAAGTATGTGTGAAATTTGAAAATTTGGGTACTTTGGCTGGATACAACTATGTTTGAAAGATCCACAGATGTGTAGAGTCACAGTCTTAGCTAGTTATTCTAAAGGTAATTTTATTTTTCCAGGGAACAACTCATTATGAAAACTTAAAATGATTATATCTTTTTATCAGAGCCGAATCAGAAAAAAGGTATTGGAAAAAAGTGTTTCTTTTGACCTCAAGAATCTTTTGTTTAAATGTTTGTACGAGTCAAAGACTCACCTGTATATCCACTCAATACTCAGTTATTTACTTTGTCGATTGTGTCTTACGATACAGAATTTCGATTTCAACGTCGTCAACGTGTAGTGTCAGCTAGTTCTTGGATTTTTCATTATATCTTAAATATATATGTTGTATACACAGGGTGTCCCGGATTAGTAGGGAAACATTCTAATGGGAGATAAAGGACACGAGGAGGGTCACGAAAAACCTACATTTTTATTCACGGTGTGTTTCTGAAATGTGAATGGAAATTTAAAACCGCTTTATCTATGGAACGGAATGGCCGATTCAGATGATAATTGGAGTCAGATTTCAGAAGGTTCAGAACTACTGCCGTCAAATATCATTCAATAGGCAATAATGCCTATATATTACCTAATTTAAAGCGTTTGGTTTCTGCTGCACAAGTTGGTAACAGCGACTGAAATATGCTTTGATAATTAAGAACAACAAATACACTATCTTGATGAGATAGACAAAGATGGCTGTCTATGGAGTCTGCGACGAACGAGGAAGGTCGTAAAATTTTATGGGATTTTTATGGCAGGTTGCTGTTGAGGCTCGCCAGTGACTACGCCAGTGAGTACCTTATGATGGTTGAAAATCAACAGCTGATATTTTATAAACAAACCATTGTTCTTTTCATTTTCTAGTAGGCGCTGTTGCCTACTAGTAAACTAGAAACGAAGCGATCTAAATTTTAAAACCTCATATTTGAAGAATGATTTTGAATAGTTTTCGCGGTGCATTTGTAAAATTCATGAATGAAACTCATAATTATTCAGTTTAAACTTGCATATGCTGTGATAACCCAAATTGAGGAGAATTTCCATTACTTCACCATAAGTGAAATCAAGACCTCTTCACAGTTTCTGGAGAATACTCTCTCGCTCATTGTGTAGCGAACGACCTTCGTATGAGCAAAGGTATAGCAAGGGTTTTCAGAAATAAATTTGGAATTCAGGAAGAACTATTGCGACAGCAGCCAAGAACCGAAAAAGCTTTGAAATTGAAGGCTGAAGGTCGGTTCATTTATTACCTAGTCACCAAGCAACATTTCCATCAGAAGCCAACCTATCAGAATCTAAGGACAGCACTACATAGCTTGAAAGAAGACCTTCAACGCTTTGGAGATAGGAAATTAGCTGTTCCCAAGCTCGGTTGCGGACTGGACCAGCTGAATTGGCGGGTTGTGCGAAGCATGCTGGAGGTGGTACTTCAGAAGACTGGTATACGGATCCTACTATGCAATTTTAACCCGAAGCAAACCAAGTAGCCTAGAAAAACTGTGGAGTGCTACTTCCATCAGAAAGGCTACTGTAGCCAGACCAGAGCGGTCGCTTTATTCTGGAACGACCGCGAAGGCACGGGAATGTTTCCGGCGCCTATATAAGCCCAGCGGAGGAGCAGGTAGTGAAGTACAGATATAGTGCAAGCGACTAGTAGAAATAAATACGAGTGGAAATAAATAGTAGTGACATAGTTAGTTTGTGAGTTATAAGTGTATTAAGTGTAAATAAATAATTTTAATCAGTCGTACGTTTTAATTAAGCGAAGAAAACGTTACAGTATTTACATTTGCCTTTGACCAAATTCATTTAGATTTAATATTCACTTATCACGTCATGAAATTAATAGGATGTTGAATATCGAACGGAGATGAAAAATAACTGTCTCCATTAAAAAAATTAATTCAGTATTCGGCAACCTTGGTGATGCGATAGGGTTCGACTTATTAAATGAATGCATCCTAACGTTTTCACAGATATCGAAGAGATTATGAACATCGCTATACACATCTAAGTATAGCGATTTATAACCTGTAGAGTGATTTGGCGAACTTCTTAGAACTGTCCCAAATTTTTTGAGGCGGTCCTGAAAGTGGAATGATATCCCAGCAAACCAACATGTTACATGCATAAGGATGCTACATAACATAAACAGAACATTTGAAACACAACTGTGGATTTATAAATAAATATTCCATATACATAACGTTCTCATTTCACGTGATACATATCAAACATAATATAATATTTATGTATCATATACATTAATTTGTTATGTTTTTCATGAAAAGTATATGGTATATCAATTCCGTATTATCTATGATATGTATCATTTTGAATGAGAATGTTATGTATATGGTATATTAATTTATAAATGCACAATTTTCATTCAAATGTTCTGTTAATTTTATGTAGCAATCAGAGCATTGAATACATATTATTACGATATGAGAGTATACACATAACATATACCTAATTTTTCAGCAGTCATCCCGACAATGAAACTTACGGTATGATTTATTGAATCGTAAAAAAGTACAAACATCAGTACTGAAAGTAGCTGTTATCGAAACTGTTTTATTCAATTTCTTACTACTAGCGGATAGAATCCGCCAAAATAGGCGAATTATGAATTTTGATAACTCAACTTTCATAACCTCAATTATTGACATTCGGAGGAAAAAGAAGGGTTGTGTGATTATGCTGAATGTTCACATTCATGCATCAGTATGACAAATTTATCATATATAATATGTATTTGCAAGGATAGTAAACCTGATTCCATTCGTCATAGAGATACAATATTGTGTATATCTGATGATTTTGTGTGACAAATGGAAAGCAAATACTCGAGTTATTTTTTAAAACATAAAGAATGCGATTTTAGTTCGAGTTTTGAGAATTATTTGGTTTCCGCATTGATAAAAGAAGCAATTTTTATTCCATACAGTTAATATGGTGTACTTATATGAATAGTCACATGTTTCCATAGCTAGATAGGTTGGAGGGACCACTCAGGAACACAAGATGTCGAAAAGTAAGCAGGTTCGAGCCCGGAATGAGAAGGAATTTTAGGTCGGTGCGGGAGACAACCACGGATCGTAGACATAGGTTACTAATGAAGTCTCAAGTATGAATACTGACAATCAATCAGGTGTAACAATAAATTATCGTTCTGGTACAGTTTTTGCCCAAAATAAGTACGTATTTCATCAAATATGGCGATCCATTGAATTTTGTATGTCCTTGTATTTATTGAGGTTATATTTCAAATTGGTATTAGATGTTCTGTACCAGAGCTATCATCCTTTGCACATAGCATGTAAGGTACAAAGTACCTACAGTCCCTGGCCAGTTTATTAGACGCACTGAGAATTTTTTTTATATTTACTGGTATTGCCCGAGGAAAAAGCAGAATATTTAAATTTCATGTCCACAGAATGTCAGTTTTATCTACGACTCTCATTAAATTGTTCTATTTGGCATTTATTTTTGATGTTGTAGTATTAATACTTAAGTATGAATCAGTACTATGTCTTCCAGTGGACGTCTTGCATTCTTCAGGTTCGTACGTTATTTCGATAATCCACATATGAAATCATTATCTTCGAATGCAGCAAACCGAACAATTCTGCTTTGATAGTATGAAGCTCTCATAGCTACACAGGGTGGCTCAGCAAAATATTAGAATTTCATGTTTAAACATCAATAAATCAATATTTTTTATCCAATATGATATATTATATGTGAAAATCATTTACAGATGAAGTATATGTAACATATACATTCAATTTAATAATTCAATATTGAGATTTTGCATCGAATCAGTGCGTCTAATAATATGGCCAGGGACTGTATATGTGTACCGAACATGTAATATTGCAGTTTCGTTACACTATACATAGCGAAAGGCGGACATAGAGCTCTCGTTGGAACGATAACGGATAGATCGTGTACGGAACTTTGCTATGTAACATGGAACGTTGCAATATGTATGATACGTTGATGATATGCAATTGTGTTTGCTGGGATTTGACTGCGCTTCTCCTAAACCTGGCAGGTAGCTACCTTTATTTCAAATATCAGATTGATCAGTGATTCCTATCAGAAGATTAAAGCCCAGTTGTGGAAAAGTCCATTAAAATTTGATGGCGCATCAAAATTTAAAACTCATTTTTCAGGAGAAAAATGGAGGATGAACATTTTGATGGATTATTAAAATTAAACGGACACACCTGCAACTGGACAATAGAAGTTTAAATTTTCATTCAAAATTTCAAAAACATCCCGTAAATCAGAATCTAGAACTATGGGACCCCATCCAATAAGCACCAATGAAGAGGAGGGACCAAACCATAATCAGACGGCTTCGGATTGAACACTGTAAAATTACTCACAGCTATCTTATGAGCAACCCAGACCCCCCAATGTGCCACCACTGTAGCAGCCCTCTAACAATCCCTCACTTTCTGGGGGAGTGCTCGCACTATGAAAACGGGAGGTGATCCTACAAAATAGAGTCGAACCTGAAGGAAATTCTACACAACTCCACAAAATTTGGAAATCTAATTAAAAACCTTAAGGCCATTCTACTGTACAGTCAGATTTGAAATTTTGCATTGTACACATATTGTTAAAAAAAAAGACTGTAACCGTGTCAAAGACCTTTGTAGTCGAGACACTTAACCTAAATAAATAATAAATAGAATCTAAAACTGTTTTTGCTAGTACTCGGTGTCCTCCATCTCACATCAAAATGTTTTCCATTATATCTGAGACACCCTGTTTATAAATCTCACTGTTTTCTTCGCAGACCTCCGGTTTTTTATTTTCTTCCATTAGGCTCCTGGCGATAGCTCCTTCGATGCATACTTTCTTTAAGGCTTCCCAGCAAACACTGGAATCCAGCCACTGTACAGCGTCGTTGCATTTCAAGTGGTAATGCAGTACCAAAACAGATCGTATAGTATATGTCTCGCTGAACTATACAGTAACTGTACAATAATGTAACGTTTTCTTCACTTAATTAAAACGTCTGACTGATTAAAATTACACTGATCGACAAAATTATAGCTTTGTTCTCCCACCTAAGGAAAATATATATATTTTTAATCTTCGTAGCCAAGGTATAAACGCACGATAAATAAAAAGTGGAAGTTAGCTCTTGTTGTCTTTTAATAATTATTATATATTTATGATTTTTAACAAAAACAATGCATTATAATATTTGCAATGGTGTAAAAGATTCCGATCGCTTAGATCTTTTGTCTTTTCTGCTGTAGGACGACTCCAGTATTTCTCTAACGATGGACCAACAATAAATCAGCAAGCATAGAGGGTTCCCCTTTGCCTTGATAGCGTTTTTCGAATGACGCGATGTCTTGATGAAATCGCTCTCCATGCTCGTCACTTACGGCTCCCATATTTTGTGGAAAGAAATTAATATGTGATTGCAAAAAGTGTATTTTTAAGCCCGTTTGCAACAGCCGAGAATTCTCTAGAGAATTTGCTCGAAAATTCATGCGCCGTGAATTATATACTGTTGCATACGCACTTTCGGTAGAATTCTCTGTTCAGTTGCATACAAAATAATCTCTGCTGTTTTCTTGCGAGAATTTTGTAGAGAATTCTCCAGAGAATTCTCGGCTGTTGCAAACGGGCTTTAAGGACATATTGCATCCCATTTTTTGATGAGCCTGTAACATCGTTTTGACGATATTTACATATTGCGGAGATTTGTGATTGCCAAGAAAATTTTTGGTCACTTCTACAAAGGACAACCAGGCTTCTTTTTCAAAGTCATTCAATGCTGCCAGAAACTGAACTTGTTTCAATAGTTTGTTTATTTATTAAAGTATCGTAGGGTAAAGAAGTGCGAACATGGACAATTCACGAATGTCTTTTATTTTGATAACGGGAGCTAAACAAACGTAAGTACTATTATTTTTGTAATAAGGTGTGTAATGTGTTTCCGCCTTAATACATTCAGGAGTTAGCAGATGATAATTTTTTATTAAAATTGATTGCGTTACAACCTATTTTATGAGACCTACGCCCATGCGCGCTATAGTGACGTGGCGTGTATGGGTATCGAAGTGACCCCAGTACTCCTATTGCACCTCCTCCGCTATATCTTCTTGAATCCTCTATTCTTTTCGAATTCTTTCATTTTCATTCATGGAATCTCCTATTTCTCTGAGTGTGGATGTTTCTGATATGGTCTCTTTATTATCTCCGTACTCTTTTCGTAGGCTTCTTATATAGTATTTTCTTTTCCAATTTAGCAGCTGCACATTCGAGATCATCCGGTAGTTTGCCTATCAGTATATCTATTATCTCCGATTGTATCAAATCACATTATCATTATACTTACCTAGTGCAAAATATGAGAATCAAAGTGCACGTTCACAATGCGATCGAACTCATATTGAAGTGGTTTTCTCAAGTGTAGATAAGCTACTTTGTTCAGATATAATATGTGTAATCAGTTCACAATTGAACGTAGAAAAAATACGTGTCAACAAAAATGCGACTGTGTATAATTATTGCAGTTTTCTCTTTCATGGTCTACCAGGTAAGAATTTGGGCTATATTATGCTCATGCATCCGGTATGAATAAAAACAAAATTTCTACAACTATAGGATACCAGACAAATTTCTTCCACAGAAATTTAT
The DNA here is from genome assembly GCF_907165205.1 of Coccinella septempunctata. Lineage (NCBI taxonomy): Eukaryota > Metazoa > Arthropoda > Insecta > Coleoptera > Coccinellidae > Coccinella > Coccinella septempunctata. The sequence continues at coordinate 10,095,628 of NC_058191.1, forward strand.
CAGTTCTAACCTATGCGACATTCTGTTATATCCTATTCGATAATACTGCAATAGGAGTTTGCTTGCACGAAAATGCAAATTCTCAAAAATTTATCCACTATGTGAATTAATGCAGTGAGTAAAGAGTAACACGATAATTCATATCTTCAGTATTAACTTTGTTGTAGAAAAATGTTTGAGCAGCTCAATTTTGATATCAAATCACGCAACTAGTAGCTTGCGGGTAATAAAGTATAACTAAGGATGTTAAACGTATAGAAACTTATAGAATTCGAATTGAGAAGTTTGTTATGTACCTACCCTCTACGAAGGGTGGACAAAAGTCGAGTTTTTAAATGGAAACCTCAACTTTTTGTGCCTGAAGCGTATCGACTTTTTGTTGATGAGGATGATTTGGACATTGGTTGGGTACTTTATCCACCCTTTTCTTATAATGAGGATGAAATTTTAAACTTATTGAATTTGACTTTTCACTTTCTTCATTTATTTGAAGGTCAATGCCATGCACTTTATGTGTGATTGATGTTTTCGAAGTGTTATTGAAAATATGTGTTTTTCGTAGGTTAGTTACCTATTGATGAAAGAACATATCATATCATTTGCATGTATTCTAGAAAATTCATCAACTACAACCACGAATGAGATGTTTTTTTAATACTGACCTCAAATACATACATCATGAAAAAATAAAAATTCCAATACAGGTTGTGTGATTAACCATAATAAAAAAACCATTAATGCTCGAATCGTTCTCAATAACAAAAGATCTACTTATTTCTGGCATAAAAACATAAGGTTTGTTGGTAGAGTGGTTTGCAACGTTTGTGAACTGTACATAGCAAGCGAATTCCATTTTAGGGTAGCGAAAATCCGTTTGCGCTTGCTCTGTACAGTTCACAATCGTTGTGAACCACTATGCGAACAAGCCTATAGAATTACCATTAAAAGAAATGCTGCCTTCTATCGCCTCTCTCCAATCATACAAGTGAAGTTCCGTAATTTGATATAAAAATTGATATATTTGTCTATTATCTTGATATCATATGTCATACCTAGATATGACTGCGACACTTTTTACTAATTCTATATACAGGATGAGTCTTCGACTTCCTTTTTTTCAATTCGGCTTTTCAACTTGAAAGACACAGACTGTTAAGAGCTGAAAAAAAAATTTCTGTTATATCCCACACACACGATTTCATTAATCATCTTTCAATGATGTGCTGAACCTTCTCCCAACATAAAAATCTACTCACATCTGCCTTTTTTCTTTATTATGACAGGACACGTTAAAAATAACAGAAACTCGAGAAATCCAACTGTTACAAGTGAGTTGAACGATCACTAATGATTATTTGGCTAGTTGGAAAATAAAAGTATTTAACATATTTTCTCGTATACTGCGCCGTTTCCGAGTAATTTGATAATCGAAAATAAAAAAATATCTGTGAAACTTAATAGAGAAACTGGGCACTTTGGCTGAATGCAACTCTGATTGAAAGTTCCACAGAATTGAACATTTGATATGTTGAATAAGCAGGCATAACCTGATCTTAAAACATCACACACTCTTCTTCTTTTTCTTCGTCTTCTTTATTTCAAGTTATGTGCCTCTCTGACGCATACTAAACATGTAGTCATAGATTTAGCTTGTTATTCTGAAGGCAATTTTGTGTCTTAATAGCTTTCTGTGTTCGTAAACTCGGCAATGTCTGAACTTTCAGAGAATATATCATTTATTCAAATTTAAAAAAAATGAAAATAAAATGAATAGAAGTTGAATGGGTGGTTACAAGTTGAATTCGTTATCTAAATTGAAAAAAAAAACAAGAGAAGAATGTCCAATATTTATCGCCAACGAAGTTGCGGTAACTCATCTTTCATTTTATAAATACTGCTTCGGTTACAGTAGCTTAATCCGAAGCATCTACTCTTTGTCGACGAAATGAAATTTCTGGTGATACTTCGAGCGATGGTAGTTTGTTAGTTCGATTTATATCGTAACATTCGTTGATTTAATTATCTGCGGATGTTATGCATCTGAATTAATTTGTTTATTATTTACTACTTACTATGAAGGCGTGACCCATTTCCTATTTTTTTTTACTTACTCCGAAGGTTAAAGTGCTATTTTAATACTTGTAAAAAGTTCAGTGTTAGCAGGTTTCCAAGAATCTACTACTGAAATATATAGGCGAGTCAAAGACTCACTTATTTCTATAGTTTAGCCTTCTATGCTTGATTCACAATCACATTTTGCATTAGAAATAGGGAGTAAGCCGAGCAGCCATACGATACGGAAAAAGCCCTTCAAATAATTTTTGAAAAATGAAGCTATTTTTCAAAAAGAAATCACAAATTTTCAAATGACATTTGTTACGTCGTTCTCCCAAGGTATCGGAACGAGGAGTTTTGTTCATTTCTGCCTTGAAATCATTTTCAAAAACTACTGCAAAGTGTTTCGCATTCATTGTGCAGTAATGCTTTGTCAGAGGAATCAATTGCTTGCTCTTTTGTGGAACAAAAAAAATGAACTGCTCTTCAATTTTTTTTTCTTTCACAGGTAGAACCAGCCTGCGTCGATGAGCTCATGAAGCTAATGACGCACGATGTAACCAACACAGAAATGGAAATGAATGTCACAATAGTGGATATAGAGAACAAAATACAAAAGACCAAAGAGGATGTCGAATCCATAATAAAGGAGACGAAGCTAGGAATTCAATCGGAAAGAGATAAACTGGAAGATCTGGAAAATTCAGCTTACGGAAGATCATTGAGCAAGAAAAAGAGCATAGCTGACTGCTTAGAAGCTGACCGAGTTCAGATGAAGATAATAAACACCACAGAATCAGTCATATACAGCGTATGCAGGGCTGATTTTTCACTTTTCATGGTCAAATTATCCTTATTATTCGTTGAAAGTACTTCTAGAAAACTAGAAAAAGATTTGGTAGTCTGTGTTGATAAATACACGGACGATTGTGAAAAAGAAAAAGCGTGTATCATTGAAACCCTCAAGAATGTCAATGATGAAATAAATTCCATCAATAATGAAGTTGAGAAGAAACTGAACAAAATAAGGGATACCTCCAGAATCTGCGCTGATGGTAAAAGTGGCGTGGTGATATCTATGATCAAAGAACAAGAAGATAAATTCAACTATTGTGTAGAACAAATTCTTAATGATTTATAAGTATTTCGATTGAATTATTTGTGAAATATGTTCATTTATTCACAACTTTAGTGTTTTTTTGTTTCAAATTTCATTGGAGAATTATAATGTAATGTAATTGTACAAGCCCTTTGTGAAATACAATGCTCAACAGTTGATAGGGATAACTAATAACCTTCCAACAATTTGTTTCAGGAACTTCAGGATGTCTTTTTTGATCATCTATCAGAGTATGTTTTGTTGATATCCTTGTTTTTCCATAAACGGTTTAATTAATGAAGAGTTGCATCGACAACAATTTCAGATTGAAAATATGAGAAAATCTATGTTTAGATTTCTGAAAAGAGAATCTAATGAAGAAAAATTGAAATTCTCGATAAAGCTAGTACTTGGTCGGTTCCTCTCGAGCTCGTCTTGAGCATTCTTCTTTTCGAGGCATATATACTTTCATTGAGAAAATTTATTAAATTTGGGGACAGATTGGTCAAAATTTCCATCAAAGAGTTAAAAAGCTACTCCAGATTTTTAATCGGTTGTTCTAGGGGTTGTCCAGAAATGCTCGATGCAATTTATATCTGGAGAGCGAGCAGGCCAGTCCATACCATGAGCTTACAGGCGCCTACGGTGAGAACGGGCCTTATCATCAATTAAAATGAAATGTTCACCTTGAATAAGTTCTGCACCTTGGTTTGGATAGTATATATTGAGTTATTGGGAACAGGTGATCAAATTAATTTCAGTGAAATATTATTTATTTTTATTCAATAATGACGAGGTTTCCGCTATTAGTTATAGCCATTTCCAACCCTGAAAAAATTTTTGTTATCTACTTCATATCTCCCAATAAATACAATACAATTTTTTGAAACATAAAAACTCAAACTCTAGAACACTATCACAAACAACAAGAGACGAAACACAATGTCTTGTGTTTCTTTCCTGTCGGAAGTAGAGAATTCTCTCAACACAGTGAAACAAGTATTTCTACAACAGGTAAGCTCTATCGTTTTTAATATTTGTACTCATGGTCTCTCAGATGCATATCTACAGTAAAGGCATACATTTATATTCCTCAGAAATGTTTTCGCCAACAAAACCTCCTGTCGTTGTTCCTGGTGTTCGTTGGGTTCCTGATCTCTCCGCATATCCCGTCGAATGAATTTCGATAAATGGATTGAATGATAATTTTCTGCTTATTTTGGGTCCATTCGTGTTGTAATAGCAACATTTGATGCTTGTATATTTTCCGAAATATAGATGTTTCGACTGTAACTTGACTATAGAAATTTTGTCTGGAAAATTTCGACATATGGTTGATAAAAGTAATTTTGTGTGCCTATTCATGGAGTAAGAAAAATATGTAGTGACGTTTTGCTTGTCGTTATGTGCATTTATGGTGTTTTGCTCTGTCAAATTCTAAACAGTGCTACCTACAGTGGGAAAAATGAAACTAATACGATATCCCCGACAAAAATGAAACAAAATCAAATCAGTGAGTATAACATAATTTTAGACATCTTAAGTGTAATCTACACAGCACTTTGAATCAGCTGATGTTCAGTGTAGTTGCGCAAACGAATGAAAAAAATAACTGAAGTTAATATTTTTGATTAAATCTATGGTTAGGTTTCTCAGAAGATTTGTTACTTTTTAATCCTCTTGTGAAGTGATGAACTAATCGCAAATTTAATCGTATCCATTTTGAAGTAGATTACTGTGACGTCCGTGACATTAACATCAAATTTTGCATTCGACACCTCAGAATACTAATATTACACCTCATCGACTAGGTGTAGATAAACTAAACCTACTCTACCTTGGTATGAATCCAATCAGGAAACGAATACTAAAATCGAGTGTAAATTACACCGAGTGTAGAAATAAAGTGCTACACTTCCAGGCCCGGATCTAGGGGGGGGGGGGCAAGCGGGGCGCTTGCCCCGGGCGTCAGCTTAAGGGGGCGCCAAAATCAACCAGAGGTTAAAAAATTTTTTTAGTTTCTCGGAAAAAATTAATTTTTTAGTGCTAAAATCGAAACTGTAGAATGAAAACATGATAAACCATCACTATGCCAAAAATCTTCAAAATCAATGAGGGATTAATTAACTGTAAATGTATCATTCAGTCATCTAGGGATGACCGCCTCACTTGGGTGAAATAGGTTAAAAGATGGGATATGTCTACAATGTGTCGCAAGCATAGAGCCAGTAATTTCTTTGCCTGGGGAATTATCGACTCATCCCCATTTCATCTGGAACTAAGAGCCAAAATTTCCGATTTTTTATGGATCATAACTTAAAAACTAATCCTTTCAGCAAAATTCTGTAAAGCGCGGGTATAAACGATAGGTAAGTGAGGCTTGTAAAAACAAACTTTTTTATTTTTCAAACGATTTCAACCCAAGTCATTTTTTCTACTAATTCGTGGTCGAAGATTACGAATAAGCAATTAGATTTTTCCTAAGATGAGTACTTTGGGAAAAAAATAACTTTCAATGGAACAATGGGAGAAAAATAAGAGTGATTTTTTTCCTAAAGTAGTCATTTTAGAAAAAATCTAATTGCATATTCGTAATCAACGACCTCGAATTAGTGAAAAAATAACTCGGGTTGAAATCGGGATGACGAATATGCAATTATATGTTTCCTAAGAACCTTAGAGGGGGGGGGCGCCATCATGAATTTTTGCCCCGGTCAGAAAAAATCGTAGATCCGGGCCTGTACACTTCCTATACAAACGAAAGGACATATTGACGGAAGTAAAACTCCCGATCGATGGTAAAATCGATTCTATGGATGAAAGCGACCAGCTAACGAAAGTCGAGAAGCTCGGTCTGTTTTTGCTGTCGTATCACAGATTACATTACTGTAATCTGTGGTATTCGCTAGAGTTCTACGAATATACTTAAGAGTTTTTAGAAGTTTAGTGCTGCAAGCTTAAGAGCTAATGAAGAAGTTTTAGAGTCTATTGTGTTATCACTTATTATATACCCCTTGTGTGTTGGAAGAATTTCCAAACGTATAATACTCCAACTCCAACAGTTATACAGGGTGTTTCATGAGTCGTTGGCCATAGCCCATGGTGAGTGCAGGTCATCCAGGCCTTTCAGAAAACTTGCTTGTTTTGTATCCTAAGGCTATTAGTTTCGGAGATACGGTATGATTCATGAATCATCAAGATAATATTCTTGATGATTTTAATGATGACTTTTCAGAATGAAATGAAACCTTGTTCCTTTTATTTTCGCATCGCGATTATTAGCATCGACATATAGAATGGACTGAGCAATACCCGCATGAAAGTGTCAGCCCTGTAGAAAGGGAAGAAGCGATGATGCGGCCAATACTTGTTTCTTTTCTCTGGACATCGACGTGAGTGTGGACCAATCAAAATTCTAGATAAAGAAAGACAACAACTGGCCGCATGTTCGGTAGTCTCTTTCACATTTTTCTACCATGTTTACTGTTTAGCCGAATAGGGAATGCTCAGTCCATTCTCTATGTCTATGATTATTAGCAACTAGCTGACCCGGCAAACCTAGTTTTGCCATTTAAATTATTTCTAGGGTAGATAATAATAACTAACTCATCGTGATTGCTCGATTGGTGTTAAGAAAAAGGAATGCCTTTTTTTCTGTTCTGTACAATTTTTTTGGGAATATTTTGTTATATAATCCTTGCCCTAATAATAAACACAACAAAAAAAGAGTTGTCCAATTTGGTGCGATCGTTTGAACAATAAAGCATTTTGAAGTAAACCATAGATCCTCTTTTATTAATATAGATTGAACACCGTCTCGGATATTGCACCTAGGAATGTTTTCGACTATTATAAATTATCTTGTTATATTTATAGCTATTATATCCACTTATACTTCAATATACTCCTTTTCGGGCATTTCTTTTCTGAAAAATTATTCTTTGAAAATGATTTCATTTTTTTTAAATTTGTATCCAGTCATTCCGCAATAAAGGTACTTTGCGTTCAGCTAATTCTCCGTATGCACTGTGCACCGACCTATTGGTTCGATGAAGAAAATTGAATTTGAGATGATAAAGATTTTAACAGTTATTCCAGATGCCTCGTCTAGTACCTACAGTGCATTAAAATCAAACATGGAGAAGAACAGAAAGATACGAAAAATAATTAGTAGGCACATCCTAAAAACATTTACAGTCCCATTTTCCGGTTGACAACGGTTGAATACTGAGGGATGCTCGCATCTCATCTGTACCCTCCTGTGCTTTCGCCTAGTTTTTTGATTTACGAGAAGCAGCGTCATATTTCTGCCGGGGAAATGTGTGAAAATACTGAATATACTCATTCATCTGAATTAGAAAAGCGAAGATGTTGAAAATCTTCGCCAAGGCGGATCCGCACAATAAATATCAGTTAAACAAACTTATGTCACCTGAGACCCTCTTCGACCCGTAGTTTCAACAGTTTCCCCGTATTCAGTTCTTCCGCCCAGAACATATTCGTTGATGACAAAAATGAAAATATCATCGTGTTCATTGTAAAGGGGTTTTCACGAAAGACTGAGAATATATTATAGGTAAACCACAGAAGATATCTTTGACTGCTACGTTTAATCCATTAACGTTTATAAAAGCACTCGGTGGGCCATGGAAATTTGACTTATTCCACACTGTATTTTAAGAAAATGTAAGGTAAATACGCTTGTCAAAACATATTTTATTTCACATCAGCGCTTTATTGTCTGTTCTACGTAAAAGTCTACATAATCACAGTATTTTACCATTGAACTTTAGTTCAATGTATTTTACCGCTGGCATCAATTCTTACACGCATGTTGTGTGCATTAGGCAGACCAGCGTAGTGAATTGTGAATTAGAGGAAATATGGGACATATCCAGAGACAACTTGTCTCTGGACATATCCCATTGTTTTCGTCTTGGTTTTGATTTTTGCTGTATTCGGGTTCGAATTTCGGACGGTCCAAGAATCCTAGAACTGATGGTTCTCATTTCATGAAAACCCGAACGCGAAACAAACGTCATATATGGCGCGTAAAATATGAAAAAGATTTAAATCTCAACCTCTATTGTATGTGGTTATTTTGAAAATCCTTAAGGGTCTTTTGCCATCCATTGTTCGAAATCTTTTGTAAAAACCCTCCATACTAAAAATTCTGTTGTCCAAACCAAATTATCTTGTTGAAATTCTTTTGTTAAAACTCCTATGTTGAAAATATCTTGCTAAATGAATGATGATGAGACCTATGGTATGAATTAAATTTCTTTTCACAGGTGTATAGGTCTATGATTTGTTTACAAAACCAACTTTTTAGAAAAAAGGCCAACCAGTTTCGACTTTATTTCATAGTCTTCATCAGGGCTCTGAAATAGAACAACACGATCTACAATGAATTCGGAGGATAATGATTACAATAAAAAATATTATAGAAACATTCTAAAAAAAATTCTACACAAACAATAAATTAAACAAGTGAGGAACAGGCTCGAAACTTTCAACTTACATTTTCAATTTGTGTGGTTCTGTTTTCAATTATTGAAATTTTGGAAATGATAACAACTGCTTGCATGATGGAGGATGTTTAAAAGACTGAAGTCAGCATATTGAATTTTCGGAATATGCGTGGATCATGAATTATGATGAAAGTTAGCGTACCTGGGATAAAGAACCACTAAATACTTTTGATGTTTCTGATTAAATAATGGTACGCAATATTTAATTTTTTTTCTATGTCGCTTAGTTTATTTATGGAATTTACGTCTTGTTTTATCGATGAGATGATATCGATATAAAGTCGAAACTGGTTGGCCTTTTTTCTACAAAGTTGGTTTTGTAAAAAAATCATAGGCCTATACACCTGTGAAAAGAAATTTAATATATCTTGCTGAAATTCTTTTGTTAAAACTCTTTTGTTGAAATTATCTTATTGAAATCTTGTTCATCTGAATAAAATGATACTGTCTCCTCAACGCAACCTTCATTTTTAGGTTACTATTAGTTCTAATAAAATTTCAGGAATCAACAAGTTTGGTACGATATTTTTATCAAATTTGGCAAGGAAGAGGGCGATGAAGAACTATTACTATCAAACAAATTAATGAACTCCATAATTCGCAAAATTAATGAAAACAGAAGAATAAAAATCAATAGAACACAAGTAGAACTTTCAAAAACAAAACTTGGTTCATCTTCCGATTACCTTGTTCAAAAATTAAGGTTAAGTTAAGTTGTTATCAACAAATTCTCTTTCATGGACATGCGTCGAAAATATCCCAGATCAGTTCTCAGGTACCTACTGAATTTGGATAGTTCTAGGATCGTCCCAGGATGATTCTGATAAAACCCGAACACGAAGAAGTTAGTCCTAGAACAGTCCGAACTATGGAGGGTAGAGAGTAAGAGGGTAAGAGTCTCTACCCTCCATAGTCCGAACAAAACCCGAACAAGAACTTCCTAATGCGCAAACTCCTGACCGTTCTAGAACGGTTTTGGTCGAGTATTGTGTTTTGTGCATGTTTTTGAAAGAAATGTTCAGCCCGACGTTAGATTAGAGTGATAAGACTATAACTTTCTCAGAAATGCCTCTTTATAGTGATAATGAAAAGCTTTGTGTGCCCCACGGTAACGTCAACAGCGTTCGCTCTCGTGGGACACACAAGCTTTTCCCTCCATTGATTCACATGCTGTTTTGGTCGAGTATTGTGTTTTATGCATGTCTTTGGAAAAAAATTTCTACGTTAGATTAGAGTGATTAGACTATAACTTTCTAAGAAATGCCTCTTTACACTGATACTCTTCAAGCATGTATGGACCAACAAACTCAAGTAGATGTAATTTACACGGACTTCAAAAAAGCGTTCGACAAGATAAGTCATGAGATATTGATACGTAAACTCGCTGAGGTGGGGATAAGCGGTGATCTCTTGAGGTGGATATCCTCTTATATACATAGAAGATCCCAATTCGTCTCAATTAATGGTAGTCGATCCTTCATATTCTATAACACCTCTGGCGTTCCCCAGGGTTCGCATCTGGGGCCGCTTCTCTTTATCATTTATTTGAATGACATTGGAATGTGTTTCAGAAACTGTTTCTTTTTGCTTTATGCTGACGATCTTAAGTTTTTCAGAGCGGTCAATAGCTTGGAGGATTGCCGTCTGATTCAGGAGGATCTCGATAGATTGAAAAATTATTGTATAAAAAACAGCTTATACCTCAATTTTGACAAGTGCGAAAAAATAACTTTTAGTAGAAATGTTCACCTGATTCATTGTCAATATGAGGTGGCTGGACGCTCTCTTCTTGAGGTGGATAGCATTTCCGACCTTGGAGTAGTTTTTGATAAAAAGCTTCTATTTGATCAGCATATTGATAGATTAATTAGAGATGTCAATAAGATGCTTGGATGGGTGCTTCGACATTGCAGGACCTTCCAACATAATAAAACCTACATGGCATTGTATTATTCATTTGTTTATAGTCGTTTAAACTTTGCGTCGATAATCTGGAATCCACATTATAACTGTTATATAACCAGACTTGAAAGGATACAGAATAAATTTCTAAGGTTTTTGGCTTTTAAAAATAACATTACTTATAATTATCATGAATATTCCCACATACGGTTCAAGCTTGGTTTGTTGAAGTTGGAAAGTCGTCGACAGATGACTGATGTTGTACTGCTGTTTAAATTACTCAACGGATTTTTAGATGCACCTAGTATTTTGGGATCTATTCCATTCAAAGTTCCTGATATGAGACTTCGATGATAATGAATGATAACACTTTTTATGTCCCTTTCCGGAGAACAACCAGTGGACAAAATGCTCCTATTTATAGAATGCTCAGTACTTGTAATGATCACTGCACTGATTTAGATTTGTTCAGTGTATCACTGGCCCAGTTAAAACGCTACCTTAGGAATGTTTTCTCACAACATGAGTAATTTAGCTTGTATGTTGGTGTATATATCTGAGTGTATTTTTTTGTTTCATATTGAGTAGCTATCATTTTTGTTCGGTTTCTTTTGCTTAAATGTAACGATATATTTGTTTTAAAAATAGGTGAATACTGTAATCTGGGCTTGTCCCGTTGTATTCCATGCCGAGTTATTAAATAAATAAATAAATACTAAAAAGCTTTGTGTGCCCCACGGCAATGAACGTCCAGCTCATTTTGACAAATCGTTAGAGTAACCTATAATCTTTGACAATATGTAATATTTTTGGAGACACATTTTTGGTACGGCGATCGTTCCCCTTCTCTAACCACAGAATGCTATACACATCTCTCTACTTATATTAGTGTTCTGTGCTCTCTACTCTCTACCCGAGAGACTGTGGTCAGTATATACACTTTGGTTTCTTCTGGTTAGTAAGTGGGCGGTCAGGAAATGTTGAATTCTTGACAATTCAGTTCAATATCTGTCACCAGAGTAACCGCTCTGGTAACTTTCGGTTACCAAATGTGTATATACGGACCATATGCCGAGAGACTTTCTCAATGCTCTCTACTGTCGACGACCCCTTCCTCTATGCTCTCTACTCTGGACGAGCCCCAAGTCACAGTAAACACCTGTCTTCATTTACTTTCAGCCCCTCAAGGAGATATATTGTAGTGGACTGCTTTTTTTCATCATTGCGATAACTACTGCCCTCTGGTGGACTCGATTAAAGACCATCAGTAAGAAGGAATGTGAGAGAGGGTTTCCTGTACTAGTTGTTAAATTGAAAGGGGAGCTGGCGCAAGCGTTAAGAACCCTGGAAGACGCTCTTCTTCAATAAAAAATAAAAAAAAAGTAGGTACTCGAGATCGAAAAGGCAAGAAATTCCTAATGAAGAAGGCATTCATCCATTCATGAAGAAAGGACGAAACGAGATAAACCGGTTTTTCCTGTTAGTTTTTCTCTAGAGTGAATTTTCAGTAAGACAAAACTTGCTTTTTTTTATACTTTGTTCTGTGAATTCCATATGTAAGTTACCACTAATTTTATTTTTACCGTTTCTTGTTTTATTAATTTGAAGGTCTTATTACGAATGTGCGGTTTTGGGTACTTGGCGCATTTTATTAGTTTTCATTTTCAAAGTATTTCGTTGATTATTCAAGAGTCAATTCCGTTCGTTTTGATTTTATGTGCTTCCATTGAGTATCAATACTCAATGCTGCTTCACATACAACAAATATCCCATTTTCCTTATTCTAGATAATAATGTACTTTCTGAGTTTTTCTTTCTTTGAACACGTCATAGGGACGCCAGATGCCATTTTAGACGCTATCCTTTTTTGCTTCCAATTCAATTCAAGTTATAATTTGAGGGCTTGTAATTATAATCAACTTGTTTTATGGTGGATGCGCTTACGTTAAGTAATAGTTTTTTTGTGCCTATCTTGTGAATACTTGTAAATGCCGCTGAAGCGTCCCCAAGCCAATGATTCGATTACTTAGGTACGACCAACAGGGTAAATACTGTAATTGCATATATTAAGGATCATTACTTATCATTTTTCTTTTTCTTTCATTATTATTATTTTTCTCTTCACTGGTGGAGTTGGTCAATACATATTTGAACGTGATAGCCAAGAGCGGAAATAATTCATATTTGTGTTACTGGACAAACATACAACTTTTGTGGATTTTGCCCCTCCTAGTATCCCGAAGGCCGGATGCCGTTGTATCTGAGGCCTGATGCCGTTGTTTCTGCGTCTCTAACCCTCAAGGCCGGATGCCGTTGTATCCGAGTCGAAATCTAAGGCCGGATGCCCTTGTATCTGAGTCTAAACCTGAAGGCCGGATGCCCTTGTATCTGAGTCTAAACGTTTCCACAACCGCCTGAACCCTACCCAATTCAGAACTGTTGTATGCTAAAAGTAATTTATCCCACTGAAATATCGGTTAAGACTGTTAAGAGTCATCATTAAGGAGTTGGTAGCTGTAGATGTAACTGATTCCACCAAGTGTGCATTTACCATGAGATTGTCTCTCGCCAGTTGAACCTGTTGCCTTAGCTACGTAAAATCATACCTGTATAGTATATTATGTAATTGTTGCTGTTCTAAGGGAAGGTTTTCTCGCAGCTCTTTTTCCTCCTTTTTACTGCGCCCCAGAGCTATGACATTGGAAATCGTTTAAAATGAAACCCGAAATAAACATTTCTTTTTTAGGTTTAAATGTGTTGTTTTCTTTCGAATCTCCCAACCTCCCGTCAATTTTTCTATTAGTAATCAGGGTAAGTACTTTGGGTTGCCTACGTAATGTGGAGTCCTACCAAAACCAGACGACAGAGACAACCCTGTCTGTCTCTGTCTCTGCCAGACGATCAAGATTTTTGGCAGTAAAAAGAATTCTACAAGCATCACTGACCAGAGCAAGGTAATTTAAGTTCAGGACAGTACAATATATCTCCTTGTAGACCCTAACCCTATCCCATACCCCTAACCCATTGAACTCAAAGAGTTCAATGCCCTAACCTAACCCATAATCATTGAACTGAATTGAAGTTTTTAGTCGTAGATAGAGGAAGGAGAAGATACCGCATTGCGCAGCTACGAAGGAGAGCTCTCTGTGTCCAACATCAACTTGTTTTTGTTTACGTTTACCCCAATCCGAATCTATCGTTTTCGGCATATTTTCCACAAATTACACAATTTCCTGGCATATCAACACCGAAATTCTTGATATTCAAGTCTTAAAACGCACGAAACACTATTACATCGAACACAAATACGATAATAAACATTCAAATATTGGGGTAAACGTAAACAAACATGTAGTAGATGCACAGTAAATGTCAACAAAAACATAGAGATGTTGGACACACTTTTCTTGTTGTTTACGTTATCTTCCCCTTCCTCTATCTACGTTTTTAGTTCAATGCCCATAATAAAGGAAGCAGCAGCGGTGTGAAGTTGGCTGACAATTTCTAGCTGACAGAATCCCGAAGATACCCGAAGCGGCGACGGCCGCCAGTGGCGTACCCCTACTATTATTTTCGCCGAAAAATCGCTTCTGCATTACGAAATGAGATTAGTAGTGGAAATAATATAAATATTTGATGTTTGGCATATAAATTTGATAATTCGAACAATTCGTTGGAAAAATGAATTTGTTCGATTTAATTTTTCGATCAATTGAACTGAAATCGTCTAGGCGCGAAGTTTAATCTATATAACTTCTATGTTTTTATCAGTTTCAAGATGAGATTTTCACTCAGATGATGGTCAACTATTCAGGATTCATAATCCGTAAAAAACTTTACTTGCACCCCTTGCAAACTACCCTTTTTCGACGCTTTTCCGTATAAAACACCGAATTTGCGCTAGGAAGCGGCGCAGTCAGCTGACCATAACTTCTATGTTTTTATCAGTTTCAAGATGAGATTTTCATTCAGATGATGGTCAACTATTCAGGATTCATAATCCGTAAAAAACTTTACTTGCACCCCTTGCAAACTACCCTTTTTCGACGCTTTTCCGTATAAAACACCGAATTTGCGCTAGGAAGCGGCGCAGTCAGCTGACCATAACTTCTATGTTTTTATCAGTTTCAAGATGAGATTTTCACTCAGATGATGGTCAACTATTCAGGATTCATAATCCGTAAAAAACTTTACTTGCATCCCTTGCAAACTACCCTTTTTCGACCCTTTTCCGTATAAAACACCGAATTTGCGCTAGGAAGCGGCGCAGTCAGCTGACCATAACTTCTATGTTTTTATCAGTTTCAAGATGAGATTTTCACTCAGATGATGGTCAACTATTCAGGATTCATAATCCGTAAAAAACTTTACTTGCGCCCCTTGCAAACTACCCTTTTTCGACCCTTTTCCGTATAAAACACCGAATTTGCGCTAGGAAGCGGCGCAGTCAGCTGACCATAACTTCTATGTTTTTATCAGTTTCAAGATGAGATTTTCACTCAGATGATGGTCAACTATTCAGGATTCATAATCCGTAAAAAACTTTACTTGCACCCCTTGCAAACTACCCTTTTTCGACCCTTTTCCGTATAAAACACCGAATTCGCGATATAAAGCGGCGCAGTCAGCTGACCATAACTTCTATGTTTTTATCAGTTTCAAGATGAGATTTTCATTCAGATGATGGTCAACTATTCAGGATTCATAATCCGTAAAAAACTTTACTTGCACTCCTTGCAAACTACCCTTTTTCGACGCTTTTCCGTATAAAACACCAAATTTGCGCTAGGAAGCGGCGCAGTCAGCTGACCATAACTTCTATGTTTTTATCAGTTTCAAGATGAGATTTTCACTCAGATGATGGTCAACTATTCAGGATTCATAATCCGTAAAAAACTTTACTTGCATCCCTTGCAAACTACCCTTTTTCGACCCTTTTCCGTATAAAACACCGAATTTGCGCTAGGAAGCGGCGCAGTCAGCTGACCATAACTTCTATGTTTTTATCAGTTTCAAGATGAGATTTTCACTCAGATGATGGTCAACTATTCAGGATTCATAATCCGTAAAAAACTTTACTTGCGCCCCTTGCAAATTACCCTTTTTCGACCCTTTTCCGTATAAAACACCGAATTTGCGCTAGGAAGCGGCGCAGTCAGCTGACCATAACTTCTATCTTTTTATCAGTTTCAAGATGAGATTTTCATTCAGATGATGGTCAACTATTCAGGATTCATAATCCGTAAAAAACTTTACTTGACCGAAGATCACTGACCGAAGATAATTTGAATTTTGTACTGCTGTATGTCCTCAATTCATTCGTACAAATTGGAAACATATTTCTTCTTTTCGAATGATTTTCTAGGGTATATTTATTTATTCCAGTTCTGTGATTAAAACTACAGAAATTATTGAAGCTCTTTTATGACCAGACATTAAGCTGCGTCTAGACTTTCAGGATATACTGGGATGTGTTTTATACGGAAAAGGGTCGAAAAAGGGTAGTTTGCAAGGGGTGCAAGTAAAGTTTTTTACGGATTATGAATCCTGAATAGTTGACCATCATCTGAGTGAAAATCTTATCTTGAAACTGATAAAAACATAGAAGTTATGGTCAGCTGACTGCGCCGCTTCCTAGCGCAAATTCGGTGTTTTATACGGAAAAGGGTCGAAAAAGGGTAGTTTGCAAGGGGTGCAAGTAGAGTTTTTTACGGATTATGAATCCTGAATAGTTGACCATCATCTGAGTGAAAATCTCATCTTGAAACTGATAAAAACATAGAAGTTATGGTCAGCTGACTGCGCCGCTTCCTAGCGCAAATTCGGTGTTTTATACGGAAAAGGGTCGAAAAAGGGTAGTTTGCAAGGGGTGCAAGTAAAGTTTTTTACGGATTATGAATCCTGAATAGTTGACCATCATCTGAGTGAAAATCTCATCTTGAAACTGATAAAAACATAGAAGTTATGGTCAGCTGACTGCGCCGCTTCCTAGCGCAAATTCGGTGTTTTATACGGAAACCCAGCGAGCACAAAAACATCTCGGAGATGTTAAAAGTAAGAGATTTCGAGACATTGAACATCCACTGCGATGTTCTGTTTATACATGAATAGAACTTTTATAGAACAGCCAATGTCCGCCGCAGGCGGCTATTATATGGATGTCCCTGGGATGTCACAAAAAGAACTACTCAGAAGTTTTTTTGATAGCCTTTTCTTGTACACAATAGAACATTTCTAAAGCGCTTTGCGCACACGAAATCGCTGTTTGTAAGACTTCATATGAAATTCTTTTGTGAGGCCTTTTTTTCTTTGATTTGAATGTTTGAGGATACCACATTCTATTTTAAATGAACTACAAAGTTTTTAAATGAAATACAGAATACTATAAGAATAAAAATATTTTAATGATACTCCAACAGGTACAAAAGGAAAAGAAATTACATTTCACATAAAAAATTGAACAACAAAAAACAATTGATAAATATTATACTACAGAAAAGGAGAATAAACAAAAAAATATATCACATTCAATGAAACAAACATAAATAACCAAATAGAAATATCACATTTAACATAAAAAAAACAGAAATAATGGAAAACAAACTGATTATAATATT
Source organism: Coccinella septempunctata (assembly GCF_907165205.1). NCBI lineage: Eukaryota > Metazoa > Arthropoda > Insecta > Coleoptera > Coccinellidae > Coccinella > Coccinella septempunctata. Next base: position 10,112,832 of record NC_058191.1, read on the forward strand.
AGATGTACCGAAAGGGAAAATGAAAAAAAAATTTATGAAAAATTTATTTTCCCTTCATTTCATCGTCCCTCCTCCTCTGGCTAATATGCCTAAACCAATCTTTGGCATAAAGTTCGAATACTTTCCTAGTGATTTGGAATTTTTCATGGATCACATCTACAAAATAAAAACAACTCAAACAATTAATTCACAAAATATATGAAGGTTGAGATGATTTTTTCCAATTAAAATAACAGAGAAAATAGCTGCATGAAAGGATCTGGAAGATTTGAGTTGTTTATAGCTCCTGAACAGGTTGATTTGCGAAACGATTTTATTTATTTAATTATTTGAACTGGTATTTAAAGATGGAACAATTTAAAGGAGTTCTCAAAAACAAGAACTTTTCTGGGACAATTTGAATTATTTTGTGATTCACAAGTGATGAATGATTATTATCATCGTCGGAAGAGTAATCTTACAATCTTGCAAAATATATCAACGGCAGAGATAGATTATCGAAATATGTTGAAATCCTCGATGATATGGCTTTAAACTTTATAAAGTTATTTCTTGAATAATTATAATAACATTCCATATACCATTCGATTATTCCAACCAAAATACAATGATCTCTTATACCTAGTCCCAAATACACAAATAATATTAACCACGCAGCGTGGATTCTTTTGAGGTTATATGTATGTTTCTGGACATTATACTATACATTTAATTCATGTAATACTTACTTATTAATTGTATTTGGTTACTATGAAGAGATCGATCCTAAATTCACAATCAAAACCAACACAGAAGTAGTTAATATTATACAAATCACCAATCAACTTTCAACTCCGAACAGTCCACAGTCCAAACTACGAAGAAAGTGGAAATGGCGGCAAAATGAAATAGGTCAATTGTATATTGTTTATTTGGAATAAACCTCCCAAGGCAAACTATGCGACGGCAAGAGGAGATATCCACACGTTTACATTATTTTCAACTCGACAGTACCTCTCAGTAGGTAGACGAAGAAATGCCACAGATGGCACAGATCAGAACAAATAAAGATTTCCAATAGCCTTTGGAGACCTCTTTGGGAAGTGCATATTACGTTTCAAAGAAACATCCTCATGCCAACATTTTCGAAACATCCCAAAACATCCCTGGGATGTTTGTGCTCGCTGGGAAAGGGTCGAAAAAGGGTAGTTTGCAAGGGGTGCAAGTAGAGTTTTTTACGGATTATGAATCCTGAATAGTTGACCATCATCTGAGTGAAAATCTCATCTTGAAACTGATAAAAACATAGAAGCTATGGTCAGCTGACTGCGCCGCTTTATATCGCGAATTCGGTGTTTTATACGGAAAAGGGTCGAAAAAGGGTAGTCTCCAAGGGGTGCAAGTAAAGTTTTTTACGGATTATGAATCCTGAATAGTTGACCATCATCTGAATGAAAATCTCATCTTGAAACTGATAAAAACATAGAAGTTATGGTCAGCTGACTGCGCCGCTTCCTAGCGCAAATTCGGTGTTTTATACGGAAAAGCGTCGAAAAAGGGTAGTTTGCAAGGGGTGCAAGTAAAGTTTTTTGAGGATTATGAATCCTGAATAGTTGACCATCATCTGAGTGAAAATCTCATCTTGAAACTGATAAAAACATAGAAGTTATGGTCAGCTGACTGCGCCGCTTCCTAGCGCAAATTCGGTGTTTTATACGGAAAAGCGTCGAAAAAGGGTAGTTTTCAAGGGGTGCAAGTAAAGTTTTTTACGGATTATGAATCCTGAATAGTTGACCATCATCTGAGTGAAAATCTCATCTTGAATCTGATAAAAACATAGAAGTTATGGTCAGCTGACTGCGCCGCTTTATATCGCGAATTCGGTGTTTTATACGGAAAAGGGTCGAAAAAGGGTAGTCTCCAAGGGGTGCAAGTAAAGTTTTTTACGGATTATGAATCCTGAATAGTTGACCATCATCTGAGTGAAAATCTCATCTTGAAACTGATAAAAACATAGAAGTTATGGTCAGCTGACTGCGCCGCTTTATATCGCGAATTCGGTGTTTTATACGGAAAAGGGTCGAAAAAGGGTAGTTTGCAAGGGGTGCAAGTAAAGTTTTTTACGGATTATGAATCCTGAATAGTTGACCATCATCTGAGTGAAAATCTCATCTTGAAACTGATAAAAACATAGAAGTTATGGTCAGCTGACTGCGCCGCTTCCTAGCGCAAATTCGGTGTTTTATACGGAAAAGGGTCGAAAAAGGGTAGTTTGCAAGGGGTGCAAGTAAAGTTTTTTACGGATTATGAATCCTGAATAGTTGACCATCATCTGAATGAAAATCTCATCTTGAAACTGATAAAAACATAGAAGTTATGGTCAGCTGACTGCGCCGCTTCCTAGCGCAAATTCGGTGTTTTATACGGAAAAGCGTCGAAAAGGGGTAGTTTGCAAGGGGTGCAAGTAAAGTTTTTTACGGATTATGAATCCTGAATAGTTGACCATCATCTGAGTGAAAATCTCATCTTGAAACTGATAAAAACATAGAAGTTATATAGATTAAACTTCGCGCCTAGACGATTTCAGTTCAATTGATCGAAAAATTAAATCGAACAAATTCATTTTTCCAACGAATTGTTCGAATTATCAAATTTATATATGCCAAACATCAAATATTTATATTATTTCCACTACTAATCTCATTTCGTAATGCAGAAGCGATTTTTCGGCGAAAATAATAGTAGGGGTACGCCACTGGCGGCCGTCGCCGCTTCGGTTATCTTCGGGATTCTGTCAGCTAGAAATTGTCAGCCAACTTCACACCGCTCTATGACCTAACCTAAGATCATAACATAAACATTTGTACCAAAGATAGATAATAGGGCTGTGTCGATCAGGGTATTTTCGTAACCCGGGTCGATCGCGACCCACCGGCTCAGGGATCGGGTCAAAAGATTCGATCATTTCGATCACTTCGATCACAGAACCCGAATATGCTACATTAACTCATTTATCGTGTATCAAGCCTGTTCAAATCTGATCGGGCTCAGAAATGAAAAGAGTGTGTTCTAGATTGTGGTCAGAAATGATTTTAACGGGTTTTTTATATATGAAATGTATTCACAATTGATATGTTATCAATTATCATACACCTAATTTGATCATTTCGATCATAAAACCCGATTTTGTTATATCGCATTGACTCATTCACCGACTTTCGAGCCTGTTAAAATTTTATTGAGTTTCGAGTTTAAAGATCGACTCAGGAAATGAATTTTTCTAATTAAAGATGTATTTTTGTGATAGAAGATCATAATTGAATGGTTCAACCTTTTTAGCCTGAATGTGGCCAAAAATTGCGTCGTCCTAAATCAAGAAGTTTTTGTTATCATTAAATTAGTAGAATTTCATTTCTTCCGAAAAGTTTCTCTTCAATTCCGCTTAATGAGAAATTTCCCAACTTTTATATGTACTTGTTCAATTAATCTATCGCTTCCCGCTTCCAACTCCATAATTCACAATCGATCCTTATGGGTTCTTTAAGATACAATTCAATCATTCGATCATTTCGATCTTTTCCATCGCGTCGGCTCTCGGCTCTCATTCGATCTTTCGATCTCGACTCGATCAGGCTACAATACCTATTCTTGAATAGACAACCAGCGATACGCGATGCACCCTATAACCAATGCCAAAACAACCAATCCATCTATAGGGGGAAACTGAAAGTTGCCATCTTTTGTCAAATAAACAATCTATTGAGAAAATACTAAATAGTCACTTCAGTCAGTCGAATTCTGTAGTAATGCTCGTGTCCAGAAGGCGCAGGCGGGTCGAACTCGAATATGACCGAGTGATCGAAATGATTGGGTCATTTCGAGATCGGTGACTCGATCACTCCCGCACGGGTTACGATCGAATCCAAACGATTCGATCGATCGTGATCGACACAGCCCTAATAGATAATCTTTGATTTGTACATTTCTGCCTTGTGAGTTGTGGTCAAAGATATTACACTTACATTATTACATCTTTGGTTGTGGTTATTTGCAAAGATATTGCACATATCTTTGGTTATTTGTACTCAACAGAGACAGTCTATGTACTCAAGGAGCTATATCTCTTTGATTTGTACTTGTTTATTATAATCATGATTATAATGAGTAATAAATATGACTCATATGAAATATTTTGATAATCCATGTAATCTTTTATGGTCGAATTGTGCAATACCTTAGTTACAATCAATTATTTGCGCGGAATTCGAACTGATTTTAAAATAATAATTATCTGTATATTATATTGAATATAGTGCTGAAGTATCAGACCGAGCTGAAAATAATGGCTTTCAAAACTCCAATAAGTGTTTTACAAGAGTTAATGGTATCAAGGAGAGAAGCGTTTCCAGAATATACTTTTGAAAGTGTGGGAAATCTATTGAACCCTCAATTCAGTTGTACTGTAACTGTATCTTCAGTCACTGTCGTGGCATATGCAAGAAACAAAAAGGATGCGAAACAGAAAGCTGCTGCTAACGCTCTTCAGCAGCTTCAGAAATTACAGACTAAAGAATCCACTGTGGAGGATGATGAAGGACCAGTGGAAAAAGTTGCTACAGCTCATAGTATATCAACAAGTCCTGAGATTTTTCCGAAGGAATCTCCAAAAAATTATTGTGATGGTATAAATTATGTGGGACAGTTGAATGAATATGTCACAAGAACAAAATGTTTTTTGGGTGTTAGATATGAAGATTCAATTGAAATTGGCAGTAACCATTTCAAAGTGACATGCATTCTTGGAACAACAAAAACATTTGGATATGCAATGAATAAGAAACAAGCTAAGCAAAGGGCAGCCTGTGAAATGTTGAATTAGTAAGTAGTATTTTAATTAAACATTTCAGTCAAAAATTTTATAAATGGGGAATTTCCATATAATTTTTTTTTTCAGTTTGAAGTCTTCAGGAGACACTCGTCATATTTCGTCAGACACATCTCAGAACAATTCAAAGGATGAACTGGATAGGATAGCATTGGCTAAGTTTAATGAACTATCAATTTCACGAATAACTCCAGTCCGTGAAATGAAGAAGGATGTTGCTCCATCAGAAAGCATCATGGTTTGAAAGCAATCTTTTTTTTTAGCATAATAATAAGAGGCAGTTCCATTTCAACTGATATAATGAAATTTAACTGAAAACAGAAATATATTAATCATATAATTCTGTTTTTTGGATTTTAATAAAGTATTGGCCATAATATAACAGGAATTCAATTAGTGCGATATATGAAAATTTCTGGGAAATAGAAATTCGAAACTTAGCCCATCACTTTAGTGTTCGCTTTATTGAAACATGCAAAAAATTGTGATACATGTGACCTAACTTGTGTTGTTGAAATTTTCATTAAATTCCTCCAGGTTTTCCTTACTATAAAGATTTCGGGTTAAAGTTAGCTAAACAGTTAGCTTTTGTTTTTTTTGTTGGAAACTTTTTTTATTATAGTGAAACAATATGAGACAAAACTGTCAAAGTACTGGGCTAACTTTTTGCTAAAATTTCATTTGTCAAAAAATAAGCAGGATCTTCATACAATTTCAATAAGTTAAAACCCTCATAGCAGTGATACTAAAGAGGGCATTAATATTACTTTTGAATTTATGAATGCATGAGTTCACATTAACACAACATTAATAAAAAAAATTATTAAGGATAATGAGTACATACATCAATTTGAAAATACCTAATATTCATGGCTTGCTGAATCTTTCTGATGTATTTTTTCAAATGTTTTTTGTCAAAAACTCCTTGCCCATTTCAAATCTGGATACATGAAGTATAATGTTTCCATAACACAAATTATGTTTTCAGAGTAAGGAGTATGGGCTCGAAGAGGCTAGGGAAAAATTAAAGAGTTTGAATTTGAGCTACACTTCGAAAAAACTCCAGGAGGTTCCATACATTGTAGTAGTACAGATAGATGACAAACCAATTACTGCTGTGGGTGTAGGAGATAATGAACATAATGCAACTGTTTGTGCTATGAACAAAGCTCTTCATGCTCTAAGTGTTGGTTGTTCATTCACATAATGAAGACTTTATTGTCTGCCTACATATAGGGAATCATTTATCATATAATTTTACCCTGAGCAGAACAATATTAAATACTGTTTTTCTTCCCAGATTATCTATTTTCATATTGATAAAGTTATATATTTGAATTTATTCTTAATAATAGTGTTTACCATGGGTTCATGTTTGTTTTTGTACTGTTCATTTCCAGTAGAATAAAGTTGTTTTTGTTAGTTGTTTGGTTCATTCAGTAGATTAAAGTTAAGAATTTCAGAAGACAAACACAAGATCGTTCCATTTGGATCATTAGTTTATATTTAAGTGCGCCGTCACTTGTAATAGGGAAGCCCAAGAAGGAAATCTGGGATTCGCTTGATCCTGTTGTGTTTGCAGGAGTTCGGTAGTCAATGATGAGAATATCAATGCTTGAATTCAAGCTGAAGGAAGTGTTTTTGAGAATTAAATCTAGATTAACCAACTCTCCATGTACTTCTTGATGATGAAATGTTTTAAATCCCTCATCTTTGAAATGAAGCGATTTTTCTGAAATTATCAAAGAAAATATTCTTAGAATAGTCTATGGAATAATTGAATTTGATGGTATAGTTGGACTGTATTATTGATTCGTTGAGCACTGATTTTAGTTATTTATTTAACAGAAAAAAACAAGAAATTCTATAGATATTGAGGATAAACATATGTGAATATATCGACACGCTTGTAGTGGTGTGCGTGGGTGAATATTAAGTGTCGACTCTCTGAGTGGTACTTTTTGTCTTGACGTTGGATTCTGCCCTTTTTGCCAACATCACGTCGTATTGGGGTGGGGAATACTATAGTTGTTGCTAGGGGAGCGAAAGATCTCTGGAGCGGCGGGAACATTCTCCCCACTTTAAAGGACCCTCTTTCAAACGCAGAGGGCAGACCCCAGAAGAAGTCTTTATAGTGGCCACTCTGCTAACTCCGTCGGGACCTGGATGCAGATGGGTAATTCGTTCTAACTGCCTCTGGGTTGGCAGAGTATGGTCATCTTTTAGTAGAACCAAAAAGCGTTTTCCTGAAGTGCGGTTTGGGTTTTTCTCCATCTTTGGCGAAGTTGCAGCTCGGAAATATACTCTAGCTTCTTCCATGATCAATAATGATATTGTACATAAAGTTTTCACAAAAATATCCATCTTGACCATTGTCTCAAAAATATTTGATCCGCTAGGACCTAGGACTAAGTCCTTGCATAATCTTAGCCAAAATTCGAATGCAAGAATTGTGGTCAACCAAAACGTCTTGAGACGATCCTATTTCAGAATCCATAAAATCTACTTGACTCACCTTTCAGCGTCACGCTATATTACAAAAGCGGCATGCTATAGTACCAAACTGTATAAAGGGTCGAACTACACGAGTTTTGCGATTCATCAGAGGGGGCCTACGGCGCGTGCGTCTATTTACGTAGTTTGGACAAAGATCGTAATATGCGTGTCACATTACATTGTGCTAAATCAAAGGTGGCACCAATAAAAACTGTCAGCATACCAAGATTAGAGCTTTGCGACGCAATACTACTATATCAAGCCTCACATATAAAGTTGTAGGTTCAATGAATTTAGAATTTGACCAATACGTCCTTTTGTTAGATTCAACTATCAACTATCTAATCCCCATTCATTAGCAGCTCTCATTGACCTATCCATGGGACTATTAAATGAATAATTACTGATGGTATATGGAACCAGGTCACTAGAAAATCTCTGCGTCGTAGTGTGATAGACTTTTCGTACTTTGGTCGCTCCTTACGGTTGCTCGGGCGCCAGTGGGGCAATCAGTCAAACCCAACGTCTCTCACAGAATCTCCAAAGAATTAGAGAGCCCGGGTAGACTTGAGTATCAGTGGAGAAGGGTATCGATGAAGACTAAGGCGGTAGCGTCTTCTGAGTGTCTGCTTTTCAACGGTCTTTAGGCGTCCGAAAAAGTACTTACCTCTTCTAACTAAACTCTTAGATGAAACTGATTTAATAAATCGACTCTCGCACTGGCAAAATGATTGGCAACAAAAATAAATGTTCAACTATTTATTTCTATTAAAATAAACTGTACACAAAAAAAATATACAGGTAGGTACAATAAAATCGTGGACGTCAACGGCTGGGTCTGGTCGGCGCAGGACGGCTGGCAATAATAACCCCAAGTGAACTCAGTACGGTCACACTTCAGGAAAATACGGTCGGCAAAATAAATAAAATTCTGAAGTCACAAAATTGAATGAAGTTCGGAGGAATATGAACGGTTTCGGAAAAATAAACTGAATTAAGCCAACCCACAATTGAATGAAGTTTGGAGAAATATATGAACGGTTTCTTAAGTCAAGTCACAAATGAACGAAGTTCGGAAAAATATAAAAGGTATCGGAAAATAAACGGAATTAAGACAAGTCACCAGTTCAGCTGGAGTACGCCCTCTATCGCTGTCGGTTTCTTTCGGTCTCTCAGTCTCTCTCTCTCGGTGACTTCAAGATGGCTGACTGTCAATTCAAACTGTTGGAAATCGGGATTAAATGATAAAATATCCAAGTATCGAGTATCGGTAAGGGGTCTCAACGTCCACCTGGAACCCAAATATCACCCTACGGTGACGGAAAGCAATCTATACAGCAGAGAATGCCTAGATTAAGTTACGGTTAATTCGGATTTTCAGCCAAGCAAAAAGTCTAGAGAGAATATCACTCTACAAGGGCGCAATAAAGCAGAAATAAATGTGACCAATTACTTGCCTTGGAGTTTATAATCTCGTAAGTTCGGAAAACTGTTTCTCGCGGTCGCCACTCACTCACCCCTCGATCTCAATTCATACTGATCTTAACCTTCAGCGCCGGAACTCGAAGAAGTAGGTACCCCCCCGCGGAAAACTGTCCCCACTATACTATGGGCAACTCATTCCCCCAATGGATAAAATTGTTCGGTCCATCAATGGGCTTGGAAAGAGACAGAAACAATTGAAGAGAAGGAAAAACGGAACAAGTTGAAAGACCTTTTTCGAGTCAGAAAAAGTACGGTTGAACGGAAAGAATTCTAAAATATATGAATTCTGAAAACAAAAGACATATACGGTTTCCGCTACAAATATGGGACTGGTCGGTGGAAAACAATGATACTTCAACGGTTTTCTTCCGAAATGCTCCGATTGTCAGGTCCTATTATGAAAGTATCGGTGAAGAAATTTCCTTTTGTAGCGGAGCAAAAATCTGCCTCATCACAGTAGATTAACATATTTACTGCATTGAAATTTAATCTTGCCAAAAGATATTCGGGAAGCTTAGTCTCATTCCTATCCCAAGAATTTTAAACGCAATTGTCAATACATTTTTGTGCCTCAGATCGCTGAAAGATTCGGGGTTTCGTACTTTAGGCACTGGCATTACATTAGTAAAAAAAATTCTCCTCCGAGGTCCACTCCAGAAATTTTTCTTAAAAACCGATGACTTGTTTTCTGATTTAAATTGGAGAGATGTCAAACTTACTTCTCAATTTTTAGTAATTTTTATTTGGAAACTTATCATAAAATATTGGAGGTTCAATATTCAGAGAAATATAAAAATTTTCCTTATCTTCCTTATATCTTGCTTTCAGTAGGTAATTCTTGGCCAGCTCATTTCTATTGAACGAGTAACTAGAGACTGCAAGTTGACAATTGTAAAGAAACTTGGTTGTCTCTTGCAGGCGTCTGATTTTATTGTCTTCATAGAATGCTAGAGGCTTGAAGTAGCTGTGAAGTGTCTTGAATGTGAAAGGTATTCTCAAACTTCTGGAGATTCCTCCATCACCATCGTCATTCGGCTTTAACTGAATCATATTTTTCATGGACATGAAGAAGTTCATAAACGTAGAATTATTGTTTTCGCTTACCGGTTCCAGAGGATACAGTGGTTCGAATACGCTCAGATCTGCTGCAAATAATCAAAAATGTTTGATTCATACACTAATCTGATGTTAGACATTCTGAATAAATGTATAGAATTTATGGTTATACTCAATTTGAGTAGGTACCTTTCACCGAGATTCATTCACCACAGTTAAATTATTTTCCAACAAAATAATAAACGTATGAACTGATGATTGATGATGGAACTAAATAGATAGATTTATAGATACTAGACGATCACGATTTTTGGCCTACATTAATAAGGTGTCTGCAAATGTTGTCATTCGTAAGTATTTTCGAATAAAAAAGAATTCTATAAGCGTCACCGACCAGCGCAAGGTGAATAATTAGGGACCAGAACAATTCAATATAGGCAATATCTGGTAATCCCTCAGAGTACCAGAGAGATTAACAAGATTGAGATATGTTTTCAGCATACCTTTTAGGAGAATTAACGTCACTCAGAATTCTCCTCTTTGTAGAGTGGTCACCTGCTACAACACTATGATGTCCTGTGTTGATTTGTTCAACACATCCTTAAATGTTTTTAAGAAGAGGCTGAAGTGGCAACTCCTTCACTCCTTATGTTTTTTTCTCGTACATTTTTTTTGTATTTTTGTTAAGTCAAGAAATTTATCCCATTGTATCCATATGTATTGTGTCACTTTTCTGTTTGAGAGATGTTTTTCTTTTCCAACTAGGAGATTAAGAATTTAAGTATGATATGTATGAATATATTTTTGTTTAATTTTTAATTCAGTTGGTACTGTTGTGGATTCACTATCTGTTTGTACCTTGTAACGGCTTTTTCTCGGGGTATTCGAGAGCCAGCTATTCTTCAAGGGAAAATAGCAAATCCACCCTGGTAGCTACGAGCCGAAGACAAGGTTCCTCGGTGTCAGGGGTGTTAGCGACAACCAGTGTAAGTCGAAATCAACGTACACAAATCATATTTGTCGAATCGTACAAGGAAAAACAAATGGCACTATTATAAAATTCGTACAGTGAAAGACTCGAGATCAGTGATTTTACAGGGCAAAACGGACGGAATGAAACAGGATCCGATCTCAAACATTAAACGGGGTTTACGGAAGTGTTCGCCAGCCAGAACCTAAGACGCACACTTAACAGACAGGTATCGGATCTCATCCAGGTGAGGGGATGAAACAAGACTGCACAGATTCCCTACAGCACACCCCTAGGTGCGTTCTTCACCCCCTGAGTATCCACGCCAGCGATAACAGCAGCGGTGAGCGTCGGACAAACGAGGGGGGAAAGAGGGTTGGCCACTCAAGAGTGCGTTCTGCACCCCCTGAGTATCCACGTCAGCGGGGTGCTTCAGCAGTAGGAGTGGAACTCAAACCGGGGAGTAAGGGTTGAAGGAAGTTCTTCGCCACTCCAAAGTGCGTTCTGCACCCCCTGAGTATCCACGCCAGCGGGGTGCTTGGCAGTAGGAGTGAAACTTAAACTAGGGAGTAAGGGATGAAGAAAGTTTTTCGCCACTCCAAAGTGCGCTCTGCACCCCCTGAGTATTCACGCCAGCGGGGTGCTTCAGCAGTAGGAGTGGAAGTTAAACTTGGGTAGTAAGGGATGAAGGAAGGCTGAAGTTCCAATGATATAAAAAAAAAAGCGGAGTGTCGTCTTACCTATGGTTTTGGTTGGCCACTTGGACTCGTAAATTTCCAGAAGAAAAATCACCCAATACAGTGGAGAATAAAGAAAACAAAATTATATTCTGAATGGTAGAAAAAAAGAAACTCAAAAGAAATCTTCTAATAAAGCTCAACGGCAGAAAGATAAGTTACGACGGCGGACAGCACTATATTCGTAAGCGAGGTAATAAATCGTAAGTGAAGTGTAAGTCAATAGCAAGTCAACAGCGAATAGCAAATGAATTAATCGTAAGTGACGTGAACTGCGGGGGAACATCTGATTTTATACCCACAGGGGGGATGCGGAAATCAGATGTGCCCCGACTGTCGAAATTCGGTAAAATTTGCATCGATGAAGACGTCTAAATTTCGACTTATCTGTGCTAGCGAACAAAAAACACGGTTATCTTCCAATTCAGGATGTTTTATGCGGTGCGACATCGTTTTTCAGAACTGAAAACGGAATAAAAACGGTGCGGAATGTTTACAATTCCGAACGATGTCGGAATCCTGAATTGGAAACTGGAAATATTTCTATCAAAATCAATTCAAAAAAATAAAATTACTGAAATGAAACTAAAAACATTATTCTAAATGAGGGGGTATTTTTTTCAAAACTACCCCTTCATTACAACCTTTTTTCTTAAATAAATAAATAAATAAATAAATAAATAAATAAATAAATGTATCATTTATTGTAGATCCCTGAGGATGATTTTACATAAATCGAATCGTCGGCCTGTTATATAACTGAGTTTCTGTAATATCACATATGCCAATTAGTCAAAATGAATTTTCTTATCAAATTATTAACGGGTGGAGGAGGAACCGTGTATTAGTACTCGTCAAATTTGTACCGAATCAGGAATTTCGCAAAGCAAAGTTTGCGAGACTGAAGAAAAAAAATTGCACCCATACCATTATCAAAAGGTTCGAGAACAGTTGCCACAAGATCTATCTCTCCCAACGATTACAATTTTGTCACTGAGTTATTAGTCACCGGACTCTTGTATAAAGAAGCAATTTTGCAATATTTGATCCAATTGAAGAGCTAGTTCATTGTTCAGTCGCGTAGAAGTCCCCTGGCTACTGACATGTTGAGTCCCCCGAGATCAGTATCTTACAGGTAGCATCGCGGTATTCCCGGTGTGCGAGCTCAAAGAGGTTAATCTTTGGCGAGCTCCTATTTGAATTAAGGTGCGCGATCTCTCAGCGACTAGAATTAGCGGTCGCGCATTGCTTGTAGATCCAGCATTCAGTCTCCCGAGTTTCGTAGGTGACAGGTAGCGTAGCGGTATCTCCAGTGTGCGAACTCCTATTCAAAATAAAGTGCGCTCCTCTCAACAGTCTCAACGACCAGAAATCGTGGTCGCGTAGCGGTAGCTTCGTATCGGTCTGCACAGATTACTCTGAAATCTATATCGGTCTGAGAGGCGCGAGCAGCCTTAATCTGAACAAACAAATCGACATTTTGTCTGCTGGCACCCTCACGTATACATTAAAATGGTCTAGCTCTAATAAATTAGTACTAGCCGTCTCGTCGGCAGAGAAAAGTAGGCAATCTTGGTGAGCCTCGAGTTTGGGACTGTACTGCCCTGGTCCTTAACTCACCTCACCCTGGTCAGTGACGAGTATAGAATTCTTTTTGATTCGAAATTTAATTTAATTTTTGATTTGAAATGAATACATGAACATTTTTCCATATGTTCGCGAGAGTTTTTCAGATAGCTTATTTGGATAACTATTGAAAAACACTATCATCCTGATTTCACTTTTCAATTTTGCTTAATGAATAACTCAAAAACTCATGTACTTGGTGGGCAAAATTCTTTGTCCCTAGAGGTGCTTTCGAGAACTATAGCATCTAGAAGAAATCGGGTGCCACATTCTAGTTCTTTTTTCCTGAGTAATACAAATCTGGAACCAGAACCGGCCTATCATTTCTAGATTTTGAGTTATAAACAAAAATTGAGCTCTTAAAGTTCTCGAGATCCCCTCAGTAGACAATGAATTTTGCCCACCCTGTATATACATAACATAGTATATGTAAATTTTTTCAATAATATTCTAACTTAAATTTTTTCTCCCATATTTACTAAATATTCTCTCACTATGACAGAACGACGTTTACCGGGTCAGCTAGTAATAAATAAATAGGACATCTGTCAGTAGGTATATCTCCTATTGAGACAGTGCGAGCATGAACGTGCAGTTTCCCATTTTGTGTGAAAAAACATGGCATCTACTAGAAACAGCGAATAATTAACACACTTACTATTACTGGTGATGCCTTTGGTTCCCATTGGTTGTAACTTATATTCTGGAATACGATCAAGTAACTTTCCCAGGATGTCTGCAATTTGTGGTAAGTAAGGTGGTTCTTGAGCCGCTTCATGGAAAGATTTTTGATATGCAGAAAGTCTGATATCCCTGTATAATCTACAAAGGTACTCGAATACTCTACAAATCAACGTATGAAATGATTAAGCGAATGCTCAGTTCTATACCTATCAAACTGACTCATAAGATGATGCGTGTTTTTTCCTGACGTAGGCCCAAGTAACTCTCAGTCTGAAAACAGCCAAACTCTGTAATCCACACAACACTGTTTTACAAGATTGATAGTTTGACATGCGATGACACTTCTCGGCTACGTTGATGAATCTTGCTATCAGACGTGCTCTGATCTAGAATCAAGATGTTTGATTTTTTGTAGAGTAACAGTCTTGACGACGCTTGGGACAATGGTTTGAGGGGAGTGAACGAAAAAACGGCGTCTGGCAGACTTTTTCAAGGTTGTATATTGTTTATACAAATACAAGAGATCAGCTACCCCCATAATTCCTACGCTGCCATTGGAATTCTTGTGTACGCCTATCAAACAGTTAATTAATCTTCGAGAAAAACATAATTTCGATTATATCATTCAGGATTGTGTAATCGAAACAAGATTCCCCACTTTTTTTGTTCTATTTGTCTTATAGAAACTTCTCTGGATGTTGTGTCACATAGTAACTGAACACCATGTATATTCATGCCACATTGGAGTTTTGATCAAGAATGAACATTCGATTGAAAAAAATGGTGCTTGATTTCCCGATAAAACTTTGTGAAAGCGGACATCCGATTACCTATAAACTACAGAGGGTGTCCCAAAACTAGTGAATCAAACGTCACACCACGATAGAGTAGATCAAATACTATCGAATGACACCAACATTAGTTGAGCGAAAATGTACCGTTTCCAAAAAAACCTAACGTGAAATTGCCCATTGTCGGTCTATTTTGTCAGAGGGCCAATTAGTGATTAAGGTCAGCGTTTTTCGCCCATATTATCACTCCTATAGAGGGGTTTATTCTGAGTAATAAAAATTATGTAGAAAAAACAAATTGTTCTAATTTACATTTACTTAGGTTTTCGATTAACTACTTGAAATAATTTCAATTAGGTGTGATAAAACAATATTCTAGGATTAATATGATTTAAAATCGCTATCTTTTTTCACAAACTGGCCATGTGATTGAAAAAAATTGTTCGAAAATTGGCAACTTAAAGGAATTTTCATAAAATTCTGATTATTTTGACAACGGTACATTCTCGCTAAACTAATATTGGTGTCATTCAATAGTATTTGGTCTACTATATCGTGGTGTGACATTTGATTCACTAGTTTTGGGACACCCTGTATATACCTTTTCTGATTCTTCTCGGAGAATTTCAGTGGTCACTAAGCAGCTGATCCTGTGCGCAAACGCAATAATTGCTGATATATTAGGGGTATTCTTCGAAGACTGCTGCCAAATTATAGTTCCTAACTCAATTCCAGTCACCCTAACCATGAGCTCCTTATCGATGAGTGTCAACTGTTGAGCCAAGGTGGTGGAATCGAAGTCCCAAGCGGAAAGTATGACGGTCATCTTGAGTGATTTTTTCAGCCTCTGTAGGGGTGTCTCTCGCCTATTCTTCAGAGAATCTAAAAACGAAAACCACCAGCACAGACCTATTAGAAATTAATAATTTGCTTAATTTTGGGGACGTTACCTATCTTCTTGATCAAGCTATATTTGTTTTTGGAGCGGAATTCCTTTTCTCTTATTCTGCCAGTGTTAAGGGAATCTATATCCATGTCAGAGTTTGTTTCGCTTTCTACTTTTATCTTTTTCTTGCGGAAGAACTTCTTCAATGCCTTCCCTGGAAATCGCAAAATGCTAGCTTTTTGTTTGCCATACTTATTGGTTGAACTTAACCGACTAATTAATATTAAGGGGTGATAATCGTTGGATTTCCCAAAGAAAATAAACACAGGTTCATAACTGCTCAATTTCTGAGATACAGAGTGTTCGGACTCAACACTAAGGCCAGGCGTTAATAGAAACGCAGGTTGGTGAGGTGACGCAGCTTTTCCCTGACAAGTTACTGTCACGCTTTATTTGCGCAGTCTTGGTCTTTTCTATTTTTTACAAAAACTCACGCTGCGTTACCTCAACAACCTGTGTTTCTATTTGCGCATGGCATTAGGTACAGAATGACAACTCCGTTATAAAAGGCTTGTTCGTAGAGTGGTTTGCAACGGTTGTGAACTGTACAGAGCAAGCACAATTCCATTTTAGGGTAGAAAAAATCCATTTGCGCTTGCTCTGTACAGTTCACAACCGTTGCAAACTACTCTACGAACAAGCCTAATATTAAGGGGTAGTTCCGATATTCCCGAACAGTACTACCAGTGTCCAGTGTTCCCAGAGATAATGGAGTTATTGTATCTGGTCGTTCCGGTTTTAGTGGGAGCGCCCACCAAAGTAGCGTAGCACTGACATGGCACATACATGACAAAGGCGATTCATAATTTTCAGATATCCCACATCTGAGTGAAGTGTCAGTTGCGTAAAATATATGTCGTTCTCAGTTCAGATCTGAAAACTATGCATGGTCATGTATGTGCCACGTCAGTGCTACGCTACTTTGGTGGGCGCTCCTACTTAGGCCCGGTGTACACATCCGATTTTAGCTGCAGTCACATTCTCATAGCAGTGCTGCATTACTACAGAGTATGACTTTCGCTTGGTAGTTGCGTATGAGCAGTCGATGAGACAGCCGCAGCTGTCACATTCTGCAGCGACGTTACACTAGCAGGGCACCTCAAAATTTTTTTACAATTTCAATGCCCTCGTTTTGCTCTCCACTCAGCTTATTTTGCTTACCTATGTACAGGGTGGGCAAAATTGGTTATACCTGAACTACAACTTTTGAACCCAACGAGAAAAATGAATGTAATATTCATGTCGTCTTTTTTCGAGAAACTAATAATGCCATCAACTGCATTCCTCCATCTTCTTTTGATTTTGAATTATAGGCCAAAATTTAAATTTGGGCGATTTGAATTTTGGTCATTATATCCGTTTCCGTTTGTGCTAGGATGTTGAAATGAAGATACAATACAGACACTTTTTTGATAGCAATCCAGTGGCGTACTATGATTTTTTCCTACAGATTTATTGGCTGAGCTATAACATAAAGTTGTGTTTTTTCGTATGAAAGCAGTAGTTCAAAATGACTTAGAAAGAATCGCCATTTTTTTCCAGTTTCAGAAATATATTATACGTCGCCCTCAGTCTTTCTAAGCCATTTTAAACTACTGTTTTCATAAGAAAAAATACATATTTATGTTATAGCTCAGCAAATATACCTGTTGGAAAAAATCATAGTACGCCACTATGCTATCAAAAAAGTGTGTGTATAATGTTTTCATTTCAATATCCTAGCTTAAACAGAAACGGAAATAATGACCAAAGTTGAAATTTTAATTTTGACCTATAACTCGAAAACAAAAGAAGATAGAGTAGTGCAGTTGATGGCATTATTAGTTTCTCGAAAAAAGACGACCGTATGTGCCATGCAGTCTATCTCGTTGGGTTGAAAAAGTTGTAATTCAGCCCCCGTACCACAAGCTCACAACAAGCGCACGACTCGACAATAATCCCGTTTTTCCCCTTTTTTCCTGCCTTATCTTTGAGTCGAATAGTTGAAAATTTGTACCGAAGATGATCAGTATTCTCTTTATGAACATCTTGTTAACACGAAAACTGTCGGGTGTAATTAGATTGCCGAAAACGCCTCATCAATTCGACATCAATAAGTTGTCGATCGATCGTGGTACCACTGCAGGTATCACCAATTTTGCCCACCTGTACATTGAGTTATAGACAATTCAAAGTGCCCCGATGGTGTAATATTACACTAGCAGGGCACCTCAACTAACAATTTCAATATTGGTTTCATTCGAAAGCTCTCGTTTTGCTTCGTTTCGCTCATTAGTCCGTTCGTTTTGCACATTTATACTTTACGAAATTTTGGAAAAAAATGTTTTTTTCACCCTAGCCTATGGGATATCTGCGTTTTGCTCTCATTTTGCTTTTTTCAAATTTGCAATTATTTCTTCTTACCGTTACCGAGTTATAGATGGTAAATAGTGCCCCTTTGGCTTTCGAACGAAACCAATATTGGAAAGATCCGTTGAGGTGCCCTGCTAATGTAATATTACACCAGCAGGGCACTTCGAATTGTCTATGTCCCAATGTTCATAGGTGTGCAAAATAAACTGAGTAGTGATCAAAACCGTGCAAAACGAGAGCAGAACGAGGACATTAAAATTGTAAAAATTCTTTGAGGTGCCCTGTAACGCCTCTACATTCTGCAGACACTGCATGGATATGACGCATTACCGAATCCAGAATCTTAAGGCCCGGTGTACACATACGATTTTTTAAGTTTCGGCGCAGTCAATAAAAGCTGAGATTGCACCTCCACTGGCTAGAGCATTCGATAACTCGTTGCCTCTGAAACCTGAGTGTCCCAGATACCCAAATCAGTTGCAGTCTGTTATGAATTCCCAATTTAGGCCAGGCGCAAATAGAAACGCAGGTTAGTGAGGTGACGCAGCATGAGTTTTTGTAAAACATAGAAAAGACCAAGACCGCGCAAATAAAGTGTGACAGTCACTTGTCAGATAGTACGTGCATCGCAGGAAAAAGCTGCGTCACCTCACTAACCTGCGTTTCTATTTGCGCCTGGCCTTAAGGTTAGATTTGCGTTCGAGTACCCGTGCCGAATTGCATTTTCAGCCGCGAGGGATTTGTTGGCAGCTTGACTATCCGATAGGATTTTTATTGACCTACCGGACCATCCCATGGTTGACGAATATAGGTTTATGGCGAAAATTTCCACCTGAAATGCTGTCGCTAACCTGTCCAGATTCAGACTCGTTCAGACTCCGGATACAGAGCCATCAGTAAACCAACAAGGTCCTTATAAAGAGAGTTCCTTGTGCGAAGCTGCTTTGGATATATTCCCCAAGTTTTTCCACAAATCCTTTGACAGGAAGTGTCTGGCTTTGTGGATGATTTGAGTTTTAGTGAAGCTCCTTATCCAGGGTAATACCCAGATATTTAGCTTATTTCTCCACAAGTGGAATAGACTTGCCATAGAAAATAGGAGGAACAATTTGAAATTTTCTTTTCCTAGTGAAGGGCACAATCAAGGTTTTACAACTGCTCACCCTCGCACCAACCTTGAATTACAGTTAGTGTTTCCTGAAGGTCACTAAGGACTCAGTGAGGGCAGCGTCAGACTCCTCCAATGTCCAGAAAGGCAGCTAACTAACGAAATCTCTCTGGAATTGAGAAAGACAGAGATCCTGCCAACAAGGTTGTTGAGAGCAAGATCTTTTAGCAGTCAATTATAAAATATTGAAATAGCACAACCAGCAGTTAGTAAGTAAGGTAAACGATCAGTTTTTGTGCCATATCACTACGTTGTTTTTTGTTAACCAGTTCTTTATGCTCTTCAGGTACTATATAGTACCTAGGTAAAATTAATTATTAAGGTCGATTGCCCTTTGCTTGTAAGCAATAAAGTTCAGTTATTATGACTTTAGCCTTGCCACACTTCTCTCCAGAGGAAAATTCACTTATCCCAGATATCAAAAGGATTAAGCTCTGTTGGAGCCCTTTCCAGATTTTCGGGCTCGTGGTGGTGGTCGAGTCCGGGTCGCTCCTCGGCTCCCTGCCGCCGGTTGGATTCCTGCTCCACCTGCATTTCCTGTCGGGGCAGACGGTGTTCCTCTGAATTTCCCATGTACTACAGTATAGTTCTCGCCGTTCCCAGCAGTACCGCCTTCTGCATGACTCTATAGATATTTTCGTCCAACTGAAGTTTCCTCAAGTTCTCTAGTAGTTTCTTCGGTATTAGGCCTGTAGATGATATGACAATAGGGATGGTTTTGATATCTTTCAGCTTCCACTGTCTCCTAGTTTGTTCCTCGAGATCTCTGTACTTTGAAATTTTTTCAGTGTGCCTATCTATACTTCATTCACTTTTATTTTAGCAGTCGGTTGGCCATGGAAATTTGACACATTTCACTCTGTATAGTACAAAAATGTGGGGTTATGAAGCTTGTCAAAACATTTTTGGGTTTTAAATCAACGCTATGTTGCCCGTTCTACGTAAAAGTTTCTGTTATTACGTATTTTATTACAATGTCGAATCTCTTCGGAAAATATGTGACGAACATAATTGAAGTTTATACAAACTTATTGAAGTCGTACCAAATCCAGTTATTTGCATGGAAAATACAAGAGATCAGTATAATATCATAATATGCACTAGCTTGAGGAGAGTTAATGTTCGTTATCTTCTTTGGCTTACATCATTTGTAGATTTCAAAAATATTAACTCGAAGATGAAATGCATATGATGCAGTGGTGGAGAATGGGTATCTCCCGAAAGAATTAACAGATAATTACAAGAATGTTAAATTCTTCAATAAAAATCATCTTGCATCAATATAAGTAAAAGGAATTGAAGGAAGTTTCAAGTTAAGATGAACTTCACCTTTGAACAAAAATTTCACATGGATAAACATGTAACAGGGCATTTTGCGCGTATTTGTGGCTATTCATCTTAATACATTGATGTAATAATAATAATTATAGGTATTTATTAGTACCTTTAGACATTTACATTGTATCGGACAAGTTAAATGAAAAATAGAAAAATCCATTTTAGGGAACTTATTCTCCGATGACATTTATCGAAAATCCTGAAGTAAACTTTTCGCATTAATTCACTCAAACATAAAATTCTCAAATGCCACCACTTTTTTGGGTCTCCCAATAGAATGAAATTTTTTGTCATCCTCTTCATTCACAATCTTCCTGATTGTGGAAATATCCAGCTGAAATATATGTCGTTTAGATTCAGATGAAACATTATATAAATTCTCTTACATTGAATATGTTCGCTACCGTCTGACGTATTGTGGATTTTAGAATACATATCAGGGTATAACTATTTGAATGAGCGGACCTGAATTCTGAATAGCACTTCCTGAAACCCTGTCTCTTTTTTCAATCACTTTCGGCATTTTCGTAATAAAAATTGATATTAGTTGTGGCAACGGCGTTATGACATTAACGACTTTTCATGAGTGCCAACCTAACTTCGTTCTAGTTACAAAAACTTGAGAAAATTATTTCATGGCCAACCGACTGCTAAAATAAATTTGAATGAAGTATAGAAGATTGTTATTATTTGGAATCGCCACATCGATGAATAGTGCAGCATCCGAATGGTAATTGTAGTATGGAACCTTTCTTGAACTTAGAAGTTGGTGTTTTAGTGCCAATTCTTGGTGAAGAATCTTGGCAACGGCATCATGTCTATTTTTGTACTCCGTGCCCGCGAACTTTTGACATCCCCCGGTGATGTGCTGGATAGTTTCATGTGTCGCACAGCCATAACGACGGCTATCATTCGCCGCTGAGGCATCCTTGGCGATATATTTCATGTAGTTCCTTGTTGGAATCACCTGATCCTGGATGGCGAGCATGAAGCCCTCTGTCTCAGGAAACAACCTTCCGGAAGTCAACCAGTAGTTCGACGCAGATATGTCGACGTAATCATGGTTGACCTCGTTCTGGTGCCTTCCATGCAAAGGTTTGCCAATCAGTTTCCGCATTTTACTTTCTGCAGAGTGTTCAAACGGTTTCCAAGTGGTCCTGCTGTATATAGCTATCAGCAACACAAACTTCTTGATGGAATTCTGATGAAGCAGCCTTGCTCAGAAAATATTTACGAAGTCCTTAAATTTCCTGGATCATACGGTTGGACAAATCAACAATTCCTCTACCCCCAAGATGTCGTGGCAGTTCTGTACGCTCTATTGAGCTTTTGGGGTGATGTTTATTGTGTTTAGTCAGCATCGTCCTTATTTTTGTCTGTAAGGCTGCTAAATCGGTGGTGGTCCAAGAAACGATACCGAATGAGTAACTCAGCGCCGAGCAAGCGTAGGTATAAATAGCTTTTATCAGATTCTTGCTGTTAAGGCCAGTTCTCATTATCCTTCTCAATCTTCGGGTGAACTCCTCCGTTAGTTCTTTCTTCATCTGGCTCTGATTGATTTTTCTTGCCTGTCTTATAACCAGATACTTGTATGTGTCTCCTTCCTTTAATGCTTCAATTTCTGCACCTTCCTTGAGTTTGAACGTACCATCTTCTATTTTCCCTCTCGTTATGTTCAGCAGTCGACATTTTTCTAGTCCAAACTTCATTTTGATGTCTTCCGAGAATCCTTCAACCATTTTCAGCATCAGTTGCATTTTTTATCATTATTATTATGACTTTAGCCTTGCGGCTTTCACACTCCTCTCCAGAGGAAAATTCACTTATCCCAGATATCTCAGATATCTCAGATATCAAAAGGATTAAGCGCTGTTGGAGCCCTTTCCAGGTTTTCGGGCTCGTGGTGGTGGTCGGGTCCGGGTCGCTCCTCGCCTCCCTGCTGTAGGTTGGATTCCTGCTCCACCCGCACTTCCTGTCGGAGCAGACGGTGTTCCTCTGCATTCCCCATGTACTTGCGTACAGTTCTCGCCGTTCCGAGCAGTACCACCTTCTGCATGACTCTATAGATATTTTCGTCCAACTGAAGTTTCCTCAAGTTCTCTAGTAGTTTCTTCGGTATCAGGCCTGTAGATGAAATGACAATAGGGATGGTCTTGATATCTTTCAGCTTCCACTGTCTTCTGGTCTGTTCCTCGAGATCTCTGTATTTTGACATTTTTTCAGTGTGCCTATCTAGAAGATTGTTATTATTTGGAATTGCCACGTCGATGAATAGTGCTCTGTCCTCATCCTTATTGAGCAATATGAGGTCTGGTCTATTGTGGGCTATTTTCCGGTCTGTGAGAACCGTGCGATCCCAGTAGAGCTTGTGATGTTCGTTTTCCAGCACAGCATTCGGATGGTAATTGTAATAAGGAACCTTTTTAGAAGTTAGAAGTTGGTGTTTTAGTGCCAATTCTTGATGAAGAATCTTGGCAACAGCATCATGTCTATTTTTGTACTCCGTGCCCGCGAACTTCTGACATCCCCCGGTGATGTGCTGGATAGTTTCATGTGTCGCACAGCCATAACGACAGCTATCGTCCGCCACTGAGGCATCCTTGGCGATGTACTTCATGTAATTTCTTGTTGGAATCACCTGATCCTGGATGGCGAGCATGAAGCCCTCTGTCTCAGGAAACAACCTTCCGGAAGTCAACCAGTAGTTCGACGCAGATATGTCGACGTAATCATGGTTGACCTCGTTCTGGTGCCTCCCATGCAAAGATTTACCAATCAGTTTCTGCATTTTATTTTCTGCAGAGTGTTCGACGGTTTCCAAGTGATCCTGTTGTAGCTTTAATGGTGTAGAACTATCAGCAACACAAACTACCCGATGGAGTTCTGACGAAGCTGCCTTGCTCAAGAAATATTTTCGAAGTCCTTCCATTTCCTGGGACATACGGTTGGACAAATCAACAATTCCTCTACCTCCAAGATGTCGTGGCAGCTCTGTCCGTTCTATTGAGCTTTTGGGGTGATGTTTATTGTGTTTAGTCAGCATCGTCCTTATTTTTCTCTGTAAAGCTGCTAAATCGGTGGTCGTCCAAGAGATAACACCAAATGAATAGCTCAGCGCCGAGCAAGCGTAGGTGTTAATCGCTTTTATCAGATTCTTGCTGTTAATACCAGTTCTCATTATCCTCCTCAATCTTCGGGTGAACTCCTCCGTTAATTCTTTCTTCATCTGATTGATTTTTCTTGCCTGTTTTATGCCTAGATACTTGTATGTGTCTCCTTCCTTTAATGCTTCAATTTCTGCACCTTCCCTGAGTTTGAACGTACCATCTTCTATTTTTCCTCTCGTTATGTTCAGCAGTCGACATTTTTCTAGTCCAAACTTCATTTTGATGTCTTCCGAGAATCCTTCCACCATTTTCAGCATCAATTGCATTTGTTTTTTGGTAGATGCGAAGAGTTTCAAGTCGTCCATGTAAAGGAGATGATTCAGTTTCATCATAGTTCTACTGCCGATCTTGATGGAAAATCCGTAGTCCGTAGAATTCAATCTATGAGACAAGGGATTCAGGGCCATGCAGAACCACAGAGGGCTCAGCGAGTCTCCTTGGAAAATTCCGCGTCTTATTGGAATAGGTCCTGTTGTAATGGAGCAATCCGCTGCTTTCATTTGAAGACTAGTACGCCAGGTTGACATGGCGTTTTTCAGGAACTTAACAATATTGGGATCCACCTTGTAAATCTTCAAGATCGTCAAGAGCCATTCGTGAGGTATAGAATCGAATGCTTTTTTGTAGTCTATGTACGCAGCGTAAAGATTCCTTCGCTTGGAGAACGCTTGATTGCAGATAACTGAATCTATTATTAGTTGTTCTTTGCACCCTCGGCTGTCTTTGGTGCATCCTTTCTGTTGCATGGCGATGATGTTATTCCTTTCGCAATGGTTGTGAATTCGGTTTGAAATGCACGATGTGATTAATTTGTACATCGTTGGAAGACATGTGATTGGTCGGTACTTGGATGGGTCTTCTGTATTCCTTTTGTCTTTAGGTAACAAGTATGTTGTGCCATGTGTAAGGAATACTGGCATTCTTTCAGGATTTTCAATGACATCATTTATTGCGGAGGTCAATTTGTCATGCATGATCCAAAGTTTCTTGATCCAGAAGTTCTGTAATCCATCAGGCCCAGGTGCTTTCCAGTTGTGTAGTCCTCTGATAGCTGATTTTACTTCTTCAATTGTGATCTTGCGATGCTGCATCGGCTCATATTTTATAGCTTCAGATTTTTCTTCTTCAATCCATCCGGTATCTCCATTGAACTGAGGTTTCGTTGATAATTGTTCGGTCCAGAATTGTTCAATGGCTTCCTTTGGTGGTAACTTTCCATTTTCTCCATCCGACGATGTGAGTGACCGGTAGAAAGATTCTTCCGACTTTTCGAATGAATTACTGTCTCTTTTCCGGCTATAATTGCTTTTATATCTCCCCAGGCGTTCTGCATGCAGACTTAATTTTTGCTTCAGAGTGTCGAGGCAATGGTGAGCTGTAGCATTCTCCGTCTCTCGTTCTGTGTGTGTCCTGTTTCTATCTATGATCTCTTTGGCAGCTTTCACAACCTTTCTTCCTCGTTCCCGTTCAAGTACTCCGTCAGTCGTCCAATGTCTCTTCTTAGCCTTTCTGTTTTGTGTTGAAGACGTTTCTGCCATGCTGGCGCGTGTAATTTGTGTAATTTTGGACCATCGTTGTTCGTTCGGCGAATTTTTGCCCCCATGGTTTTCGCTGTCGTTAGCGCTGCACAGTGAAAAACTAGATGCAGATATTCCAATGAACTTCCGTTTTGTAGGTATTCAGGTAATAATAAAAATTATTATTATTAATTAAATATTTTATGCGAAAACCTCCTAGAGCGAAAAGATTAACAGATTTCTAGAACTGAGGGAGTTGGATAGAGGCTGAATTATGGGTGGCAAAAAGCGGTGGTGATTCTTTGTCGAAAAATAGCGTGGAGAATTTTTTTTAGCCGATACAACTTTGTGAAAATGGCACCTGAACAGCAATTTTTATTTTTTCTTAGAAACCAGAAATGAAATTGAGCAGACATTCTATGGGAGAGAGAAGGCAATAAAAATTTTTTTTGGTGGTTTTCCCCTATAATGTCATCATGATATTCGCCTACTGGATACATTTAAGTTATTGAGTGCTTAGATAATTCTAGCCTTCACAAGTCACGCTACGTAGGTACCTGTGATGAATCATCTGTTCTTCCCAAAAAACTTACAAATTGAATTAAGCTATCAAAAATGAATTCTTCAATGGTGTAATATGAATTTAGAATTTTAGGGGTGGCTCCTTCTACCCTTGCAATTATAAGGGAATACCACCGATTTTTTTTATTGCCTTTTCGTTCCCATAAATTGTGTGTCATATTTAGGAAAGTGTATATTAGCAGGGGCTGCTAAAAAATCATGTATCATATTTTGTCAAGGAATCACCCCTTCAACTTTTCAAATCTGTTCATTCACACCCTGTAGAGTGTTTAGATAATGTATACTCACTTCTACTATGTTTACTTTCGCGCCATTCTTTTATGCTGGATAGATGATCCTGTAACTCATCATATGAGTTTTTCGCGGTTCTCGGTCTGTACCAGTAACAAGGTGTCCAGAATAATATTACTGGCAAACTGTTAGTCCCCCTGCAAATACAACTATTGTATGAACTACTCGTGAAAAGAGAAAGAATTCAACAGAACGAACCATCTGTCTATCAAACGATCGGTATTGAAGTCGTCGTATGAAATGGTTGTCAATAGCTGCCTTCTTGAAATCGGAAGTCTCAGCTCTGTTTCTGTAGGCTGCCTCTTTATCGTCACTGTGGACACGGCCCGTTTGACCTAATTGATAAGAAAATATGTTTCAATAGTTCAATAAAATCTACAAATTGGAGCAGTATTATTTCGAAAACAAAAAACATCATAAGAGAAAACTTGTATAATTTTTTTGACTATATTCATTTAAGTACATCGAACTAGGACGTATGTATGAGCTACTGCTACTGAAAATCTTTTTCCTCATACTCCTCGAGAATTGCTTATGCACATGCACTGGGTTTTGGTAGAAAATACCTATATATTCAAGAATAAAAATAAATAGTGTCCCAAGGTTAAATTTTTTCACCACCCTTTTCCTGATCTATATGAATCATTTTTCAATTCTCGGAGGATCAAAATTGAAGTGAATACAATGTGTAAACAACAATCAAATGACGGTGAAGTCTAGCCGGTTTTCAATTTTTGTCCTCTTCATCTTCACTGTACATCTTTCCAAAATTACATCGATGAAAAACACATTTTTTCTTTTGATTACCTGAACCGAATATTTACAGCCTGGTGGTACTTTCCAAGGTCCTAAGCCATGAAGAAAATGAGGATGAGGACACAATCCATACCTTCTTTTATGGACTATCTTCGGCATTGATGGATACGATTCCCATTGTTCAATACATCTTTCCGCCATAACTATCAACTCTTGAAATGAAAAAGTCCGCTGTATCGAAAAAAAACTGTTATTTTCTTACACTCAACATATCATTACGGTTCAAGTGGATTCAGATGAAATAAATTTCTTATCGGTTTATACTAATTCCGTAAGCACCTAGTGGGTGAGATGAGAGTGGAATGTCGAAGGATTTGGAGGGCCCCGAAAAATGCCAAGCGAAAGATGAATAACCAGAGCGTGCCCAACAAAAACACTCTCGACCCGGAAGCCATATCGGAAATAAAAGAAAGCTTGTTAACAAATCTACGTCAGTCGTCAGTTTAACAAAATTGGCAGAAGTGAAGCTAGCACCGATAGCGAAGAGTAATGTTTTTGACCTCCTGGCCTGCTAGTGATGGTACTACTACTATATGCGTGTTCACCCACCTTCGTGAATTGGTTCTCATCGAAACCAATAGGCATTATCAGGGTATTACTGCAGTTATCCTTTATTCCATTTCCGAATCTGTTAATTGAATGACTTATCTGGGAGATGGAAGAATTTGGGACAATGTCGCTGTTGCATGGAGATGTTTTATTCCTGAAATCATTTCCAATCAGAGAGATTAATTTCTTATTTTAGGTTTTAGTGAATAAAGGCAGTAATTTATTATGTTTAGTTCACTGTCTAGTGAACCCAGAATTATTTCGTGTATAATTATGAGTAGAGTAGCAACCTTATCGAATTGAGCTCTTCTTTTCAATATTCAACTTCCTGAGAATAATTCTGTCTCTCAAATGAGAATATTTGTAATTCCAGAGTCATCTATATGATCTGTTTGATCATATCTTGTTTCGGATCATTTGAACAAGAAGAAGACTGTGGTAGTACGAAAATGATGTATTTTTTATGAAATATCTTTGAAACGTCACATTTTGAAATAACCATTTCAAACGTTTCCCAAAAAAAAAATATGTTAAATGAAAAATAAAAATGGGTATTTAAAATTTAAAGCGTTTTATGTCGATTGCACAAGTTGGCAACATCGACTGCAATATGACTTGATAATAAAGGACAACAAATACATTATCTTGATGAGATAGACAAAGATGGCTGTGTATGAAGTCTGCGACGAACGAGGAAGGTCGTAAAATTTTATGGGATTTTTATGGCCGGTTGCAGTTGAAGCTCGCTAGTAAGTAGGCACCAGTACATCAACAGCTGTTATATTATAAACAAGCTGATCTGACATTGTTCTTTTCATTGTCTGGTAGACGCTGTTGCCAAATCGTAAACTCGGAACCAAGCGATTTAAATTTTAAAACCCCATATTTGAAGAATGATTTTGAATAGTTTCCGCGGTGCATTTGAAAAACTCATGAATGAAACTCATAATTATTCAGTTTAAACTTGCATATAC
Source organism: Coccinella septempunctata (assembly GCF_907165205.1). Lineage (NCBI taxonomy): Eukaryota > Metazoa > Arthropoda > Insecta > Coleoptera > Coccinellidae > Coccinella > Coccinella septempunctata. The sequence continues at coordinate 10,141,241 of NC_058191.1, forward strand.
AGTGATAACCCAAATTAAGGAGAATTCCCCATTCTACAAAAGTTCTGTGAATAATTTAGACGAATTTTATTGATGAGGTATCTCAATGCTTTTCTGTCATGAAAAATTGGCCGATTTACCAGATAATGAAAAAAATACAGACATCTCAAGTTTTCATCTTCATTTTCATTTCCTCACACGGGGCAATATTCGAAATGAAAATACATGTATGGTTGATTTAGTCATCACGAGATAAAGTGTTTCTTGTACCTTCTCGAAAATACAGCTCAGTGACGAATTATAGTCGTCATCGGTGTGAATTCATATGAGCCAAGGGCGGTCCTACGGGGGGGTAGAGGGGGTAATTACCCCCCCCCCCCCAGAGCCCATAACGAATTAGATTTCTTGAATTTTTCATTTGAAAAACTAAGAAGAAACCATATTATAATGAAATGAAAAGGAGAGATTCCTTGTACAGTGCATCCCATTTTGGGTAAGACAGCCAGGTTTCTCGCTTGTTATTCGAAATAGATTGCAGTTTTCACGTTCCTGTCCTACTTTTTTGTGAAACTCAAGTTATCTTAATCAGATTTTTCATAATAGTTTCCGTTTATGAGATACAGGGCGATGTTGGAAATTGATACTTTTCGGATCCCTCCTTTTATCTCCGTAGTTATGAGAAATAGGTAATGCTGAGCTGAAAACTACGTCTAATACAAAATTCTGGGTAGAATCCAGTGGCGTACTCATTTTTTTTTCGGGGTATGGTTTTGAAGATACGACACAAACCTATATTTTTTTCAATGGGATACCCTGTACTTTATTACTTCGTTGAATTCGTCAATTTTTTTTTCCTTTAAAATGCTTCATAATATCATATGAGTAGGATGCTCAGAAATGCTAAAAAACTAAAACATCACATAATGATGATTTTTGGTTAGTGGGCCATGGATCGCCCATATAAAAGAAGAATCAATTGGAGGGCAAACAAAGATTATACATTCATCACTAAGACGAAAAACAAAACGTAGGTACCTACCTAATAGCAGCACATAAATAATACAAAAATTCATAATACAAATTAGATACAGAAGAAATACTAATAAAATATTTATCATTGATAATTTTCAACATTGCATAATATTTTACTGATTAAACTATTCAAATTGCTGTCCATTTTCCCTAATACATAATTGACAAACCTTTTCAATACGCCTGAGTTTATTCAATATTATAAAAGGGCGGTTTTGTAATTTCTCTGTTGATGCACGAAGTTCTTCGGGACTGCTAGAACAGATTTGCTTTTTTCTCTCCTATGCCTACTTGATTGAACAAAGCTTCCAAACGCATAGTAGCAATAATAACAACAAGAATCCATGAATTACTACTTTTAATAATCAAAAGTAATAATCCTCTTATTGAAACTTGGGAAAGTTAGGCTCACTAACAAAAAATAATCATTATATCACCTATATAATGTTATACATCTTTTCGAAGGGAAAAAAATAAGGAATTCAACGAAGTAATGAAATACAGAGTGTTCCATTGAAAAAAATATAGGTTTGTGTAGTATCTTCAAAACCATATCCCGAAAAAAAAAATTGAGTACACCACTGGATTTTACGCAGAGTTTTGTATCAGACGCAGTTTTTAGTTTAACATTGTTTCTAATAACTTCGGAGATGAAGGAGGGGTCCGAAAAGTGTCAATTTCCAAAATCGCCCTGTATCTCATAAACGGAAACAGTTATGCAAAATCTGATTAGAATAACTTGAGTCTCACAAAAAAGTAGGGCAGGAACGTGAAAACCGCAAGGCTCTATCTTAAATGACAAGCGAGAAACCTGGCTGTCTCACCCAAAATGGGATGCACTGTACAATTTTAAGAAAAAAAACATGGGTCTGCAAATGCTAACTAGAGACACCTACAGGGTTTTATTTTAATTTGAAATTTCAATTGTTCTTCCAATTACAGTCCTGTGGTGACTAGCAGTGTTATTGAGAAATCGGAATTTGGAGCCTTGGATATCGCCTAGCGAGGAATGGTTTCCCCATGTGTATGCTTCGTAAGCCTTCCAGTTCTGGACACTTGCATTGTTCAGTCGAAGATTATCAACAGGAGGTTGAATTTGAACCTTGAAGTGGGCAGATGCTACGCGCCAGAAATACTGTGTTCAGAATTCACTTCAGTCAAACGAGAAATCTGCGACCAACCAAATTGCGAATTGCCAACACAAAACATAACGAATATTAGCCTTTGTTTCCATTCCTTACAACTAGCCAGGAATCACTCAAAGGCGTTGAAATATAATCGCAAAAAATGAGTTAATCCTCTTGCTGATACTCTTTGGTCTTTGGTTCAGCTGTTTCTTTTTCCAATCCACAGAGCCTGAATGTCATATCTCCTGTCTTTCCGATGCGATACAGAAGCATAGACATAGAGACGTGGACTGAGCAATGCCAGTATGAAATTGGCTATTTTATAGAAAGGGGGAAATGATCGTCGGACCATTACCTGTCTCTTTTGTGTTCACATAGAGGTGAATGCAGACCAATCAAAATTCTAGAAAAAGACAACTATCATGCCTGATGTTCAGTTTCTCTCTGTCACTTTTTGTTGGCCTTATTCATGCATAGATAGAAAGGAAAGGCACAGTCCATGTCTCTATGTCTGTGTACAGAAGATACATTTATTCACAGTGTCCCATTGTTCTTAATTTTCGTTATTATGACCAATTCTACCTTTCGTTGAAAAGAAGGCTCACCTTTAAAAACAACCTCAATAGTTGCGCAAAATTTTGGCTATTCTTCAAATCGGAAGCGGCCATTTAATATGCGCATAGATCTTCTAGCTAATAAAGTAATACTCACCTTGTCAGTTTCGCTTGGTGGACAAACTCCCTGAGCGTTGGCTTTTTAACGCGAGGAACATAGGCCAGAGATCGATCCTCAAAATGTTTTCCCATATATAGAAACCGGTCCGACCATTTTTGAGGCAGATTCTGTAAATGAACGGGAGCAATGATGATTGCGATGATTCGGTTCAGATGGTTACCGATTGGCTATTACCAGTTCCGAATTTGCACCACACTTGCTTCAGGCCGTTCGCCTTAACTATCTCTCTGCTGTCTACCAGATACAGGGTGCTGGTGGTAGAAGATGATGCGACTGAGGTCTGGGACTTTGAGGAGCCGTTGTCAATGTCGGGACTGAGAAATCTTATGCGTTCTTGCCAAAGATTCCAGAACATCTGTGCGAGGAGTGACAGAGCTATTAGAAATTTAAGCTCTCAAGAATTTCTGTCGAATATAATCTCCCGTATCAGAGCACCACCGAAGAAAAATCTACTCGTCTATTCTATGATCAGAAATATTTCAGATTGTGGTCATGAATGATAAGCAAATCAAAGAAAGCAATAAAAAAATTGTGTAAACAGTTTAAGCATTGCATGAATTATTTTCGATCGCCGTTGAAAGTGTCTAGACTCTAGACGTATCTGGTATATTAGTTCTTGTGGATGGTGAAATTAATTCCATTTCATTAAAAGATAGAATACTTTGTCCGATGCGGAAAAAATTGAAACGATTTTTATTTAGGGCGATGACAGGAGAAATGTTGTTGATGCTGTTGCGTTGTATGCGCACCGTTTTCTCAACAGAAATACTCCATCCCGTAGTTCTTTTTATCGTTTGGTGAATAAATTCAAAGTAAATGAAAATGTTGCACCACCAAAAAAAAACGCGTCAGTAAGTAGCTGAGGGTACAAAAAATGTGCCTATTGAGGTAGTTATTGGGCTACTCCGCTCTATAGAGCGCATTTTTCTCATGATGTGATTTTGGAGTTGAAGGTATCTGAACTTGTTTCCAATATGTGAAAAAAAAGCCGACACAAATGAATTGAAACACGATAGTTAGTTGAGAAGTACCGTTAGGAACACTTGTGCAGAATTTTGTGATAATCGTATTATTAGAAATTATAAGAAAATCCTTCGAATCCGTTTTAGTAGATTTTAAGCGTGTTTCTGGTTAGGTTTCTAGCGGTATTTTACTGTCAGGAAAAACTTTATAACCAGTTTGAATCGCAAAAATAGCTAGGTTGTGAAAAATAGTTGATTGTATAGGGTTTTTCAAAAGGAACTTTGTTTTTCACTAAGGCCCCAACTACATGACAGTTATGACATTGGTTTTTGACATATCTATAGTAGAAACTTGGGCAATTGTTACGATGAATTCCATTTCTCTCAAAAATCGTTTCAAAATAATAACTCACTATGAAAATGGTGGATCTGTAAGAGTTTTACAGATCGGTCAACATAATCGAGATATGTTAACTACTAAAGTTTGGCCTATTGTTGAACATATGGATATCATAAATATGTGGTTTCAACAAGACGGTGCCACAAGTCACACATCTACCGAAACAATGGATTTATTGCAAACCAAATTTCCTGATCGCATAATTTCACGAAATTCGGCCGTTAAAGGGCTAGCTCGATTATTTGTTATAGGGTTATGTTAAAGGCAGAGTCTACACGGAGCCAATTTAATCGATTGCAGCCTTAAAACTCAAAATTCGTGAAGTTATTAACGAAATGGACCCAACATATTGTCGAAGAGTGATTAAAAACTTTGATGAAAGAATCGACATCTATAACCGTGGTCATGGTGGACATTTATAACAAATAATTTTCCATTCATAATTGCCAAACCTTCTTTTCCTGAATAAAATGAAAATTTGAATCATTGTCATCTGAATTTATTGTTTTGTTTCATTTAGATTTTATTTTGATTTACAAAACAAAGTTCTTGTTGAAAAACCCTATACATGTCAAAACAAAAATAAAAATAACCTCATCTCAGTTCTCAGTTCAGACTGTTTTCTCTCATATAATGAAATGAAATCGCAATAAGTTTACTTAACTCTGGATGCTATTTTCAATATTACATTCGAATGTGTTCTAAAGTTAATAACAGTAGATTGAATAAATAGTTGCCTTCATTTTGGGATGAAAAAAGAACATTACAGACCATTCATTCATAATGAACACTGGATATACCATGAATACATGATATTCTTTCAACGTTGCCGGCCTAAGAAAAGGAAACCTTCTGAATATTCTGATTCTGAACGAGAGATTTCTAAATAGTTCACTTATACTGTTCTACAATGGTATATGCACAAGTTATGCAAAAAAGAAAATCACTTCAACGTGTGCATTGATATAAAAATTTCACTGGTGAAACTTGGCTCTATTTCTAGTATCGTATTTAAGAAAACTCCGATCGGTTTGATAACTGCTGGTTTTTTTTTCTAACAAGAATTAGGTTCTATATGATGTATACAAACAGAGATCAATATTCTTTGCAGAACGAATGGATTTTTGGCGGCCGACATCCAATTCTTCCAAGAAAACATTGCTTGCATTCCGCTTTTTCATGATTAATATCTCTCCGGATTCCCTAAATTCAATAGTCTCGTTCGTAAAAGTATACCAACGATTGAACTATACCTATAGAATGATCACAACATAAATAAAAAGATGCGATTTTTCTCCAATCAAATTTTTTTCGTGCAATACATTTGACAAAATAAACAATCCCTTGTCAGCGCTTATAACTCTGATCGCGAGCTGTAAGAGTTGTAACCACAAGTGACTGGTAGCACGCTGAAAATCGCCTTTTGCAAAAACTTTCAAAACATTATTTTGGAGCCGAATACCAATTTCAATTTTCAATTTTATCGGAGTATTATGTTATCTAAGCAGTGTTGGGAGTGTTCAAGTTCAATACTTGGGTGGTTTACCGTTGAAGGTGTAGAAGTGCTTAAAGCTTCTGTTTGTTTAATGGAATATCTAAGTATAATATTCTCCTACATATTAATCTACAATCCAAAAACTGAGAAATTACATATATTTCGTCTGTAAGAAGAAGTTTTCTTCATCACTAAAAGTTTTTTTCATATTTTTCAGTTCCTTTAGATTTTCAATACTTCATTTTTGTTGAGACAAATTATATCATTTGCACGAATAAGAAATTTTTGGAATTCTCATTTCCCTTCATGAAATCATTATTTTCCTACACCTATGAAATCTTGATAGTGTGGGAGAGTAGAGAAGAACTTTAGTTTCTAAATATTTCGTTCTAAAGAAGTTTGTTTTGCATTAGGTACTCTCGTTTCTTGTCCGTCGATAATCAGTTGCCTTCAATATAGAATATGTGTTTCAGTTGAATACTGTTTTATCGAAAAAATCTTATTTGCAACAGCTTTTGAGAAAAGTGCCTAGTGCTTAGTGCACGCAAAATAGAATTACTGTCATAAAATTCTCAGTAATAGCGAGCTTTTCGTGAAAAATCTGTGCTCGAAAGCATTTTTTGTCAGGGTTGATACAAGGTCCATAGCATTTTTATAACGTGAAAGGTCAAAGATTATAGAGTAGAAAGATGGGAAACGAGGCGACTAAAGCGATTTGAGAGCCATCTGTGTGTCAAGCGTGTTTTTAAGAAGCTAGAACTGGTTAAAATATTAATTTGAGTGCCATTGCCAGAAATATATGAAATTTTGTAAGATTTCAGACGTCCATTTCGATCAAAGAGGTTTTGAATGTTTTGATTCTCGTACCGCTTTTTGTTTATCTAGCTCGTTCTAGTTGCTGATTATTGAATTTTTTGTCTTATTTATGGTGAAAACAACAAAATATTGTTCGAAAATTATTGAATGGTGAAGAACGGTGGATCAAATAATAAAATGTATTTTACGAGATTAAGTTTTTCGCTCAACTAAGGAAAATGGAAGCGTAAGTATTAAAAGTCGTAATATGTGAATCGGTCATTCATTGATTCTAATTTTCAGTGCTTCGAAGTGGATAAAATTCTCAGGCCTGAAGACAATTACTTCAGCAAACACTACTAACTACACCATGTGCAGTGAACATTTTACTGCAGGTCGATTGAGAACTGTTCATCGACGTAAATTGTTGTATGCAAAAAGCGTCCCTTGCATGAACGGCCTATATTAAGGGGAAATTATGATCTTTATAGGTCCATTCAATGATTCCCAATTACTAATCTTTCAATATATTCAGAAATGCAGAGGTTTTATTGATTTCCATTCGGGAACCGGAGTGACTGTCAAATTGTTGTTTAGAAAGTCAAAGTTTTATGAAACCTACTGTGAGTGTTTTGTTCATTCATTAATCAATTTGTATATTGTGTCATGAAGAGACCATATCATAAGGAAATCATAAAAAAAGCACCAAGAAACTATACTGACATACAGATCTTGTATACAAGATCTGTATGTCAGTATTACGGACATATATATATGTCTGTAAGGTTTTTTTTAAGTGTGGTTCTGAAAATTCTATAAATAATACCTACATATTATGTAAGTAACTGGAATATGTATGCTTTGATGGTATATTGAATATTGGTTCATATTTATTTCTGATATATGTATATTTTATATTTTACAGATTCAACTAAGTTCATTAATTCAAAACAACCTATTGTACAGAAATAACACCTTCAACGTATACCAGATCACCATATACTTAAGAGTCCTAGTCAAAGCTTCATTTATTGCCGACAATTTCAATTTTTGTAAATTTTTTATGAACTGCAATTAAACATATAGCACATCCAACAGCGTTTTTCGTTGATATCATTGATTCCAAACAATGTTTAGATGAAAACTAACATCCTGATCACAAAACAAAACCATACTTTTGTTTTGTCGCTCAGGATGTTTGTTTTCTATTAGAAACAAAGTCGATATTGAAATTTAATGCAAGGAATAGCATTCGAATTTCGCGCCCCTCAATTAAAAAACAGAAAACTGTTATCAACAAGTTTTTCTTTATTGACAGTGCGTTTTTAGCGCCATCTCATTGTCACGCGTGTTTTCACTGGCCAAAATGTAGTCGGTTTTTAGTACTAGCGATATGAGGGCGTTTCCTATCTTTCTACTCTATAATCTTTGGTGAAAGGTAAGTAGACGAACAATTTTAACTCTACCATTATCAAAGAGTCAGTGAAGTAGCAACAGGGGCTACAAGGGGGTTTACGTTATATTCATTAGCGTTACATTAATTTACGTCACATTAAAATGTTTCCCATCTTTCTCGGTATGTATAGTCTGTGCTATTAAAAACCATTGCAGTCTTTTATACCAAAAAAATCGAAAATTACGAGAGTTTGTGAGGTTCTGTTGCTTACCTCTCGTTTTTCGAAACCTCCTAATTCGAAATAAAGTACACTATTGTTACAAAAATGGGCTTTCAAGGCTTGCCTCTTCTGTTTTGAAAAAACAGTTAAATTAACGCATTCCACCGGGTAGATGGCAATAAGTTCGAACGTTTCAATATCTGGATCGATGCCAGGGTTGAAATGAGTGCAGGATTTTTCGACTGGGGGTATAACGTCAGTTGCCAGCACCAGTTTCGATGGGGTTAGACCTGAAAAAACACATTAGAAAATGTCACATTTCGATCAATATCACCATGTCACAATAGGGAATACTCCTTCTGACGAAAATGATGTATTTTTTATGGAATATCTTTGAAACGTCACATTTTGAATTAACCATTTCAACCGTTTCCCAAAAAAAAAATATTACTTAATCTTATTACTTAAATAAAAACGAAAAATTAGAATGGGTATTTAAAATTTAAAGCGTTTCGTTTCTAATGCACAAGTTGGCAACATCGACTGAAATATGAGTTGATAATGAAGGACAACAAATACAATATCTTGATGAGATAGACAAAGATGGCTGCCTATGAAGTCTGTGACGAACGAGGAAGGTCGTAAAATTTTATGGGATTTTTATGGCCGGTTGCTGTTGAGGATCGCGACTTGTGATGGCTGAATGAACAGCTGTTATTTTATAAACAAGCCATTGTTCTTTTTATTTTCTAGTAGGCGCTGTTGCCAAATCGTAAACTAGAAACGGAGCGATTTAAATTTCAAAACTTCATATTCGAAGAATGATTTTGAATAGTTTCCGCGATGCATTTGAAAAATTCATGAATGAAACTCATAATTATTCAGTTTAAACTTGCATATACTGTGATAACCCAAATTGAGGAGAATTCTCCATCCGTAGGCTGACCAGATTATCCCCAGTTCAATGACGGACGGGCCTGGGGAATGTGTATATATTTATATATACAGGGCGAGTCATTGAATCGTGAACATATTTTAGTAGTCTAAGATCCCACTGCAGAATTACTTCGTTCATTACGTACAGAGTCAAACACACATTTTCACATACGTTTATGGATAGGAGAATACACTGATAACACCGCAGCCTGTCAAAAGTGGCCGCAAGTAATTTTAATTAAATTAATGTTAATCAATATTCCAAGAGAAATCCGTTCACTCCGTTTTGAAATAAAATATCATCCACATCATAACCATGCATGTAAAGAATACTAAAATCCATAGCTGCCGTTGCACACTCGGCCGCAACTACCTCGCAGCCAGGTGTAATAATAATAATAATAATAATAATATACTTTATTTCAAGGAATCTCCATAAAAATTACAAAGATGCAAATGAAATCACGTCTAAACTTAACTGAAATACAATATTTACATAAAAGAACTACAATATTCTCACTGCATGAAAAAACTCTTCTAAGGAATATGGTTCGATCTTAATGAGGAGAGTTTTCAATGATTTTTTAAAGCTATTCAAGTTTGTCAACAATTTCACATTATATGGAAGAGAGTTAAATAGTTTAATGCACATATAAGATGGATGTTTCTCAGTAATTGCTAATTTATGCAATGGAAAATGAAGATCGATAGATCGAGTTGGATAGGGGTGCTGAGAAGTATGAATTATAAACTTTTCCCTATTCTTCATAAAGAACATTAAACATTCAAATATATAAAGGGCATACAAAGTCAGAATATTCTTTTCTCTGAATACTCCTCTACATGACTCTCTGAATTTCATATGGAACATGATTCTCATAATTTTCTTCTGTATTTTAAAGATAGAGTCAACAGCCGAGCTAGCTCCCCAAAACATTATTCCATATCACATGACAGACTCTGCATTAGCAAAATAAACTGATCTTAAGCTAATTGGGTTTAAATATTTCACCAATACCCTTATTCCATAGCATATCTTACTTAATTTCATCGATAAGAATTCTATATGATCGTACCATTTCAAGAACCTGTCGATATGAAGGCCTAAGAATTTAGTCGATTGACTCAAAATAATGCTTTTATCTGCTAACTGTATTGAATCGTCCAACTGTTTACGGGATCTATCTGTGCTGAATACTAGAACTGCGGTTTTGTCTTCATTCATAAGAAGTTTATTAGAATCGAACCAATCTTTCACAATTGCAAATATCTCATCCGCTTTTTTGCTGATACTTAAAAAATCATTGCCCTCCACTAAAATATTGGTGTCATCTACGAAACAATAAATGATGACCAACAGGGCTTCAATCAAAAGACATAAATCATTCATAAAAAGAATAAACAAAATACTGGACCCAGCACGCTTCCCTGAGGTACGCCAATATTCACCTCTACCTGATCTGACTCTGACATCACACCATCTACTTGAACAGACACCTTCTGATGGCGACCTCCAAGGTAAGACTCAAACCACATTTTTGCCACACCGCGAATTCCCATATTCTCTAACTTTTGGAGCAGATAAGAATGGTTCAAACAATCATAAGCTCTTGACTGATCAATAAATAAACCCAATCCGAGTTTATCTTTTTCCATTATGCGGATTATTTCCTGAGTAAACTGGAAAATGGCTGTGATCGGAGACCTACCCCCGAGGTATCCATGCTGAGAGTCACTGAATATATTATTTCCTTCAAGAAATTCTAAAAGCCTAGTTAACATTGCTTTCTCAAATATTTTCGAAAAACATGGTAGAAGAGTTATAGGTCTATAATTTTCAACAGCACACTTATCCCCCTTTTTAAAAATGGGCTGCTATTCTCGAGCATTCGCAATATATGCGATCGTACGCATCGAAAAACCTTGTGGGGTTTTTAACAGCAAATAGCAGAGTTTTCCAGAGTTTCACCAAAGCATTGTGTGCTTTCATATAAGATAAACACAATGCTTTGGTGCAACTCTGGAAAACTTTGCTATTTGCTGTTAAAAACATCACAACATTTTTCGATGCGTACGATCGCATATATTGCGATTGCTCGAGAAGAGCAGCCCTGGTTGTTTTCCAGTGCGAAACTAAACCGGAACATGTGTGAAAGATCCCATAATATCAGTAGATATAATTCGGAACATCGGGTAAGAACCCGATGGTGCGAAATGAGTCTAACTCTCTCTTACTTTATTTCGGATATCTCGCTACTTTAACAGATGGCAGACCTAACTTGCGGCTATTTTTTCACAGGCAGCCATACATGATCCTATTGGAAAAAAAATTTGGTTTAATTTGATATCAAAAACATCCGTATACGTCATGAACGTAGAAATACGTCGAAATGTTACCTGCTTAGTGCTTACACCTGGCTGCGAGGTAGTTGCGGCCGAGTGTGCAACGGCAGCTATGGATTTTAGTATTCTTTACATGCATTGTTATGATGTGGATGATATTTTATTTCAAAACGGAATGAACGAAATTTCTCTTGGAATATTGATTAACATTAATTTAATTAAAATTACTTGCGGCCACTTTTGACAGGCTGCGGTGTTATCAGTGTATTCTCCTATCCATAAACGTATGTGAAAAGGTGTGTTTGTCTCTGAACGTAATGAACGTAGTAATTCTGCAGTGGGATCTCGTACTATAACAGTAGATTCTTGAGGTCAAAAGAAACACTGATAAAAATGCTTCGATATAATAACGTATCTTGGTCTTGGTATTCTTAACCCTTAATTTGATTCCGTATCCTATGAGATACGCCATATTCACGCAAGTATTATTCTGTGTAGAAGGCTGCATCAGGTTGCATAATGTAGTATATTATATATATAGACCTCATTTCATTCAAACCCCCAACTATTTCCGCCATGCATACGAGTTTGTTGAAAATACAGTGTCGTTAGTTAGTAATGTTGGTTTTTTATAAATGCTCTTGCCAAATTAAGGAATAATAGCCAACATTTGAATGTAATATAGGTAGAGACGGTTATCGTTAGACAGCTTTCAAGGGTTGTAGCACAGCCTCTATAGAGAGCTGTGGTTGTAGCACCCTTTACGGGAGTTTTCGGACATGGGTTCATTAAAGAACGACTACTTATTTTCTGGTCTTCTATCATGTTTAGAAAATTTCCCTTGTATGTACAGTAGGTTCTTATAGAATGCAAGATGGAAGCTATCAACAACTATCAAAGATTGGCGAGTATTCAAACTATAATACAAAATGGTATATTGATATCATTTCATGAAATAAGGTCGCTCGCTGTGCAACTTTGGCTCAGTAACCTCACGAAAGAATCTTTTTTCTTTATGCGGGGATGATTGACAGATTAAATAAAAATCAATCGTCGAAAAGATTCAAAAGTTCAATTATTTCTTGACAGCTGACAGCTTTGAAGTGTCTGGCAGAATCAATAGCTTGCAGAAAGAGTCTGGCAGTGCTGAATATTAATCTGTTTTTTTATACTGTACACAATAATGCAATATATTGTTGTGCCATCAGAATTTGTGAAGTTCTATTCGACCTCCATATTGGCCCACTACCCGGCTTAGCAAACACGTTCAAAATGCATAAAATACTACATTATTTATTACATTTTTGTCGGAAAATGAATGACGTGTCGTTTAATCTTACTCTAGAAATATATATAACTCACCTTATAAAATATACATCAACAATATACGAGGATATATTGATATCTAGTTAGCTTAGACCAGTGCCATGCATAAAAATGCCATTTAAAGATGTCCGAAAGCGCAATGTACAGACATACAGACAGAGTGATAAGTGACTTACCTTAATCAGACTAAAAAGCTTTTACAAGTTTCCCTTTGATTAAATCCAATATCAAGATTGGAATATTTTTTCCATATTGATATTTTGTAAGAATAACTCACCCTGCATAATAATTACCAAAATTCGTCATCAAATTTATTGTCAATAGGTACCTTATAAGATTTCCCGATAAGGACTGATTGAGAAAAATATCGAAGCAGATAAGGAAAAATGATCGTCATGAATCTAATGAGCCCAAATTACAATCTAATTCACTCTGTTCAGGTAGAGGAGACAAAGAAAGTACGTACTCAGTTTCGCGAACCAACCACATATATTTTGTAGTGTTGTTGAGTTTTTTTCATTGTGAGACTGGGAACATAAAAAAATTGAATGAATTAAATTGAATCGCAAAGCATCAATATCTATTGCAAAGTGGCAATTTTTTAATTGTGTTATGATGGAATCGGGGCTATGAAGATTTACTGTTTTCCACCATTTCTCTCAGCGTCTTTCTTACTTCTCTCCCTAATAGATAATAGTCATCCAGCTCAAAATCAACCTGCATCATATTGAAAAGCTCGTTTTCGGCGAAACCAATTTTTTTGTATTCTTCACTTTCACTTTCATTACGATGAATTTTGTTCAAATACTGAAAAGTTAAGGCCTAAAATCTAGAGTATTTGGCTCCTGAAGTAATCCATAATTTCTTCAGAAACTCGCACGACTGAAATCAATTCCAGCAATGACGTAAAACGTCAAGTTTGATGAAAAAAATCGACTGAATTAAACCCCTAATTGGGCAATATCTTGTGTATACCAAGAAATTTAATTGAAAGCCTTTTCAAGTACCTATTATATAGGGAACTATCTTCAACCGCATCATTTCATAGGATTGTTTTTGCTATCTACCCATAATTTGTTCTGATAATTAGAATATCGTCTTCTACAATCAATTCCGATCAAATCAATTCTTCTGAAGGAAATCCTACTTTATTTCATGAACCTTTCAGGAACTAAACTGTTTTTTCTTGAATTATCAGAATGTTGGTACTTACCTAGATACACTTGTCTTAAACCTTGTCCTTCCTTAGTGGTTTGCGCGAAGGGACTTTCAATCAATACCATATCTTCAAAATCGCAATACTCAGAGAACAAGAGCTTTTGGACACGGTTAATAGTCATGACATTAATTTGATAGGAAAAAATTGCATCCTGATATCACTTCAAAGTTTATTTCGTGATATGCAAAGGTAAAATACACATGTTGACACTTTCAAATTGACAGAACATGATGATATACATACAAACTATGATATAATGTAAAAATATAAGTAAATATAATATTGCAGAAATATTGTACTTATCACAATATAATAGGCACATTTCAGTCGGGCCCCATGGGAAATCGAAAATTACAAAGCACAAGCTTTCATCAAGGTCACCTCCTTCGTTGTCTCTATTTCTTTTGGCGGATAAATCTGTGTTCCATCACGTGGTCACCTGTGATGCTTTTTCATTTATCACAATTGGTCTAGAAATAAGAAAATTTATCAGAATCAAACTTCGTAAATCTCAAATTTTGTGCGTTGAATAGAGTTACATTTTGAAATTCATAATTCATAAAAAGTTATGCTCGTAGTGTGCTTCGAGAAGTTGGACTTCTTTTGCAAAATCGTCTTTTGCTCAGTCCAATTTCCGAATATACATATATTTCAAAACACACTGCGAACAAAGATTTTGTCATATTTTATGATAAATGGCAGTCGTATGGAGTACCATGAACTGAATTATTATAATAGGACAAAATCAACATGTCTGTCCAAGATATGACATTCAGACATTCTGAAAAAGACACATCTTATTTGTTCTGAAGGGTTGTTTAAACTTTACCAGAATGATTTTCGTCAATTCCATACCTAATAAAACTCAATTGGACAAATTATCCATAAGAAAATAGGTAGTGTCCAGTTTTTGTATGGTAAACACAGTCTTAAGCAATTATGTGACCAAACTTTCGTTTTAGTGGCACCACAAAAATTCTGTCGACAGAGAAGAAGAGCCAATCGAATTTACTTTCTAATGCCCGATATAAAACTTTCCTCCTAATTTATTTTTCTCGAATTTCCGAAACACACATTGCGATGAAAACATTTGGAAAAATAATTAAGTTCAGAAATCGTACACTGCCAGAAATGAAGTAGGTAAATAAAACATGTTTGGACGCTATTTAAAATGGTGCCTATATACCAAATATGTACTGTTACTGTGAAATATTTTTTGTTTGTTTATTGCATATTTACAATCTATATACTTCAACAGTAATCAGTAAATGTTATATAATATTGATTCTTGGCCAATGAAATGAATATTATTAAGGCGTTTTTGGGCTTCGAAACAAATTTGGTTTGAATAAAACAGGGTGGGTTGGAAAATATATTCTCACTGTTTGTTTTTTGTAGCAATTAGCAATTGACGTTTAAATCTCCCTTCGGAGTTTGGTCACATAATTATCAAACTAAATATCTTAATACTAGTGATTCAATAACTGGCACATTGAGAACTGAAGAAGAATAGTTATCGGTGGCTATTTGATTCGAGTTATAAAAAATGTTATAAATTGATTGGTAGTTTCCAATTTACTTTGAATTCTAACTGAATAAAATAAAGTATCTTTAATGGACATTAGACAAAACATGCCAAAACAAGAATGCTAAAGAGCCAAATTCATGATACCACCACAATTATTTGGAGCTATTGAAAAGACGAAGAATCACAAAAATCTGTTCAAATAGAAATACCAGTTAATTTGAGATAAAATATTTACAAAAGATATAAGACTTCCCCACTACAGAAGGTAATTATTATTAGTAGCGAAAACTGAAATAAATACGGAATAGAGTGATAAGGATATTTATGAAGAGAAGAATATACGCATACCCAATACTACGTTGAATCGAATTCGAAAAAAGATAGATAAAAGAATCAAACAACCAAAATTTAATGTTAGTTGAACGGAAAACCAAAAGAGCAGAGTGAAGAGATGAACGAAATTTCTTACAGTTCCCGAAAAGTAATACTTTTCTGCGCCGCCAACGGTTTGTGTTCTGGTACGTTGTCGACGGTAGAATTTTTCAAAATTCCGTTCTTATTATCGTTTTTCTTCTCTATTGAATTGTTGATATTTATGGTAACTCTGTTCGAGAACGTTTCGGTTATGTTTTCCCTCGAACTGGTCAAGTCGTTGGTTGATTTAACGACGTTTTTCGACAAGTTATTCAGGGAAACTTTTACACAGCCGTTATTCAGCGGTTTTTGTTGGGGATAGTTGAGCAAGTTTTCCTGAAAATGAGGGGCAGAGTAAGACATGTGGAGAATTTTCGAGAGTATTTCAATTCATTTGAATAAATTTATTTATATCTAGTGATAATTGAAATCGCAAAACAGAGAAGTGACAATTTTTCGATCAAACTTTGCAGGGATGCTCAAAACGGACTAAGGGGTGTCAGAAACTAATTCTGCAGTACCTGTTACCAAATTTAAACTCATTGTGAGGAGTGCTTATTAGGCTGTCTAGTTCTGGACGCGCTGTAAACAGACAGTGTACACAGTGACCCAATAAAAAGGTATCTCTCATTTAATAATTATCGAAATTTGATGAGACAAGTTCATTACCCATCGGCTCAAACATGGACTCAAAATTCTCTAAAAAGCAACCCCTGGGTGCTACAACCTCAAGAATTTGAATAGGGAACATGGGTCGAGTGACAGTTCATTTCAAGGATCTTCGAGTTCGTTTTCAGAAATGTTCTACTAGAGGTTCTTAGTAGTAGTTCTTCAGTAAGAAAACTAATTTTCTCTTCTGATCATCTGATTTTGCTGTGTACAATAATTCATCAAAATCATTCAAATTAAATATACGAATTGAGCTTCCGAACAGAACAAAAGCGGATTCGGAAATTTTACTTATATTTTGTTGAACACATTCATTGAACATCAGAGATTTCGATGCAGAATTTTAAATCGTGGTTTAAGAAGAAAAACTTGGTTTTTTAATCGCTTTTTCTGTTTCATATTGAATCTTTTCAAATAAGTACCTACTGATTTTATAGGTGAACGTGTATGTGAGAGTGATTGCACGATTCAAGAACAAGTGAAATTGATTTGTATAACGCGAATAGTAACAGTGGAAGAGCGAGGGCTGCTGCAATAGACTTTCAATCAAAATCATCCTGAAAATCCTGGTGAAAATTGCATTTATCTTTAATAAAAAATCCAGGGAGGCTGGTTCAATTATTCGCAATCGAATACAACATTAAAAAAAATTGCTGTTTTGAATCATATATTGTTTTAATGTCTAACATCTAGTCAATAGGAAATTATCAAGATGTCTTTTTCCAACAGGATTCGGAATGTTCTGAGTGGAAATATTCCCGAGTGTTTTGGTTGTAGAGGAGTGACATTATTTAACACTAGAATTCTTTCAAAATGTACGTCAAATGCTCGAATCATGTTTCAATTATTGTATATAAGAGAATGGAACTTAATTAACCGAACATCTAATTTTAATAGTCCAGTAGTATTTTTGTAAAAAAAAAATCTCCCAGAATTGTATATTCATATTAATGCCAAAAAATTCACTGCAGAAATATCGAGACGAAAGACCAAATGAGTTGTCACTCAACCCCTGTCCCTTGAGGTTATAACGCTCGCTTGTAAGGGGTTTTGATATGGACCATCAACATTGATGATCCTGAGCTTTTTCATTTCCTTGAATACCGTAATATCCTAGTACCATTGTTCATGATGTTGCTTCTGGATTCTAGACAGTTGATGAAGCTACAGTATTACGAAATTCCCAGGACAGCACAGAGACCTATTTGTGAAGTGGCAGGCTCCAAGCTCTTTCTTCTTCTTCTACGTGCGGTACCCCACTGGGCTGAACTGAGGCCTAGTGACAGTGACCCATTGTTCATTCGCTTGTAGTTGAAGAGACTCAAACCCTGAGACATGCTGACAAAAATGCCACAAGTCGATAGAGAGGAGTCCCATATGAACCGTAGGTGTTGTGTTTCCTAGGTGTGTCAACTCTTCAAGGTTGCTGCAGATGAACAGTTTCTTCAGTGCTACTGCACCAGCGGCACAGGAAGCAGCCGGTCAGTCCCATTCTATTTAAGTTTTTTGTTAAACAGGTGCCCAGTCATTGCTCTAGTTACCAAACTCATCTGTTTGCTCTCGAAAGCCAGGAGTTTTTGACATTGAGGACTGTTCTCAATGAGAAGCCTTCACTAGCTGAGGCCACATTGCGTGATCCATTCAGAGGAAAATATCCTCTCTAGCCAACTATTAAAGAAATTCTTGATAGATGTAAGTCAGATGGGAGTGTCCCTTTGAAGGTCCCTTCGATTTACTGCTGAGCACATGTACACGCAGCTAGGATTTCTGCCTTCAGAACAGAGGGCCCTCAATCTAAGGCATACACATCGTTCGTTTTGCAGCACACAGAAAACCGTGGTGAACTGCTACGTTTTATTCACAAACCCGGGCTTACTCCGTTGAGTTACGTATTTTTGACATCGAAAACTGCTCTACACGCCGACCTGCAAAACGAAGGAGGTGATGGATAGCCTCAGTTTGCGCACATATACCATTTTCTCCCTTCAGTTTTTATGGACTTGTGTAATCTGATTCGCTGAGTTTGCGTTGCAATTTTAACATAAAAGGGAATCAATTTCTGACATCCCAAAATCATGACATAGAGGAGGAGGAATAAACCATAGTTTGTGATTTTCTATGTCAATAATTTCCTAACTGTCTCCTCGAAACGAAAGGTGTTTTGAGTTTAAGACCAGGCGCAAATAGAAACGCAGGTTGGTGAGGTGACGCAGGGTGACGCAGCTTTTTCCTGCGCTGCACGTACTATCTGACAAATCACTGTCACGCTTTATTTGCGCGGTCTTGGTCTTTTCTATGTTTTACAAAAACTCACGCTGCGTCACCTTACCCACCTGCGTTTCTATTTGCGCCTGGCCTTATAGTCCAAGATCCCAGAGCGACCAGACATAACTTATTTTCACACAGATGAAGCTTTAGGATCTCAATAGAGTCTCATGTGCTTTGAATACCTGCGAACTTTTGGAGCTTGCCTAGTGACCCCTGGGCAGATACCAGGTGGCAAAGGTAACTAAAAATAAGTGTTACTTAACTTATTTTCATATTGCTGATTTTTATATATGTATGTTTTAAAGAATATTATTCTGAATTTATGTTATAAGTTACAGACACTTTCCATGGGCCAAAACTCTTGCCAGACGCTTTGAAGCTGCCCAAAAAATAAATGAACATTACTTATTTTCTACTCGATCTTATGATATAGGCGTCCTTAACTCCATTTTCAAAAAAAAAAAATTGGGTTAACAAAAATTTCGATTATCCGAAATCACTTTGGTCCACATTATTTGGGATAATCGAGAATGTACTGTACTGCAATCGATTTCTGTAAAACCTGGCATCATCTACGAAAATATTAAAGAATTATTCTTTTAATAAGAGACATGCCTGTCGATGAACTATTCAAGAATTCACGAACTCGAGTTAACTTATTTTTTGTGCAGCTTCAAAACGTCTGGCAACAGTTTTGGCCCATGTAAAGTGTCTATCACTTACAATATAACTTCAGAATAATATTCTTTGAAACATATATAAAAATCAGCCATGTGAAAATAAGTTAAGTAACACTTATTTTTGTTATCTTTGCCACCTGATGTTCGCCCAGGTGTCACTAGGCAAGCTCCACAAGTTCGCAGGTATTCAAAGCACATGAGACTCTACTCCTAAAGTTTCATCTGTGTGAAAATAAGTTATGTCTGGTCGCTCTGGGATGTTACTCTATAACAATACCACGCTACCTCTGAATTAGGTCGAATGATCGAGGTGATAACTTATTGTTTCAGGATCGAAAACACAATCAATATTATTTTTGAACTGGAATTTAACACATGTTAAAACACAAACATAAACACATTAACAATGGCATTAAAGTCCAATATACTTACCATAGACTCTGTTCTTCTCTTGAGATTCGATCTGTTCAGAGTTTGAGCAAGTTCAGTTGCGAATTGACTAGTGATAGTTTGACGTCTACGCTCATCAACCTCATCTTTGCCATTCTGCAGGAAGTTCAATTTTCCCGGCTTTCTCATGGTACCGTTTCCATATTCCCCTATGGTTACACTTACTGGCCTCTGCTTTCGCAAGGTAGAAGTGCCAGAAGATATGGAGCCATTCGCAGAGGTGGTGTTGGAAAAGTATATATCCGGTGGTTTCGGTTTGTTTCCTGTGTGACTATACAGTTCGAAGGACTGCAAGGATTCCATCTCTACGTTATCCGCGTGTCCATTTCTGTATGGCTCGTTGTGTTTCTGGATGGAAGCTGAGGAGGCGATGCTTAGGGTGTCGTAATCTGGTGTCGGGCATGGTGGGGGTTGGTTGAATGATAGGGTTGAGCGTTTTTCTGGTACTGGTGGAGCTCGGGGCTTCTGAACTTTATTCGATTTCAGGGTATTGCAAGATGTGCCATTGGTTGCTGGCGCTGTTGATGGTGATTCGGGTATTGGTAACTGGAAGCAAGTTTAAATTTAGCTGGATAAAAAAACCGAAAAATTTCTGATGTGTATTTCATTCCCAGAACAAAATATTTAAATAATTACTTTTTTTCTATCTAACCTAACGTAAATAGATATAGAAAATGCTCTTATTCTCATCAGTATTCAAAACACTAATATCACAAAATGACCGCCGGTAGTAAAAACGTTTTCGAATGAACTGTTCAACTTTAATTTTTCACCCCATAAAGATTCGAAACTTTAAACATATGCTTGAGTTATAAAGGGAATATGAAGCAAAAATAATATCTCCCAGATGATTTCCATATTCTGTAATGGTATTGAAGTCTGCTAGATAAAGTCATTCGTCATGAGTTCCAGTACTTAGTAGGTATTCTTTCTTCAATTCGATACACTTCTCTTTAAGTTTTATGGTAATAAGTAGATACATTTCGCCTTTTATCCTGTTCGTTTCGTTTTCAAAATCCTAGCCTGTTTACATCTGGGTTATTTTTCATCATTTATGATAATAACAATCCTAACTATATTAGTATGTACAGGGTGAACAAAATTGGTGATACCTGAACTACAACTTTTTAACCCAACGAGATAGAGAAAAATGAATGTACCATTCTTGTGGTCTTTTTTCGAGAAACTTATAATGCCATCAACTTGATTCCTCTATATTATTTAATTTTTGAGTTATAGGCCAAAATTTAAATTTGGGCGATTTCAACTTTGGTCATTATCTCCGTTTCTGTTTGTGCTATACCAATTTTGCCCACCCTGTACATCATATCTATTATTTTCATAAAATTCTAAATCCTTTGAGGCCTGTAGACCTCTCAAGTTTAATTTTTTTTTATCAATGTACCTATATCAATTGCTTTTTCCACGCACCTGACTTGTCTTATGCATTCGTAAATGTCCAAGAAGATAAATAAATTAAATTTCATTTTAACTTTTATTATTATCAAACCAACGGCAACGGTTCAATATTCTACGATCGATTGAAATATAATAGTAGGCACCTATAAGTTATCAGCCAAATGGTTCAGTGAATTTCAAGTGAAATTAGTCGTTTCAGTTTTTTTTAATTTTAAATTCTTACCGGTGGTGGTGGAGGAGGTGAGCTTGATATCGAATTGGAGCTGGTCTGTCTACTCAACGTCGACTTTTGTTCCCGTTGGTTACCATCTTGTAAATTCGAAATCCTTTCTGTGAGTTTCTGGGAAATTTCAGTACTGGCATTTCTATCCTGGAAGAAAAATAGCATTTGGTTATTCATAGTAGAAATCTTTAAAATTCTCAGTAGATGTTTCAGTTTTCCAATCTACTTATTGAGACAATAAAAATTGAAATTTTCAACATATGTACCTATTTTTTTTTAAGCACCTCAAACTTGATTGTGAATCTACAAGATTAAGAGCGAGAGAGAGAGAGAGAGAGAGAGAAAGAGAGAGAGATTCGGAGTATGTATTCAATAAACATCAATTGTTTGGAGCGTCGTATATTTTTCATTTGAATGAAGTACGAAAAATTTCAAATTAATAAACTTAGAAAAAAGCCTCAATTGTTTACGTATATTGATGGAAAATAACCGGATCTAATTTGAGTTTAATTAAGTAATAGGTTCAAATTTGTTGACCTGAATAAACAGGGCGAAAAAGCGGATTGAATTGAGGATATTCTAGGAAATCTGTGAAATACAAAAGTGGATGTATTTCTTTGTAGATTCCGTCCATTATTTATGGGAAAACCAGATCAATAACATAGGTAGGTATTTATTTTATTTTGCGATAATCGCACATTCAATATCCAATAATGATGTATGACTGAGTATTCTTTTCTTTATCTTTTTGTACGCACCTTAATGTTATCGTGAACAACAATGATAAAATTTGCTAACATTGTTTTATTCCTTGCAAAAATTGAGAAATAGGCAATCCCCAGAATATTTCCATTTATTTCTCAGAAAGTTGAAAAACAGATTCAAAACCACAATTCACTTCTGCGATCTAACAGTGAATTTCAGTACAAAGCCATAAGCAAGAGGTTCACTTCGATAGATTAAAAAGACTGAAAATTTTCAAATTTTTTGGGGTTCTGGATTTGGTAGCCTATTCATAAATCTTGGTTCTTCGAATATGAACTGGCTCAAATTAGTTGTGAAATTATTATAAACAACCAAAGGAAACATTCGTATTGATATCACAAATTTGATTGAAATCACTCTCAGTTCTAATAATCCAAATAATAATTTTTCGTGAATTATTCAGTTTTCAGGTTGTGCTCCTTGGTTATTGTACCCTCTAAGCGAGGTGGCAAACTCTCACAAAAATCTTCATATGGCAATCATGGGAGTCGAGTAACTAATATATCATTTTGAATATGAGAATATCGTTTATGGAAAATATAGATTGGGCTATTGACGCCTGATATTATATGATATTATGATAACATTTTCTTCGATGTCATCATAATTATGATGGCTGCAATAGAGAAGGGAGAACAAAAAAAAACAAGAGCAAAAAGGGAAGAGTATGAGAGTATAACGTCCAGTGACATTCCCACTCCTTCACAATTTTATTCTGGTAGATCTTTGGGTCCCGTCTTCCTTAATCGTCTGTCGTCTTTCTGTATAAAGGTTTTCTATCAACTTATTCGAGTGACCCTGTAGTCTTCCTTGTTCCTTGGTAAGTGATGGAGGTGAATGGTATCACTACGGATATGTATGGTATCTGGAGTCGGAGGTCTTCATATATTCTTTGTTTAGTGACATACCATGGATCATTGGCTATCAAGCGAAGTGTTGTAGATTGAAACCTTTGGATGATGTTCTTTAGGAATGGCTTGGCACAGCGCCATAGTTGTATACCATAAGTCTAGATGGGTTCAAGAACTGTCTTATACAGCAGCAGTTTATTCTGGATACTTACACTCTGACAAAAAATTATCCGGAAATTATCATTTAAATTGCCCGCGTTGAGTATTTTTAAGTATTTGAAGTTTCTGCATGTTGGTAGGACTGTCCATAATTACTATGTCAAACATGAGCGCGGTCTGTCGACTAGTTTTTTCACGATAGCTGTTGAAACCAGTCGACCTTAGTAGTAGTCTGCGAATTTTACAATGGAAAAAAATATTGAACAAAGAATTTGTCCAAAATTTTGTGTTTTGAACGAAATTTCGTGTACTGACTCGTTGCGAATGCTAAAAAAGGCTTGTAGGGACTCTGTTTTATCGAAAACCCAAGTGTACGAAAGGTACAAAGTCTTTGAAAACGGTCGGGAGATCATCGAAGATTTGCTTCGTTCAGGACGACCGTCGACCTCTTCAACCAACCATAACGTCGAAAAAATCAAGGAAATTGTGTCAAACGGTCAATAAGAACTTCTATTTAACTGTTTTGAGACGTTCGCGGGAAAATATTCGCCGTAAACGGCCAGATTTGTGGCAAAACAATTCGTGGATTTTACATTACGATAACGCACCAACTCATCGAGCCACGATTATTAGCGATTTTAAGACCAAACACTCGATAAATACCATCGACCAGCCACCTTATTCGCCTGATCTAGCTCCGTGTGCCTTTTTCTTTTTCTTCATACTGAAATTACCGCTCCGAAGAACCGGATTCGACTCCATAGACGCCATAAAAGAAAATTCGCAGAAGCAGCTGAAGGCCAGCCCTGAAAGCGCCTATAAAAAATGTTTCCATGATTGGAAAAAACGTTGGCACATGTGTATCGCTTCAAATGGAGCATATTTTGAAGGAGTAGTAGTTTGCTTCTTTCACCGATATTCTAGTGCAAATGCCGAATTTTAATGCCGAGCTGGTTTCATTTGGTGTTGTTGCCCCATTAACACGCTGGTCAGAGGTATTTAACATTTGTCCTTGTCGGTATAGCAACTCCATAAAGGGTTACTCTGGCACAGGTGTTGATGGGTGAAATAAAAACTTCTTGTGCCTATTCATTGAAGTTTAGTGTCATCCAGGTTTTAAACCAGTTATTCAATTTATCGTGTTCTTGGACATTTCTAGAGGAGATAACCGTATCATCATTGGAAGATAATATTGCAACGCCGTCAAGGGTTGTCTCGCGTGCTTTCCGCATATCGGCATTGTACCTCTTGTGGTACCTCAGTCTTGATGGACAGATAGACAGAGTGTTGTCGCACTCAACTGAACAGTTTCTGTTAGTCAGGTATGAGCTCTAAATTAAGTGGAACCTACTTGTTTAGTTCTGTTTTAATATTATACAATAACCCTGCATGCCATACCTTATCAGATGTCTGGGAAATATTAAAAAACACACGGTTGCAGAATTCCTCTTTTTCAAGAGACTTAGCAATCACATTGATTATTATGCAGGTCTGATGGAGTGTTGACATCTTATGGCAAAAATCAAATTGATATTTAGGAAGGAAATTCGCTGATTTTTTCGTCCCTTTGGATACTTTTGAGGAGTGTCTCTCGAAGAATTTTCCGGGAAGAAGACTTATCGGCCTATATGAGGATGGTTCGTGTGGAGGTTTTCCAATTTTATGTATCATGATAATGTGGGCATATTTCCATACGATTGGAAAGTAGCCAAAATTCAACACGCGATTGTGGATGATGGTTACGATATTGCCTTTCTGGGTAGATTTTTCAGTATTTGCGCAGATATTAAGTCATGTCCAAGTGCTTTTCTTTTTTTAAGTCTACCTATTTCTTTTTTGACTTTCTTGGGAGTTATTGCTTGAACAGGGACATCTGGCACAGTGCATCCAGGACATTGCTCTCAAAACCTGATATTTCCTTTGGATCTTCAAATACCCTCGATAGGTGTGATGCAAAGGCGTTAGCCTCGTTTTAACGTGCCACACCATTTATTATCTTTAACGTTGTAGAGGTGCTGTTGGTCTTTTTAACTTTTTGCAGCTTTTCATAGACTGTGATCTTCAGTGGTTAACTGTTCAGTATACTGTTTGAAGGAAACGTTTTGTACAGCAAACGCAACAGAGGTGGCGTGATAGTTTTCTAAATATATAAAGATCATTCATGTTCCGTGACCGTTGCCACACATTTCTTTCTCTCTTTTTTTCGGATATCAGTTATTATTTATCTAGGGGTGTGCTGAAAATTTTGGAAATTTTTGATCCAGTGGGTTGCTTGCCAGGCTGTTAGTTGTTGTTATATTCTGTCATTGCCATTTCCCATTTTCGTTGTTCAACAATTATTATTGGCGAATAAAATTATTTATTACATATTATTATTATTATTGTTTCTGTGGAATATTTAGTAGCTTCATCTATTTTTGTCAGTTCTTTCATGGACATATTTCAGGGTGGTTTTCAATTATGTAATCCTTGAAGTAATCCCAATTAGTGTGTTTTGTGGCCAATTTTGGTGAAGTATTCATTTAAACAGGCGAGTAGTTGAGGTTCATCATGACAGGAAAATGAACCAATGCAAGGTCATAGATGGATTCCAGTGCCAGTGGCCAGTATGTGGGTTCTCCATTAGAAAGGAGTTTATGTCAAAAGTGCAATGAGGAATACACTGCGCAAAAAAATTAACGCACATTCTGAAAATCTCAATTTTAATGAAAGTTAACTCTACATTGACTTTATAACTTATTTTTTATGTTCTCTCGCGAAGGTTTTGAACGAAACAAGACACATTAAATGGAAGAAAAATTCAGGATTTCACCGAATCTTATGTGAAAGAAGAGAAATGAATAATTTTCAAAATACTGAGATGCAGATAAGTGATTTAATACTTGGTATTTCCACCCCTTACGTTAACTACAGCTCGGCAACGACGGTTCATACTCAAAATGAATGATCTTAAAATGTTCTGATCTAATCCTTCCCAGATTTCTCTGAGTTGGATTCCTAAGTCTTTAAGAGTAGCTGGATGATTTTCTGAACTTCTCAGCCTTCTATTGAGGTTGTCCCAAACCTGCTCAATCGGATTGAGATCTGGACTTCTTGCTGGCCATTTCATTCGAGAGACTTCAACCTCTTCAAGGTACTCCTGAACGATGCGCGCACGATGGGGTCTGGCATTATCGTCCATAAAAATGAAATTTTCACCAATGTATGGGGCAAATGGCACTACATGCTCTTCAAGGATGTTCCTTATATACTTATCAGCATTCATAGCTCCATTATCAACGACCACTAGGTCTGTGCGAGTAGTCAAAGATATTCCACCCCATACCATAATCGATCCTCCCCCGAAACCAGTAGTATTCAGGAAATTGCACTGAGTATATCTTTCATGTGAACGTCTGTATACAAGGGACGTCGATCACAATGGTAACGGCAGAATCTAGACTCATCTGTGAAGAGAACTCTTTCCCAATCGGCCTCTTCCCAATGGATATGCTCTCTCGCAAAATCCAAACGCGCCCTTCGATGGGCTGGGGTAAGAGCTGGGCCTCTTGCCACGACACGAGGCCTTAAATCATATTCTCTGAGGCGATTTCTTATTGTCTGAGCGCTAATTTGCACCTCATGAGTTTGCTCAAGCTGAATTTGAAGGAGGCGAACGTTCTTGAATGGCAGTTGTTACCCGTGGTCTTTCCTGTCCTTGTCTTCGGACATTCATACCTGTCTCCCTGAATCGCTGCAACATTCTGGACACACTTGTATGGGAAACTCCAAACCTTTCTGCAATTCTTGTGTATGTTCACCCTTCTTCTCGCAAAACTACCGTTTGGGCACATTCCTCTTGGGTCAAATTGCGTGTGTAGAAAATCAAACGAAAGAAAAACTATTGATCACTAGAATTGATCGAGAACAACTGATTTTAGAATGGAGCCAATACATTCAAAATCTGATAATATCATCTTTTTTTTATTCCTGCTGGGAAAAAAACATCTGTATTGAAGAGAACCGTTGAAAGTGGATAACATATGCATGCATAATTCTGATAAAAATAATTATCATTAAGAACACCTTCAGTTGTAGAATAAATTTGAGATTTCCATAATGTGCGTTAATTTTTTTGCGCAGTGTATAATGGGAAAGAAAAAGCTCTCGAAATAGGGAAAAAATATGTCAAGTTTTCTGCATTTTTAATATTAGAACATTTCAATATTCGATATTTCGAAATATATCGATTAGAATATTATTTCCAGAGAAAACATTTTCATACATTGATTGATGGAAGACACAACCTCAGTTCCCAAATATTAAGGTCATAAAAATTCGATACAATACAATTAAATCCAATTAAACCAATTGCCCGGCGCCGGCGTTTCAATCGGAATTGGTCAGCATTTGAGGAATTTCGTGTAGAAGAATCTAGTGCCTTCCATCAAATTCATCACACGATGACGAAGATAAAAGATAATTCTATTTTTATTCTAATCGATTGTTTGTTCAATAATTTTTTTCCAACGTCCCTTCCTGAAGAATCTTCGATTCCGAATATAACAATCTACTCTGAAATTTTGAGATAGCTGAAATCTAATTATTTCGAAGTGAGAAATTTCACTTCAATGTATACGGATAGTTGCGACAAAATTTGAGGGGATTCCTTGTAAAAAATGGTGTGGGTCCATCAGACAATTTTTATTAGAATTCTCTGCTTAGATACAGCTCCCTTAAGATGGCACCTGAGGAGAAATTTTAAATTCTTCTCTCAGAAACCTGCCAACCGAATGTAATGAAATTAGCTCACAATCAAATAAAAAAAATTAAAAATATTGTTGGTGTTCCCCTATAATGTCAGTTTGGATCCGTCTACTTGCTAAATTTAAGTTAAAATATAATTCCAGCACATAAGACTCACGCTACGTACTGAAATGGTTCAATTTTATTCAAAATTCAAAGTTATTTGAATTAAACATCAAATACTCGTGTAAATTTCAAATTCTTCCTGTTGGAATAATAGTTCAACGTTCAACCAGAAAGGTTTCTCAGCTTGAAGAATGATAATTGTTCACTTAAGTTTGTGTTTGTTGAAAGATTATTGTTTAATTGTATGAAATGTTTGGGGAGGATAATACTAGGAGAAAATGGAGATTGAGGGGGTTGTAAAATTTGATGGGAAGTTTGAAATTGAGAGGCATGGACTGACCATAACAGTGCCTATTGATAAATAAATTTTTTTGCAAAAACTCTTACTTTTAGGAAGAAATTACAGGAGGATTTCTTTGTTACAAATTAATCAGGCTATAAAAATTCAGGTTTTCAATTGTATAATATGAATAAAGAAAAAATTTTCTTGCCGAACTATTTTTAGGACTATTTCCATCCCTTGCAATTAAGGGGAAATATCACCAAATTTTTTCTGCTAGCCTCCTCGTTATTTTTCTTGTTTAAAAAAAATTAAAAATTGCTTTTCAGAGCCATCTATAGGGAGCTGTAGCTAAACAGAACCTGGTAAAAAAATTTATGAAAGACCACCCACCCTCTTTTAGGAAGAGAATAAATGTTTCCACAACTATGCATTCACCCTGTATATGATAATTTTGGATACTCGTTCTGTTAAAGACACCCAATATTTATTGCGGAATAATTTTCCTCAGAATGCAATAATAACATTTCAAAAATTAGAAGTAAGTATCACAAATATTCTGAATCAAGATGACATTATTCCGTATGTCAAATATTTCTGGAAAATTTCGGAATATTATAGTAGTTATAAGATCTAAGTCACACTAGAATTCGATGGGCTATCCAAAAATGTGATGATTAATAAAGTATGCCATTAAACAAAAAACGTTGATGGCTAATTTCAATATAACCATGGCAAAAACATGAAAATATTGATTTTCTCGGTATATTGACACATTTATATGAATATGAATTTCATGAAAATTTCCTGCGTGGTTTTTGATGAGTTAAAGAATAGGCAGTGCAGTACATCAACGTTGTCGTCGCCCCATAATTATTTTGATAAAAAATTTATAAATAAGGCTACAGGATCTATAAATCTTGAAAGTTAAATGAAGGGAGTAACTAGACTGATTTCCCGAGAACGGGATCATTCATTCCAATTTTGAACGAATTTTCAAAATGTTATTTTGGAGCCTACTACTTATTTCCAACACGATGAATCTGTATTTTTGGAAATAATTTTTTTCTTCAGTAACAATGGTGAGTTCGATACCTGGATGGGTGACCGCTATGTTTATGAATTTCACTAAGCCCACAAAATCTGCCTAGCCTCGAATAATTTCTTCTTGAATTCCAGTTTTTCGAGAAATACTTGACTCTGAATTTCAAGAATTCATCCGAAAAAAATTATTTTACACTTCGAAAGGATCAGAAAAAATGTTTTTTTTTTCGGTAATAGAGTGTGCGTTGACAGAAGAGTTTACTTTCGGAGATCAGCTGATTTGAGCTGATCCCATTGTTCATCCAGAAAAACAATAGTGCTTCATTTAGAGGAAGTGAAAACCTCTGATGTAATAATATGAAGCAGTGTTCTTTTACTGGTCTCTTTTAATTATACAAGATATCTATATTGAATTTGGATTTTCTCACGAAATAATTACACCATTAATTTCAACCAAAATAGGGGTTTGTCCACAAAACTTACCTCATAAGTACGTAACACGAACATGGGCCTATTAGAAGTGCATTTCTTCATGTTAATTCCAAAAGAATTAACGAAAAGTTCACACAATCTATCGATATTGAGTTTCAGGTGAAAACTGATATCACGAACACGTGATCACTCAGCAAATAATTGCTATTTGCCGCATAATTGTAATTCGTTTTTAATGGTAAAATACACTTCGCCGTGAGTGAGTAAACTGAAAATTTTATTGACGTGCCATAAACATCTAGTAGGCAAAGGCGGATTCGAACGTTTCACTCGCGCTATCATCAATGTTATTTCGTAGAAGATACTTGTTTATGAACGAATACACTTTTTTGTTATCAGATATCACAGGTAATCATCATCAGGCGAACAATAACGTAGATATGAGGCCGGGAACGGAATGGGAATTGTTTTCATCGCGCGGTCTAGGAACTCCGTCCGGAGTAAGAAATAAAGCGGATCCCACTACTTTTTGAATTCATCGGTGCATCAAGACGGCTACACGTTTCTTCCAAATTTATTTCACATCATTTTATTAATTAACAATTCAGTGAGGAGAGAAGATTATTTTTATATGAAAATTATACAACGTTTACAACTTCACATTTGATAGCCATTTAATCTTGAACTTATTCGAATGAAAAGTCCGAGCAGTCATTGTAGTTGGGGAGCCCATGAGGGAAATTCGAGAGTGTCAGATTAATATAAAGGGAGATACCTTGGACCCTGTAGAGTACCTATACAAAAAATTAGATCTGTATATAAGGGGAATTGTGTAGGACAGCCTGTCAGAATAGTAAAAAAAAAAACGATCATTATATACTCGAGCGTTTCAGAAGATATATGTGGTTAATTATATGTTGAAAAGTATACCTATATTCTCTTAATCTGACAATTTGAACGTGACGAAAATGTGTGGGAGTGTACCAAAGATGCAAAAAAACTAACGAGTGAATTCTCGAGCACGATGGCATTTTTTCTTATTTTGAAACTGATTCAAGAATAACGAAAAAATATAATCTGACAGTTTCAGCAAGTCGAAACAAAAAAAATTGGCCATAAAGGTCACAAAAATCAGTTTTTTTTTAATTATCTTTCTCCTGGGATTCAAGCTGTTTTCGCATTCATTATGAAAGTTGTAGAGCACAACATTTTCTACGAATTTTGTCCGAAGCAAACGTTTGAACGGTTTGGAGATATACGGCGATGAATGAATGACTGGGTTTTTACATTGACCTTGGCCTTTCGCATGTATGGCTAAGCTCCTTGCCCTTATCGCCCTTTAACTTTAAACGGTTAAGAGTATGTAAAATTGTATACAAAAACAAAAGTTGTATAGAATTTTATTATCTACAACTTTCATAATAAATACAGAAACGATTAGAGGTACAGGAAGGGAGATATTTAAAACAATATCCTTGTTATCATCTTCAAACTGTCAGATTAAGAAAACCCTGCCTAATTTGTGTCATATTAATGGGTCAACAGGTCTGCAACACCGAGATTAACCATTTTCAAAAGACCGCTGTGACATAGTGTCACGTCCGAATTGTCAATCCCTTGAGAAGTAGCTTCTTTTTTATCCAATTTAGCAAATCTTCTAAAAATCTGACACGCTTGAAATTTTTTTTACCATTTTCACCTCTTCCGTATGCCCAGCCCCACCACGCAAAGTGTCAGATTAACAGGAATTTATTATCAGAAACATTTAGGGCATATACAGTATCTTAATCTGACACGCTCGAGTATGTACAGTGTATCCTATTTGGGTGAGTCAGCCAGGTTTCTGGCTCTCTATTTAAGATAGAGCCTTGCGGTTCCTACTTTTTTGTGAAACTCAAATTGTCCTAATCAGATTTTGCATAACTGTTTCCGTATATGAAATACAGGGCGATTTTAGAAATTGACACTTTTCGGACCCCTCCTTTATCTCCGAAGTTATTAGAAATATTTCTGAGCTAAAAACTACGTCTGATACAGAATTCTGCGTGGAATCCAGGGGCGTATTCAATTTTTTTTCGAGGTATGATTTTGAAGATACGACACAAATCTATATTTTTTTCAATGGAACGAAGTATTCTATTACTTCGTTGAATTCGTTATTTTTTCCCTTGAAAATAATGTATAATATTATA
Organism: Coccinella septempunctata; assembly: GCF_907165205.1. Classification (NCBI taxonomy): domain Eukaryota; kingdom Metazoa; phylum Arthropoda; class Insecta; order Coleoptera; family Coccinellidae; genus Coccinella; species Coccinella septempunctata. The sequence goes on from NC_058191.1 coordinate 10,173,431, forward strand.
TAGGTATGATGTTCAGAAATGCCAAAAAACACTAAAACATCACTTAATGACGATTTTTGTTAGTATATATTCACTTGATATTTTCGGAACAATATCCAAAACCAAATTTTGCCCTATAATGATTTTCAAGGAAAATGCAAGCACCTGATCGTGCAAAATTTGGGTGTCATCTGACGGATAGCTTTCGAAGTATAGGTTTTGTTTGTGGTACAATCTCATAGGAAGAAATAAATTTCCTCAAATTAAATTCTACATTGCCACTTCAATTTCTCGATTCCATCAAGAATCGATATACCGAAAAAAAACGAGTTACGTAATGAAACTAAAAACTTAAACAACTACGACAGTTGGAATTTGATTAGCTTCAAATATTTGAATGTATAAGTAAGACTCAGATTAGATTACTGTTATAAGCTGTGTTTTGATAAATGTAAAAAATCCATCCGACTAATTTCCGTTTTGTTGGTCGGCCGATCTCAAGCAAGTGACCTCCTAAATTCCACTGTTTATTTTTGAACATCATTTTGTCGAGAATTGTAGTTTCCTTAACCGATAAATCTTTCGTTAAAAATTCATAGGTAGATAGGTACATTGATTTGTCATGAAGGAGGATCAGCATATTATTTGATTGCGGTCATTCAAATCTATGTCTTACCATGAAGAAATCTCCTAATGATAACTTCAATTGCAGATCGCCATTTTTTCCGGGAAGTAATGAATTACGGATTTCGAGAAACCACAAACAATCAGCGCATCACTGAGTGCATTTTCTGGTGAAATCTTCAAATAACTATATTTAAGTTGAAAAGGAAGAATTAAAAATGAAAGTTCTTCACGCATTATTTGTTCTCTGGTATGGAAATAATCGAATAGCGAACCATAACTTCTTGATTATAATACGTCGATTAGGGAATTCATTACGAAAGCTGGCAATATGTCGAATTTTCAAATGGATTCTCTTCGAGGGAAAGTTTGAAGTTTTATTATGAAGAGGACCATTTATTCGTTTAGTTCTTCGCAAATAGTAAATCGCGCAACGTTTTCGACTGAGCATGGTGGAAAAGTGTGAAAAATGATGCGGATCACCAGCAGTCCTGCTTTGCAATCGCCCTTCCGCCTACAGGCGGTTGACTGATAGTGTTTGGAGCCCATTACCTATAAAAAACCGTAACTTGTAGGCGCGTACCTACTCACATTCGGATATTTCTAAATAATGTCTCAATATTTCAACTATGGACGAATATATGTATGTAGTGTTAAAGAACAAATATTCGGTAAAAATTAAAATTATTATTTCTACAACCATTAATCAAAATGAAAACAATGAATCTCGTCAATTGAGTTTTAATTGCCCCATCTTCTGGCAATTAAACTAAGTGCTTTTCTCCAAGTCCTCAGTCGCAACCCTATACAACTTTTGAATTTCAAATAGAAACATATACTAGGTATGTGGGGTCTCGTTGGAAAGCTCACGAAAGATAGAATCCCACCATAATCGTTGTTTCTTTTATTTAGTGGTTATTAGAAGAAACACAAAAGTCTGTTTCTCAACCAATGAGTGAGATGCTGAAACACTTATAGCAATAAAATTGAACATTTTCTTCAACCCCTTAGCCGAAACCCTACCCAACACCTCACGGAAAAAGAAAACTTAGCATAATCATTATGTTATTTCAGTCTCGTGATTATCAGGAACTTAAGGAATGCCAAAAAGTTTGTTCCTACAATCGAAAATCAATTAACATGTTTCATCATTTTTATTTTGTTATTGGTTGCAAAAGTTTTCATTTAATTTTTTTGAGAAACTTCTCTTCTTTTGATTACAACTAAAATAGAAGAATAACGAAAATTACGGTTGAAATCCATTTTCCCTGAGCTCGAACATGATGAATACATGTTTGTAACTATTTAAAAAACAAAAGTTACATACAGTTGCCGATAAAGAGATGAATAAAAATATTCAATTTTGTTGCAAAGAAATAAGTTCAATGAATGAGTTACGTGTTTCAGTTTCTTAATTTTGAGTTATTGATTGAGAAACTACTTATTCAATTGCTTTCAAGAGATATTTTTTCGTTTCTTCACATAACCACAAAATAAAAAGAAAAACAAACCAGCACATTCATGATTCACTTTGAAAAACGGAAGTTGAATGGGGTTGAAGGAAATTACTCAATTTAATAGCCAGAAAATGAGGGTGCAATAATTGATTGACGATTTCCAGCATTTAAATTTTGAGTTATTGGTTGAAGAAGTAAGTAAGTACGCTGCTTCGGCGATTGTCGTAGGTAGCTGCTAGGGTTCATTAACCTACCTGATGAGTCCGACCCTAGCAGTGGGACGAAACAATCACTCCAAGAGCACGCCATTCTTCAAATGGCGTGAACTCACCCCAGCAGTGCCGCCAAAGTGGTGACCCCGACGTGATGGGGGAGGGCCGTCTTAACGACGTATCCCAGAAGACCAGACCGGTTGAGACAATAGCTCGCTCACAATGCACGCTCCCATCTCTGGTATTTCTGACGCTACTCTAGACGCCCTTTCCCATCTTCGTAAACGGCGGTACCCTGCCTACCGTATCGCATCGCTTCCCCAGTCAGCGCCGCTGGTGGGGGAGTGTTGTGGCGGCGTAGTTGCACCCATGGTAGAGGAATACTTCATCTCACCATGATGGTACCAAGGGTAGCCAAACGATGGCATCACTGCGCACGACGGTTGCGATCACAGGGTAGATTATACGTCTATTGCGGTGCAGCATACGCCAAACGATGGCGCCACCGGCGACGCAACACTCTATACCCTCGACGTAACCGGCGTTTATAGCAGGCACAAACTACGCTGCTTCGGCGATTGTCGTAGGTAGCTGCTAGGGTTCATTAACCTACCTGATGAGTCCGACCCTAGCAGTGGGACGAAACAATCACCCCAAGAGCACGCATTTCCTCAAATAGCGTGAACTCAGCCCAGCACATACCGCCAAACATCCTCATGTTATTATTATATACAGGGTCCTGCAATAGTGCGTTAGGCTTCCCATAGCTGCCACACCAGATGTTTTAGAAATTTAGTTGACGAGCATTTCCTTTGTACATTTCAACAAATGAGTGATTTTTTAAATGGAACACCCCTTATATTTTTGCATATTTTCAATGCTCTTCACTATCTCTACCATGATGCAAAATATTAGGGATATTTTTCCAACGGTACGGATCTTATTCAGGAAAAACTGCAAAATTTCGACGAAGCAGTAGTTCGGTAAAAGCCCTTTACCGATTTACAGAAGCGATAGAAACATGAATTTGATCCGATTTTCTTTTAACTTTAGAATCTGCCTAGTCATCGTTACCAAATGATCAACCTCTCTTATACAGGGTGTCCGTTATCAATGTCCAAATATGAAGAATTTCAAATTGTTTTTTCCTGATTTTTTCAAATGTAACACCCTGTGTTTTTTCCATGATGATGTACACAGTTTAAAATCTTACATTTTTTTAGATGTAACGAAAGGGAAAATAGCCCTTTTGGTTACTCCTGAAAAAATGTAAGATTTTAAACTGTATACATCATCATGGAAAAAATACAAGGTGTTACATTTGAAAATATCGAGAAAAAACAATTTGAAATTCTTCATATTTGGACATTGATAACGGACATCCTTGTATAAGACAGGTTGATCATTAAGGAACGATGACTAGGCAAATTCTTAAGTTAAAAGAAAACCGGATCAAATTCATGTTTCTATCGGATCTGGAAATGAAAAAATGGAAGGCAAACAATGTTAAAACATTTTTTTTTCAATAAAGTACATGACAGAAAATACCCAAGAATATGTACTCATTGATAGTTACACAGTGGTGGTAAATTAACAATATAAAGAAAGATAAAGAAAGTATAACTTTGCATTCACAAAACAGATTGAAAGACAAAAAAACAATTCTATACTCAACTATAATTCATAAAGAAATGCCTCAGTACCAGAAAAACTCTCCAATGATTTTGAAAAATGATACACATTATAAAGAGGTTTCATCGTTTTTACAAATTTCCACCTCATTTGAGAGTAATTTGACCATTTGTTTTCTGGTTCTGATTTTAATTGTCATACTTTTAATTTCAATTCAGGATTTTGACGTCATTCGAAACCGTAAACATTCCGGACCGTTTTTAGTTCTGAAAAAAGATATCGCTCCGTGGAAAACATCCTGTATTTGGAGATATAATAACCGAGTTTTTGTTCGCTAGTACCGATAAGCCAGAGTCAAGACATTTTCATCGACGCGAATATTACCCATTTTCCGATATTCCGTTTCCAACCCCTCCACCACCGGTGGGTATAAAAAAATGTCCCCCCCTCCACAGGTCAATTCATTTTGATCATTCTGTACCCAGTATTCGATTCGTTAATGGATAGTGATTCTGTACTTAGTGGCTATTCAAATTCTGTAGATTCATTCTAGTTAATTCTTTTTATCAATGTTGATTTGGAGTGTTCTCCAAAGCCATAATTCTGCTATCATTCTTTTTTTTACCGTCATAGTAAATTGCGAGTCCACCGGTGCGCCGAGTGCAAAAGCAATTGTTGAAACCGACCCTCAAGACGAGCCGTCCAGAGTCAAGAGGTAAGACAGCACTCTGTACTATTATATCTGGAAACCTCAGCTTTCCCCTTCACCCATTCTTCGCCACAATTTATGTTCTACCCCTACTATTTTACGACTCTCTGCTGGTGTGAAAACCCGGAGGGAACAGGGCGCACTCAGGGGTGAACCACCTTTCCATTTTTTCCTTAGTTGCCAGTGTCCACCTCTACTGTTCCTACCAATCTCTGCTGGTGAACCTGAGAGGAACAGAAAGCACTCTCAAGTGAACCGCCGTGTTTCTGTGCCGTCATCTTCAAACCCTACCCCAGCTGAGTTCATTGTGCGTAAAGTGTGAGTCTTGGTTCTGGAGGCGAACAAGTCCGTAACACGTAACACCACCGTGGTGCGTTTAGATACCCTTTTTTTCCGTTCAGCGCACTCCGTGAATTCACCACCTTTGCATTGCTGTTTGCAGCTATCTAATTTCGAGAAAAAACCCTGTAATAATATGTGTAGATTGATTGATTTATTTCATCTCCCTGTAAATAGGTGGAGTTTTTAGAGTTATGTAATGGTGCCTATTGTGTTCCTTATTGCGAAACAACTAATAAACTTTGTGAACTCGGAATTTCCCTAGTTATCGCCACCCGGGTACGTTTGCTATTTTTCCTTTTACTTTTAAAGAATAACTGGCGCTCGAGACAACCGAGCAAACGATACAATATTAATAATATTGAACCTTGTTAAGTGTGCAAAATGATGTTGTAGGAAGTGAACAAAACAAGGACTGGTTGCAACCAAAAATCTGGATCTCGAACTGATACAAGTAGTAGTGAGGGATATTTTTCCCAAAGCATTGTTGTCTTATGAATTTTCCATATACCCTATCTAATGAACCAGCACATTCCAGATAGTTCACTTTGCTTGCCTCAAACTGATATACATACATATATTTTCGGAAATCGCGCATCGATCTGACTCAAATGCGTCTGTCGAACCGTCGTTTGTCATGATAACAATAGCCAACTGTTTTTTTTTCAATGTTAGGTAACATATTATGAAAACCATCGTAGACGGAACTGACAATATCTTATCTTTTACCTGTTCTGTTAATAATAGTATTAGCCTACAAAATCAGTGAATGCTGAAGATGAAAATTTTGTGCGTTACTAACACTGTATAAACTATACGAACCGATTTTTTCACCTCTTTCATTAAAAAAATAATCTTTGAAATTCGTGATTGTTTTTTTAATGACTTCAGAAATATTGTTGAGATTCTAACCAAAAGAATTGTGGGCTCATAAATTATACAGGGTGAGTCTTTGACTTATACCTTTGAGTATTCAACCCAATCAAAGGTTTAATACTCAAGGCTTATACATATATTTCATCATTAGATTCTTGTCAAAATAAACACTTTTTTTTTATTTTTTCTGATTCAGCCTAAATAAAAAAGATAATAAATCAAATGAGCTACTGAAATTACGTTGGCCAGACATATTGAATATTATTCTCTTGATTTGAATTTAATTTTCCATAATAATAATAAATTTAGCTTGCAACCACATTTATTATCTATGCGTATTCATCTCCAATATGTAAAAGAATTTATTATCGTTATTTATTTCATGTCGTAACATTGGCAGAGTCTTTCCCTTTCTCTATGGTCTAAAAGTTACCAGATTCAAACATAACCCATTCAACCTTTCTTTCGATATCAGCTCTGAACATTCAAATGTTCTTTTTGTTTCATAGGTCAACAAACAAAGAACACCATAATGACAACAAAATTCCTTTCAAAATAAACAGGCTAAATCGATGACACTACACATTCACAGTACCTACCCAATTTTTCGAATTCCATGAATATTTTTTATTTTTGAATATCAAATTACTCGAAGAAGGCGCATTAAACGAGAAAAGGAATGAAGAATACTTTTATTTTCCAAAATGGTCCAATATTTATTCATCTCGCTTTTGAGAGTTGAGTTCTTTGAATTTCTTGTTTCTTGTATTTTTAAGATTTGGGTGGAATTTTGTGTTCGTGAAAGATTCATCATATCGATTAAAAACTACTATATGTTCCGAAAATCATTCCATTCGATGAAATTGTTCATAAGATATTACTGACAATTACATTTTTTCTTTCTTCTCAATCGAGCCAAATTGGAAGAAATGAGAGATGAAGTGTTTCTTTTGACCCGAAGGAATCTTTTTTAGAAATAGATGTAGAAAGTCAAAGATTAATATCCTTTTCTAGAGGTCATTGATCTTGAAATAAAGGATTATATGGAGTTTTACACAGGGTGTTTCAAAATTCAGTGCTTTTGCACTGAATTGCCTTAAAATCATTATTTTAAGGCGGAAAGTTCATATAAATAAAGGCCCCCCAAACGCTAAGTTACGGAGCTACAGGATGTTAAATGTTTTTTCAGTTTTTCTATATAGCTCCTGCAGTTTTCGGCGTATTTGGCTTAAATTTGAGACTTTCATTAAGCTAAAGATTCTACATAATCGGATGTGCCAAATAATAATGAATATCTACAACGTGATATTTTTCCGCAGTCATTTTCCCTCCACCATCCCAGGATATTTCCGACGTGAGGTACTGGTGTATTCCAAAACTATATCTCCTGACATTTGTTCATGTCCCTTACCATTTTCAAGAAAATTGCTGCTGAACAAAGGCTGCTATTATCAAATAGAAAAACGTATTGACTTGGATTTTTTACAAAAGAAGTTGGAAATTATTCACTCCTTCTGTCAAATATTTCGAAAATTGCAGAAACTATAGAGGAAAAAAACTTGTAGCATCCTCTATACCTCAAATGTTAGGACCTGCACGTCTTTCTTTCATATGAAATTTTCTTGAATTGGGTCCACGAATCGTCCTCCTCAATTTAAGCATGGCTTTATTAAAAAGATCATGAGAGTAAACTCTCATATATGATGGTCGACTATTATTCCATTTACGGTGTGAAAACACGTCAGTAAGTGATACTATCCAAGAGCTCATATTTCACATCACGAAAGATAAAAACCTTTTAACAGAGAAAAACTTACCACTAAACAGTCTTCGTAGTCATCAGTCATTTCATCTGATGATTTGAACATTTTTTTATGGGCTTTCTTGAATTCGTCCATCAGTTTGCAATGTTGACTCTGCTTATCTGGACTGAATACATCTACAATCTTCTTCATCTGCAATTGCTCGTCGATGGAAGGTTTACTCTCCAATTTTTTCTTCTGGAATATAATATGATCATTCATCAATCGGGGTATGACCATCATTTTTGCGATATTAATACAAAGGGTGTTCTAAGAGGTTAGTGTTTTTTTTCAAGAAGATATAAAAGTGATAGAAATAAGTTATTTCCCCAAAAATCGCTTGAATAGAATATTGAAGATAGTTGGGCTATCAACTCCTTCCCCTTCAAGTCTGATGCGGTTTCTTTAAATTCCAAATATAGGTCTGATTCTTTCTGTGGAACAAGCACGATTTTTTTTTCTAAATCGTACAGTACAAAGTTATTGAATATACATACATGTTCCTATGGTTCAAAAATTATACGATTCATATTGAATTGAAAAAAAAATTGCTTTCATCTATATAGGGTGTTTCAGAAAGCCCAGGCGTGATCTCACTCTCATATTCCAAATATAGTAAGTCTTTGCCTTATACATATATTTCAACAGTAGAATTTTGAAATCAAAGAAATACTTTTTTCCTTTATCATTTCTACCAATTTCGAGATGGAGAGAAGATATAAAGAAGTATCAATGGAAAAAAGCCCTTCAGTATCAAAAGCTTATTCTGTAAACAAACTTGTCATCACTACACTATTCAGGAGGAGGCAGGGTTTTTTTACTGAGGTTTTTACCTAAGCTTTTGTATCATACGCCGAATTGTAAGTTGTAAGGTACCCCGTCACACTAACTTCCGTTAGAACTTATACATATGCTAAATTGTTTGATAACTGAAAATGTATTGCTGACATTCGAAAGAATATATATATACCAATTTGGCCTTGTTAAAAACATACAGCCATTCTAAGTTATCATAATGAGATATAATGATGCCACCCCTGAAAAAATCCCTTCAAAATAACAAGATAAATATATAACAATATACAGGTTGAGTCTTTGACTCGTACAAATATTTTAACAGTAGGGTTAGGTCCAAAAAAACACTTTTTTCTTCTACCATTTTTTCAGAATCGGCTGCGTATAAAACAAAGGCATAGAGACATGGGCTGAGCATTCCCTTTCCATCTGTGCATGAAATACAGCCAAAAAACGTGACAGGAAGAAACTGAACATCAGGTCAGATAGTTGATAGAATTGCACAGATATTTTTTATTTTTGAATATCATGCAAATTACTCCGAGGAAATATAAGGAATACTTTTACTTTTCAAAATGGCCAAATGGTCATAGTGACAATAGACAATTCAATTTACTTTCTTGGCTTCTTTGAATTTCTGGTATTTTTTTTATGGTATATAATGGTCATAATGAACTGCAGATCTCCGTTTAAAACAAAACTTTTGCACAAAAATTATGTATTATTATGCTATACGAAACAAGGGCTTTACAATTCCACGAAATAAATATGAACTAATGACAACTTTCAAACCTGACTAAGATAACTCAATATTTGGAAAACTAATGAAAGGCAAAACCTATTCCCTTAAATAAAAGAGACCAAAACTTTAGATATTAAAATATGATAATTAAGTGGAAAACAGTCAGATTTCAAGGAAAACTCCTTAATTTTCGCCCAATATTTCGACACTGTTTATCGTCCCTTCATGCAGTAGAAGAGAAAGAATGCTAGAAAAGGAAGTTGACACACTATTTTGAGATTGCAATCAAGAGATGTTAATCAAACTAGAAGACTTAAAAATTATATAGTTATGGCGTTACCATTGTAAAATATGTATTTTGTTGGACATGTTCAATATCAAATTATTTTTTTTTGATTATAGTACCGAATAATTGCACAACAATGAAATGTGATAGTAATTAAATCATTTTTTATTACTTAAGTGGACAGTAGTTTTGCCTTATATAATTAGATCTATATTTGCTTGGATAAAAAGGTTGTGGGTCATTATTTGCTGTTCAAATCAAGAGAAACTATCACTAACTATTACCAACAACTACAACAACAATGTTAGCGTTGTACTGCGCTGTGCATTAAAATGAAAAGGGACAAAGACACAGCAAGATCATTTCGCGGCAGTGCGATCCTCAACCGGTCAAAACATACTCAAAGAGGTTCTAACCATATCCCGTATTCTCTATTATTAAGCTGCATTCACAATCAATTCGCGGGCCGAAGTGCACTTCGGCACGGAAGCTTAGCATATGGCCAGAGACAAACTTTTTTTTGTTTGTCTCTGATATGGCGTTCTCTGTTACCATTCATAATGAAATTCAAGACTAGTATGGGATTGGAAATTGACAAAATTTCTTGCAAGCTGCAAACTATTACTTTGGCAAGGAATTTCGTGCCGGCTATGGATGATGCTAATGCTTATGTTTTGATCAGTTACGTGTTTAATTCATTTGAGTATTTTGTCCGAAGTTTATTGCGAATGGTAAATTCCGCGCCAACTTTCGTACCGAAGTGCACTTCGACCCGCGAATTTATTGTGAATGCAGTTTTACTTCCGACTACAACTTCTTCTGTGCACTTACAACAAGTTTGAGGATAAGGATCATTAAACGAATCGAGGTTCTCAAAATACAAAACGTCACCAGATGCTTAATTAAATAAAGTGGTCTATATACACAAACGAAATTATTTACACACCTCATTCCGCCTCTGTATCTCCATCGACAAAGCACTAGACAAACTGCAAGAAGCTAAACTATTTCTACTACCAGCTTCTCCAAAACTGAAAACACTATTGCTGGAACTAGCCAAACCATTTTCCGAACCATAACTGGAATCTTCTACATCACTTCTATGAACGTCAACCACTACAGTTTTAGTTCTTTGTGCGTCATGCCCATGAGGTATCAACTCCTGCTTTTGCCTGCCAATAGTGCCGTAATCATTTTCTATTACCTGACACTCATCACTGCCGTTGTTACTTATTATCGTTGCATTTTCGGTCAGATTTATGATGGTTGGCTTGAAGTATGGCTTTTCTTGTTCTTCCAAATCATCCCATTCTATGTTGTTCCATTGAGAAGTGCACTTCAAGCGGTCTAGACGGTCTTCCAAGTCGAAGTTTTCTTCTTTGACGATGGATAAGCGTTTGGAATCGGACCATGACGGGCTTTGGTCACCTGTAACTGAGCTGGCAGAGCTGTTGTAACCGCTTGATTCTCCTGGGAAAAGTTCTGAACCAGCTCCTTTTCGAACAATTAGGTCCAGCTGCCTGGACATTTTCATTAAGTTGACAGCCTGAAATCAATATTATGATATTATTATAACGTCTATTCAATCTTTTTTTGTCAAACTATGATCATTTGATTTGAAGGAGATAAATATAGTGATCGTATTGTTTTCTATTGTATTTATTCAAACACTGAATTTTCGAAGTTTACGACAACTATTTTTGACACATGTGCTAGCATCAAAGTGAGTATAATTTATTTTTTAACCCATTGGCATTTTTCGTAGCTAGTTACGAAAGCTTAAAATATTTCGCAACTGTCGATGAAGCAATACTTGGTCCCATAGCAACGAAGTAAAAAAGAAATATCTCCGAACTCACTAGACTAAATGATTCAAGAGGAGTCTAGGAGGGACGCTCGTATGAAAGTTTTTGGTTTTTTAAAAATGAATTCAAATTTTGTCACATCCTATTCAAAATCAGAAAAAATATTTTGCGAATCACGATGGAAACACTATTTGTCATAACTCACTTGCTTTTGCGCAACTCACTTCGATCGTTGCAGAAATACGCTCGTTACAAAAAATAATGCTTTTCCTAATTGGTTCCACAAATAACTATTATATTAGAAATCATATACATGTCTTATTAACTTTCGGATGATAGTCATTTTTGTGATCCAGCATCTGCCGTAAAAAAAGGATGTTTTTTTTTATCATTTGCAATGTACGAAATGAAAATAACGCATGACTATAAGGATAATAATTTCGCGAACGAGAATGTGATGAATTGGATTGATGGAAAAATGGTTTGAATGTGAAAAAAGCAGAAAAAAAGAAATGAATACCATGAATTACAGTTCGAAACTGACTAATTGTTTTTTTAAAACTGATAAATTCAACAAACTGTAATCGATCCAATAAATAGTAATTGATAATATTTAATGAGATTTGTGATGATTGGAGGTCGAGTAAAATTTATTTTACATAGGTATCTTTTTATGATACTAATATTTCCTTCAATTATTTGCAGAAATCCCTCGAATGCTAGCTTCTATTGCCTGATACATATTGCGTTCAATCACATCTCAGTGATTTATTGATGTTTATTTTTTCAAGTACGAAGTACAGGGTGGGCAAAATTCATTATTATCTACTGAGGGGATCTCGAGAACTATAGCAGCTAGATAAAAACTGATGACACATTATCTCATTTTTCCTGACTAATTAAAATCTGAAATTAGAACCGGCCTATCGTACTCGAAAATTATTGTAACATACTACAGGCACTTTTTTATCAGTATTCCCAATGTAATACATATTATTGAATTTTCCAGTACAGCCATTTTGAAAATATGACAGAGATTTCTGATTTTTTTAAAATTAAATTAGATATAGTTGAAAATTCTTTCATCTAGCTTGAAATTTTTTGCTGATTTCAAAAATGTATCGCATGTAAGCATTCACCTGAATATTTCATGTGAAAAAATATGAAATTTTCCCTAATTTCCCCTTTCACTATTGAAAAGGTGATCAGTATAAAGGCTTCATAATAGAGTCTGTTAAATATTCATTTATCTTTCATGGACTCGATACTCTGAATCATTTTTTCTATGGATCTATTCCTTCCAGAGCGAAATCTTTCATGAGATATTATTAGAAGAAAAATTCGATCCAGTAACCTTTTGTCTGAAAGGAACTAGTGAATTAAGTATTATTTCATTAAAAGAAAATCAATAGCAGCATAATTCACATCGGCAATGCCATACGTACGTAGTGAGAAATAGATGAATGCATCTTAGCTTCAGCTGAAGATGTTTTACAATAAGAACAATATGATATTCGAACTTCTCTTAGAAAAGTGTCTGTAGAATGTAACAATAATTTTCGAGTACGATTTGAAACAAGCGAGAAATTCAATATTATTGAAAATGGCAATTTTTCAATTTTGTGTTCAACTCAAAATCTAAAAATGAATGTCCGGTTTAGTTTTCAGATTTGGATTAGTCAGGAAAAAAGAGCTAGAGATGAATATGTCAGCCGTTTTCTTCTAACTGCTATAGTTCTCCGCGATCACCTCAGTATAGTACGAATTTTGTACATTTCAGATGAATTATATAGAATAGAGTTAAAAGTAATGTACAACATTCAAATCTTCGGTTTTATTTTGGTAGAAAAATTCAGGTGGTTATTATTTCAAATCACTAAACTTTTCATGTATAATTGAAGAAGTGTTTGTCATGCACCATCCACGAGGGGTGCTTGTTGAGTTTTGTGCCAGAAAAGACGCCTAGTTGCAGGGGATGATTTCGTAATTGATGAGGGTTTTATCAACCCTTTTTTTTATCACAAGGGCGATGTTTCTATAGAAAACATATTGAATTAATTTTTCAACTTTGATCATAAATTTTGAGGAGATCTTTGACATACATTCTCATAGGGGAGTAATTGATGAATTATCTGAAATAAAAATCGCAATAACAAAGATTATTGAACATGCAATTTACACGTTATTCTATTATTTACTATCCAAACGAAAAGACATATTCAGGAGACTACCTCAACAACATCAAGCATTTCTCAGAGTAGGGAGTTCGACTCTCAATGAAGTTTCACTGATTTTTTTAAATTCATTTTGCAATCTGGAATGTTTCGACATACAAATTCAAAAATTATGGGCCTAAGAACACAAGCTGTGTCATGTTTTTTTATTATTTCAGATATTCGAACGGGACATTTGAATGGCTGTAAAAACGAAACCGTTTGATATTTTTCGATTCTGTTTTGATATTCGTGTTAGGTATGAAAGTAAGTACAATCGTGAAAAATTTCATCAATTTCGAGTGAAATTTTTTTTTCGCTGTAGACATGTAAAAAAAAAGTTGTGTTCGATTTCTGAAAAAATTTTTTCACAGATATCCTTTAAAAATTGTGTTAATTCAGGAAATGAAAATCAATTTGGCAACCGAAAAAAAAAATCACGAACATTGCAGGTTTTCCGTCATTTTGTAATTTTTTTTTCGGTGCTCTACACCATTTCTGAATGAAGCATCCAAAAATACTACGATATGACAAGAAACCATTACTTCCAGTCTTATACATAACCGACCACACTCAATATAATATCGCTCGAAAATGACATTAAACACCGTGTATCTCCCTTATGCTTCGAAAACGGGAAATATTTCATAAGAAAAAAATGATTCTCCCGATGTTCTCTACACGTCATATGAGTTTGTCCAGTTTATGATGAAACACCCTGTATATGACCAGAGAATAAATTCAAATTCAATAAATTCAACCCATTCATTAATCATCCCTATAATCGAGAAAGCGTCAATAGAAAAACCTTATCAATGACCAAATAATTCTCATCAACAAAAAGTCTATAAAAAAGTTGCCTACTTAATTCTAAATAAAAATCCAACTATTCTAGCATTTTTCTAAAAAAAAAAAAGTTGAAATAACGAATATATAAATCTTGTGCATTACTTTCTGCTCAGTCTGTATACTATCCTCAATATAATTTTCCTTCGTAACAGCACTTATTTTAAACCTTGTGTTCTTGTGTCTTCTGTTAATTAATATTTTTTTCGAAAAAGCATATCATCATTTTGTAATATTACAGCATACTGATCACGTATAATTTTGCTCGAACCTTTGACATATATATCATAAATTTGATGGAATAGAAAGTATTTTGTATTCGTATCTTTGTATATTTTTTCTTCACGATTCAAGAATATTTCTCGTAAATTCTTCTCCAAATTGAGAAAATGATTTATTTACCTCATTGAATGGTATATCACTAAAATCCACATTATTGCAGACAAGAATTTGGTCACCAGGTCTCAGCCCCGCTTCCCTTGCTATTCCTCCTTCTTTGGTGAATTGAACAAAGATTCCAGGTTTCCATTCGGGTCCTTTACATATACTGAAAAAAATTCCAGTAAATAAGTGATAATTTGGGATATAGCGTTACAAGTGGGTAGTGTAGTTTCATGTAGAACATACAACAAACAAACATAACTCGAAAAAGGCAATGTAATAAAATTCGGACCTATTGGACCAAGTGTGATGAATTGCAAAAAAATTCAACCAATAATTGTACTATCATGTAGGTACTGAATTTTTGCAGGTGGGTTTGGCTGGTGCGGCTTTGAGTGAGTATCAGTTTGTTCTAAAATATGTTTCACTCCTCAACTTTTTACTGTCAGAAAGCTGGAAAGGCTGTTGTAGGGAATGTACTAGATTTTTATACCAAGTTCCATCGACTTATCTAGTTGTTTAAAAAAAAAAGTTGGGAGGATGGACAGAGTTTTTTAATTTGCTTTTGGATTTTTCAATGGTCGATTTCAAAAAGTTCATTATTGGGAATAAAATTGGAAAATCCAATAGGTATGCTTCTATATTTTTGGGAATTGATGCTTACCCACATCCTAGTTTTGATCTAGGCGATACTGCTATTGTCATCCTCACATCGTGCATTTTCTCAAGGAAAGGTGATAGCCTCATTGAGCTGGTATCTGTTATAATCTGCCAACTAAGTGCATCCGATTTTTTTCTGCGAAAATACGAATCTAGTTAGAACTGTGAGATAGGTTTCCATCGTCGAAAAGCCTGATATAATTGGATGATTCCAGACTAATAAATAATTTGCTAGGAGTAAATGAAAGTTGAGAAAAAAATTAATTCGTGATTCCTTGATAAAAAAAAGTGTGAGTCTTCTATATGAACTTTTTTTTGGGCAGTTCCTGCTTACATACAGCTTCTTAGTTATTGCACCTGAAAAGCAATTTTCAATATTTTTGTTAGAAATCAGAAAACTAATGAAATTTTGGTTTTGTTTCGCTTTAATTGAAGGGGTAGAAGAAGACACCACTAAAATTTGTATCGTGAGAAACTAGTAGGTGGATAGGGAAACACCATCTAATTTTGTTCATTCCTTTCTCGATCTAATAGAATGGTCTGCTCAATTTCATTTCTCTAAGTTCTATGCTTTCTAAGGAAAAAACATTGCTTTTCCAGGTGCCTTATTCAGGGGGTTGTATCTAAGCAGGGTCTGCTTTATATAAAAGAATCACACTATTTTTCAACAAGTACCTAATCAACCCCAGTGTACAGTTACCGGAAAATTTTAATCCTCCATTATTTCCCTCAAAAATTAGTTTTAAATTTTAAAGGGCCATCCACATAAATGGACGTTTCTGCAACTGAACTCTAATAATATTTGAATATTAGGGCATTGTCTTCAACTACAGAAAAAAGACTAGAAGAAAGCGCAGGAATGCAATAAAATTCAAAATATACTTACTCTTTAACAGGAATCATGCTCACTCCTGAAAAAAAAATAGTATCAAAATGTAATTCAACTGTAGAATTTGTTCATATCATATAATGGATTCGAAGATTACCCTGATATATTTCAACGATAGTCATATATAACAATCAGATTATTTGCTGTATACCTCTTGGGAAAACGATTTAAATTTTTATTATCAATGCTCATATATGAGGTGTAGCGTTTCATGTTTCATTTACCTCCTACATCGAAATAAAGGAATAGACGGAAACAAATATTCTAAAAAAATTTTTTTACCCTCTTTGATTTCAAGTGAGAATAGTTTATTGTCGGTCTGAAGATGTGAAACTATTAGCTTCTACGAAACCGGCCACCTTATTAAATAACTATTAGAAAGAAGAATATTAGTTTCATTCCAGAAATTCTTTAGCTTCCTACTTCGACTAATGAGCGGATTAAGTTTTTCCTGGTTGCCGAATTTGATGCTACTGGAACAAAAAGAGGGTGCATCGAGAGAGACGAAGCGAGGGACGTGGCTTAAGTCATGTAGTAATGGATCCGACCTTTAGTACTAGGAAATTGTCTGATGTATCTGGTGTTTCACGCACTACAATTCTGAGAATCCTTAAACAATATAAATTCCATCCTTATAAGATTGGTTCAGGAACTGAATGAGGATGTTCCCGATCGCCGACTTCACTCTATGAAGTGGCCAGTCAAATTATTAACGGTAAGCAAAACTATACATTTTCGATATCTGTTTTTCGGACAAGTGTTTATTTTATCTTAGCGGTATTGTAAACCAGCACGGATGGAACCTCCAGTTCTAAGATTCCAAGCAGAGACGAATGGCTCCGTTACAAGAAATTCTATCTACAAGGACCTTGCTGGTTTACTGATGGCTCCAGAACCAGTCAGGGATTTGGAGCTGGAGTCTACAGTCGTAGACCGCCGACTGAACTCAGTGCCAGTCTGGGAAAGTAGGCGACAGCATTTCAGGCAGAAATCTTCACCATTGATCTATGCGCCAGCCATTTGCTTAACATTGGTTGGGCGGGCAGGTTAATAAAAATCCTAACGCATAGTCAAGCTGCGATTAAATCTCTCGCAGCAGACAAATGCAACTCGGCACAGGTATTTGAATGCAGATCTAAACTCTCCAAATTGGGAAGTTTAAACAGACTGCAATTGATTTGGGTATCTGGACACTCCGGCTTCAGAGGCAACGAAGTATCGGATGCTTTAGCCAGAAAAGGCGCAACCTCAGCGCTTATTGGCTCGGAACCAGGTATAGGAATTTCCAATTCCTTAATCAGGGACCGGAACAACAGCTGGATAAGGCAAAAGGTCCTGGAGTACTGGCGCAACCGTCCTGGACTGCGTCACTCGCAGGGCTATTTCAGTGCCTCCCAGCCCATACACCAGTCGTTGGCTAGGATTTTCTAGAACAAATCTTAGATCTATAATGGCGGCTTTCACAGGACATTGTAGACTCAGAGCCCATCTTAAAAAGCTTAGCATCGTCAATGACCCCCTCTGCAGACTCTGCTTAGAGGAGGACGAAATTGAGCATATCCTCTGTGACTGCCCGGCGGCAGACAGGGTCAGACATGGAGTATTTGGTTCTCCGAAGATGATCCTAGAGGAACTCAAGAATCACTCCCCCTCCGACATCATCTCCTTTTTGGGCAGGATGGGACTGGAGGTAGAGATCTAGCTCTACGAGCTTGCCTGTGTGCTACAATAGACCGCTTGGTCGCAGTGGCAGGTTTGGTTTATCCGTCCAACACACCCAGCAATCAATAATCAGTAATCAGTAAACCTGCATAACTGTCGCTATTGGTCAGATGAAAATCTAAGATTATTTCGTGAGGTGAATACTCAGCTTCCCCAGAAATGTTTGGGCTGGTATTTATGAAAATCATGCATAATCGGTCTTTTTTTACACCCAGTAATCTCACTGGCCAAATTTATTTAGATCTATTGGAGAACGCTATTTGTCCAGCTCTCATGGAGAATGCAAAAGACCATAAAAAACGATCATTTTCCAACAAATTGGCGCACCACCTCATTTCGCTCAACCGGTGCGTCAGTTCTTAGATGAAAATTTCCCTCACGCCTGGATTGGAAGAAAGGGACATATTGAATGGCACCTCATATCACCTGATCTGGCTCCACTGTATTTTTTTCTATGGGGTCTCCTGAAATCCAAGATTTACGCTACTCAGTCTGAGTCACTGGATAATTTGCGAACTCAGATCGTTAATGAATGCATCCAAATTAGACCAGAATTCTTGAGTAATGTACAAGGTGGGCGAAATTGGTGATACCTGAACTACAACTTTTTAACCCAACGAGATAGAGGAAAATGAATGTACCATTCTTGTCGTCTTTTTTCGAGAAACTTATAATGCCATCAACTGCATTCCTCTATCTTCTTTTGTTTTCGAGTTATAGGCCAAAATTGAAATTTGGACGATTTCAACTTTGATCATTATCTCCGTTCCTGTTGGAGCTAGGATGTTGAAATGAAAACATTATACAGACTTTTTTTTATAGCAATCCAGTGGCGTACTATGATTTTTTCCTACAGGTATATTTGCTGAGCTACAACATGAAGTTGTGTTTTTTCTTTTGGAAACGGTCGTTTAAAATGACCTAGAAAGAATCGCCATTTTTTTTCCGTTTCAGAAATATATCATACATCTACATCGCCCTCAGATTCGTTCAGATATTATGAAAAATACAGTTTGTATTCATGTAAAATTTGAAATGAAGAGTATTATGGAAGCGGAATTATAGATTTATTTTTCAAGAAATCACAAATCTCGTAAGTTTCGAATATTTCCACAATGCCGCCAATAATGACTTCGAATTCTAATAAATGACAGTTGTTCTAAACCGAGATCAAACCATGGAGGATTGAATCAAGTATTCAAAAGCTAAATAATATTTAAACCATGCGTAGAGAAATACTATTGTGTGATTCAGCCTACTTAACACTCAATCATTTGAAATTCACATATAAACTATGTTTTTCATAATACCTGAACGCATCTGAGGGCGATGTATGATGTATGATATATTTCTGAAATGGAAAAAATGGAGATTCTTTCTAGGTCATTTTAAACTACTGTTTTCATAAGAAAAAACATAACTTTATATTATGGTTCAACAAATAATCTTGTAGGAAAACATCATAGTACGCCACTGGATAGCTATCAAAAAAGTGCCTGTATAATGTTTTCATTTTAACATCCTAGTACAAACAGAAACGGAGATAATGACCAATGTTGAAATCGCCCAAATTTAAATTTTGGCCAATAACTCGAAAACATAAGAAGATAGAGGAATGCAGTTTATGGCATTATTAGTTTCTCGAAAAAAGAAAACATGAATGATACATTCATTTTCCTCTATCTCGTTGGGTTAAAAAGTTGTAGTTCAGGTATCACCAATTTTGCCCACCCTGTACATGAGAGTTCTCAGCAAAAATTATATTATTGCATGAAAGTGAATGGTGCCCATTTCCAGCAATATAAACTAATCACAAAACTTGGTACTCTTTCGCTATTATACCTGTCATATCGTTGTCGATGGAAATTTTTGTATCAGATGCTACTTCGATAAGTTCTTCAACATCAGATATCGCAATACCCCTAATCGCTATTCAAAATTAAGGGGTTCCAGTTATGGGGATGCGTAAAATTTCGAGGCGAAAAAGTTGCTCCCCCTCGAAACAGAAAATGACCGGTCCGAGAGAATTTCCATTTTCATTTCAAAGCCGGAAAATCGAGGTTACGAGTTTTCGTTGGACACTGTATTACATCTGATGCCCAAATGAATCTAAAATTATGGTGTGGTTAGATCAGATGCTAGATGAACATTCGCTCAGCTTAGCTGTATCGCTTTGCTGATAGCGCTGGATTCGTCTAACAATTGTGGAGTAAAAAATTTTTTTTATTGGGGAAACAAATCAACCTAAAATTATTGCCAGAAAAAATCGTAGATATGCAATTGTCACGCCTAAATGCGTTTCCTGTTTTATTCAATCATGATGAAAGGAGAAAATGAAACAAACTTAGTAGCATTTTTGATTCAGTAATGAAATATAAATAATATCAGTTTTCCAGTAAATACTGAAATTCCGTTCGAACAATGTCTCGAGAGCAATGTACGATAAATTCAGCCAGGCAGAGCAAAACCGAATTACATAAATCTCTTGGAGAATAATAGGTAACTATGATACCAAATAGTGCATGATATGCTTTGTTCTTTTAAACTCTATACATTTCGGAATATTACGTACCTACGCTATTGATACAGTCCAGATTTTTTTTGGTTTTTCTCGATAGGGGACAGAGGAAGTGTGCAGAGGAATATGAAACTCATTGTATGAAAGATTGATTGAATCATTAATAAACCTTACATTCTAATCTACATTTGTCCACAGACATATGTATATCATTGTGATTTTGGTCTCAATTTGAGGAGAACAAAAATTTCAGAAAAAGAGAAAATTCCTCTTTTTCCTATCGTGACCATTGTATATGAAAAGTGAGAAATGTTCTTCGAATTTAATAGACAAAAATAAAAATCAATTAACGCTTTCATTATCAATTCGTAGAAAAAATTTTGTTCACACTGCTGGCGTTAATTTTATAAGCCTCCACACAGAGAGTTATCTTCCAGTGTGTAAATTTTGCATGGAATGTTGAGGATTCCTTGAAGAATTGAGAAAAATCTTGGGGTCTGCAGAGCGGTTGAATGTACTTAGAAATTCCAACGCCACAAAAAATCCAGTTTTATGATAGTGTATTTTCTCAGAAAATCGATGAACACTTTTACATGCACAATAAAGCATCTATGCCTACTGGTCAGTGTAATTCTAAATAACTAGACCTTCGACAACGTGAAGTGATCATTCATCTCGCGATCTAGACGGCGGCTGTTAGTCCTTAGTCAGAGATCATCGACCGACCTGTTCATTCACAGGGAAAAAGTGGGCGGCGTTGTATAATTCTCTATGCTCCGTTGGCTCGAATACACAATTTTGCAATAGGTTGGACAGTGTTTTCATTCTCCAAAATCAGTTTGGTTCTCTAGGCATATGATATCTTCTTCCTTATTCAAATTCAATGCCGAGTGACCTCTTGAAATAAACAAAATATTCAAAATAGTCCAAAAAAAAAAAGATGTTGTAACATCTTCGTCTACACAACAACTAGCCACGTTACAAAACGAAGTATTTAAAACATTTTGATTGAAACGAAGATTTCATAACAAAATAAATCTACCACATAGTAGATGCTGAATAACAAAACAAAAACAGCTAAAGACGATGCAAAAAATGTAGAATATATGTGCCTCTCACTCTTCAATAGAACTCCAGATTCTAACAGATACTAGTAAATTCAAGAGAGAAACTCGGAAACTTCTAACTGACTTGAAACCGTACAACATAGCAGACTATTTCGGATGCAATTCTTATCTGGGTGTATGAGATCCTATTGCAGTATTTTTTTTTGTCATTTCTTTTTTCTCATGTTTGACCTATTTTCTTTTCGTAATGTAATTCGATTATGAAAATAAATATTATGACTTTAGCCTTGCGGCTTTCACACTCCTCTCCAGAGGAAAATTCACTTATCCCAGATATCTCAGATATCAAAAGGATTAAGCTCTGTTGGAGCCCTTTCCAGGTTGTCGGGTTCGTGGTGGTGGTCGGGTCCGGGTCGCTCCTCGCCTCCCTGCTGTAGGTTGGATTCCTGCTCCACCCGCACTTCCTGTCGGAGCAGACGGTGTTCCTCTGCATTCCCCATGTACTTGCGTACAGTTCTCGCCGTTCCGAGCAGTACCGCCTTCTGCATGACTCTATAGATATTTTCGTCCAACTGAAGTTTCCTCAAGTTCTCTAGTAGTTTCTTCGGTATCAGGCCTGTAGAGGAAATTACAATAGGGATGGTCTTGATATCTTTCAGCTTCCACTGTCTTCTGGTCTGTTCCTCGAGATCTCTGTATTTTGAAATTTTTTCAGTGTGCCTATCTAGAAGATTGTTATTATTTGGAATTGCCACGTCGATGAATAGAGCTCTGTCCTAATCCTTATTGAGCAATATGAGGTCTGGTCTATTGTGGGTTATTTTTCGGTCTGTGAGAACCGTGCGATCCCAGTAGAGTTTGTGATGTTCGTTTTTCCAGCACAGCATCCGGATGGTAATTGTAATAAGGAACCTTTTTCGAAGTTAGAAGTTGGTGTTTTAGTGCCAATTCTTGGTGAAGGATCTTGGCAACAGCATCATGTCTAATATTATTATTATTATTAACCTCAGAGGAATATGAATGAAAATAAATCCAAAACATTCAGAGGGTCGTATGATGAATTTCAAGTTCTCTACAATATTTCCAATTAGAAATTTAGGATATACGCCTTCCACTTCGAATAGTGCATTTGGCTTTTCGAAATTATTTTGATTTTCTATCGCATCACACTTGCTATTTGTTCGCTGTTATATTCGGCATTATTATTCGTTTTTGTTATTTCGCTCACGCATTTGGTTTGTATTTTCAACACCTCATTTGAACCAAAAGTTAGAAGCAAATTTTCCCCAGCTAAGGGTCCCTGTGAAGAGTTGGGATTTGGAGCAGAGCCCCAAGTGATCGCAGCTTGCTGTTTGGTGAGTCATCTTTGATGACCACATTTTATTTTTGTTTTTTTTTTAATTTTCATATATATATTTCGCTTTCGCTCCAGCTTGAAAACAAAAAATACAGTTCGTCGTTGTCAATGATCACTCGTTAGATTTTGACAATGTTAGAGTGTTGTATACAGTACAAAATTTGTCAAAAAGATTAATTAATGAAATGATTTTTATAAGACGTACACCTAATACAGTAAATTTTAGAACAGATGTAGATACGTTGAGCGCTGTATATTTCAATTTAATCAAAGAAGTCAGATTATGACAGTGAACATGTGTGGGCCTATCTTTCATTGTTGTTTACCTCTTTGATCTCTCATATTGTTGCTCATATTACGATATGTACATTCAATTGCGTTAGAACCCTATTTTCCCTGTAAATTATGTATTCATATATTATATCATGTTTATAACTGTTATTCTGATATGGTGAGTTCTCTTTCTTGTTATAGTTGTTATATTTTATATATTTAATTGTAATATTTCATATTGTGTAAGTCTTTGAACATGACCTTATTGGGTCATTATGAAATCTAATTGGTTTTCATTTTAATTTCGACTTTTAAAAGATGTTTATATTTTTATTTCAAGATGTATGTGTACTTCTCATTGTTATTATTTTTATTTTTGACGTTTGTATTCCTTATGATTCTTTCTGAGTGTTCAATTGATTGTGTTTTCCTAATTTTGTAGCCTGAAGAAGGAAATAAAAGTTTCCGCAACTTCGCTGAAAGAATAATAAGTTTTTCATTTGGTTCCTTGTGCCGATATATACTACTGAATTAAAAAATACAGTCCACTTTTCTGTCCAAACTGACTGGGCTTTCGGGCTCATCATATAATAGTGAAAGAAAATCATAGTGTTCAGCTCGCATGAAATGTTCATTTCGCACCGGTGTGACTCACAGCATTCGATGAAACACATACTCGTGGAAAATGAGAAATGAGTGCCATCATACGTGTTTGCCAAACAATAGACTAATTTTAAGTAAAAATATTCAGGTAATTTCCTAAAGAAAGAACCCAATTAGATGAATTTGAAAAGTTTTTAATAATTACGCAAAGCTACATTTTGTCGTCGATCAATTAACAAAATTTTAGAGATTGATTTTCCTACATAAACAGAATATAAAGAGAATCGAATAAAGTAGGATTATTACCAATGAATAAACTTTTCTTATTACTGTACAGGTTGCGGATCTCGAGAACTATAGCAGCTACAGCTAGAAGAAAACGGATGACACATTCATGAGCTCTTTTTTCCTGAATAATACAAATCTGAAAACAGAACCCGCCTAACATTTCTAGTATTTGAGTTATGAAAAAAATTGATATTTTGACGATTTCCAAAAGCTGCCATAACATTTTTGTCTTCGAAGTTACAGATCTGGAACCTGAACCTTCTTAGGCTCTTTTATAGATGTAGAATCTACTGACGATTTTTTCCAATTCAGAAGAAACAAATTCAATGAAAGTTTGCATTTAAGAAAACGAAAGTTCGCCAGATGATTCGAAATGAAGAAATATTTTAAGCTCGTCGGTGGATTCTATGTAAATAAATGGCTGTAGAAGGTTCAAATTCCAGATCTGTAACTTCAAAGACAAAAAAATTAGGACAACTTTTCGAAATCGTCAAAATCTCAAATTTTGCTGATAACTCCAAAACGAAGAATCGTAGGAGCCACGGTTTTCACCATTCTTTGTTTCTCTGAAAAAGAGCTCGCAAATGTGTCATCCGTTTTCTTCTAGCTGCTATAGTTCTCGAGATCCCCTCAGTGGTCAACCAATTTTGCCCACCCTGTACTGTTGTAACATCACATTTCACATTTTAACAAAAGTTCGCAAATAGTAAATGTAAATGTGTCGATATAAATATTCTAAACTGAAAAACGTTTTTATTGCTGAAAATGGTAGAAGTGTGTTTATCATGAGTGTGAGCAAATAAATGAGTCCTGTCACTTGATTTCACTCTTCTTATTGATAAATTATCCAAAACCGGAAAGTAAATTCTTTATTTTCTTTTTTTATTCAGAACATTGTTTCAAAATTTATATCTGAACTGGAGACGACAATTCAAAGAATTTTCGTTCCAAGAGAGGCCGAAACATGTAAACAATAACTCTAGACCGCTTTCAAGATTATTGTCCCTCATCAGTACAGTGCAGTGTTACACATCTCAACCAGAGGATGGTGTCTTAAAGCGAAAATGGGGGCTCGCCATGAGTTGGTTCAGTCATGGCGCCATGGTCTCTCATGGCGATCCCCCAATTTCTCTCAAAGACACTCCGGTTGAGATGTGTAACACTGTACTGTGCTGATGAGGGACAATAATCCCGAAAACAGTCTACAGTTTCTGTTTATGAGTTTCGGCCTCTCTGGGAATTCCTGAGCTGGTTCACGACTATCTCGTATTAATGGAACCTGTGCTAGGTCAAATTTTATAGCTGATGTGCTGTATTTTTTTTTTGGTTTTTTCAAAATAATTTTCGACGGCTACCCCTGTACTATAAGTTTGAGCTTTATTGGTCATTTATTTAATTCACAGCATTTCCTTTTCATGGTCGCATCTCAAGAGTTTTTAGTTTATTGATTATGAATACACGTGAATATGTGCAATGAAAAATGTATGCATATGTGGGTAGCTGAGAATTCCCTCCTACCAAGCCTCGTAGAGATGATGAACTCCTGAATAATAAATAGAAACCTGTTATATGTGGTGGTGCAGTCGAGGATAAAATCAATTATTCCAAGGAAGAGTAAAATTAAAATTATTCTGACTGATGCGGAAACAACAAAGTAACGAAATATTTATGTTCACGCTCCTGCGGATAATGAAGGCAACAGCTATAATTGAGAATCATTTATAACTGTTCAATCAATGCCTACCTTTATAGAATAAAATTTGAATATGTGAGTATTTTCAACTTCTCTCCGTAATTCTTTTTGAGCGATTGTTCTTAAAAACGAGAGGGTTATCATAGTACTAAAATGTTTGCAATAGTCGAATTTTAAGCCGAAAATCATTGTGTGGAACTCAGTAAGGAAGAATTCGCGATCAAAATAAAATCTGTCCATCCGGCCGATCGTAGAATCCTGTAACTTTTGAGTTACAGGGTAGAGGGTAGCGCTGTGCTTCAGTACAGTATGAAGCAACGAGGTACACGGTACACTGCAGACAAATCAAAGATGCCTTAATAGCCAGCTACTAAAAAGAGCTCAGAGATATATGGAAATCACAGTTTTCTGGTGAAAAAAAGTTTCTGCTATGAACAACTTAGTAGTTATGATGATAATCTAGTAAAAAACAGGATAATAAAATTCGTGAGCTCGATAGATTCCCAAAAGAAGTGATGAACATGAATGGTAGCTTGCATCCCAACTGCTCTATACGAAGAATAAATCAATAAACTTTGGAAATAGTAGTGAGGATATTGAGAGGTGAAAACCCACTCTTGAGGATGGAAGCTCACCATGAAATCAGGAATAAAGATGCCTCCATATTAAGGGCTGGACTCAGTGTCCTGAGGAAACTCATTCATTCATTGCTGTATCTCGTTACCGGGAATAAATCTACAAAAAGACAAACAAAAATGGTGCGAACAGACTTATAATTTCTTAGGGCTAATTGCGACTGTGTGCCCCTTGTGACTGAAGAGATCCAACTATGCCCTACAGATCCTTCCACACTCCGATCATGGATAGAGTCACCAACCAGATCTCGATTCTCCATTATAACTGTGAACCAAAGACCTCCACTGTGACCTGTCTAACTCTAGTTGTTCCCAGTTATGATTGGCATTAACTGATTTTATGGATTGATGTAGTATATCCTTAAACCGCTTATACTGGCCTCCTGGTTTCCGGGCTCCCTCTGTGAATTTGCTAAACAGAGCTATTTTGGGGAGTCTCGTGTCTTGCATCCTCAGAATGTGGCCGCTCCATCTGAGTCGAGCCCTCCTTACTTGAGTCTCAATTATTGTACAACTCGCGTGTTGCAAGACTTCTGCTTTCGAAACATTGTAGAACTATCTGATGTGCATTATTTGTCTTAGATGACGTTGTTGCGTTTGTTCAAGCAGTTTAATATGTCGCCTGTAGAGTGTCCAGCTTTCGCTTCCGTAAAGAAGCGTTAGGAGGACCACTGCTTTGTATTTATGAAGCTTCCTAAGTATTTGAACTGCTCGACCTGTTCTAGAGTTTCATTGTCCAGGCTGATATCTGTTGGAAGGCTTTCTGGAGGACTTACCAGGATTTTGGTTTTATCGATATTGAGTCTGAGGCCTAAAGCTTCTTATATATGTTTATAGGTGTCCAACAGTATCCGCTGAGCTGCTAGCGATAAGTGCGCAGGCGTCTGCATATTGAAGTTCCGTGATGAACTTTGTACGGGTTTTTGCTCTGAGGCGCTTCAGGTTCAACAGGCCTCTATCAAATCTGAATCTTAATCCAACACTTCTTACAGGCATACTCATGTCAGCAATTATCGAGACAGCTATGGCGAAATTATTGAACAGTAAAGGCGCTAACATGCAGCCTTGTTTTATTCCAGAGTTGGTTAAGAAATGGTCGGTTGTAGAGCCATTATGCTGTATTCTAGCGGTGTTGTTAGTATGGAGGCTTTTACACAATGCTAAGAATTTTTCGGGTACTCCAAGGTCCCATGATGATAGCGCTCTCCGATTCACCGAGTCGAAGGCCTTACTTAAATCGATGTAGGATGTATAGATCTCTAATTGTTGTTCACGGTCCTTCTCTTGCAGCTGTAGCAGTGTAAAAATTAGGTCCACCGTACCTCGACTTGGTTGAAAGCCGCACTGGGAGGAAACTCATACTAGTCGATCAACAGACCAATGAAGAGTAGGAAGACAAAAAAAAACAGGCACAACTTAAGAACCTACTTGAATATCCTATAAATGAAAATCTGTACTTCATATATTTCAGGAGGCGACTTAACGAATTCTCTGCTTAGTGTTAATATGAAAATACTAACAACTCGAATCACTAGCTGGTGATTCAACAACAAGATGGAAAATTTGATAAAAAATTGGTCCCTACAGAAAACATGTGACGAAACACCGTCATATTTTTTGTTTTACTGAAATCAATTAAAATTTGGTATTCCAGACAAAAGACTTTCGACATCAGATAATCTACAAAGTAATTAGTGATAGTGTTCATTTTGCGCCACCCAGTACTGTTCAATTACATGGATTGGACCACCCAAACTACCTGTCACGTAATAATGTACAGCACCTGTGACTTTTTCACGATTCCGTTCGCGGAAAAAACGCTAATGAAGCAACAATGCGAACAGAAAGCAATACTCTTCTACATCATCAACTACCGCGTAAAAAAATCGAGTTACGGCCTGTGTCGAGCTTCAAATGCGTTATTCTGAAATGAAGAACCGCCATACTCACTTCTCACTTTCAAGGTCAGATGTGTGTGATTCGAGATCAGCTGAAGAACCTCTTTGTGGACTGCATCTTCTACCGTGAAACCATTAACTCTGATAATCTGGTCTCCGACCTGCAAGAAAAATAGAGAATACCTTTAGAATATCTAAGAAGGCGTCCTTGATTAGAATTACAAATACTCGTATTAAATCTGAACGTGGCTGACATTCGTGAGGTCAAATAGATTAGAAACAGTGTTAAAAGAGGGATTTTAAATTCGCAACTCTCTATTTTAATGGGTACAATGAACACGAAGAAAAAGTAGATACAAATTCTTGGCATAAGTTCATTATTTGTAGAATAATGAAAGAGTATTTGATTACAGAATTACCTTGAAAATAAATTTATTTGTCAAGGTCATTTGGGACTTAATTAAGTGAAAATTATCTCATTTCCTACTGTACAGACAAAAGCGTTGCTGAAACTCTTAAAGTTTCAATTTTTATTGAAATTATCCAACTAGACATGTCAATATATTTTTGGTGGAACGTCTTTCTCTTGTAGACTATCTAGCAAGAGATGCGCGCTCACCCCTACTATGGCACTTTATTTACGTTTAGTTAACTCTCAAAATAGATGGGCCGTTCTGACTTCTGAAATACCCTGTATATTCGTAGCTTAGTAGGGTCATTGTCTAATTTTTTCTTATGAAAATGTAAAATATTCATTTGGTAGGTATCGATGTTGTGAAATAAAGATTTAATAAATTATAGAATGAATTTTCGGTAATAAGTAGATATTTGAAATGCACGCCAATTGCCTTTAAATAGCTACCCAAATTTATTGTACCTATAGTTCTTTGTGCAATTTCCAAATCATCTTGGATTATTTTATCCAACGTTTCAGGATATCCGTATTTTTCTTATCATCTTGTAACTTTGATGGTTTTTTATGAAATGGTCCATTTTGATAAGTTCTATCTTCTAGTACGAAAAGACTCTATTTTGAAATAAGTTCAATATGAAATTCGTCTGAATTGTTCACGATATATTCTTTTTCTCATTCAAAGTTGTGCACACGTTCTCAACCGACCTAAAGATGGGGTAGAAATACCTTAAAACATAGATACATGTTATGAACATTCAGTGATACAAATGAATCTTCTGCATGATCATAACTGGATAATCGATTGAAATGAAATATGGATCCGCCAATCAAGCGCTAATTCTTGATTATGATTTCAGAAACCAGGCATTTCAGTGTAAATAGATTTTCCATATGTTTGTTCTGGTGGTTATCAGCGTAGACTGCTGTAGACGATTATACTGAATTCTTAGTACAAAACTGAATAAATTCATAATAAGCGGTTTTTCTCGTACAGACAAATTTCAAAGGTCTCCACACATTGTCAAATTAACTACGCATATACGTTCAATCGACTTGGGAGGCACGTGGATTGCACTGAAATAATGTTAATGGGTTCGAATCCACGTTGAAGAGTTCCAGTTTGGCATCTCAACCATGTAGAGACCTTGAACTGGATCGCTGGGAATTATCTTTATCTAACGAATTTTCTCTTTCAATTACTTTCTCCTGGCAATTTAAACACCCACGAATTATCGCTTCTCACTCCGGACCTACTTAGTTTCTTGCATATTTTATCATAATTCATGATGAAAAATCTCGATTCGATTATCGAATGTCAATAATCCTGAATCGATTTTCACTTTGCATGAAATACTTTTTGAGGTATTGCAAGTCAAAAGTTATCTTGAATTTTTATTGTGACAGCACCATCTCTTACTTGGGTTTTCAGTTTATTCATGTCCTCAAATTTTCAAAAATATAAGTTAAAATATGATTCTTGCATTGAATATTGAATATGAAAAGAGGAGTGTGTCAATGAAAATTATAATAGTGTAATGAGACAAAAGACAATAGTTTGGAGTAGTCAAAAGTCTTTTAAAAACCAACCCTCTGCTAGAGGGCACATTCCCACAAATTTGAATAGGTTTATGAATTTTTGGAAAAAATTTATCAAATTTAATTGAAGTATAAATTCCGGCATTGAGTTTTTTTACATTATAATCACGAAATAATAACACAAAAAAATTCGCTTCCATGTGAACATGGATAAGGCACTAATCAGTAATTTATGATTATAACGTGTTGTAATGCTGTCGACTCTGATGAAGTATGTCCTAGATTGAAAAATACCAGATAGGAAAAAAACGAGGATTATCTACATTTTCAATCATTTATCTTCATAGCGACTCTTAGATTACTGGTAATATACAGGCCGTCCCAGAAGTGGACGTCAAGCCGTAGTAAGTGTTGTGCCATTTTAGAATCCTTATTGAATAATTTTTAAAGTCACTCTCCAAACTGTTGTAGTTCAATTTTTTCCAATACAGCCTGTTGAAGTTAGGTGAAATATTAATTTTGAATACTTGGTTCGGCAAAAGTGACATTATCTTTCAAGCAGGAGCAGTTGGCTAAAAATTTAAGCTCACGGGTTTTAGAGGCACTGTTTAGGATAAAATATAGAATTGTAAAAAGTAAAGATTTGTAGCAACAAGACTACAAAAAACATCACAAAGTGTGCATTTTCTCGATTAAAAAAAAACAAATTACTTTGAAGAATACACGACTTAAGTTTTCTTATTTTTCTGATAACTATTATGACTTAGACTGTTTCCCGATTCAGGCCTGATGTAGACTTCTAGGATCATGATACAACCTCTGCTCCAGAATTTGTATGGCTGTATGACAAAGGCAAAAATAGAAAACTCTAATACCAGCCCAGCTTCTGACTCTCATCTAACCAATTTGTGAGTTGGGAATTGAAAGAAACGTATAAGAAATCCTGTTGAATATACTTTTGGAATATAAAATATTGGGACAATATAGAAATCTATGGAGTTTTCATTTATAAGTTTCATCAGCTGCTCAGAATATTTTGCACTGATATGATTGCTATTTCACTTCTAGTAGGGGAGGTAGCGTACTATTTTTTGTAGTGATTTGATATTCATTTTGGGTGAAGAATGATGTTCAAGTATCATGAAAGTGAACATCAGTCGCCGCGCCAATGGTGAGGCTAATGATGGTGGCGACGACGCGACTTGGTAAAGTTGCCGAAAAAAAAATTTTTTCAAGTGATTTGATACCGCACCAAAATTCGTAATAACCGTAATATAGTTGTTCACATGATTCTGAATTAGAATATAACTGTCAGCTGCCTAAACGATGGTGGATTATGCGTCAGCCGCGTGTATGAACTCGACCATATTGAAGAAAAAAAAAGTCATTTGATACCTCATGAATTTCACAGAACTGACTCTTTATACCTCAAAACGAATGAAAACCATTGTCAGCTGCATCTTCAACGGTGGAAAAACCGTCAATCAGCGTCCTAAAAATGGGGGCGTTATGTGCAGCGGAGAGTCTTATAATTGATACTGAAAATGAAATGGCGGTCTTTACCAACATAATCATTTAGCGGATAATAATTTACATTTGAATTGTTAAAGAAAACTGAATTACAATATTTTCCGATAAAATATCGATTGCTGCTTTTTTCAGAAAAGGAAAAAAAGTCTTTCAATATTATAAGTTGATCAGAATCTTATAAAGGAGCCTTCACAGACTTCTGAAAAGTTCGAAAGTGGAATATTGGGCAACTTAAGAATATAATTTCAGAATGTGTGAGCAGAATATATACAGGGCTTTCCGGATAAGCTGGGAAACATTTTAATGTAAGGATTCTAGAGAATCACGAAAAATGCCCATATGTAGTATCTAAGAGTTCTAGATTCTGATTTACAGGGTGTTTCCAAATTTGAATGGAAATTAAAACCACTCTATCTCCTGAACGGAATAACCGATTTATCCGAAATTAAGAATGAAGATAGCTTGCATGAGGTTCCAGAAAACTGCAATCAAATATCATTCTATTGGTAGGACCGTATCACATGAATTTGGACAGGTCTAAAAAGTTCGCGAAATCACCCTGGTTGCCGAGGATATTTTTTTTTCTTGATAGTGACAATAATTTTTTCTCTCTTGTAGATATATAACATCCTTTTCATCTCATAACTAAGTGAATTTTGAATCTTTACGAATTTAATCAATTGAATATATATTATTGAATGTTAATTTCAGTTTTTATTTAATCGAATACATCAATTTCCTTAAGCGCAACTGAAGGATGGGTCTTGAAATTGGAGTGGTTTTAATTTCCATTCAAATTTGAAAAACGCACTCTGTAAATCAGAATCTAGAACTCTTAGATACTACATATGGGGGTTTTTCGTGATCCTCTTCACCTGAAAATGTTTCCCATCTTATCACATTCTGAAATTATTTCTTAGGTTGCCCAATATTTCACTTTCGAACCTTTCAGAAGTCTAAAGGCTCCTTTATAAGATTCTGATCAACTTATTATAATAATGAAAGACTTTTTTCCTTTTCTGAAAAAAGCAGCAATCGATATTTTATCGAAAAATATTGTAATTCAGTTTTTTTAACAATTTAAATGTAAATTATTATCGGCTAAATGATTCTGTTGATAAAGACCGTCAGTTCATTTTCAGTATCAATTGTAAGTCTCTCCGTTGCACTAAACGCGCGTATGTTTAGGACGCTGACTGACGGTCTTTCCACCGTTGAAGATGCAGCTGACAATGATTTTCATTCGTTTTTAGGTATAAACAGTCAGTTCTGTGAAATTCATGCGGTATCATATGGAGAGTAGAGAGAAGGAGAACGATCGCTGCTTTGAGACCACAGATTTTTTGTCCCCTAAAATATGTACCAATAGGGTAGTTCATGCTTTTGCCAACAGGCGCGCTGGCCATCACGAGAGTGCGAAATTTTGATTTACGCAAATCAAATTGTAGTTGGCTCGTTGGCTGAGTGAACTGTTTCCCTGGTGACAGATGATAGGAATATTATTATTTTCGATTTTTGCTAAGAGAACAACATATGACCATGGTGAAATGTTGAAGCGTGGGCTAGTATAAGAGTGTTTTGGCATCGGAAAGAAAAGGAGAAGACATAAAATTTCCGAGAGCATTTTTGAGAGAAAATTGGAAAAAACCTTATCTCAAGAATCGACTCCGAATCAATTTGTGTGTCAAGAGCACTTTTGCGATGAAGATATCAAAAAGATGATGGATTCATTATAAACGAAATCGAAATTGTCATCTCTCGTGAGAAGTTGACTCTTCTGAATAAGAATATCTAACCAATAAAACTACATGGTTCAGAAGTAAATATTCTTGAAGAATTTTGTTGGCATAACATAATATATGGTTTATATCGGTTCTCAGCTGAGTATTGGCAACAGAATCTACTCTAATACCTAAGTGATAAATCTGAGACTGCTACCTTTTGTTGTCTTGATGTGTACCACTCCTCACTACGGATTTATATAATTTTGAAGATTACGGTAAACCAACTAACATAGCTGCTTTCAATAAACAATGATAAACAAAAGTAGGTACAATTTTTTTGATCAGTGATTTATTTTGAATTTCATTGATTTCGACTTGCATTTTATTGCATATAATTCAGAGAACTCATATTTAATATAGATTTGAAGAAAGGTATTTGAAAAATCATCAGAAAAACCACGATGACACATAACCTAAAATAAAACGAAGGCTGTTCATTTCAAATTGACGCTGAATCCCCACCCCTTATCGATACCCGCTGCAATCGCAGCGACACCTATCCTACGTTTCCCGTTTTCGGGGACACATTTTTAGTACGTCGATCGTTCTCCTTCTCTCTACTCTCCATACGGTATCAAATGACTTTTTTTCTTCTTCAATTTGGTAGAGTTCATACACGGGGCTGACTTATAATCCACCATCGTTTATGGAGCTGACGGTTATATTCCAGTTCAGAATGATGTGAACAACCATATTACGAATTTTGGTGCGATATCAAATCACTTGAAAAATTATCTTTTTCGGCAACTTTAACACGTCGCCACCATTAGCCCCACCATTGGTGCGGCGACCGATGTTCACTTCCATGATACTTGAACATCATTCTACACCCAAAATGAATTTCATGCGGTAACAAATCACTCAAAAAAGAGTACGCTGCAGATACAACTCTCTGGTTGTCTCTGGTACGCTACCTCCAGTACCTCCCCTACTATTCGATGTTCTAATGACTGAAGATCATCTTCACTCAAGAGTTACAGAGAATGCTGCGCTGCTGGTAATCATTCAAAAGAAATGGAAAAATGGATATAACTCGTTTTGAGTATTGTGAATAGAGAAGTGGGAAAATAAAAATAATATTTTTAAAATTATTGAAGTCTCTCAAAGTAGGGCTGTGCTCTAGCGCCCCTTAATTCATCGTGAGATCATTGAATAAAGATCAAGACAGGTGTTCATAAATCATCACGTCCCGTCGGAGAAATTGATTTCACCTTCTTCGTGCGTAGCAAAAAATGAGAGAGAACGCACAATGCTGTTAAACCTGTTCGGTCTACAAAAATATTCTATTGAGTTATTGCTTCATTGATTTGTTTACTGCTATTATATACAGGATGTCGGGAATTGTGATATCGTGTGAGCGTAATTACCGATTTCGCGCAAGAACAATTTGCTCTTTTTCTGCTTATTCTTGGTGATTCATTAAGGATGCAGACGATAATTCTTCGTTTGCATAAGATACAATAGGTGAATATTTCAACTTGAATTTGAATTTTATTAATACTTTATACACATTGTACGTATATTTTTGTCCAGTTTGAGGTGAAACCCCCAAAGTTGTAGATCTATGTAATTTCTAAAACACATCTGTGCGTTTACTGGCGTGTAAAATATCCCGGTGGATAACAACCATGACCTTTGAGAGTTGTCCACAATGCAACAGGTGCTTCGCCCAATCCCATCTAGAAATCGTGTTAAACGTGATGAAAAATTGTAATAGCCGTTACTGGCAAACGCGCGGAATGTTTTAACATCTTGTCATTGTACAAAAGGTGAATCTGCATCGGCCGCAAGAAACGTGAGGAGGAAAGTACATTCTCGGAATTCCGAGGTAGATAACGGTCAAATGTGATTGTTTTGACTGCTAATAAGAGCTTGGATAATGATGATTTGGATGGTTGAAAGCCGAAAGTTGGCAAGACCAGTGTGTGTATGGAAAAAGGGACTGTATGTTTAATGGGACACTAAGCATAAAGCATTTAAGCCCTAAATATAATTAACCTCCGTTGAAGAATATTTTAGGAACGAAAAGGAGAAGGCAGAAGGCAGAAGTCTCCATATGAGATGAAAAACTACTTTTCGATGATACTTAACAGACTTAAGTAGGGTGTATTTTTAATGCCTTGTCAAAAAGGGGCAAAAAAAGTGTTTGCTTCTGTGCAACGGTCCAGGTAATAATTGAAGGGTATAGCGGAAAAACCGGCAATATCACTAATTTTATTTGGGGTTACTGCGCTCATATTGTAGCCAATCAGAGTCAGTCAATCAGTCTCAATAGTAGTAGTGAATTTTGCACAGATTTGGGGAAAAAAAGGCTAAGTCAAGGTCTTGAAATTTCAAAAAATCAGGAGCTTAGGAATCGCTCTTTCACTGTGCTTGAGCGTATACTCCATTCACATTTATTTTAGCAGTCGGTAGGCCATGAAATAATGTTCTCAAGTTTTTGTAACTAGAACGGAGTAAGGTTGGCACTCATGAAATGTCGTTAATGTCAAAGATTATAGAGTAGAAAGATAGGAAACGCCCTCATATCGCTAGTACTAAAAACCGACTACATTTTGGCCAGTGAAAACACGCGTGACAATGAGATGGCGCTGAAAACGTATTATCAATACAGAAAAACTGTTTAATAACAGTTTTCTGTTTTATAATTGGGGGGCGCCAAATTCGAATTCTATTCCTTGTATTCAATTTCAATATTGACCTTGTTGAGACCAGAAAACAAACATCCTGAGCAACAAAACAAAAGGATGGTTTTGTTTTGTGACCAGGATGTTAGTTTTCATCTGAACATTGTTTGGAATCGATTGGTACCAATGAAATACGCTGTTGGATGTGATAAATTTTTATTTGCAATATATAAAAAATTTACAAAAATTTGAAATTATGAACAACGAATAGAACTTTGACTAGGATACAAGAGTACATGGTTATCTGCTATAGGTACGTCAAAGGTGTTTTATCTGTGAAAACGTTTTGAATTAATAAACTGAGTTGAATTTGTATAATTTATATTAGAAATTGATATGAACCAATATTCAATTTACCGGCATAGGTTACACATTTCCGTTACTTACATATTATTTACAAAATTTTCAGAACCACAATTGAAAAAAACCTTACAGAGGTATACATGACCTGTATTCAAGCCCGTCAGTATAATTTCTTCATGCTTCTTTATAATTTCTTCATGGTATGGTGTATGGTCTCTTCATGACACAAAATATATAAATTGATTGACGAATGAACAAAACACTCACAGAAGGTTTCATAAAACTTTGACTTTCCAAACAACAATTTGACAGTCACCCTATTCCCAAATCGAATTCCATAAAACTTATGCATTTCTGAATATATTGAAGGCAATTGAGAATCTTTGAATGGACGTATAAAAGTCATAATTTCCCCTAAATTCATGTAAGGGATGCTTTTGCATACAACAATTTATGTGGATGAACAGTTCTCAATCGACTTGCAGTAAAATGTTCATTGCACATGGTGTAGTCAGCAGTGTTTGCAGGCCTTTACGCCCTGAAAATTTCATCCACTTCGTAGCACTGAAAATAAAAGTCGATGAATGACTGAGTCACATGTTACCAGTTTTAATACTTACATTCCCATTTTCCTTAGTGAAATTCGTTTTATTTGATCCACAGTTCTTCACCATACAATAGTTTTCTAACGATATTCTGAGGTTTTCGCCAAGAAATTAGACAAAATTTCAATAATCAGCAACTAGAACGGGCTTGAAAAACAAAAGGCGATACGAGGTTGTCTATGGATACGAGAATCAAAACATTCAAAAACTGTTTGATCAAAATGGCCATCTGACTCTGACATCTCGCAAAATTTCATATGTCCCTCGAATTAAAATTTTAACCAGTCTAAAGGCCTTAAAAACACATTTGAAACACAGATGGCGATCACATCACTTTAGTCGCTTCGTTTCCTATCTTTCTACTCTATAATCTTTGGTTAATGTCATAACGCCGTTGCCACAAGAGACAGGGTTTCAGAAAGTTCTATTTAGAATTCAGTTCCGCTCATTCAAATAGTTATACCCTGATATTCTAAAATCCACAATACGTCAGACGGTAGCGAGCATATTCAATGTAAGTGAATTTATATAATGTTTCATCTGAATCTGAACGACTCATATTTCAGCTGAATGTTTCCACAATCAGAAAGATGGTGAATGAAGAAGATGACAAAGAATTTCCTTCTATTGGCAGACCCAAAAAGTGGTGGCATTTGAGAATTTCATCTTTGGGAGAATTGATGCGAAAGTTACTACAAGATTTTCGATGAATGTCATCGTAGAACAAGTTCCCGAAAATTGGTTTTTTTTTTTCATTTGACTTGTCCTATACATTTGTAACTGTCTTAAGGTGCCAATAAATACCAATTATTATTATTATTATATCAATGTATTAAGATGAACAGCCACAAATACGAGCCCCTTGTCCTGTTAATTGTTTATTTATGTGAAATTTTTGTTCAAGTTCATCTTGACTTGAAACTTCCTTCAATTCCTTTTACTTCCATTGATGCAAGATGATTTTTGTTGAAGAACTTAACATTCTTGTAATTATCTGTTAATTCCTTGAGAGTGAAATCTGTCAAATTGCCATGGCCAACCGAGTGCTAAGTGACAAGTTGACAAAGATGAATAGTTTTTCAAACAACCCATGCATATTCCTCCACAAAAACGAATTGAACATCAAAAAGCCCAGAGAAACGTAGGTAAGGGGTTTTGTGGTTTTGCCTTCCATCAACCACTTTCATAATCAATTTCGAAGTCGCTCTAATTTCAAATCCTCCTTAAGTCCTACTAAAAATGAAACTATGGACCATGGAGTCTCCACTTATGAAACAAAAGGTTACTTCAACATTCGGGACTAGAATTGATTATGAAACTGGATATGTCACGATGGATCAATAATACACAAAAAGTACCATTAATTTTACTTATAGAAGGTTCAAGTTTCAGATTTGTAAGTTCAAAGACAAAAAAGTTATGAGAAATTTATGAAATTGTCGAACTCAAAAACGAAGTATCGTAGGAGGCTGCGGTTTTCACCATTTTTTGTTTCTCCGAAAATGTCATCCGTCTTCTTCTAGCTGCTTTAGTTCCCGAGATCCTCTCAGTAGACAACGAATTTTGCCCACCCTGTACATACTCGAGTCAGATTAAGAAACTGTATATGCCCTACGTGTCTCTGATAATAAATTCATGTTAATCTGATAGTTTGCGTGTTGGAGCTGAGAGTTGAAAATGAAAAAGAAAATTTTCGCGAGCGTTTCAGATTTTTAGAGGATATGTTAATTGGACCCAAAGGAAGCTACTTCTCAATTCGGATTTGAAGCAAGGTCACAGAAAAGAGGTCCTTTGAAAATGCAAAAAAAACCATAACCCATTAATCTGACACTAATCAGAGGGGGTTTACTCAATCTGACAGTTTGAAAATGATAACAATGATTTTTTTATCTTCCTGCTTGTACCTCTAATCGTTTCTGTATTCATTATGAAAGTTGTAGGTAATAAAATTCTTTATAACTTTTGTCTGAAGCAATTTATATACCCTTAGCCGTTCTCGAGCTACAGGGTGATGAGGGCGAGGAGCTTATCATACATGCGAAAGGTCTAGGTCAGTGTAGAATCCGAATCTAATGTATATTCATCGTCATATATCTGAAAAACGTTTGTACGTAGAAAAAATTGCTTCGGCCGAAATTTTTAGATAATTTTAGGCTCTACAACTTCCATAATGAATGCTAAAACGATTTGAAACCCAAGGAAAGAGATAATCAAGAAAAAATTATTTTTGTGACCTTTATGGGTCAGAAAAAACTCTCTGTTTGCCCGTATAAGTGTAATGATAATGAATTTGTGGAAAGAATAAGCTGAAATTATTATATTGAAGGACTTCTTATTCATAGGGCAAAATCCAAAAACTTCTTTCCCCTTCTTTCTACCATTATGGTTGACGAAGTGAGAATTATCTGAAAACAAAAAAAAAAGAAAAAACGAGAGGGGTATTGAATTTTATATTTCCCACTAAATAATTTTGAAATTTGTAACCCATCTCAAAAAGGAATCGGTCACCGAACGAATGCCTTCGAAACCACCCTGAAATTTATATATTCTGTATCTCTTTACCAAGTGGTCTATAGATTCTTCTTCTGCATCACACTCACATCTTGGACTATCAACAGCATTCCACCTGAAGAGCATGCTATTACACCGACCATGGCCAGTCCTAAGTCGATTTTTTCCGTTATTCTTGAATAATCAGCTTCAAAATAAAAAAAGCCACCGCGCTCGAGAATGTACACGCGACGTTTTTTTTTTGAAAGTTTGGCGCCCTCCCACGCATTTTCGTCACACTTAACTTATCAGATTGATAGAATACATACTTTTCAACATGTAATTAAACACATTAATCTTAATCTGACACGCTCGAATATGTACCATGATCGTTTTTTTGTCTATTCTGAGAGGATGTAATAGACAATTCCCCGTACATACAGGTCTAATTTTTGGTAGAGGTACTCTACAGGGTCCAAGGTATCTACCTTTATATTAATCGGACACGCTCCAGTAAAACTCGAATTTCCCTCTAGATGGGTTCCCAAACTATAATAACCCTACTACTTATAATACTTTGAAACCTAGGACATAGGATTCATCTTACGCTATCGGTGTAAGTGAATTCATATTATATTTAATCTCAATCTCGACGACTTATAGGTATGTTCTAGAATTATTGACTATAAACAAGTTCTAATCAATTATTTATCAAAACCACGAACAAAACCCACAGTCTCATAAG
The DNA here is from genome assembly GCF_907165205.1 of Coccinella septempunctata. Taxonomy (NCBI): domain Eukaryota; kingdom Metazoa; phylum Arthropoda; class Insecta; order Coleoptera; family Coccinellidae; genus Coccinella; species Coccinella septempunctata. The sequence goes on from NC_058191.1 coordinate 10,213,827, forward strand.
ATAATTGGAAAATTTCCACATACCCAATAAGACTTAATCCCGGATCATTTCAAAGAATCATTTGAATAATAAATTATTATCAAACCAAAGACAGGTTTCGAAGAATTCCTTTCATCTTTCATATATAGTTTGTTGTGGTCAGTTAGCACTGAAGTACCGTAATTTACCCAACGGAATGACGTAAAAACTTCGTCCAGTTATAAGAACTCATATATCTTCGGTGATGGCGAATAAAAATTAATGATTTTTTTGTAGCGTTACTCGCTGCGCCAACGGTTTCAGATTGCCATGAAATCTGCCTCAGCTACGACCTATTCAATTCCAATATTGTTTCGAATCGAATTTTCATGGTTTCTGATAAACCATTCGTTTCGAAACTATTAAAATTGCCTCCGTTACAGTTTTATCGCAAAATTCTATTCTGAAAACAGGCATGATTCATTCTGATGACTTGTTTTCCAGTGAGATAAATTTCCGAGAAAACGTTGCAGGAAACTTTACATAATTTATGTTTATTTCATAACGTTAGATGCCTTGTATCAATTTTATTTTCACCGTCTTTTGATGTAGAATCCAATGACTTGTCCGGGAAAAATATCTCCTAATAATAAGGGAGGCACTGAAGTGGAATCAGCAGCTTTTGCGCTGCTCTTCCCTAATCTCGTAATCTTGTTATCTTGAATATCCAGATCAACCGAAAGAAATGGTTCACCAAAGAAAGTGACCTGGTTTGCAGGAAATTGATTAATTCTCACAAGAGATCCCTTCAACACCCTACACCACATATACATGAGGCAGATATCAATGCCCCAAACAGCTAAAATAAGACTGTTGATGAAGAAAAGCATAAGATCTCGCTTCTTCTGGACTGTCCCTAAATAAGGGAGTAACAACTTCGCATTAAGGTGCCTACAGATTACTTTGACGTGACGTGGGACCACGCCATAATGCGCATGATTCAAAAATGTAAAGGTGCCTACAGATTACTCTGACGTGACGTGGGCCCACGTTATAATGCGCATGATTAAAAAATGTAACATGGGACTTTGCGCGGAAGCGTTCAAATTGTTCTGACATGACGTGGGATTGCACGTCCAGCGTCGCGTCAGACCAGTTTGAACGCTTCCGCGCAAAGTCCCATGTTACATTTTTTAATCATGCGCATTATGACGTGGGCCCACGTCACGTCAGAGTAATCTGTAGGCACCTTAACTTAAGTTTTTGTGGGGAAACGTTCAAATTGTTCTGACGCGACGTGGGAACAATTTGAACTCTCCCGCGCAAAATCGTATGTTAGATTTTTCTACATCGATTTAAGTAAGGCCTTCGAATCGGTGAATCGGAGAGCGCTATGGAAAATCATGGGACGCCTAGGAGTACCAGAAAAATTCATAGCAGTGTGCAAGGGCCTCCATACCAACAACACCGCTAGAATGCAGCATAATGGCTCTACAACCGACCATTTCTTAACAAACTCTGGAATAAAGCAAGGATGCGTGCTAGCGCCTTTACTGTTCAATGTTTTCAACATAGCTATCTCGATAATTGCTGACATGAGTATGCCTGTAAGAGGTGTTGGAATAAGATTCAGATTTGATGGAGGCCTATTTAGCCTGAAACGTCTCAGAGCGAAAACCCCCTTGTCGATGGCAGCTCAGAGGATCTACAGATAATGTTGGACCCCTATAAACATATATACAGATATCAGCCTGTAGAATGAAACTATAGAACAGGTCGAGCAGTTCAAATACTTAGGAAGCTTCATAAATACTAGGGCTAACCTAGACACGGAAATACACAACAGTATCAATTCGGCATCACGGGCATTCTGGACGCTGAAGGGCAGAGTGTTTCAAAATCACGACCTCAATCTGAACACTAAGACAGATGTTTAGAAAGCAGTGATCCTTCCAATGCTTCTTTACGGAAGCGAAAGCTGGACGCCCTACAGGCGACATATTGAACAGCTTTAACAAACGCAACAACGTCATCTAAGACAAATAATGCACATCAGATGGTTCCACAAAGTTTCGAATGCAGAAGTTGTGCAACGCGCGAGTTGTACAACAATTGAGACGCAAGTAACGAGGGCCCGACTCAGATGGAGCGGCCACATTCTGAGGATGCAAGACACAAGACTCCCCAAAATAGCTCTGTATGGCGAATTCACTGAGGGAGTCCGGATACCAGGAGGCCAGTAAAAGCGGTTTAAGGATATACTACATAAATCCCTAAAATCAGTTAATGCCAATCATAACTGGGAACAACTAGCGTTAGACAGGTCACAGTGGAGGTCTTTGGTACACAGTTATAATGGAGACTCGAGAAGGATACAGCGGCGGCCTGATCTGGCTGGTGACTATCTATGCCCGGAGGGTGGAAGGATCTATAGGTCACGGTTCGGTTTCTTCAGTCACAGAAGGGCACACAGTCGCAATTAGCCCTAGGAAAGTATAAGTCTGTTAGCACCGTTTTATTTTGTCTTTTTGTAGATTTATTCCCGGTAACGGAATGCAGCGATGAATGCATGTTAGATTTTTGAATCATGCAAATTATGACGTGGGTCCACGTCACGTCAGAGTAATCTTTAGACACCTTTAGGCTAATTCTCTCAATTTACAGCTGATGATGGCTCCATAATCATCGCTTTTAAGGACTTGGCTTGACACTCAGTCAATATGGTGTTATCAACAGTAGGTACCTGCAGTCACATGTACGGCGTATTTCTAAATTGAAGGTACAAGAAAGAAGGAAGATTTCTTGAGTAATCTCAAGAAAAACGTCCCGTAAACATGGGATCGCAAACTTTTCGTTTTAGAGATGCGGGGTGTTAAAGTTTGAATATCTTTCTTTCAAGTTTTTCTCATAGTATCTACACTTCACAAGATATTCAACTGAAATTCACGTGTCGTTTGACGTGTCAAAACCAACAAGCCACTAATTGGATTTTTCATGACAATTTGGATTTTTTTGAGTATTTAGAGAGAATCTCTGAATCATAATCTCATAAATTTTAGTACCTACAACAAGAAAGCTTCTTTTATATTTTTTCAAATTAACAGTTGCTCACCATAAAAAAGTTCTGGAGGAAAACAGGGTAAAGTGTTCCAGAAAAATATCAGCCTGTAGATTTGCTATCGAAAATGGCAACTTTCATTATGATATCTGTGTCAAATTTCACTTGAATATCTTGTGAAGTGTAGATACTATAACGGCCGTTTTCAATAAAACTATGTATCCATTGTTTCAGTTACTGAAAATAGAAAAAACATCTGATTTCGTTTCTATGATCTATCTGTAAATTTATTTCAGAATGGTTCCCAAACGTCAGTAAGTGAAATAATGGATAGATAGGTTTATTGAAAGCGGATGTAAGAGAAAGACTTGAAAATAAACTCAACAACCTGTATCTCGAAAACAAATCGTTTGCGGTCGCATGTTTATGAGACTTTTTTTCTTAAAATTACTCGAGGAATTCCCTCTTTTCATTTGTACCTTCAATTTAGGAACACAGTGTTTGAAGAAGGCAACATCATGTTCAAGGTGAGAAGGGTGCGAAGAATCCTTCTAACGCACAATACCAATAAGGACACTGGACTCAATCACCGGCTTTACTCCTGAATACACATTTTCATGGCCAATGATTTTTGGACCTGACCTGTATCATACCACAGTTTTAAAAACATGTTAGAATAACTCGCCGAACAGCTGAATATCACTGATATTGTACAGTTGCTCTTCGTACATCTAAAGGAGCTAAATACTATCGTACCTTCATACCTAAACCATCCATACTTTGTAGCTCTCTGCCCCAGAAACCTTTGACCAGCAGACCTTCGAGTGCCATTGATCTGCGGTACTCCTCAAAGTTAAGTCTAACCTACATAGATCATTTTAGTAAAAAAAAAATGAGCCGAGTCCATTGAGAGTTGCGTTTGAAGAAAGTTTTCACAATTGTAGAATCAACAATCATTGCCAAACGTCTATAGGCTAAATTAGACTTTTATCAATCAAGAAAACAGACTTTAGGAAAGGTTCCGGGATAAATGATCATCTTGGAGCAATTAAAGTCTTGATATAAAATTCTGTAGAATACAACAGGCGATGTCGATTTTCATAATGCATTCGACATGGTAGAAGTAACATCAATATATGTATATAAAAAATGCTATCACAACTGTCAAACTTCACGAGACAACAGGTAAGATTAAAATAGCTGTTCATTGCAGTTCTCGAGTACATCTCAAGAGCCATGAGATTAAAGACAAAATTCCAAGAACATTTTTGTTGGAAATGATCTATTCTATCATACACTTCAATATTCCACACCAATTCAGTCGCTCTGTAAGCCTCATATACCTACGTATTTGAGGAATACAACCAACCTATGAAACGAATAGAATAACTATGAGTTACATAGTTATCACTGTTATCAGTTCGTCTCTGTAAGAATCCAGTGAAAAAATCTTACTTATACGTAAGTAGGTATAGAAAAGCCACATATGGGTAGGTAATACTTTCATTCGTACCTCATCTAACTGAGGATGAGACTACCTAATCCTGAGAAAAATAATTTGAGGAAATCCCATGAAAAGTAAAAAGTCTCGAGAAGATTTTGTGGTTATTTTGTGGTATCTTGTTTCCCTTACTGAGATAATTTTCAATTATTATGCAGATGTATGCCGTGAAAGTGATCTCACTTTCATTTGTTTTTCGTTTTCAATGAATAGTTACACCACCAAACCGTTTTATTGATATCTAATCGATTGCTAGCCGATAGGTACAAAACCAATTAGTTGCTTCATGCTTTTTCACAATTATCAGAGCGTGCTGACTACGCGTAAATTTAATCGGTTCAATATTATTGTTCAGATTATACGATGGTTTCCCAGGAGAATTATCAATTCGATTTGAAAATTGTTGTTTGTCAACTAAGTATGTGTCTGCATTCATTGTATCTACTATTCTGTATAAGTGAATTTTTCTTTTGCTTGTATTTGATGCTCCAAACATGCGTTTTAGCACATGTCTTTCATAAATTATCGTAATATCGCAGAGCGCTTTGAATTTTACTTTACCGCTCCATGATAACAAAAATAAAGTTATGTCGAAACTGCGGAGTTACACTTACTAAGACCCTTATGGTAATAACCCAAGAACAGAGATAAGGGATAATCATAAACGAATTTTTCTTGGCAAATTCGAAATATACCTATGTAGTTTTCAATCACTCTGCAGAATAGTTTCGAACTTATTCGTTCTTCTCAGAACATCAGAAATCTTATCTCAATCATTGCGACTGTCTCTTCGAATGGAGAAATTTTCTCCTTTTCCGAGAATGAATATGTTTTTTCCAGACTCCTGTTTATGTAGACTTTGCAAATTGTTCATTTCCTGTTCTGTTTTTTTTTCCTCTGCATTGTTTGCCACAGACAGTACCCCTTCAATTCACTGATCACTTTACTCTATTCAATTCCGGAATAGGGACGGTGAATAGATAGATATGGCGCTACTCTTTTAAAGCAAAGATATTCTCAGCCAATTTAAGATCATATTTAATTTTTCTGTTATCCCTTGCGTAAAAAGCAATGTTACAGTGAGCAACTTTAGAATGATAGTACATTGAATTCACACTCCTTTCGTATATCGAAATCTTTGGCACTGTAGAAATCATATCAGTTCTTTCTTCAATAGCGATTTGACGTATACAATCGCTACTACAAAAGTAATACAATTCGAAATGAATCGAAGGGTGTATATACTGAAATATTTCAATATTCGCGGTTTGGGTCCATCAAATGGTAAAGTCCAGTTCATTTGATTCTTTTCGTCATGTAAAACGTTTCTGCCTATTTCCACCTTCTCATCATAAACAGCTATAAAGCTGCTTTTACCGAAATTCTCCCCGAACTGTGAATAAGCCATCTTGAAAAGTGTCACTTTGGCCACTGGTGTAAGGGTAACGTAGATTATGTCACTAAAAAAACAGAAGATTACGAAGGAAATTAGCATCTTATGGCTTCTCTTAACTATTCCACAGAATCCCAGGTAGTAGTGCAAGATCAAGACGGGAACGAAGGCAGCGAAGACGTAGTCGATGTATATCAAACAGGCTGTCAACAAAAGGTCCCAACATAAAGTGATCGAAAGGAAGACAAATGTGGTTATTCTGGCACACCGAGGTGAACACATAATTTAGCATGGCGTAACACTTCAAGGGGACGTTTGACGGGACGGCTATTTTGACAATTTCCTTAAATTTACAGAAACATTTTTCTCACCGTTCATAGATTCGTAAGTAAGAAGAAGCTTTGGAAATCGAAGAGATTCTCTGAAAATCTTGAAATGGTACTTTTAATATTATCTTCTTTCAGCATAGGTCTTCTTCTCAATGTTGAGGAAACAAACTTCCTATAGCTTGTTTAGGATTATGCAAGTACTCTATCCGACCAAGTCCGATAACTCGGTGTGATACTGGACCACAAACTACTGTATAGCAAACACATTGAGTCTCGGTCGAGTAAGGCTAATATAATGTTTTCGTGTTCTCGGAGAGTACTTGATGAGGGATGAGGCTCAAACCACATATTATGCGCTGGTTGTACACTGTAGTGGTAAGGCCTATCTTTACCTACGCAAGAACTGTAGACGCACTATTAAGACCAGAAGCTAAAGGAAAGCCTGTCTAAGCATTACGGGCGCTCTGAATTCCAGCCCTACGGCAGTCATAAAGTGTCTGCTGGGTTTACCACCTTTACACCTTGTAGATACAGAAGTGGTTATAAAGACAGCTCTCAGAGTCTGAGAAGAGGGTCAATGGCGTGATAGTGGAATGTTTAGGGGGCACATGAGGGCTCTTAAAATGGTGGAAGGTGCCAACGCAGCCCCATAGAGCGGACCACTGGGGCACATGTTTTTACTTCGTCGAAACCTGTTGTTCCTGATAGTGACCTATGGTTTACACCAAACAGGGCGTATCGTGTCTGGAGGTCTCACTTGGTTCACCGATGGCTCTGTGCTGTCCACAGGGACTGGAGTGGGAATTGTGGGACCTCGTTTCAACCTGTCCATACCCCTAGGGAAGGATTGTTCCATAGTACAAGCTGAACTGTATGCTGTTCGGGTGTGCATATTTGAGAATATGCGCAGAGGATACTCCGTAAAACACATGTACATTTATTGTGAACCCTGAAATCCCTTTCTGAGGAAAAGGTTAACTCATACTTAGTAGAGGAATGCAGGGAATAGTAATAATGAAAGCTGTAGTAGAACTATGATGAAACTGAATCATCTCCTTTACCTGGACGATTTGAAACTATTCGCATCTACCAAAAAACAAATGCAACAGATGCTGAAAATGGTGAAAGGATTCTCGGAAGACATCAAAATGAAGTTTGGACTAGAAAAATGTCGACTGCTGAACATAACGAGAGGGAAAATAGAAGATGGTACGTTTAAACTCAAGGAAGGTGCAGAAATTGAAACATTAAAGGAAGGAGACACATACAAGTATCTGGGCATAAAACAGGCAAGAAAAATCAGTCAGAGCCAGATGAAGAAAGAACTAACGGAGGAGTTCACCCGAAGATTGAGAAGGATAATGAGAACTGGCCTTAACAGCAAGAATCTGATGAAGGCTATTGATACCTACGCTTGCTCGGTGCTGCTCATTTGGTATCATCTCTTCGACCACCACATAAGGACAATGCTCACTAAACTTAATAAACATCACCCCAAAAGCTCAATAAAACTGACAGAGCGGCCACGACATCTGGGGTAGAGGAATTGTTGATTTGTCCAACCGCATGTCCCAGGAAATTGAAGGACTTCGAGCATACTTCCTGAGCAAGGCTGCTTCGTCAGAACTCGATCGAATAGTTTGTGTTGCTGATATAGTTCTACTCCGTTAAAACTACAACAAGACCGCTGGGAAGCAGTCAAACACTCTGCAGAAAGCAAAATGTAGAAGCTGATTGCCAAACCTTTGCGTGGAAGGCACCAGAACGAGGTCAACCATGATTATGTCGACATATCTGCGTCGAACTACTGGATGACTTCCGGGTGGTTGTTTCCTGAAACAGAGGGCTTTGTGCTCGCCATCCAGGATCAGGTGATTCCCATCAGGAACTACTTGAAATATATCCCCAAGGATGACTCGGTGACTTCTAAGTTCGAAAAGGGTTTCTTATTACAATCACCAAACGGATGCTGTATTGGAAAATGAACATCACAAGCTCTATTAGGATCGCACGGTTCTCACAGACCGAAAAATAACTCACAATAGACCAGACCTCATATTGCTCAATAAGGATGAGGACAGAGCACCATTCATCGACGTGGCGATTCCAAATAATAACAATCTTCTAGATAGGTACACTGAAGAAATTTCAAAATACAGATATCTCGAGGAACAAACCAGGAGACAGTGGAAGCTTCATCTACAGGCCTGATACCGAAGAAACTACAAGAGAACTTGAGGAAACTTCAGTTGGACGAAAATATCTATAGAGTCATGCAGAAGGCGGTACTGCTGGAAACGGCGAGAACTGTACCCATGTACATGGGAAATTCGGAGGAACACCGTCTGCTCCGACAGGAAGTGCAGGTTGAGCAGGAATCTAACCGACAGCAGGAAGCCGAGGAGCGACCCGGACCCGACCACCACTGCGAGCCCGAAAACCTGGAAAGGGCTCCAACAGAGCTTAATCCTTTTGATATCTGAGATCTGGGATAAGATGTTCCTCTAGAGAGGAGTATGAAAGCCGCAAGGCTAAAGTCATAATAATAAACAGCTTTGTAACATGTTCAATGTTTTTCAACTCCAAAATTGGTATTGAGATGAAATTCTTCAAGAAGTGAAGAAATGAAATATCCAGCGCATTGAAGGCTACTAAATTCAAGATAGTACTGGGTGCAGAAAACTCACCTTTAATCCTTGCCTATGTGCTTCCGAAGCTGGCTCCACGTAGGAGACGAAGAACCCTGTCCCATGTTCTCTTCCACCCCTTAGACTGAAACCAAGACTAGGTCCATGTCTGCAAGTGAAGCTGGGCGGAGGTAGGGTTCCATGACTTGGGCGTACTAGCCTTATTGTCCTAACTCTACTCGTTCGGCTCCCACAACTTTCCGAAGAGGTCTCCAAACTCATACTGGAAGTGGCATATGGATGGGAGCCATAATCCACCACCATGATCGCAGTGACGCTGAAAAAAAAACGTATACCCTAGAGAACTCATTAAAACTTTTTCTGCTTGATGATGTTTATTTGCATTCCAATTGAAAATGAATTAATAAATGGAACAATAAGACGTTGCACACTATCGTATATTATTTCGATTTCAAAAAAAGTTTTTTTTAGAAGCGCGCATTCAACCCTCTTCCCCCACGCATTTCAAGTCGCAAAGAATCACTTTTCCACACGGTGCGCGAAAAATTCCGGCTATTTTTTTTCCGTTTCAAATTCTGTGATGTCTCTATACTTATGGTAACGACATGAAGAAATACTTCTGTCATTGCATATGAATTATATTTTAATAGAATATTTCTATTAGAAATGTAAAAAGATTTTTGAATTATTTTCACGAGCTGAAGCGTTCCTTTCCTGAAGTTTTTTACGGTAGGATTATTTTTCAAAAAATATTTTCCGAAATTCTCAAATTAGTTGAAGTGTTATTGTGTAAAGTTTGATCAATACCACATGAAGGACAATCTTTACATTAATCAAAACTAACATAGGTATATATGATAAAAGAAGAGAAATGGAAAAATTGATTTGAAAAAATCAATTTTTCGATTTTTCTTGACTTGGACGATGTTGAGTAGAGTCAGTAAAGGGTTCAAGGAAGAAAATGTACCTTGGTTGAAAAAATTTTTCTTATCATTTTGACTCATAGAAAATAGAACAATGCATATATATGGTTTGACAAAAATAATTACTGCTCATCAATTACATGGAAATATACGGGGTGTTTCAAATTAGACGTGAACTTTGGAGGAGGTGTTAGTATCACTCATTTGCTGTCGTTTGAGCCATATTTCTTGATAACCAAAAATCAACAGTTTCTGACATATTTGAGTTCTTATGTTTTTCAAAAAATTTCTCACCTTACTTCATTTTTCGTCAATGTTTTCTATTATGACTATAATTTTGGATTATTTTCATCAGAAAAGGATATGATACGTATGAAAAAAGAAAAACTATCCTGTATTAGATGTTGAAAAAGAATAAGTATGATTTAAAAGTTGGAATATGAAGAAAAGAAAAATCAATTTGCCTGCAACTTTCAAATTCCAAGCTTTATATATGAAAAAATTTATTTTAAAAATTTGCCTAATTCCTTCTTTATTTCCTACTAATTCTTTTTCAGCATCTAATACAGGATAGTTTTTCTTTTTTCATACGTATCATATCTTTTTCTGATGAAAATAATCCGAAATTATAAACAAACTTAGTCAACGTAGAAAACATTGACGAAAAAATATGTAAGGTACGAAGGAGTAGAAGGGCCACATAATATTTTAAAAATATTTTTCCTTAAATTCCGACTTTGAAGTCGGAATTTAGTTAAATTCCGAGTTCAAAGTCGGAATTTAACAAAATTCCGAGTTCAAAGTCGGAATTTAACTAAATTCCGAGTTCAAAGTCGGAATTTAACTAAATTCCGACTTCAAAGTCGGAATTTAACAAAATTTCTAGTTCAAAGTCGGAATTTACTAAATTCCGACTTCAAACTCAGAATTTTATTCAGTTCCGAACTTCTACAGGGTGTTGTACGACGACGTAGATATGTTCCTAAATTACAGTTTGCTTTTCTACAAATATTCAAATTCATATAATAGAAGGTGTTCCCACATTTATGATGAATGAATAATTATGTACACAGGGTGTACATTATTATTTGAGTTTTCTTTTATGAGAGGTCATAACAATGATATGACAACCTTTTACAGACATGCCATGACATGAATATTTTTTTAGATATAGGTAACTGTTTTTTAGGTATATTCCGGATATTTTATGAAAAAATTTCCTTCTCATATGAAATCGGGAGGCTCAATGGACAAGAAATGAGTACACCCCGAGGTACACCCGGTGTGCTTTGATGTTTCTTACATGAAGAGGTCATTACAACGGTGAGAAAACCTCATATAGGCAGTTCTATGACGAATTGGTTCATTTCCAAATATGCTGAGATATTCATGAGAGGATTCAGATTTCTCAAAATAAACACGTTGTTCTTTAATAAATATTGAACTTGATGTATTTTATTGGAGAAAATTGTCATTAGGTCCATGTTTTTGAATAATTATGGAATTATGGTCGTAGACAGGTAGAGGTAAGGTTGCGCACAACCTCCCCCCACCCCAGTACTGAAATAGAAACCATAAAATAACATTGAGCTCCCAGACCCCCCTCTGTATATATGGAGAAATAATCTATATCGTCGTAGAACAACACCCTGTGCATCTAGCCTGTATAGGTTTCGAAGTAAATAAAATTCCGACTTCAAAGTCGGAATTGTACTAAATTCCGACTTTGAACTCGGAATTTTGTTAAATTCCTACTTTGAACTCGGAATTTAACTAAATTCCGACTTCAAAGTCGGAATTTAAGGAAAAATATTTTTAAAATATTTTGTGGCCCTTCTACTCCTTCGTAGTAAGGTGAGAAATTTTTACATTTTTACATTTTTTACATATTCTCAAAATGAAACAAAAACAAGTATTCAATTGGCGTCAAATTTGCAATGTACTTAACCATCAATACCAGCGATTCGAATTTCCGTTGTTCGGGTAAAAGAAACTAGGTGAAATCAAGAGAAGGGAAAGTCCATAAATGGGCCGAATCGGCCATCAGACAGATGCGTACATATTTAGAAATTCTTCTAGAGTAAATGAGAAATTTGCGAAGAAGGACCTAATTTGTTGAGGAATCATTGATGAAACCTCTGACAATCTTCAAAAATAATCCGTGAAACATTCTAACTACCAAATGCTTCGACTTTCCTAATCGATGTGATAATATTCTACCAATCTTCTTTTAATTAGATGAACTTAATAATCGAAACGCTTCAGTCTGTGCGACTTTATGAAAAACGAGAACAAAGGAATATTAATATAATTTATAATTCATTCAGTGTAATGTTGAGCACACCAAATTACCATTCGAATTACCCGCATATTCACATGGCCGTAACTCGAATTGAATGCATCGTTTGCTCAATTTCAAATTAGGATTTCTTTTCTTCCGAAAGCAGTTGTGGAACGAACTATTTGATGACTTATTCACTTTGCATTACTGCGAATACTTTTACTCTTGAGGATGCAAATGATGTTTATACAAATTAAATGATCCACATTGTACAGTGTGTTTCACGTAAGCGCTCGCTTGAGTTTGCGACTTATCCATTGGGTAAAAGTATGATACTATTTCCCACGCGCTATTCAAATATACTATTGGAAATACTATTAAACACAGGCTTAAAAACTTATCCTAATAAGACGACTCTTTCCTAGAAGAGTCGTATTCAAAAAAAAAATACTTTCTACGAATACGACACAATACACAACAGAACTAAAAAATTTTCATTCATATTTGCCGAAATCTCAACCAATTCTCTTTTCGGATATTCAGGATGACCGACTAAAATGTGCTATTAATTTAATGAAATGAAATCAATGAAAAATTTCATTCTCGATATCTATTTGTCTCACTTCTTCAAATATGCTCAATATTTTGTGTGTAAATGATTTTCTGAGCTAAAACAATATTCATTTTATGGCGAAAAGAAAAGAATTTTTTCCTAGTTTTTTATGAAGAATGAGATTCTGTGAAGAAAAATGAATATATTCTAATGAAAAAATTATTCAACTTTAAATAAAACTAGGTGAGATTAGATAATCTGCATTCGATGTCGCCTTGAATACTAAGAAAATTTTAATTTGAAACAGTTTTCGATGCAGGGTTTTTCCACGGAGTTATTTCAGAAGATCTTTTAAAATGAGTAGCCTTGTATGAATATACTGGTAGTTTTATATTCAATTCAAACAGTTGACGTGGAATAATGAATGAATGATGGGGAATTTGTATTGGGATTTATTTGCCTATTTCAATTATTTTGGCTCATTCTATCCAACTTTTCGGCTAGCATTTTCCAGCCATCTTTGGGACGTTCATCCTCACAACTCCGAATCCCATCAGTGTCGAACTCAAAGAAGTCTGGACACAAATAGTAACAACACATTTGAAGAATTAACCTTGTTCGGTAAATAACAAGAAATTCTTCAAAACTTATAATAGATAGAAAAAGCCACAATATGAAAGTAGCTTTATAAATCTTACTTATTGAAAGCTATCTTATCGAAATTTATTTGAGGAAATAAAATCGAAATTTGAAAAATATATTCATTCCATCTTCTCGAAGATTCAATGAATCTGAGAATAATACTCGATTTCAGATGGGGCAAAATTTGGCATCAAGTATTCATTGAATTTTTAACAACATGGGATTTTAGAGGTCGATCGAGGTACCATCAAGTTCAAGCATAGTATATGCTTGAACTTGATGGTAAGCTTCTTATGTAACATTTTATAATTCTCTTTCAAATTTGTTAAAATTGTAAAGTAAATGTTACCGATTTTAGTTGAATTTTCTAGGAATCTTCCTTAAAAAGTTTTCATGAGACTTTTCTATATTCTTCACTCTACGAATAGAGAGGTGGAGAAAGTAAGCGCCACATTTAGACAAAGAACATGAAATCAACAAATTCCAGGACGAATTTTTTTTAACCTACGTTATTTTTCAAATGCTGGTCTCACTTTTCTTCTGGGTATTTACAAACAAAATTGCTTGAAATAAATATAAAACTACCATTAGATATATTTTTTACAGCGTGAGTCTTTGACTCGTACAAATATTTCAACAGTATATTCTTGAGGTCGAAAGAAACACTTTTTTCGTATACCTTTTTTTCCGATTAGGTCTGATAAGGAATATAGCCATTTTGTATTCTTATAATGAACCGTGCCATCCCTGGATAAACAAAATAACCTTCAGAATAACCAGCCCAATCTGTGATACTACACATCTGTGGGTCTTTTCAACAGATTTGTATTCAGCCAAAGTACCCAATTAATCGAATTTCACAGATATTTTAAAGTTTTGAACATCAAATTACTCGAAAACAGCGTAGGAATTATACGAGAAAATATGAAGAATACCATTATTTCACGAAACGTTCAAATATTCATTAGTCCAACTGAGTTCCAAAAGTTGGATTCTTTAAAATTTTCGTAATTTTTGATACGTAATGGTCATAATGAGAAAACTGTAAGACGTGAGTGATATCTTCTGTTCAAATAAGATTCATCAAATGAATGAAAAACCGAGTGAAAAACTTCATTCCGAAATTCATTTCAAACAAACCATTTGTGAGATAAACATTTTTTATGGTTTTTCAACAGCCTGTATATTTTAAACCGAGCCGATTAGGAAAAAATGGTAAAGGAAAAAAGTGTTTTTTTTTACCTCAAGAATCTACTATTGAAATATTTGTATGAGTCCAAGATTCCCCTTTTATATTCGAATTGTTAAGAGCATTCAGAAAAAATGAGAACTTTTTTCAAATATGGTGCGAAAACATTTTTGCCGTTTTCGGTTCAACCGAAAGTTGAAATGAGACAAAAATGTTTTGAAAAAAGGTTCTTGCTTACAACTTTCCATGCTTGCGTTTTAATTTTGCTTAATGAATAAGTCACATAATCCGCTTACGCGAAACACTGTAGGTACCAAACCAAAAATACATGGCAAATTAGGCGTAATACAACTATTGCGCTTATGCGTAGCTGTGATAAAATTAGGCGGTGCAATAAAAATTTGAATGATTTGATTTTTAACACTTCCTATAACTCAATAATTTGATTAACAACGATTTTGTACAAAAGTTGAAGGTATTTTAAATTATCTTCTGTATAACCTTAGCCATTGTCTATGCTACGCCACTACTTACGAACCGATTTCTGTCAGTGAGCTCAACTTTGCCCCTTCTAGGTCAGCACCCTTCGAATAGGCTTTGAACGGAATTACACTTCCTTTGCTAAGTATTCTTGGAAGGTATTCATTCATTTTGTGCTGACTTTTTCATTATTCCTAAATGAAGTTTAACCTCGAAAGGTTATGAAAGATATCTATATCAAAATGTAAGCAGATATCGAAAGGTCCTCTGCTTCATTAATTCGGCATCGTTGGTTAAGTTATGCGGTACTGACGACTCTGACGAGCTCAAACAAGAGCGAAACCGTTCTGTCGTTATATACTCATCTTCGATGAGGGCTCGTCCTGTATTGTATACTCAAATCTAGCTTTCTACCATTCCGATTGATTGGATTATTACTAATGTTTAGTCTTCCGGAGAATCTTCTTCACTGAGGACAAATGAAAGTTTTATTCCACCCTGAATTCCGAAAAATATTCGGGCCACATTATGAGATCTGACTGCCATAACGTTGAATTCCAAGCTAGTTGAAGTCGAATAATGAAAATATTCCATCGTAATCATGATCGTAAATCATCGATGTATCGTAAATATCCCTGGTTCAATAGAAATTAAAAGCAGATAAAAGAATCGTAAAATCATAATGTCCAACTGAACAATTGGATTACAATGATCGATCATTGTTCGGGAGAATTACTGATATTATGGTTTGTATACTAGAATAGTGGTATTTATGCAGATTTATTGCGTTCAATTGAAAACCAACCAGTTACAGAAGGAATGTTTTGATAAGGAGCTTATTTCTTTTTAAGCGTTATTATTTCCACCTTGAAGGAACGTATAAAGCACAGCATAATATACAGCCTACAGCATAAAACGATAAAATATTTTTCCCCTTATAACTTCAGCTAAAACCGAAAACACAACCCCATATTTTACCATTGAACTTGTCTTGTCATAGAGATCCAAAGCGTCGTTTGGTTTGAGATTATCTCACCTGAATTCAGTCTGCACGTATCAGAGATTGAGTGTTACATATTTTTTTATGATTCTGTGGATCATCGAGGTCTAATGTTTGAATGGATAAGATTCTGGGTCCCTTTGCCCAAGCTTTGATGGATGGCTTCGAGGGTGGACTTTTGAAAACTCAACAAGGGAGAGGTATCAGGTGAAATAATTCATATTTAGGTACATCGCACTTTTAGCTTATTGCTGGGAGCCCCAACCGTAAATTCTGAATTAGGAAGATGGGGAAAGTGTTACCTCATTTGAATAGCCTTTTTACCTTGAATTGAGTAGAGTAGTTTTTGTTCGGTCATTTGATCAAGCGGGCTGTGTAAATCGATTAGAATTTTACCAGAAAGAGAAATCCAGAAACTGCAGATACTTCACTTATTTTTACAGGGATGGGCAGAGGTCTGGAATAAAGTCAATTGTATATTTCTTCAACCAATAACTCAAAACCAAAAGGATGTCAATTGATTTTTAATCAACCTCATTTTCTGGCAAAAAAATGGATTGTTTTTCTACAACCCTCCGTTTTTCAAATGTAAACAGATACCATGTGTGGGCCCGTTAGAAAGCACACGGAAAATGGAACCTCACTATAATCTTGGTTTTTCTTTTAGTTCTGTTGTAATTAGAAGAAAAAAAACAACGTACTTATCAATAATTCTATGGAAAGATACGTTTATTCATGTGCTTGTGAGTAGGATTCCCACTAAGGGGTTGGAGGAAAATATTCAATATTGCCAAAAAATAAGTAGGTACAATCCGAGTACAATTGGAACTCAATTAACGTTTTCACCAATGATCCCTAAATTTTAATCTAATTCACGGATGATGCATACCCCCGATTCATTGAATTTGATACAATCGTACATGCATATAACTAAAAATTAAAATTATGATGAAAAACTACATACAGGGTGTTTTTCATGAGTTTGAATTTGAAAATAGACTCAATGAGTCCGGTCCTGAGTTTTGTCGAATTTTGACGTTTTGTTTCGTTGAAACTAACAATGTCAACCTGATAATCAATTTTCAGTCAAATCCGAGGTCAAATCGTTCAAGAATATCAGGAGAAGTTTAGAAATCACCCACTATATCGGTTATGTTTTTGAGCTCAGCTCAATACCCGCTATTACACTAGCAGCGCATTTTGAATTACCTATATTCCAGTAACGGTAACTGGTAGAGAAAAACGAATTACAGATTTGGAAAGAGCAAAACGAGAGAAAAACGCGGATATCCCACAAGCTAGGGTAAGAAAAATTTTTTTTTTCTTCTCCAAAAACTCGTAAAGTATAAATGAGCAAAACGAACGGACTGATGAGCAAAACGAGGGCTTTCGATCGAAACCAATATCAGAAAGATACGTTGAGGTGCCCTGTTAGTGTAATATTACACCAGCAGGGCTCTTTTGATTATCTATATCTCGTTAACGGTAAGTTGTAGAGAAAAACTAATTGCAGATTTGAAAAGAGCAGATGGAGAGCAAAACGCAGATATCCTAGGTTAAGAAAAAAAAAATTTTTTCTTCTCTGAAAACTCGTAAGGTATAAATGAACAAAACGAGAACTTTCGAATGATACCAATATTGGAAAGATCCGTTGAGGTGCCCTGCTGGTGTAATGCCGCTCTCTATTCAAGGTTTTAATTTGTCCGTTTACTCGTGAAACACCCTGTAGAATGATACACGGTCAAACGTCAAAAGTGGCTTCCGGAACTTAACACCGGTTTGTTGTGGGAATTATTATATTATAATATTATATTTGAATAAATTTTTAAACCACGCTCTGGCCCTTTCCAAGTACTAAATACTGAGATAAGGACAAAAACAAAGAGATACTATTATAGAACGCCTCTTTACGTGAAACTTCATCCGCCTCTATAGAACGGTTTCTCCGGCAACTCTTTATGTACCAGTTTCCATTTTGTCTAGCTGAAAATACTGTTTTCACCAAAGAATCTAGAATAGCCGCAGTGTCGATTCTTCGAAATCACTTTCTCGCGAACGTGCTAATTAAATTTTCCTCGTTTACTCTGAAAATTACTCACTGTCTAGTATTGGAGCAGTTTCCTTGAACTTGCCTTTAATTGGGAAGTTAATAAGGTGAATATCGAAGTTGAATGTACAGACTACTCGATGAATATCTTCGGTAAACATGAAGGATAGTAGGTCAAACAAATTTAAATGTCATCCGTCGAAGAAAGTAATGGTCGCCGAAGATGCCGCTGATCAATCTCCATCATGAAAGATGTTGCTCGATTTCAGTTCATTATTTCCAAAAATGAACCTGATGAATCGAGCAGAAAACATAATATAAGCAGTCGTTGAGGACTGCAAATCGAAGTGAAAACTACACTAGATATTATAAATAGTAGGCTGACCAGATTATCCCCAGATCAATGACGGACGGACCTAGGGAATGTTTATATGTATATTTATATATACAGGGCGAGTCTTTGAATCGTAAAAATATTTCAACAATAGATTCTTGAGGTTAAAAGAAACACTTTTTTCCTGTACCATTTTTTCCTATTCAGCCCTAATAAAAAGATACAGTTTTCATAATGAGCTGTGCTACCCCTGAAAAAGCAAATTTACCCTAATAACTAAATGAATCTGTGACACTATACATCTGTGGATCTTTTAAAAAGAGTTGCATTCGGTCGAAGTATCCAATTTTTCACAGATAATTTTTTATTTTTGAACGTCAAATTACTCGACAACTATATTCCGAAATTCATTTCATTCGATAAAACGGTTTGTGAGAACTAAAAATAATTTTTTTTTATATTTTTCAACAACCTGTACCTTTTAAAGCTAGCCGATTCGGAAAAAATGGAAAGGACTCACCCTGTATATGCTTTCAGCTGCTCAGTTTCCTACAACGTATGGTGAAAAATATTGAAAATAAAGAAATAATAAAAGTTTTTCACAACGCAAAAACGAAAATTTAATAATATTAATATAATACTTGTTCATACACTGTGGAGTGTGGAATGAGAAGAGGGCTTCAGGTGTTGCTAGAGAAGCTTCTTTATTCCCAAAATTTGAATTTCTCAAATATTTGGTCAGGGAGGAAGTGAGGAAGACAATGCTGCATTAAACATTGTTTTATGTTTGTAACTTGAAACATATAATATCCCTTCTTTCTCCAAATGCTATCTGAATTGACCCAAACACTTCGTACATTGGACTTTAGAATCAAGTTTTGTTTTTTCAAGAAATGGAAATTCTTTTGAAAGATTTTCCGTAAATTTTTCTTTTTTCATTATTCATCTAAAATAATCTTGAGAAAAATACTGAATTAAATTCAAGATTTTGACGGACGTTTTCCAGTGACGGACTTCTTGGACAATTGACGGACTGTCCGTCACAATGACGGACGTCTGGTCACTCTATAAATAGCAATGGTTAATTTTTAGATAGGAAAAACGATTATAGTATCAACAATCGAAATTTCATGATCTTAGTCTATTCAAAATTTAAATCATATGAATTTCAGTTGAATATTCATGATATAAAATTCGATGAATTTCATTCATACCGTGTGTCAATTTGAAAAGGTACCACCTGTGATATCTCGGACCCCATGTAAGCTCAGAAAAATGCAAAAAGAGCTAAACTTTGCTTGGAGCCATTTGATACGGTTCCAATCAATTTATATCAACCCTGTCAGAGTGATGACAGCAACCCCTAAAATCTTAAATGGAAAGAGGGTTTGAATGACACCTTGTTTCAAAGATAATACGATTACCTTTTCAAAAATGCTACACACTCGACCTTTTTTGTTAGTATGTACTTCCGAAAAACCAAAAAATGAGTAAAATAGTTACGATAGCCAGAGTTGCAATGGAACATGAAAAAAATGGAAAATGTTTTACTATAAAAGATTTTCAAAATGTCAGTATTTTATAGACAAAAGAGTAGCATGTTTTAGAATTCGGTTCAAAAAAACTTCGACTTGAATTTCTTGGCTTGCTGTGCATATTCTTACTTTCAATTCTTCTGCAAACAGACGAACACACCCTCTGCTGAGGGGGAACAGTGTGGGGATTCTCACTCTCTGAGCTCGAGACCCACTAAAAACCCTTAACTGCTTCTTCATAGGTTCCGGGCATTTTGCCTATTAACCAGTTGACTCTTATGGTTTCTGGACTCTCACACGATCATAGTCGTGATGATAGTTGTATGCTGCCTATAGCTTTTATAGGTTAAGCTCTTCTTTGGTTACATTTAAATCCTTAACTGATCTCTCGGTCTTCGGTGGTAGGTTCTTGACCTTCTAGCTTCTTCTGTTGGATCGTAGTCGACTAATCTTCGTAGTTCCTCATTTGGATGTTGTTTGGCTTTGTCGAATATCCTTTCCGCCTTTCTCTTCATAAATTCTGTAACTGGTTCCCATTCCAAGTCCTTGTAGATTTGTTTGTTCCTAACAAACCAGGGTACGTCCATCGCCATTCTAAGGAGTTTATTCTCAGTGGCCTGTATTCTCTTGATGTGGGTCTTGGCTGCGAAGCCCCATGCCGCCGATCCATATGTGAGTTGTGGTCGCGCAATAGTTTTAATCATCGTCAACTTGATGTTCTTATTCATATGACTTCTTCTGCCTATGAGTGGATAAAGTTTACTCATTGCGGCTTTTGTTTTATCAACAGCACATTTGATGTGGTTTTTCCATGTAAGTCCTCTGTCAAGCGTCACTCCTAGGTATGTTGCTTCATTTTTCCATTCAACCTCTTGTCCATCAACTTCAAGGTTTTCTTCCATCCTCAATCTTCTCTTTTGCAGTAATATTGCTTGAGTCTTTCTTCCATTGATTTGGATTTTCCATTTGATGCACCATTTGAGTAATTCATCTATGGCTTCCTGCAGTCTCCGGTGTATGATCTCTGGGCGTCGATGTCTGAACGCTATTCCTGTGTCATCTGCGTACAAGGTGAGCATATTCCTAGCATTCTTCGGGATATCATAAACGTATATTACGTAAAGCAGAGGTCCAAGTACCGATCCTTGAGGCACTCCCGCTTCCAATTGTCTGGTTTGAGAGGTTGCTCCATCTATCTTCACATAAAAGTTTCTATTCCTCAGATAATTCCTTATAATCTTGCATAGCTTGGTCGAATATCCTGCTCTTTTCATCTTGTAGATTAGGCCTTCGTGCCATACTCTATCAAAAGCTCTCTCGATATCCATCAGAACTAATCCTGTGGCCTGTTTGGTCTGCATTCCTTCGGTGACGTATTCTATGAGCCGTAGTAATTGGAGTTCAGTCGAGTGTTCTCGTCGAAATCCAAATTGTTCGGGTGGGATTATCTTCAACATTTCTGTTTCCTCATTCAGCCTTTTGGCGATAACCCTCTCGACGACTTTTCCTAGTGCTGATAGTAGGCTGATTGGTCTATAATTTTGAGGAAATTTCCGTTCCTTTCCAGGCTTGTTGAAAACTATCATTTCTGCAGTTTTCCATCTCTTTGGGTAGTATTCGGTCCTCATCACTCCGTTTGTTATATTCGTCAAGGCTGCTATTCCTTTTCTAGGCAATTTCTTCAACATATAATTCGTTATTCTATCTTCTCCCGGTGCTTTCCGGTTTTTCAGTTTCATTATGATCTCTTTGATTTCTGTTGGTGAAGCCGGTTTAGGAATGATTTCGGTTTCCGGTGGTTCCATCATCAGTTCTTCGTTTGCCTCCACTTCTTCTTCTAGATCTTCATTGTCATCATCATTTCTGTAATTTATTCTGGCTTCTCTCTCAATTGTGTCGGCAAGTGCTTCGGCTTTTTCAAGTCTCGTATATACCATTCCGTTTGCTCCATGCAGTGGAGGTATAACTGTCTGTTCTCGTCGTAAGCGTTTTTGCATTTTCCAAGCCGAGTGATCTATTGTATTCAGTTCCCTTAATCTCTGGTGCCATCTGTTATTACGCAGTTCTGTTAAAGCATTTTTCAATATCTGACTATGCTTATTCAGTTTCTTCTTGTCTTCTTCTCTTTTTGTTGTTCTGTAGATTTTCCTGAGTCTTCTGTTCTTTTTTATAAGTTCTTTTATATCCCTTGGCGTATCTCCATGTGAATGTTTCGGAATTGGTTTCCTTATTCTCTTGGTGCTTTCTTCATAGGCTTCTTTTATATGATTTTCCAATTTTTCAACTGCTTCATCTAATTCATCCTGGGTGTTTATTTGGGGAATTTCCCTGATTTTCTCCTGAAGTAAATTCTTATATTTCTCCCAGTCTGTGCGTTCCTTGGTTTGTGTCTCTTCTTCGTTTCTTGGGCCATGTCCCACTATGAATTCTATGGGATTGTGGTCTGAAGTTCCGTCTTCTATTGTATCAATGCTGATTTCTTCAGTGATGTCTTTCATTACGACAATGTCCAGTACATCGGGTAGTCCATTTACTCTTGGTATGTAGGTCGGTATTTCAGGTCCTATCACAACTGCATTAAGTTTTTCAGCATAAATCTTCAGTCTTCTCCCGTTTGTATTTTCCACCCTACTGTTCCATTCCTGCGATTTGCAGTTAAGATCACCAATTATGATTTTCGGGTGTCTTCCTTCTAGTAGCATTTTTAGATCCTCTTCCAGCATGTCTTTATCCGGTGATTTATAAGTTGAAATAATCTTCACTTGCCCTCGATTAGTATTCACAATAATCGATATTGCTTCTACTTCTTGTCCATTGAATATTTGGTCGAAATGGTGATCCATATTCTTTCTAGCCAGTATAGCAACGCCACCTGTGCTGTTAGGTCTATCATTTCTGTAAATATCGTAATTGGGAAATGCTATCCGAACGTTGGGGTTAAGTCTCGTTTCTTGAAGAGCTATGACATCCGGTCTCTTCTCTTCAATCAGTTCTTCGAATTCTGATCTGCGGGCTCTCAATCCTTCGACGTTCCAAGAGACGATTATGAGATTGTTCTTTATCGTCGTGTCAGCCATTAAATATTCTTAATAATTTGCTGCATCTTCTTCTCAATCTCTTTCTCCAGATTCTGCATCATCGTGCTGAGGAGGTTTTTCGTGAACTTATCCAGTTCCTCAGTGATTCCAGAAATTCCTTTTCTGGTTTCGGCTTTTTTGACGGTTTTTGCCTTTTCCGTCTTTTTCTCTGGTTTCTTCGTCTCTTTGACTGCTTCGGTTGCAGTTTCCTGGGGTTTCTTCACTTCCGAAGAGTTTGGGGATGGCCTCGGTGTATTTTGTGTTGGCCTCGAGCTGGTCTGGTTCGATCTTGGCGATCTCTTGGTCTTTTTAGTGACCAATTTCCATTCGCTACATCCCTTGTAGCTGGCTGGATGTCCTTGCTCTCCACAGAGAACACAAGAGGCATTTCGCTCCTCGTTCTCCCTGGTGAGCGTACACTCCCTGGAGCTGTGATTACCGGAGCATTTCACGCACCTCCATGGAAAAGTGCACTTACTTTGGGCATGTCCATATCGCTGACAGCGGTAACATTGTCCAGGCCCGGTCGTCCTTCTCTTAGGTTCAACAACACAGTTCATGTTGTAGAGCCTTCTCACCTCGAAGATACCCTTATTCTGGGTTTTAACCAGCAATAAGGGCATCGGCCTCTTAGTTATATTTGAGGTCATTCTTATGACCTCAGCATCGACGATCCCTTGATCCTTGAGGTCGTCAAGGATCGTCGGGATATCTGCATCCAGCGGTAGATATCTCACTACCGCATAGATTTTCTTTTCTTCCTCCCGTTGAAGAGTGTAAAACTCCCTATTTATTTTATGAAGGAAGTCCGTCATTCTTCTGTGGTCTTCCGCGGTTTGTGGAACGACCCTAATTCCGTCCTTCACAGTAGTCGCTCTGCTGTAATTTATTCCGTTTCGCATTAACGCGTTGGAAATTGACGTCCATTCGGACGTACCCCTCAGGGTAACTGGGGGGATTTTTTCTTTTCTCTCCACTGGAGTGGTTTTCTCTTGGGCTGGGGTTTCCAAGACTCTTTTCTTGTTTGCCTCCTCATTTGACGAGGAGCTATCCTTTCTCACTCTTTTGGCGGGTGGGGAAATTTTGGTTTGAGGGGTTTTGACCACCTCCATCTTCTGTTTTTGAACCGGTAAGTTCACTTCTTGGACATTTTTCAAAATAATGTTCTTCTTGAGTGCTTTGGAGTAAGGACTTTCCTTATTTCCCTCCTGCAACTCGAGCCTCTCCCTGAGATTTTTAA
This sequence comes from Coccinella septempunctata, assembly GCF_907165205.1. Lineage (NCBI taxonomy): Eukaryota > Metazoa > Arthropoda > Insecta > Coleoptera > Coccinellidae > Coccinella > Coccinella septempunctata. The sequence continues at coordinate 10,238,015 of NC_058191.1, forward strand.
TCTCAGCAACTAAGCTAGATACGCATCTATCTAACTCATTCACCCTCGCTTTCAAACTTGCGTTCTCCTCTCTCAAAATATCGTGTTCGGACACGACATTAGCGATTTCTGGCGCGTCTTCTTCCATTACGGACTCGCAGTCCGAATGGTCAGACATTTTAGAATCTAATTAATAATTACTTCGCTACTCAAAGAAATTGGAAATAAAATTTTTCAAGACAAAAGAAAAATGTATCTCATGCATAAAAACAAAACGGCTCATCAAAAATTCTCTACGCTATGAGAAAAATCAGAAAGAAAGATACGAAAAATAAGCTCACCTGATGTTTTCTGCAGTACCAACGAGAAAATTCTCTGGACACTTAGGATGAACACCAACTTTGAAAATTTTAACGAATTAAAATTCCGATAACAAATATAGAACCTACACAACTTCACAGACGGAATCAAATATTCCGTAGCTTGGTTAGTGGGCACTTTCACCTCCGCTTTCACTTTTACGGCACTGTGACTTTCTCGTCCGCTTTCTCTTTTATAGCACTAGGAGCACTGTAGCACGTCTTCTCCTGTCAAGCGATTGACTCGGAATGTTTTCAATTCTTTTACATCTCGGGGCTGTGTTTTATACACAACCCCTAGAGGAGTATCAAATGGCAATACCTCCCCCAAATTTTGTAGTCATCGTATCGGTAATTTACAACTATTTTCTGAGTTTCCAATCAATTAATAAGCATTTTTTTTTAGATAAGGAGAATATTCAATTGCTTTCAACTCCGAAACTATCGAACTGATTTTGTCCCTTCGGCTCATTCAGAACCTGAACTTAACCTGAAAATTATTTTAAGTCCTTAGCTCTTTTTCTTCAGAAATTACTTTGATGATCAGTCAGATAGACTGAGTTAAATTTGACTGAAAAAACAGATCATTTTTAGCTCAAAATTCAAAACTGATAACGCTCTCGTTTCAACTCTATTTTTTATAGTACTTTCATTCTCAAGAACGAGAAGTAGGTGTGTGATTTCAGGACTGAAGAAATTCTTCATTATCATAATCACATTTAGGCAGATATTCACACAACTCAATATTCAATTCTCTATATGCTACATCAAAGGTGATTCCTTCCCAGCATAAATAAAAGATAAAATTATACACATTAGTCGAATATTATTATCGCTTTCACTCAGATAACTTTTACTGGTGGCCTAAAACCAAATATCATTTCTTTTCTGTTAATCATTCATCTCCAAAGATGCGATAGGTACCGTTAGACTATGAAAGACCTGCTGTATAATAGAATGTTGAAAAAGAAGAATCAATCTTACGGGATCACTCGTACGCTCGAGAGTTGCTCTATAAGTAGTACCTAGTAGTAAAATGACGAGCTCATCATGTGAATCAAATAATAAGAGAATAATGGATTGCCATACTCAAATTCTCAAGCGCTTGTGTTATGAAAGTAATGAGAGTATTAAGTGAAATACATTCATTTGATTTTCACGTTGGTTAATTCATGATTACTCAATTTTATTGGTTTCGTCTAACATTCGCTGCTTGATTTAATGAAGGATAAGAGATACTTGTTATAACTAGAGCATCTCAATTTATCTGTATTATTTTGTTCATCCAGAAAATTAATAGCGAGATTAATAGCTTGATCATATTAGGTCCTCTTTTGATTATGTATGTAAATAAGTTTATAAGAGATTAAAGATCTGAAAATTGAGAAATTTGAGGAAATTTAACCAAACACTCTTTATATTAAAGGAAATTTTTCAATTCCCCCATTTAGCGGCAACATTTTTGATTTTCTTTTTCTCTTCCCTCCTCTTTCTCACTACGTTATGTCTTTGATTTTTAACATTATTTTTTACCATTTTGCTTCATGTATTGATTTTCATCACATTTTTCTCAATCTTTGAATTTTTGTTTAATAACCCTGTTCGAACTTTGGTATTGGGTTTGGGCAAAGATTATAGAGTAGAAAGATAGTGATGTGAGCGCCATATCAATTTCTGATATAAATTTTAAAAATTCAACTCAGTTTATTAATTCGAAATGTTTTCACAGAAAAAACACCTTTGACGTAACTATAGCAGATAACCATGTACTCTTGTATCCTAGTCAAAGCTCTATTCGTTGTCCATAATTTCAAATTTTTGTAAATTTTTTATAGATTGCAAATAAAAATTTATCACATCCAACAGCGTATTTCATTGATATCAATCGATTCCAAACAATGTTCAGATGAAAACTAACATCTTGGTCACAAAACAAAACCATACTTTTGTTTTGTTGCTCAGCATGTTTGTTTTCTGGTCTCAACAAGGTCAATATTGAAATTGAATACAAGGAATAGAATTCGAATTTCGCGCCCCAAAATTATAAAAGAGAAAACTGTTATTAACATAGACATAGAGACATGGACTGAGCAATGTCAGCATGAAATTGGCTTTTTTTATAGAAAGAGAGAAATGATGATCGGGCATTTACCTTCTCTTTTTTGTTCACATAGAGGTGAGTGTGGACCAATCAATATTCTAGAAAGAGACAACTGCATTCCCGACGTGCGTTTCTCTCTGTCACTTTTTTTGACCATATTTCATGCATAGATAGAAAGGGAAGGCACAGTCCATGTCTCTATGTCTATGGTTATTAAACAGTTTTTCTGTATTGACAATACGTTGTCAGCGCCATCTCATTGTCAAATGTGTTTTCACTGGCCAGAATGTAGTCGGTTTTTAGTACTAGCGATATGAGGGCGTTTCCTATCTTTCTACTCTATAATCTTTGGGTTTGGGTATTGACTCACCCTGTTTTGTTCGCCAATCGTTAATTAATAAAATAATATAAAAATTGTGTCATGTGCAAACAGAAAATTAGGAAACTAGTTCGTGGTCGCTCTGATTAGGATTCGAAAAAGCGCGCAAAAGCTCCTCAGTCTATTTTTCAATAAAACAAAAAAATATGTTTTTTCAAGTCTAATGATTCTTTGTTTTACTCTACATTATAAAAGGTTGCCGCAAAAAGAAATATCAGGAGCCAAGCATAAAGTTCGAAAATAGGATATACATCTTCAAAGCTACCTAGCCTACTTGACGAAGAATTTTTCTTATCACATAAAATAATATTCAAAACACAGGATTCTATCATTTATTTATGAATAAAGTATAAAAAACATCCAAAGAGAAATTTATATTCCAACGATTCATTCTGGAACAGATTCCCCAATTGATTTTTGTATAGACCCAGTTACTCGGAATCGCAGAAGAAACAAAAACACTATTTCGAATTCAAATCAAATCGATTCCTCATGAAAACTGTGGAGTTCTGAATAATTAACTCGAGCGACAATCAAATGAATGAGAATTCCACTTTCATTTCCTAATGGACTTCATCATGTGTATAGATTGTATAGAAACTCATGACGATTGCGTCACTGTTTATGATTTTTGTCTATAAAAGAGTGTCATAACTGTTAACCTTCCTATAACAAACGGAAGAGCATAAGATCGTTGTGAAATTATTCATTTAAATATTGATTTTGCATTTTCTCGGGATATCCGGGAAATGATTCTTAAAATATTTTCGTCATCTCATAGAATAGTTTCATAGTTGAAGAATTATTGATCGTTTGTATCAAATCAAATACTATATTCAGCTGGGGTTCCGCTTGCGTTCTTGAGAATAAATGACAAGTCACTGGTAGATGGACAGACACTGAAGAGAAAACCATTAGTTACGGTGTTAGTACCATAGATTTGTTTTATTAATCTTAGGTTATATGATTATCACTCACATAAGTTGTTCAACCACGACACATGTTTCTCTTTCACAATAGCATCTTCAGGTGGGTGAAGGTAAATTGGTGTTAGCGAAAATTATATAATTCTATTTTTAATTATGGATTTTCATCCAGTATCGGCCATATTGATTCAGTAAAAATTATGTAGATAAATAGAGGTCTGGGTGGTGGTACCTGATACAGAACCGTATCTAAAACAACTTAGTGGTTTGGAGGCAGCAACGGCTTTTATTCTAACTGTGTTTTCGATTTCGCTTATACTACAGGGTGAGTCTTTGATACGTACAAATATTTCAACAGTAGATTTTTGAGGTCAAAAGAAACACTTTTTTCCTTTACCATTTTTTTTTCGAATAGGATCGGTTTAAAATATACAGACTGTTGAAAAACCATTAAAAAAATATTTTTAGTTCTCTCACAAACAGTTTAATCGAATGAAATGAATTTCGGAATACAGTTTTTCATTTATTTGATGAATTTTTTTCTAACACAAGATATGCTTGAAAATGTGAAATAATTTGTGCATCAAAAACTACCCCCACTAACCGAAGTTGAACTTCAATAGATCGCTCTCGAGATCTCTATAGATCGAGTTCAGCATATTTGGAACAACACATTTCCATCAAAAAACCCAAAACAACGGTTTTTTTACACTTTTCAAAGTGACATGAAAAAAATCCTCGTAAAAATCGAAGAATTGGTAGGGGGTTGTTGTTGATGAACAAATTATTTTAGACTATACTCGTAGACTGTTCAGCGGTGTTCAGCATGTTCGGAATAACAATATTTTTCAAAAAACCCCGAGCAAAGGGTATTTTTACAATCTATGTATAGAGAGTGAGTCTTTGACTGGTACAAATATTTTAATAGTAGATTCTTGAGGTCGAAAAAACAATTTTTTCCTTCACCATTTTTTCCGAAACGGCTCTGTTCAAAAGACATAGGCTGTTAAAAAACTCTCACAAACGGTTTTATCGAATGAAATGAATTTCGGAATATAGTTTTTCACTCGGTTTTTCATTTATTTGATGAATCTTATTCGAACACAAGATATCACCCACGTCCCACGTATTCCAGTTTTCTCATTATAACCATTTCTTACCATAAAAATACCAAAAATTCAATGAACCGAACACTCGAAACTAAGTTTTCGAGTAATTTGATGTTCAAAAATAAAATATCTCTGTGAAATTCGAAAAATTGAGTTCTTTGACCGAATAAAACTCTGTTTGAAAGATCTATAGATGTGTAGTGTCACAGATTCAGCTAGTTATTCTGAAGGTAATTTTGTTTTTTCAGGGGTGACACAGCTCATTATGAAAACTCAAAATGGCTATATTTTTTATCAGGGCTGAATCGGAAAAAATGGTGATAGTAAAAAAGTGTTTCTTTTGACCTCAAGAATCTAATGTTAACATATTTGTACGAGTCAGAGGCCCACCCTGTATAGTATAAGCGAAATCTAAAAAACCGTTGCTGCCTTCGCACCCGTAAAAAAACTTCTGCATGGGATATCATAGAAAATCTGGGATAAAATTGTGATGGATGAGACACTTTGAAGAGGAGGTTAGTACTTCATTAGGGTCCTGGTACTGCTAAAAACCCAGTGGTCCAAAAAAAAAGGAAAGGCATAGATATAGAAAATAGAAAGGGATGGGAAAATGTAGGAGAACCTCTTGGACTTCTATAGAGTTTTAGCGGTAGACTACATTGATGCCAGCCTTCAGATTCACGGAATGGAGATTTCAAGTAATTTGATGTTTCGAGGATCCAAACAACATTTTCTCGTTAAAACCAAGTCATGATTTCTGACTTGATAGTGAAGGATCAAGTCGGATCAAGTGCTTCAGCTTCACTCACAAAGGTGAAACCTGTGTTGAGTGAAAAAAAAAAAGACCAATCTTGCTCTACTTCTAAGGATTACATGTTTCCTGTACGGAAAAAACCTGATATTATGAACAAAAACACATGAGAAAAATTGACAAAAAAAAAGCAACGAAAAGGAGAGGCCTTTTTTCCTTTGATTTATGTCGATTGGAAGTAATGGCAGTTCTTTCCATCCACCAGCTGCATATGATTTCGACTCACACTGAAATAGGGTCATCTTCAAGAAATGTGATGGAGATATGAAACAAATTATAGTAGAAAAATTCGATAAATCTATTAAGCTCTCATAAATATGAAAGCTAATACATTTAAGACCACTGAGCGACTCATCATGAAAAAACCATCAAGCATTTTTAGTTTCGTTGAAGGTTTTTTTTTCAATTAAATCCATCAATATTTTCCATTTTTTTTCAACCTCGTTGAACAAACTGAATTATTTTCAACAACATATAAAACAAAAATCAGACGAGTATAACAGATACTTTCAATAACTGGGGGAATTCCATCTACCCAGTGCTCGATATAATGATTTCTCGTGAAAGCTATATACGATGCCTCTGGGCAATAAACGAATACTGCTCAAAAGAAATACCAGTTTTGCACTGACCGCGAACGTAAATTCAAATTCATACGACGAATCCAACTTCATAATGGTTCTTTCAGGAATTCTCGTTTGTCGTAATCCGCAATTCCTCTTTATGAACTCAGCACGTTATATACTTAATGACTCAAACAATTTGCTGAATGATATGGCACTTAGCCGTAGACTAAGACGAGCTAACAACGGACGTTCGAAAATAAATATTAATATGCGAATTTGTTTGATATGTATAGGTACATACAAAACTTTTCATTAAGCACATCCTTATGCATTCTTCAATTTAGCCCTCAGTTCGTTCAAACAATTGACTCCCCAATAAATAATGCTGGAAGTGCTCACTTGACTTTATTTCTTTTAAAAGATGGATTTCAGTTGCTTCCAACGAGAAATTGCTCATAAAATTTAATTATTAAGCAGTAACACAAAAAAGTAATAAGAAATTAGAATACACCAAAGAGCAAAATAATGTCAAATATTCGTGTAAAAACACGAATGAAATATTTCAGCAATTATTGATATGAAATATTCGTCAATATCGAAAGAACTCGAAACCTACATTCTTTATAAAGTTTAATTAAAGTGGTAAATCAAACCAAAAGTATAAAAGTATAGAAAACACTCGAATCATCTAAATTCAAATTCATGAGTTATTGTTCCTCAATTCCTCTCATTATGTTGACTCATATGAAGCTGGCGCCGACTTGTTTCAAAAACAAATATAAATTTTCAGCGGTTCTGACAAACTGTGGATTCTAAAGAACTAAACAAATCAGGTGATTTGACTGGCGATGTCTTTTTCGCAAAAATGAGTGGATTTTTTCGATAAATTCAATTGATTATTTTCAATAAAGTCCCAAATTCGAAAAACCCTACTTTGAATGAAAATGGAAGTAGTTCTCAAGATAAGTCTGACGAAAGTAGCACTCAGGGAACTACAGAAAAGTTTCATAAAAAAAAATGTTCGATTGATCAGCAAAGATGAGTTCCGAAATTTGGAAAATCCAGATATGGGTTTTTCAAAATTTGAACCTTTTTATAGCTGATAAAATGGAAAACTTGCACACTTTTGAATGAAACTCACCGAGCTCCTGAGAACTCTGAACAGAACTAAGATATCTGTATTTGTTCATTCAAAATTATGATCGTAATGATTTTCAAATGTTAATTTTTTTTTTATTAAAAATACCAGAACTCTTCCTAATCTACCTAGAATTCCAAAAAAAAAATTGTTTCTGAAGAAAGTCTGCTGCTCGGTCTGCACCAACTACACATCACACATTACATACATTTGTTGCTGTTTGCTGTTATTACAAAAATTTTATGTTGATTTTTTTATGGTTCTCAAGTTTCATTCAATAAGCAGAATATTTTTCTTCGTAGGAAGTACCTCAATCAAAAACAAAATTGAATTGAATCTGGTGTTCCATTTAAATACTTCACTCGACATGTAGCTATATAGCAATGTTACCTATCATGGACAAAGCGAGTCAACATCAATTTGACAAAAATAGCAAGGGAATCAACAAACCGAGAAACATACACCTCTAGCTTTCTATGCTTTCCCCTTGCTTATTTCCTTCTCTGAATAGGTATTGTACTTATAATTCAATAATTGGTGGCAGCAACTATTCGAAATAGGCATTTCTAGGTTCAGGAAAGAGTATTAGATGTGATAATAATCATTCTTCAGGTGGGCAACGTACACGACCAGGCTATTACAGAGTATGTTTAGGAATGGGACATAATTTAAGTTCATAAAGTAGGTAAAGGCACGGGCAAAAGTAGTAAATAAATATTTGGTTTCATAATTCGTTTCTATTATGAAGGTTTTCCAGAACCAGAAAAAAAGTGTCCTGAAATTAATGCAACAAAATTTGGTCACAGATTCTCGAGACAAAACTAGGAGATCTCTATTTTAGACTGTCAGGAGGTCCCCTCTTTCGAGTTACAGCCTTCCTAATTTCACCCCTAAAAGTACCTATTCTTCTCTCTTCATCTCAGAATCCGGTCATACGAAAATGACTGTTACCTATTTTGGCGATGGACTGCCTTGAAACACTTTTTAGTGGGCCGCAATGTCTTTGGTATTACTAAACATTAACCGCGTATTTGAATTTCTTGAAAATTGTTAAATCGTTAGAAAGCCAATTCAATTGAAAAACTTCCTTATTTTTTGCGAATTTTTCATGAAACGAAAGATATTTTTGAGAAAAATCCGAAAATAGCTGGGCATAATTTTGTCATTAATAAGGTTTTTCAATTAATCCTTTCTTCATTATAGGGATATGGAAATATTTAACTTATTGATTACGACTTTTTACTTTTCCTTGAGTTTTTGTTATCGAAAACATGCCTTTTTCGTGGAGTATAGTAGATGATGAATTATCTGAATAGAAAGGAAACTTAAAAAAAACGAGCATGTATAATTGATACGTTTTTTCATCTTTCATCAATTGCTACCCTTTGAAAAGGGACGTTTTCAATAACACTTTAAGAACCCCAAAATACATAACAAGAACTCAAAATTCGAATGCACTGAGTTTAAACATTTCATACATAAAAATAAAAATACATAAAAAAGTTCGATAAAAATTCCTTTCAATGAAAAAATCATGCTCAGCAACAAAACGTCTGCCCATTTCTGGGCAGAAAAACCTCGTATAAGGTGCTTGACAAAAGCCCCAATTATACATGAAAATTTAGATGCGTAATCTAGAATGAGAATGAAAATATGAATTTTGTTAATTACTTTTTACTCACTCTTTATTTTGACATATGTACATACTCAACCGAGATTCAACATAACGAAAACTTAAGAAAAAACCTGTGAAAAACTTTCCTGAGAAATGAATCAGAATGAGATCTGATTAAGGAAAAGTGGAAATAAAAAAGTAGAAAATCGAAAACATGAGAACTCATATAGAAACTGATTATATGGTAATGATGGGAGATGAGAGTATCAATCCTTACCTTAGAAGTTGTTGATAAAGCTGCGCTTTTATGTATTCATGTAAATATCCGTTTCATTCGAGATATAGTTAAACACTTCACTTTCCTGTCCCGAATCTAACAGAATTCACCCTTTGGAACACTGTCGTTTGATCGATAGGGGAAGTTATCAGTAACCGGAAACGCGCGCGTTTAACACACGGTGGGTTTCACAGCAGCTTTTTGGGTTCGGAAGATCGTTGGATCTGACCGGAATCGACTGTGTTAATGGTAGACTGGCGACTTGCGAAAGCAGAACTGGTTGACTCGAAAGAAGTTCATTGGATTCCTGGTCTGGTTGATGGTATTGGCACTCTCGCTGACCAGAACATGCGGTTGCGGCTGGAGGGATAGCATTATGCGATTCCACGGTCCGTTTGCTCGTCGGGTCCCCCTTCTCCACTATGGCTACCCACACACTACCAGACTCATTCAGGGTTTCATTTCAGATATCAGTCTACAAGATATTATAGAAGAAAATATTCATTTTTTGGAGGAAAATTCCTAAAAATTAACTGCTTCAGCAAAAATTTACTAGGTACCTACTTATACACTGCGCAAAAAAATTAACGCACATTATGGAAATCTCAAATTTATTCTACAACTGAAGGTGTTCTCAATGATAATTATTTTTATCAGAATTATGCTTGCATATGTTATCCACTTTCAACGGTTTTCTTCAATACAGATGTTTTTTCCCAGCAGGAATAAAAAGAGATGATATTATCAGATTTTGAATGTATTGGCTCCATTCTAAAATCAGTTGTTGTCGATCAATTATAGTGATCAATAGTTTTCCTTTCCTTTTCTACACTCGATAGCTATGCAACGCGAAACACGCAATTTGACCCAAGAGGAAAGTGCCCAAGCGGTAGTTTTGCGAGAAGAAGGGTGGACATACACAAGAATTGCAGAAAGGTTTGGAGTTTCCCATACAAGTGTGTCCAGAATGTTGCAGCGATTCAGGGAGACAGGTATGAAAGTCCGAAGACCAGGACACTCAGGACAGTGTATGAGTTACTTGAGAGTTTCTTCGTTGGGACAACGGTTTGCAACCGCTCGCCTCCTTCAAATTCAGCTTGAGCAAACTCATGAGGTGCAAATTAGCACTCGGACAATAAGAAATCGCCTCAGAGAATATGATTTAAGGCCTCGTGTCGCGGCAAGAGGCCCAGCTCTTACCCCAGCCCATCGAAGTCTAGATTCTGCCTCTACCATTGTGATGGACGTTCCCTTGTATACAGACGTCCACATGAAAGATATACTCAGTGCAATTTCCTGAATACTACTGGTTTCGGGGGAGGATCGATTATGGTATGGGGTGGAATAACTTTGACTGCTCACACAGACCTAGTGGTCGTTGATAATGGAGCTATGAATGCTGATAAGTATATAAGGAACATTCTTGAAGAGCATGTAGTGCCATTTGTCCCATACATTGGTGAAAATTTCATTTTTATGGACAATAATGCCAGACCCCATCGTGTGCGCATCGTTCAGGAGTACCTTGAAGAGGTTGAAGTCTCTCGAATGGAATGGCCAGCAAGAATTCCAGATCTCAATCCGATTGAGCAGGACTGGGACAACCTGAATAAAAGGCTGAGAAGTTCAGAAAATAATCCAGCTACTCTTAATGACTTAGGAATCCAACACGGAGAAATCTGGGAAGGATTAGATCAGAACATTTTAAGATCACTCATTTTGAGTATGAACCGTCGTTGCCGAGCTGTAATTAACGCAAGGGGTGGAAATACCAAGTATTAAATATTAAATCAGTTATCAGCATTTCAGTATTTTGGGAATTGTTCATTTCTCTTCTTTCACATAAGATTCGGTGAAATCCTGAATTTTTCTTCCATTTAATGTGTCTTGTTTCGTTCAAAACCTTTCCGAGAGAACATAAAAAATAAGTTATAAAGTCAATGTAGAGTTAATTTTCATTAAAATTGAGATTTTCAGAATGTGCGTTGATTTTTTTGCGCAGTGTATTAAACTTTTGGGATGAGCTTAAGACATTATTACCTAGCTATATCCTTAACTTTTTAATTTTTACTGCGAAAAGTTGCAATTTACAAAGTGGGGTTCGTAGCATTCGGAATTGGGAATTGGGAAAGGCTGTAATATAATTACATACCACCCTTGCCGACTGCCGAAGTCAATGGAACAGCGGCTTGCAATGAACATGAAATGCCACTATTTATGTTGGGTTTGGGTAGGTTTCGTTCTCCAAAAGGGAAAATGTGGGTTTAACGTCGCACGAGGAGAAGTTCCAATATTGTTCCATTCAACCACAGGAACCGCTCACCTCAGCCAACGGCGTTTTCTATAGAGTAGTTATAAAAATTTGCGGTTTTCAGCGGCGCAATGTGATTCGTACCTCGACTCGACGTATGGAATTCATATGTACCTTCGTCGATCGAGTGTTTGACTGTTGAGTGATTCTTTTGAATTTTCATTGTACAGGGTGTCCGAGTTTAAAGTGTCCCTATTACTTATTGTGCAAACTAAAGGAACTACACTGCGCAAAAAAAATTAACGCACATTCTGAAAATCTCAATTTTAATGAAAGTTAACTCTACATGGACTTTATAACTTATTTTTCATGTTCTCTCGGGAAGGTTTTGAACGGAACAAGACACATTAAATGGAAGAAAAATTCAGGATTTCACCGAATCTTATGTGAAAGAAGAGAAATGAACAATTTTCAAAATACTGAAATGCTGATAAGTGATTTAATACTTGGTATTTCCACCCCTTGCGTTAATTACAGCTCGGCAACGACGGTTCATACTCAAAATGAGTGATATCAAAATGTTCTGATCTAATCCTTCCCAGATTTCTGGGATTTCTAGATTCCTAAGTCATTAAGAGTAGCTGGATGATTTTCTGAACTTCTCAGCCTTCTATTGAGGTTGTCCCAAACCTGCTCAATTGGATTGAGATCTGGAATTCTTGCTGGCCATTCCATTCGAGAGACTTCAACCTCTTCAAGGTACTCCTGAACGATGCGCGCACGATGGGGTCTGGCATTATCGTCCATAAAAATGAAATTTTCACCAATGTATGGGACAAATGGCACTACATGCTCTTCAAGAATGTTCCTTATATACTTATAAGCATTCATAGCTCCATTATCAACGACCACTAGGTCTGTGCGAGCAGTCAAAATATTCCACCCCATACCATAATCGATCCTCCCCCGAAACCAGTAGTATTCAGGAAATTGCACTGAGCATATCTTTCATGTGGACGACTGTATACAACGGAACGTCGATCACAATGGTAGAGGCAGAATCTAGACTCATCCGTGAAGAGAACTCTTTCCCAATCGGCCTCTTCCCAATGGATATGCTCTCTCGCAAAATCCAAACGCGCCCTTCGATGGGCTGGGGTAAGAGCTGGGCCTCTTGCCGCGACAGGAGGCCTTGAATCATATTCTCTGAGGCGATTTCTTATTGTCTGAGTGCTAATTTGCACCTCATGAGTTTGCTCAAGCTGAATTTGAAGGAGGCGAGCGGTTGCAAACCGTTGTCTCAACGAAGAAACTCTCAAGTAACGTTCTTGAATGGCAGTTGTTACCCGTGGACTACCTGTCCGTCCTGGTCTTCGTACATTCATACTTGTCTCCCCGAATCGCTGCAACATTCTGGACACACTTGTATGGGAAACTCCAAACCTTTCTGCAATTCTTGTGTATGTGGACCCTTCTTCTCGCAAAACTACCGCTTGGGCACATTCCTCTTGGGTCAAATTGCGTGTTTCGCGTTGCATAGCGATCGAGTGTAGAAAATCAAACGAAAGAAAAACTATTGATCACTAGAATTGATCGAGAATAGAGTGGAACCAATACATTCAAAATCTGATAATATCATCTTTTTTTATTCCTGCTGGGAAAAAACATCTGTATTGAAGAAAACCGTTGAAAGTGGATAACATATGCATGCATAATTCTGATAAAATAATTATCATTGAGAACACCTTCAGTTGTAGAATAAATTTGATATTTCCATAATGTGCGTTAATTTTTTTGCGCAGTGTAGAAGAAAAAGTTGAATACAAAACTTGTCTATAATCGATTGAAATTTCATTTTTTATAACCCACCTTAATACAGGGTGCTCCGTTTTTTTCCTACTGGTATCAACTTTCTTATTTTAAATGAAACACCTTGTATATTATTGCATTTTTGAATTCCCTGTCAAATTTCAAGGTAACTTTGATATGACAACCATGGTTCTATATAGCAACGATTCTGAGATATTCGCCTTTTTCCTAAAATTTTGACAGCTATAGGTGTTCACTAAAATAGCTGATAATAGTTTTCTAACGAATGTATCAAAACCAAGTTTTACCCAGCTCTTATCAACATATTGGATCATACGTTAGATCTCTATTTTTAGCAATCTGATATACAGGGTCTTCAAAAATTAAAGTTAAAAATTCATATGGAAGTTCAATCAAAACTTAATTTTTTCAAATGGCAACCTATATTTTTTTCGTATCCATCATGTAGAGCCAGTTAAATTGAGCAAAAAATGTATTAAAATTTTTTCTGTTAGGTGAATAGTTTCAGAAATATGGACCAAAAGGAGCAGGTTTTCGTAAGAACCAACGATAATTATTGATAAGTGTTGCTGCTATATAGTTGGTTTTAATTTTTTTGATAAATTTAATTAACTAGATTGACTAATGAAAAACAAAAAGACTCTTTTATTTATAATCAGTACTCGCTCTCAATAAATTAAATTTTTTCAATATCAAAGGGAGACTCAACTTACAGATACCTTGTTTTCAAAATAATCAAGTAGTTGTTTGACAACACAAAAAAAAAACTCACAAATATACAATTAGATAAGTGCTTAATTCCATAGTTACCATATTCTATCAGCTATATAAATTAATCAATTATCGTTGGTTCTCACGGGAAAATGAACTTTTGCGTCCATTTTTCTAGAACTATTCACTGTACAGTAAAAGTTAAAATACATTTTTTGCTCATTTCAACCTGCTCTATATGATGAACAAGAAGAAAATATAGGTCCTACTTCAAAATTGGGGAGAAAATAGAAGGAGAATTGAAATAGTCTGTTCCGGCGACTTCATAGAAGTATCCCAATGTTGATGTAGAGTATTATCAATTTTCCATAGTACTGTTTTGCGATATGTTGACGAAAAAGGTATGTTCAAACAAAAAAGGAAGTGGTCGACCAAAGAAGAAAACTCCAGAGTTCACCAATAATGAAAATATGATGACAGAAGCTCTACAAACCTCTGTTCAGGTTTTATGTCAAATGACTGGAGTATACGTTGGCATATGTCACATGGTTTTGATAAAAAGACACCCATTTGTTTCCATAACGATTGACATGTTATCAGAAAATTGAAAAGGTTGTGATTACCTACTACCTACCCTTGTAGCATCCAAAAAAAATTGGAGTTCGGTGTGCATCAGTCAAAGGCAAAATGTGGGATCTATTTTCTTTCATGGAACTTTAACAGCAGAACGTTATGAAGGAGAAAGCATCATGATTTTTTATAGCTGAATTGAATTTTGATAAATTGTCCAATAGCAATTTTCAGTTCTTTAGTTTAGTCATGGATTTTCAGTAATGACCAAATGAATTCAATATTTATACTTAGAGAATTAATAAACATATTGAGATTCTTACTATGATTTATTCATCTAACTGAAGTAGCTAGAATCTTTTTACAAAAACATAATAATTTTTCTAAAACGAGCCTTTCTAATTTCCATTCAAAATTACGATATAGGTATAGGTTAATGTCATCATTGTTTACATTTTGGGAAGATGAAGTAATTCAAAGACATACGTTCAGCCACCAAACATCAACCTTCAAAATTTCATAGCCTACTTAACGACAAAATTTTTTGAACGCACGTTATTTTACCCCTTTGACAATTAATTCAAGCCAACTGTGTAACTAATCAATTACATATTCGTTCTAAAAATAAAATTAAAATTAGCATTTTTATCATTACATCCATTTTCACTAGACCAATACTTATCTTTTTTCCAAAAAACATATCAGTTGAGGATTCGATAGGGAGTCGACTTTTGGACTTTTCGTCAGTTGAATGGGCTTAAAATTTAGGGAAGGCTAGTGGAAACGAACTTTACTCCAATCAATGCTACTGCCTCCAAATTATTTTATCATGCCCACCTGCGATTTTCGTTTAGTGTTGACCTTGTAAAACTTATAAGAATTTTTTTGGTAAGCCAAGATTTTCTATTGAAGAGAACCACATTCATAATATAAAAGGATTGTAGCTTGTAGCAAATCAATTTTTTTCACGAACTATCTAAATTCAAAATGAACCGAGATAAGACTCATGCATGTTAAGAATGAATCGCAACCTACTGAAATTTGAAAATTCAATAACAAATTAGCAGAGGAAAAACAAAGAAAAAGTCGGGAAAAACCCTTTTTGAAAATACATGAGAAGAACTTTTGAAGGAGCACTGTTAAAAGTTATTTTTAGAGGTAAAAATTATGAATTACCATTACCCCCATAATCAATATTGAGCGTAATTTGTAAAATAAGGTAGATTCCAGTGATGAGGTTTTTTTATAATCTATACTAATGAATAACAATGGAGTGACAAAATGGGTTTTATTCCAACTGCTTAGCTCAAAAATTGGCCGACTTATCGTACAAAATAAAAAGAACGTACTTTCCAGGCATGTTATGAGCTTAATAAAAGGTTACTTTTACGCAGACATTTTTGTATATTATGTTTAGTTAGTTTATAGATTGAAATATAGGTCGATGGAATATAGATCGAAAAGCGTATTGTTCAGGCAAAAGAGATCATTGGTTGTCGATATGAAATAATCTGGAAGAAGCAGAAATATCGCATATTACAGTACAATGATGAAGAGCACCCTATTATACTGGGCAGAAACATGGAGAATAACGAATATAAGGAGATAGTGGCAATGGTCGAAATGGATGCGATGCGGAGATCTTTATGTGTTCCAAGAAAAGTTCATATAAGCAGAGACAGATGAGTTTGTCTCTGATAAAAGAAATTAGGAAATAAAACATCGGATGGGACTTACAGAGGAAAAACCGAAGAAATGACGGAAATGAACAAGACAATAACTGATATGGTGCTGGTACGGACATATATAACGCATGCCCAAGACAAGATTACCCAGTCAGATTCTGGAATGGCAACCCGCTACATCAAGAAAAAGATTCCAGGCCCAAACTGGAAAGGCAGAAGACGATAAATAAGGAATTTGAGACAGGAAGAATGTTGAGATCGAAATAAGTGGCGATTAGGCGTCGGACAAAGTCGGAAATGACTTCAAAAAATGAAATATCTAATACGATTCTCCTCAATACAAATCTGATATTGTGTGGGTTGCTTAAAAAGCGTAGACCCAAACGATGATACCACACTTCAAAATTCAAACACCTCGGGTACGACTCGTGTACGTAATTTATTTAACAAATAGGCATATACGGGATTATGATAGAAAAGATTATGTTATTTATTTTCTTGCAAATTTTGCAGTGTTTTTCCTTCGCACCTCATAAGTTCAATTTATATATTATTACAATTGGAGATAATCCCCCATGTTCTGAGTAGTCCTCTGATATGATATATTCAATGTTTTCTTTGCGATTTAGTCCTAGGTATTGTTAATTTTTCAAATCATAATTTTGTAAAATTAGAAATGACATAATGATAAAGTTTTAAACAAACAAGTTACACATTCTGCAAGTTTGTGTTTGTATACAAATGAAAAGTTGTTACATGCTGTTTTCAGATCAAAATTATATTTGCAGATAACCTCAAAATAAAATATCTAAATCTCCCTATATTTCTATCCAAATACCTACCTACCTATTTATCAAAAATGAAAATTGAAGTGGTAAAACTGATTTCAACAATATGTGAGAGCACCTTCTGGAAAGGGTTTGGTTACTATTTCCCTAAAGTTCAGCTATTTTGGAAAAAAACTCTTGCGAATATTCTAGCGGCAGATTCTTCAAATCAAAAGAAACACTTTTTTCCGAATCGGCTCGGTTCAAATGATACAGGCTGATAGAAACCATAGAAAAATGTTGTTTTTAGTTCTATCTCACAATCGGTTTAATCGAATGGAACGAATTTCGGAATATAGTTTTTCATTTATTTGATGACTCTTTTTCGATCACAAGATATAACCCACGTTTTCCAGTTTTCTCATTATGACCATTACGTACCATAAAAATAACAAAAATTCAAGGAACCCAACTCTTGAAACTCAGTTGGGCGCTATCTAAACGTTTTGTGAAAAAAAGTATTCTTCATATTTTCTCGTATAAAGCGTCGTTTTATAGTAAGTTGATGTTCAAAAATTAAAAAGTATATGTGAAATTCGAAAAATTGGGTACTTTGGCTGAATACAACTTTGTTTAGAGGATCCACAGATGTATAATGTCACAGATTCAGCTAGTTTATTCTGAAGGTAATTTTGTTTTATGCGGATGGAATCGGAAAAAATCGTAGGTAGCAATCATTCATAGAAGGCGCCTGAAAGCGGTCCTCACGCGTTTGATCTCAAAGAGGTATCAGATTGGTATCAAATGTGGAATGTGATATGATGAACACTGCGTTAGCTTGTCAGCGAATGATGCACTTGATTTTTATTGTCCTGAAGGCTTTTGAATAAAGAAATTCGATATAATTTTTCAGAATTAAACTTAATTTATGCATAATAATTAAATATTGGTCTCAGTTGCCAAATATCATGAGCCTATTTTGCTTATTAATGTACCTATGTAAAAGTCTTGTAGGCCTTATTATCCTACTGTAATAAAATATGCCTACTGACACGGTGTTTAAAAACTTTCAACTTTGTTTCACTGTGCAGCGGAAGTTGCCATTTTTTGTTTTTATTTGAGTGTATTGTATGTGTTTAACTGGCAATGAAATTTGGTGATTGGAGTTCATACTTCTGGATTCATTCCAAATTATCCTTAGCTAGGCCTTATTACATTTATTACCCGCACTCCTGGATAACTGTGGCAACGTTGTTATATTCGAGGGACTTTTTTGTTCTTGGGACATGGACATAATTTAAAACCAGAAATAATCTTGGACCAAATCCGCCATATTCTTGCTAAAACAATGAAAAACGAGGACACAATTTTCGCCACTGTCTCGTTAGAGTCACTGTACGACTAAAGTGATGTGAGCGCCATCTGTGTTTCAAATGTGTTTTTAAGGCCCTAAGACTGGTTAAAATATCAATTCGAGGGACATTTAAAGAAACATGAAATTTCTGAGATTTCAGATGGCCATTTCTATCAAAGAGGTTTTGAATGTTTTGATTCTCGTACCGCCTTTCGTTTATCAATCTCGTTTTAGTTGCTGATTATTGAGAGTTTTGTCTAATTTCTTGGTGAAAACCTCAAAATATCCTTGGAAAATTATTGTATTGTGAAGAACTGTAGATCAAATAAAACAAATTTTACTAAGGAGAATGGTAATATAAGTATTAACACTGGTTACATGTGACTCGGTCATTCATTGATTTTTATTTTCAGTAGCTACTTCGAAGTGGATAAAATTTTCAGGGCGTAAAGGCCTGCAAACACAACTGACTATTCCATGTACAATGATCATTTTACTTCAATTCGATTGAGAACTGTTCATCCACGTAAATTGTTGTATGCAGGAAGCATCCCTCGCATGAAGGGCCCATTTAGGGGAAATTATGACTTTTATACGACCATTCAAAGATTCTTAATTGCCTTCAACATATTCAGAAATGCAAAAGTTTCATAGATTTCGATTTGGGAATCGGGTGACTGCCAAATTGTTTTTTGGAGAGTAGTTTTATGAAATCTGCTGTGAGTGTTCATTCATTAATCAATTTGTATATTGTGCCATAAAGAGACCATACCATGAAGAAATCATAAAAAAGCATGAAGAAATTATACTGACGGGCTTGAATACAGGTCTTGTATACCTCTGTAAGGTTTTTTTCAATTGTGGTTCTGAAAATTTTGTAGATAATATGTAAGTAACGGAAATGTATATCCTATGACGGTAAATTGAATATTGGTTCATATTAATTTCTGATATAAATTGTACGAATTCAACTCAGTTTATTAATTCAAAACGTTTCCACAGAAAAAACACCTTTGACGTATAGCAGATAACCATATACTCTTGTGTCCTAGTCAAACTATTCGTTGTCCATAATTTCAAATTTTTGTAAATTTTTTATAGATTGCAAATAAAAATTTATCATATCCAACAGCGTATTTCATTGATACCAATTGATTCCCAACAATGTTCAGATGAAAACTAAGATCCTGGTCGCAAAACAAAACCATCCTTTTGTTTTGTCGCTCAGGATGTTTGTTTTCTGGTCTCAACAAGGTCAATATTGAAATTCAATACAAGAAATAGAATTCGAATTTCTCAATTATAAAACAGAAAACTGTTATTAAACAGTTTTTCCGTATTGACAATTGGAGTGACTCTATCAAACACAGTGGCGACAATTGGAAATTTAGCAAGAAGGTGGCGGCTTAGAAACATAGATTTCAATGCTATGATTCAGATGTCTAAAAATATGGTGTATGCACTCGTCAATTTTTGAATGGAATGACATTAGACTAAATCGAAAATAAGAGATTCGTTTCGTGGAGGCGCCACCATGTTCTATCCTTGTTCTATAAAAGAAAAAATAAAACACAGTTGATTGGCGAAATATTCAATATATTCAGTTGACTGAAACGCAATTTTCACTATACTTGAGAGGAATATTTGAAGAACAGACTCGAACAGATTAACATATTTCTGTTTCTTAATACATGCTCACAATTCACATTACGTATTTTCAATACAGTTCCTGTAATTAAATATTGCTGAAGTTGCCATAAAACTGTTAGCTCTATCCGTCCCGAATGTTCATCTGATTTGGCTCTGCCTCAATTTCCAACAACAAACGGTGATAGTCCAACAACACCGAATTCCTTAGCTGTAGTTCTTGATTGTCTATACAGAAAACTGAACGACATGTTCAATAAATGAATGTTGTACGACCTTTCTCGAAAGTAATACATTTTCACACACCAATAATCGCTTATAAATACAGCACATTCGCAAGTCTTAGAAATGCATTCAAATTATTTTCAAATATCATTTGACAACTGTCAATTCCTAAACGGCGCTACCTACAGTGGGAAAAACGAAACTTATCTCTTATTTTCGAAGCGGGAAAAACAAAATCTAATCAGTGCATACACCATGTTTTTAGACATCTTAGCTATGATCTCTAATTCGGAATGCGGATTGGCTCACGTCACGTCACGTGACAAAATCCGCCATATTCTTGCTAAAACGATGAAAAACGAGATCACAATTGTCGCCACTGTGTTTGATGGAGTCACTGTAGTACTTACTAGCGATATGAGGGCGTTTCCTATCTTTCTACTCTATAATCTTTGGGTGCAAGCTTTGTACATTCGAAGGCTCTAGCTCCGTCAAAAATCATTTTTCGAAAAATAAAAATTTGAATATTCCCCAATAATTTGATAGTACAATGCGGTATACCTAGTAAATTAATGACCACCAAGTCCTGAATACAAAATTTTTTCAACATAAGCTAATTCTATTCGGAGCAATTTCTATGCGCCTTTTAAAATTCAAGAATGACGTTTGTCACTCTTTGGTTGGGTAGAAAATTCAAGAATGGAACATGTTGATAAAAACCATCGAGAACTTTGAGCAGTGAAAGCTCAAATATGCAGACAGAGGATAGGAGTATAGTCACATATGAATCGAATCCGCAACCACACGAAATTTTACATATAAAATGTTACGTTATTCAGTTCATTCGGGAGCAAATAGCAAATATTAAAGGGAGAGCACCCACAAAGAGAGGGTAAGTGATAGTGAATATTTATATTAGGCCGATTTACCTAAATAAGTAAACTTGAACCCTTAACCTACGCCTACCCTATATCTTCTCTATCAGAAGTTTTAACGGACGTAAGAGATTCTGACCACTAATTTTTTCAATTTCAATTTTAATTTTTATTGCTAATTCATACACGAAATATACAATTATAATTAACATTTGAGAAAGAACCATGCACAGACCACGCACGAAACCTATGCGGCTGCCTGTCTTATTCATCTGAGAGCTTTTGAAAAAAATGTACAGTTCAATGCATCTTCATCAAATAGTTTATTCAACCCATCCATATAATAATAAGAGCAGAGCACTATTCATCGACGTGGCGATTCCAAATAATAACAATCTTCCAGATAGACACACCGAAAAAATTTCAAAATACAGAGATCTAGATGAACAAACCAGGAGACAGTGGAAGCTGAAAGATATCAAAACCATCCCTATTGTCATTTCATCTACAGGCCTGATACCGAAGAAACTACCAGAGAACTTCAGTTGAACGAAAATATCTATAGAGTCATACAGAAGGCGGTAATGCTGGGAACGGCGAGAACTGTACGCAAGTACATGGGGAATGCAGAGGAACACCATCTGCTTCGACAGGAAGTGCGGGTGGATCAGGAATCCAACCAACACAAGAAGCCGAGGAGCGGCCCGAACCCGACCACCACCACGAGCCCGAAAACCTGAGGGTTCCAACAGAGCTTAATCTGAGATATCTGCGATAAGTGAATTTTCCTCTGGAGAGGAGTGTGAAAGCCGCAAGGCTAAAGTCATTTATTCCTTTAAGACATCATATACATGTATAGGAACCGTCCACATAAAACAAAAATTACAATATTATAATACAACACTACCACTACAATATGTATAATGATGTGATTACAAAATGAACCATTAATATCGATAATAGAAGATGAACTGAAATCTATATAATGGAATCTAAGAAGTCCCGAACATCGTTAAAACATGTGTCGATGAGCATTGATTTGATTTCACTTATTTACCCTTGAATTGTTTTTGATTCGTTTTCTTGAAATGTTTGGGCAGGTGATTATACAATTTAATGCAGGTAGGTAGGTAGGTGATGACTCATATTTTGTCGTTTTATGCTTAGGAATACATAAAATATCCTCATACCTAATGCTGTAATGATGAAACTCGTTGCATGTTTTAACTTCTTTCAAATTCAGGAGAACATAAATTAAGCAATTCAGTATGTAGATCGAGGGGAGTGTCAATAGATTTTGGTTCTTGTCCTGAGGTTTCAGATTGAATATGAGACGAGTATCTGGGGAGGCACCCCATAGGTTAACGTTGTAGCAGAGTAAGATTTTTCTGTATACAATTCCATAATATACTTCCAAGAGAGCATCGAATGGGAGCGAATTCTTGATTAGGGATATTGCAAAATACTCAGGATTTATTTATTTTTTTGCATAAGTGGTTAATTTGGAAAGACCATCTCAAGTTATATGGTCCACGAGAAATCCCAGGAACTTGACTACCTCCGAAATACTGAGGCAGCACTCCAGAAGGTTCAAGGTGAAATCAGAACTGTCTCTATTCCGGAATTTGATGATCTTGGTTTTATCCAGATTCACAATCAATGTGTTACGTTGGCACCATGCAATAAAACTCTTGATGAAAGACACAAATTCTCCCACAAATCATCAAGACTTCGAGCTTTCGTTGACAAGGATCTATCATCAGCAAAAAGAACTATTATGCTCGCCACAATATAAGGAGAAAGCTCATTGATGAACAGAAGAAAGAGAAGAGCGAGAACTGCACTCTGGGGAACACCCAATTTGGGATAATATCTTTGGGAACAGGAGTCACCCAGCTTAACCATCATAGACCGGTTAGAGAGAAAACTCGAATCCACTCGAGCAATGTTCCTCTGAAACCCATTTAATACATTTTTTCGATAAGAAACCCGAGTTGTAGGCAATCGAATGCACGGGTCAAGTCGAAGAATATTCCTGCAGTTTGCGCATCTATTGGTGATAAGCAACTTCTAAGCCATTCATCTCAAAACTAGGCTGAATGGACTTGGTTCACTTCAGCTCTGAACCCCTCATATATCTCCACGTCGTTTTAAGAAGCCAGAGGGACACCCATCACCAGCAACTCTTTTAGTTCTGTTAAAGTTATGTTTAATGTTACTTTTTTCCCAAAATATAACTTTGATAGTAACAAAACATGATTTTTAATTTCTTCTTCCTGTATTTCATTGAAGACTGCGCTTGTTCCCATTTTTGGACCTTTAGGGATCCCTTTCTTGAGCTGATTTCGCAGAGAAGTCCTTGGAATGGTAAAAGCTATCGCTATACTTTTTACAATTTTGCCTTTTGCTACTTGGGCACATGCCTCTGCCATAGACTCTTTGGTCCAGGTGGATTTATTTGTAATTCTTTTATAATTCCGAACCAGCTGGAAATAAATAAAAAAACAGATAATTAGATTACTTCGTTGTATACGAGTAATAAAACCCCCAGGGGTAATGAGGCCACCCCTGGCCCCATTGCCCCGTTAGTCTTGCATTTATAAATAACGCAAAAACATGAACTATTCTGTCCGATTTAATAACGAATTACACGTTACATTAAAGCTATGTTCGTGTTTATTATGCACAAAAATATTCGTTTCGATATAACAAAGTAACTTAATTTAATACTTACTTTTGTGTACAATAACAAAAATTAGATCGAAAACTACTACTTTGGAATTTCGTCCACAAATAATTTACATATGCTCACACGACCGTAATCTTCGCAACACTGAACAGTTCTTATCTACTTGTTGGAGTAGCGCTGAAATAGACAATCATTTGCACAGGCTTTTTGAAATAATGGGGTGGATTCACGGCCCCGGTTTCCCCTACAAATTTTACCAGTAGATTCGTAAGGTCAAAAGAAACATTTTTTTCCTATACCGTTTTCTCCCATTCGGCCTATTTCGGTCAGAATATCAGAATAACAAGCTAAATCTATGCCACTACACATCTGTGCATAGATCTTTCAAACAGAATTGCATTCAGCCAAAGTACCCAATTTTTCGAATATCACATGTATTTTTTATTACTGAACATCAAATTACTACAAAACGGTGCATTATACAAGAAAATATGAAGAATACTTCTATTTTACCAAACGTTCACATATTCATTAGAGAGCTTCCAACTTAAAGAGTTGGATTCTTTGAATTTTTAATTTTTGGTATTTTTATGGTACGTAATGGTCAAAGTGAGAAATCTGTGAGACCTGGGTGATATCTTGTATTCGAAAAAGATTCATTAAATAGATGAAAAATTTTTTTGCCTTTCCGTTCCTGGACACTTCTATTTGGATGCTGGTGTTATATGTAGTAGATAATATAGTCTTCCACTATTATACTCAGTTAGTTGGATTTTTTCTGATTCTTATTGACAAGATACCCATTTATCATTTTTAATTCATTAATGAAAAAATGATTGCATTTTCAATTTCCTATTTAGGTCTCCTAACGAAACCAAACAATTACCAGAAACTCCAATAAGAGAGCACAACGAGTCCAAAGCTATAGAAGATTCTAGTTCACCATGTCAACCATGGGGATGGCTGCAATGGCTATTACTCTATTTACTGCTTCTCCTCATGTTTTTGTACGGAGCTATTATTGGTGCCAATTTTTGTCAAAATAAACGATACGGATGTCATCCATTATATCCGTTTGCTGGACTTGGAAGGAAGGGGCACGAAGTTGTGTTTTAAATATTACAGAGCTGCTTTCAGAGCATAATATTCCTCATTTATTATATCTGAATGTATTACATTTTCTATTTTATATTTTATTAAACATTCTACATGTATCTTGGATTTCTTTCAACATAAATATGGAACGCTCTATCGGAGATCCATTAGGCATTTCATCAGGACCGTCCCCAGGGGACAGCAGGGTAAGCGCTCACCTAGGCCACCAAGATTTAGGAGCGACATTTTGTGCTTGATCAACAAAAAATTCCCAGATGTAAAAATTCGAAGTATCGGATAAAAATTCAGTGAGAAACAAGAGAAATACCTCGTGAGTCTTCAAGAAAACTACGTTCAAATCGGAAGAAGTCCTGCTAAGTTTGAAAACCAGGTAGGTCACTCGCCATATCTCGGCCCGAATCGATAGTAGCGCAAACTTCTGTGTTTGACTAACCCAGAACCAAAGAGAAACTCTTTGGCAGAACCCTCTGGAATCCGGCTTGAGAAAGCAGGGAATAAATATGACAGAGACAAGATGAAAAAATATCCTAAATGAGCCCCACGGCCTCCTAGAATCTTTCTGCAAACTAGCGGCACTGCAGACTGACAACCACAGAACACAAATAATAATAGCTGACAACTGACAATCTAAAGGCTAAAGGAATGGTTTCGTTTGTGATTCGGACGCATGTCGCATGCAGCGACTGCAGAAAGTGGCTGCCACAGATTACAGAGTGGTGGCTTCATATCGGGTGTACTTGTGCGTCGGACGCAACGGCGGTTGCAACGACGAAACGACTGATGCATGCGACTAGAAAGTTGGAGTGCTGTAGGTTAAGGTTGTAGTGAACCACAGCCGTCTTTAGCCTTCCTTCAGAAGGCTGTGCGTGAACGTAAACTTTAACGTTATAATTGACACCTACGCCTACGTAACATAGCGTTCTCTCATTCATTCATTCATTCAGTCGTTAATTCATTGCTGTATCCCGTTACCGGGAATAAATCTACAAAAATGCCGTCTAGACCAGGTGACTTATTATTTTTCATATTTTTCATCGACCTTATGATTTCCGACATTGAGATTTCGTCATCAAGCGATGTCATCAGACTATACGCGGGGAGCAAGTCTAAAATGGATAAATCCGAGTCGTTATTTTTATTCAAGATCTGTGAGTAATGCTCCTTCCATCTTTCGAGAATTTTTCTATCATCAGTTAGGATAGCTCCATGAGCATCTCTTAAAGGAAACTTAGCTTTTCTGCTTGGACCATAAACAGTTTAAATAGCTTCGAAAAAACGCCCGTAGTCGTGGTTATCGGCGTAAGCTTGTATTTCCCTAGCTTTTTCTTTCCACCAGCTATCCTTGAGTTTTCTTATTTTTTGACGGACCTCGCGTTTTATGTTTATAAGACCTAGTTTTCAACCCAACGAGATAGAGAAAAAAACATGGCACATTACTGTCGTCATTTTTCGAGAAACTAATAATGCTATCAACTACATTCTTTTATCTTCTTTTGTTTTCGAGTTATAGGTCAAAATTAAAATTTTAACTTTGGTCATAATCCCCGTTTCTGTTTGTGCTAGGATGTTCAAATTAAAACGTTATCAGATACTTTTTTGATAGCAATCCAGTGGCGTACTATGAATTTTTTCAGCAGGTACTTATATATAAACATAAAGATGTATTTTTTCTTATGAAGACGGTAGTTTAAATTGACTTAGAAAGCGACTAAGGGTGATGTATGATATATTTCTGAAACGGGAAAAAATGGCGATTCTTTCTAAGTCTTTTTAAACAACAGTTTTCATACGAAAAAACTTCATGTTATAGCTCAGCAAATATACCTGATGGAAAAAATCATAGTACGCCCCTGGATTGCTATAAAAGAAGCACAAACAGAAACAGAGATAATGACTACAGATGAAATCGCCCAAATTTCAATGTTGGTCTGTATAAATATTATTGGAGAACCAAGGAAGATAGTGGAATGCAGTTGATGGCATTATAAGTTTCTCGAAAAAAGACGTTGGGTGTTGGGTTAAAAAGTTGTAATTCAGGTATCACCAATTTTGCCCACCCTGAACAGTTTACAGAGGAAGCGGTGAGTGGAATTAAATATACAAGTGGAAATAGCTAGTTTTGTGGCATAATAAATTAGTTATTAGTGTTAGTAAAAATATAAATAAATACTCTTAATCAGTCGGACGTTGAAAAAGTGGAGAAAACGTTACATTGGTGACAGAAATGGGATTCAACATCACTAGAATTAAATATTTTCGGTTATTTGGAGTTCATGCCGGTGAACACAGACTGCAGAACGCGATGGAGACTCAAGAGGTAATGGACTTTTTGAGTAAGATGAACGGAAGAATTGATGACAATTCTACACTTAAGTCCAGAGACAAGAGACTCTTTCCCTTTCTCTATGCTTAAGTCCACTTGAGTCAAGTCAGAGTAAACCGTCTTCAAACTCCTATTCTGAACTTGAATGACCTCAACGTATTGCAATCGATTGTTAGAAAAGATTTCACCCAATCTAAGAACAAGAGTCAACGATTCCCATTCTCCGGAGTTTAGACAATAATAAATTTTGATCGACTCAATCAAAAGTGCTGTCATATGACCATGCCGAAACTGTCTACTTATACAGGGCGACACGTTCGGTTCGGCATGGAGCCTAAACCTGTTTTGCTGTGTAGACGTCCAGAATTATGAAGAACGGCTAGGCTGAATTGTGTTCGAGCATTGAATATGTGAAGGAGTTCAATTTTGGAAAACAAAATGGATAATGACGCAGTTTTAGCAGCAGCTGCGGCACTAATAAAATCGGACGTACAAAGGGCCAACATATCTCAGTTATGGTTATCTCATCGCTGCTTTAGAGTTGAAGTATGGCAAAAAACATCGGTCTATAGGAGAACCTTGAGGAGTTTGGAACCGACGTTCAAAGTCTGATCCAGCTCGCCTACCCAGAAGATCCGGTGATCCGGAGGATCTTCTGGCGATGCAAACATTCATTAATGGATTGAAGGGCATCGAAATACATAGGACTTCAAGATTGAAAAGCTTTTAAAGTTGCAGTAAAGTTGCTAATTCGCTTATTGGAAGAGGAAGCGGCGCATTATCAATAACTCCGCAAGGCCCAAGATGAGAACGGTATCGATCGAAGAGTCGCCTCAGGAAAATAATCTGAGCGAAAATATATCACAGAGGTGCTCAAAATATTAGAAAAAATGGAATCCAAAAATAGCAGTGCCGCCCACCAACTAAGAAGAAATTGCTTTAGAAGTGGGAGGAGCGGACATTTCAAAAGAGGGACTGAAAGAGTGAGAGTACCACCGCGCTCTTCATCACCTTCCAGGAGTTCCACGACACCTCTACGATCATATCTACGAGGATAGGAACATCTATAGGGAGTCCTCAAACAGGTAGGACCAGGAAAACTAAAATTAGCCACTATATAAGGGCGCATGCTGGCTAGTGATAAGCCCCTATAGGATCAACCAAGTCAACAGGATTCAGAAGGTCATATCCAGAAGCCTGCAAACATTGCCAGAGCGTATTGAATGTCATGCGGGAGTCGCCGATGATGTAAGACGAACGACCCTGATACCTGAGGACAACTGGACTACCGAACATATATTAGACAGGACAGGGAACCCGCGATCAAAGCATCGAGGACTTTCTACATTGGAAAGAGAGCGGATCTGACAGACCCTTCCGGAGGAATATTTCGCAAAAAGATCCTATCTTCAAGGCTATGTGGACATAATAGGTTTCTCTGGATGTGAAAAATATGGATTACTCAACGGGTATGGGAATTTTAGTTGATGGGAGGTGGTCAATTTCCCAATTGGTTTTGCCCAGAAAAAATATATGGGTGAAGTGTTGAAAGAAATTCATTAAAGAAAATCAGGAGGACATCACTGGGAGTCAACAAAACCTTACAGATTGTATTAGGTCCATTGCAGGGATGATGTGTAGAAAGATGGTGCAAAAGGTGTCAAGAATGTGGTGCCACTAAAGGTATCCAAAGACACGATCCAGAGGTAAATGAAGAAATACAACGTGGGCGGGCCATGCCAAAGGATCGTCATTGATGTAACTGAATACCCTTATTTCATGTGTTGGATGAAGGCAACAAATACATACATCGTTGCCATGGACTATTTCAGTAAATGGATGGAAGGAAGCCTATGCGATACCAGATAAGGAAGAACCATTAGTTACATTCTGACTAAGAAGCAACTTTGAGACCAAGTTGTTCAAGAAAGTTTGTGAATTGTTCGGCATTAACAAGAGCAGAATCACAACTCTCCACCCTCAGTCGGATGGCATGGCGTTGAGAGTATTCCTCTTATGGTTGAGAGGTTCAACCTAACTATGGAAGAACACCTTTCCAATGTGATGATCCACGATTCAACCAAACTTGTCGGCCAGCATTATCTTCGGAAGGGAACTACGTTTGCCCTGCGACTTGTTGTTAGGATCACCAATCGCCGAAGACGTGGACGTGCGGGACTATGCAGATGATCGAGTTGAGGGACAGCCTGTTGAAAATTCACGAAACCGCTCGAATAGGCTGATATACTGGTGACAGGATGAAAGCTCATTATCATGATTTGAAAGCTTATTCAGGAGGATTCAATGAAGGAGACAAGGTTTGGCTGTATAATATAACCCACGTAGAAAGATCTCCAAAGCTGACACCGTTTTGGGAAGGACCGTATACAGTGAAGAAGAGAATCAACGATGACTTGGTTTTTGATCGGGACGATCAGAATTAGAGGGGCAGTGTTACGAATTTAATATTAGCCGTGTCGTGACTGCCAGAGGGACAGACTAAATAGAGTGACATAAAAAGAAGAGACTAATTAGTTATTAGTTCATTTCAAAGATTATAGAGTACAGAAACAATATTGAATCTTGTCACTGTTCTATATTCAACACAAGAAATTTTATGTAGAAATTCTTGAATTTTTTAATAAAAGAAGCACACAAAAGAAACAAAAGACGATAAGCCTCTATATTGTAATACTCATATAATAATAATGAAATAATTATATTATTAGATTGGTTTGAATGAAGAGAATTTAAAGAAATTTTTTTCAATATCAAATCATTTTAAATCAAAGTCCAAAATCCATTCCACTAAGAAATAACAGAAATATAGACCGAACATGAGCGGTATAACTCTGTTTCCCACAATTACGTAGCCTAAACATTGGCTTGAGCAGGAAATGGCTCTCTGCGTTGCTCAAGTTACGTCTCAGACCTTGTCGTCTCAGGATACCTGTGCCACAAGATAATCTAGTCGTAGCCGCAACCAAAGTTGCACTGACAGCGTTACCAGTGCAGCTTTTGAACACCTTCTAACGCAGCTCCTACGAAAAGATGGATCAGTCGAACAGGACAAAATTCGTATCCGGAGGTAAAATACCCTCCCATTCGGATCTCCGGGGGAGGGTGCCTGAGCGAGTGAATCATCGAACAAACACCAATGAAAAGCACATAGCTTTTGCAGCATGGAACGTCAGAACCTTGCTAGACAACCCCAAGGCCGACCGACCAGAGAGGCGTACTGCCCTAATCGATAAGGAACTGCAACGAACATCCATTGCAATAGTTGCTTTAAGCGAAACACGCTTTTCGGACGAAGGTAGCTTGGTAGAACAAGCGTATACTTTTTTCTGGAAAGGCTTGCCGGAAGGCGAAATCAGACAACATGGCGTAGGCTTTGCCATTAGAAACGACCTGGCCGCCAAACTTACCGAAAATCCAGTTGGTATCTCAGAACGTTTAATGACCCTACGTTTTCCTGCAGCGAATAACACGTTTGTGAACATCATTGCAGTATACGCACCCACTTTGAACTCCTCTGACAACTTAAAGGACACTTTTTACGAAACACTCGTTGCTACATTAAGTAAAATCCCAAAACGGGAACGAATTATTCTCCTTGGAGACTTCAACGCTAGAGTGGGCAGAGGTCAAGACTCAGAACTATGGCCGGGAATAATAGGGAAACACGGCACAGACAGCATCAATTCGAATGGAGAACGTCTGCTGGCTCTTTGTGCAGAACATAATCTTTGTATAACGAACACCTTTTTTATTACGAGACCCAATTCAAGGGGGACCTGGCGCCACCCGCGCTCAGGGCATTGGCATACCCTCGACTATGTGATCGTGAGAAGGAAAGATCTGAAAGAGGTGTTGGTCACTAAACCCAGAGCAGATCTGGAGTGCTGGACTGATCATAGGCTGGTGATGTCGAGAATGAAAATCTCAATGCGCCCAAAATACCAACGCAAGCCGAAGTATCTAAGAGAGCGCCTTCAAATATCCAAACTACAAAACCCTTCTACAAAGGACAGATTCACAGCTGCCGTCAAAGATAGCCTAACACCACCGGATTATAACGACGACATTGAGACTCATTGGCTGCGTTTCAAGTCATCCCTTACAAATACAGCGAAAGAAATACTGGGCACAGAACGCTCCCGAAAATCCCCAGACTGGTTTGCCGACAGCGAAACTCATATAGCACCCCTTTTGGACGCAAAACACAAAGCGATGAAAACCGCAATTAACAAGCCTGGCGATGTTGCAGCCCAAATAGGTTTCATAAACATAAAACGCGAGGTCCGTCAAGAAATAAGAAAAATCAAGGACAGCTGGTGGAAAGAAAAAGCTAGGGAAATACAAGCTTACGCCGATAACCATGACTACAGGCGTTTTTTCGAAGCTATTAAAACTGTTTACGAGTTTACGGTCCAAGCAGAAAAGCTAGCTTTCCTATAAGAGATGCTCATGGAGCTATTCTAACTGATGATAGAAAAATTCTCGAAAGATGGAAGGAGCATTACTCACAGGTCTTGAATCAAAATAACGACTCGGATTTATCCATTTTAGACCCGCGTATAGTCCGATGACATCGCTTGATGACGAAATCTCAATGTCGGAAATCATAAGCGCGATTAAAATATGAAAAATGATAAGTCACCTGGTCTAGACGGCATTCCGGCGGAGATATTCAAAGCCTTGGATGAGGACATTGTCAATAGTCTCCTAATACTATTCCGCAAGATCTGGGAACAGGGAGATGTGCCACAAGACTTCAGAGACGCTTTAGTTATCAACCTCTATAAGAACAAAGGCGATACGTCGAATTGCAACAATTACAGGGGCATATCGTTGCTTGATGTGGCCGGTAAAATTCTCTCGAAGATTATGGCTAATCGTCTGGTTCCACTCTTAGAGAAGCTTTTACCTGAATCCCAGTGCGGCTTTCGACCAAATCGAGGTACGGTGGACCTAATTTTTACACTGCGACAGCTACAAGAAAAGGCCCGTGAACAACAATCAAGGATTTATACAGCCTTCATCGATTTAAGCAAGGCATTCGACTCGGTGAATCGGAGAGCGCTATGGAAAATCATGGCACGTCTAGGAGTACCCGAAAAATTCCTAGCAGTGTGTAAAAGCCTTCATACCAACAACACCGCTAGAATACAGCATAATGGCTCTACAACCGACCATTTCTCAACCAACTCTGGAATAAAACAAGGCTGCGTATTAGCGCCTTTACTGTTCAATATTTTCGCCATAGCTGTATCATGCATGCCATGACATGAGCATGACAGTAAGAGGTGTTGGGATAAGATTCAGATTGGAGGCCTGTTTAACCTGAAGCGCCTCAGAGCAAAAACCCGTACCAAGTT
This sequence comes from Coccinella septempunctata, assembly GCF_907165205.1. NCBI lineage: Eukaryota > Metazoa > Arthropoda > Insecta > Coleoptera > Coccinellidae > Coccinella > Coccinella septempunctata. The sequence continues at coordinate 10,270,699 of NC_058191.1, forward strand.
TATCACGGAACTTCAATATGCAGACGACTGTTCACTCATCGCTAGCAGCTCAGAGGATCTACAGATAATGATGGACACCTATAAACATATATACGAAGCTTTAGGCCTTAGACTCAATATTGACAAGACCAAAATCCTGGTAAGTCCGCCAGAAAGCCTTCAAACAGATATCAGCCTAACCTAACCTTGACACGGAAATACACAACCGTATCAATTCGGCATCACGGGCATTCTGGAAGCTGAAGGACAGAGTGTTCCAAAATCACGACCTCAATCTGAAGACCAAGACAGCTGTTTACAGAGCAGTGGTCCTCCCAACGCTTCTTTACGGAAGCGAAAGCTGGACTCCCTACAGGCGACATATTAAACAGCTTGAACAGACGCAGCAACGTCATCTAAGACAGATAATGCACATCAGATGGTTCCACAAAGTTTCGAATGCAGAAGTCTTGCAGCGCGCGAGTTGTACAACAATTGAGACTCAAGTAACGAGGGCCCGACTCAGATGGAGCGGCCACATTCTGAGGATGCAAGACACAAGACTCCCCAAAATAGCTCTATACGGCGAACTCACTGAGGGAGCCCGGAAACCAGGAGGCCAGTATAAGCGGTTTAAGGATACACTACATCAATCCCTAAAATCAGTTAATGCTAATCATAACTGGGAACAACTAGCGTTAGACAGGTCACGGTGGAGGTCTTTGGTCCACAGTTATAATGGAGAATCGAGAAGGATACAGCGGCGGCCAGATCTGGTTGGAGACTATCCATGCCCTGAGTGTGGAAGGATCTGCAGGTCACGGTTGGGTCTCTTTAGTCACAGGAGGGCACACAGTCGCAACTAGCACTGAGAGGTTACAGGTCTGTTCGGGTTTTTTTTTTCCTTCTTCTTTTTGTAGATTTATTCCCGGTAACGGGATACAGCAATGAATGAATGAACAGAAATATGTTTGTTTTTTGAAGTGGAAGAAGAAAATGGAAACCATATTTTTAACTATATTTGAAATTATAAATAAAAAATCTGGTAATGTTTTCTCTCACTTTGCTCCATTATTTGCAGAATTCAAAATAACACTCTTTAACTCCTTAGGTATTTTACTTCAACAGCATATATTTGAAAACAGAGCCTTTCTAGATATAGTATAATTTAGTTTTCATGCTATTTTTCGATGTAAAATATACAATTCTTGACTCAATATTGGGACACCTGTTGGGGAATAACAGTAAAATTCCAGATATTGTAATCAATAAAAAATGTTGGATTTGGCAGCACAATATATCATCAACTCTGGTACCATTTTCATTTATCATGAAGCTCATCTGCCAAGGTATTGAACTAACTTGGAGAAAAGGTAGCAGTGAGATTATTCCATCAAGTATTGCCTAAACATGAAAAATCTTGAAAGGAGTTGTAACCTAGTTCCAGAAAGTGGTATTTGTTGGCACATTCAATTTTAATTAGTTGATAATAATATTTTGGATAGAGAGCAAATTTTGACTGTTTTTCATTTTATAACAAGTATTAATTAACTCAATAACTTGTAGAGAGAAGTAGATACATAACACATGCAGTACAACTTCATTTCATTTCATATTATTTTCTTGGTAATCACATCATCCCGGCTAGCAGCCCCTCTAAACCAGAATGGCGGTAATCTGGGCTCAGCATGTTGAGACTATGTACCCAATCTCAGTGAAGATCTTTTAGTCCGGGAGGCAGGGGCTTTTTTTTCAAGGAATTTCATCCCGGCTGAATTTAATACTGTAGGTTGTAGTCACATTGCAAATGACGAAACCAACCGTCAACTTCAATACCATCGGTGGGTGCGAGCGTGGGAGGCGGCGGAAGTTGGGAAAAAATGCAGAATTTCAAGTGATTTTATCCCGGCTGAAATTTTTTATATGTAATATTAATGTTAAATAGAAACAAAATAGTGAAGTCAGCCGATAGGCGGAGGGTGGAAAATACGTCAGTCGAGCGCGTAAACTGGGGAAAAAAATTTGAAAATCAAGTGATTTCATCCCGAATGAAAACACCTCCATATGATTTCTTACATATATGGAAATATAAAAATGACCGTCAGCTGCTTGTCTAGCGGGGGAAAGACCGTCAGTCAGATCATTGAAAATTCCGCGCGCCGTATAAATGCATGAGCGCGCTCATACATTTTTACTCTGACTGACGGTCTTTCCCCCGCTAGACACGCAGCTGACGTTCATTTTTATATTTCCATATATGTAAGAAATCATATGGAGGTGTTTTCATTCGGAATGAAATCACTTGACTTTCAAATTTTTTTCCAAAGTTCACGTGCTCGACTGACGTATTTTACACCCTCCGCTGATCGGCTGACTTCACTATTATGTTTCTGATTAACATCAATATTACATATGGAAAATTTCAGCTCTGATAAAATCACTTGAAATTTTGCATTTTTTCCCAAGATCCGCCGTCTCCCACGCCCGCACCCACCACGCGCTCGTTGAATTTTTCAATTCAACGATCATCGGATCCATTGTTAACGTGTCCAGGTCACGAAGAAGCAGACACATATATGGTTTTCCATGTCTGTCACTTGAAATCTGATGGTCATGTAACTCCATATGATTTCTTACATATATGGAAATATAAAAATGACCGTCAGCTGCGTGTCTAGCGGGGGAAAGACCGTCAGTCACAGCAAAAATGTATGAGCGCGTTCATGCATTTATACGGCGCGCATGGGCGCCCGCAGGGGGGGCCACGGCCCCTTCTGAGATTCTGATAGACACCTTTAGAGAAATTTTTCTTTCAGTAAAACTAATCGTAGATGATATTTTGCCCCCCCTGAGAAAAATTTCTGCGGGTGCCCATGACGGCGCGCGGAATTTTCAATGGTCTGACTGATGTCTTTTTTCTAATTAGTTAATCAGCCTAGGGATATTTTAACATTTATATTTATTGAAACTATGATTTCGATCAATATCAAATGGATTTGTTACGATTCACCCATGATACATGTAGGTAAGGCAGCAACATCATATAACATACTTAATTATAGTATAGTATATTTATTTCATTTCTACAATTAATTTACATATCACAGATATGTCAAAATAAAATAGAAGCATGTCAAAGCAACAACAAAAAATATATCTCAGGAGCAATTTTTCTTTTTACAAAATTCTCTAAATTCTTCCAAGTTATAAGGTTCACACTAAGGTATGTAGCTGTAGCTATGAATCCTTCTCCGAAAAAGGTCAAACTGATCGATGCCTTGCAAATTCCTTGGTAAGCCGTTAAATAATTTCATCGCTGCATAATGGACATTTTTTTCCCTTAAAGTTATTGAGGAGTGTATGGGATAAAAGTAGGGTTCAGTTCCTCTTGTGTTATTACCAATACAGTCCTCAAAGTAATACTGGTGCTTGTGGAGAAATGGAAGTAGTCTATATATGTAGAGACCACAAACTGTCAGAAGGTTGTTTTTCTAAAGTGACCCCGAGACAATTCTCTATGTCCAAATGATAGTATAGATCTTGTTGCACATATGCAATAGGTCATTCATATTTTTATTAATTCGTTATCAGCATAATCAACATTCAAATAAATCGGTAGGTACAGGTGAATGTGCTTGGCTCTAAAGGTGGACGATGTATGCCGTTCGAAAGAAATGTTGGTTCAGTTCAGCCTTAGAGGGCGGGAATAACAATCCGTCAATTTTTTTCCAAGTTAAGTGGATTGCAATCATCTTAACTGCCGTATGCTCTATTGAATGTTAACACATGAGTGTTAATAATATAATATATATATTATATATATAATAAATATCATCAAATTCTGTAAATCCATATATTCTACAAACAAAGCATTCTTAGTATGTGAACAATTGATCGAGGTTACAATTGGGAATTTGTGAAATGTCACTCACTGCTTGGATGTACGTTGGAAACTTCCGGAGAATTTCAAACGTTTTTTTTCCTTTACGGTAAAATGCTGAGTTGAAATTGCATCCACTGAAGGCATGAAATCCTATGGCAATACAGAGCACAAATTTGGACCCAATGATGCAAACAATTTGACATCAATGAATGTCTGAATATTGCCGGTCCAACATGCATCGAGATTTGGTCGTTTTTCTCGATGAAATTCATATTTTCCAACATAATGATCAATATATCTGTATCAGAACATCGCATTGATACATGAACATCAGATTTCAAGTGACAGACATGGAAAACCATATATGTGTTTGCTTCTTCGTGACCTGGACACGTTAACAATGGATCCGATGATCGTTGAATTTTACGTTGTTCAACTTCATATTTGTGGCATTCCATATAGTTTACCAAAACTGTTTTATTCCCAATCCACGATGCCATGTGATCATTTAACCAATCGTCCATTAAAAATTCAACGAGCGCGTGGTGGGTGCGGGCGTGGGAGACGGCGGAACCTGGGGAAAAATACAAAATTTCAAGTGATTTTACCAGGGCTGAAATTTTCTATATGTAATATTGATGTTAATCAGAAACATAAAAGTGAAGTCAGCCGATCGGCGGACGGTGTAAAATACGTCAGTCGAGCACGTGAACTTGGGAAAAAAATTTGAAAGTCAAGTGATTTCATCCCGAATGAAAACACCTCCATATTTCTTACATATATGGAAATATAAAAATGACCGTCAGCTGCTTTTCTAGCGGGGGAAAGACCGTTAGTCAGAGCAAAAATGTATGAGCGCGCTCATGCATTTATACGGCGCGCGGAATTGTCAATGATCTGACTGACGGTCTTTCCCCCGCTAGACAAGCAGCTGACGGTCATTTTTACATTTCAATATATGTAAGAAATCATATGGAGGTGTTTTCATTCGGGATGAAATCACTTGATTTTCAAATTTTTTTCCCCAGTTCACGCGCTCGACTGACGTATTCTCCACCCTCCGCCTATCGGCTGACTTCACTATTTTGTTTCTATTCAACATTAACATTACATATAAAAAATTTCAGCCGGGATAAAATCACTTGAAATTTTGCATTTTTTCCCAAGTTCCGCCGGTGCCGCCTCCCACGCGCGCACCCACCTCTACTTGACCAGCTGACGGTCAGTTTCGTCATTTGCAATGTGACTACAACATACAGTATGAATTTCAGCCGGGATGAAATTCCTTGAAAAAAAAGGCCCTGCCTCCCGGACTGTTTGTGGTTGTATTCTTGGGATCCCAAGGAACTGCAGGAGGCTTGATAGAACCAATCCCCAAAAATAGTCTCTGACAAGTCGCGCTTGTTCAATAATCACAAAGTAGCAACAAAATCACTTAACTATTCACAAAACTTACATCAAATTAATTTCAATTAATATCTTAGTTGTTGAGTTAAAATACTATTTTCAAATATTTCTACTTTTTGGAGCTCCAAAATGGTATGCGTGGAAAATGCAGTGCAACTTGTTAACAATAATTCAGAAGTTAGTTGACAGACCACGGTTTTTATCATATTTACTCTTCATCTATTTCTACTAACAGGAAGTACCTACATTGTACACCTACATAAGATCACTTGTTGTGACTCAAAATGTTTCAGGAGAATAAAAATTACAATTATCAATTAATTCTTGTATTTTCTTGTGAAATGTAGGAACAAAATAAAAGTAATATACCACATAGGATGTGGATTCTGTAGAGAAAATGGAACAAATACAATAATTCAATTGAGAAACATACACTAATTTTAAAATTCAAGATACTCAAAATTTGTCAAACAAATAGATGCAAATAACAGTGGAATCTGAACAAAAAAAATTAATTGCAGACGTTGATTATATAAGAAGAACAAATTACAAAATTACTTCTCTTCGCACCACTCGTTTTCTTTGCGTACTTGTTCTTCCTCAGAAGCTGTAAAGTCATTCTTGATGTTGAACGTTTTCCTTATCTCCTCTGGTGCCTTTCCCTTGATCATATTCGCAACTGTTTTACATGTAACGTCCAACAAACCTTTGATATCAAGATAATTGGCTGCCAGTATAAGTTCGAACAGGGTACCCTGATCAACCTTCAAAAAATCAGCATCCCAAGATGAAATATCATCAGTTCTTTTTTCCTTGTTTTCATCATCTTCCGGTGGTGGTGGGTCGTCTTTGTGGTAAGTAGCCCATTGAATGACTTTTTTCAATATAGCAGAATTCACGTTCGGAAGGGGAACAATTTCTTCCTCTTCATCATCCATACCTAAATCTTCTAACATAGTTTTTATTGTAACGGAACATTTTGCAATTTCAACATCAACGTTGAAAGTCTCCCCGTCAGATGATTGCAACTTGATTTGCGGCATCTGAAAAAATTCAATAATATGAAATGGCGAACCTACAGTTCCTAACACATCACATAAACCACAAATAAATAAAATGAATACTTACAATAATTATTTATGATATCTGAACTTTGAATTAGAACGAAATAAACAGTGACTGATTTAAGAGAAATATTTCAGATCGGTACCACAAATTGTTTACAGCAAAACGGATATTTTTTCTGACTCTTTTCTTTTGATTATGACTTGTTCATAGACCTTTTCAACATAGAAAATTTTATTTTTTTTTATATTATGTAGTCACACATCTATCTATATGTTATGAATAAATATATACATATTAATGGTTAATCTAATATGCTTATCCATTAACAAACAGATATATTATATAATTTTTCAGACGAAATATAAAATTATGGCAATATTTGTAAGAAGCATGCTTTCTTTTAGTAGATTGATTATGGTGGTCTATGGTTTATGAATCTCCATCTGTGGTGTTAACGGGTGAAGTTTTGGATTTGGATAATTTGAAATTGCTAATCACATAACAGAGTTGTTGATAATTCATTAATAATTGATTCGCAATAATGGATGAAGAATTACAGCATAATACCCTTAGTAATGATATGGATTGCAGTTCATTTTCGACTGGTGATATAATTCCTGCTACACCTGAAATCCAGATACTGAATAGACGTAGACGAAGCGGAAGGTGGAGGAAGTGTTCTACTGTCCGTTACTCTAAAGCTGAAAGTGCAGCTTATATGGATCTTAAAAATCCGGTGTGTCCTACTATCACCAAAACTTATGTATATCATAATTTTAGAAAATTATTGAATTACAATTCTGAAAAACATCCGGTAAACAACTATGTGAAGTTAATGGGACAATACAATATTAGCCCTGCTAATATTCCATATGTACAGGGTCTCGATTATGATGACAGAGAGTTTACAATATTCTTAAATATGAGAATGCTAGAAAAGTTGCCAGAATTGGATGAAGCAATTGAAGTTTTTGGACACCTGGATTTCCAAAACATTATGAACAAAGATGTCCCTATTATTGTGGTACATTTCTTCAGTCGAATGGATGGAAATATTTTGAAATACGCATACTGCTTGAATAAGCTGATTAAATTCGTTCCAGAAAGTTGTGTCCAACTGAAACAAGAAACTGAAAAATACCATAGCACTGTTATAGACTACCTTCAGGATCTAAGTTTGACCATCATATCTATGGATGATCAATGAAATGTTCAGTTCAAAAAAGGTAGATAAAAAAAAGTTTGTTTTTGTTTGAAAAATTTTTATATTGTTTTCCTGTTCATCAGTATAAGTTGTCATATATCACTCCTTGTTATAATATATAAGGTAAATGCATTTATGAATAGTGTTTTTGAAAAATGTATTGTTTTCTTATATATCTTTATAAATTGTCATCTATTGCTCATCTTTACAGTAGAATAAAATAAATGCATTTATGTATAGAGTGTGTAGAGTAGTGTTATAGTATTACTGAGCTTTATTTTTTTTAAGAGAACTTATATTTTATTTTTTTAATAAATGCAATATTAACACTGTAGTTGACTAGGTGTTTGCTTACAATAAAACACTACAATTTCAACTATTATTGTTCAGAGAATATGTAGTATAAAAATTTTTTGGAATATTCATAAGTAACAAATAATGCGGCTGTAGCTGGAATTGTCCTTACTAAGGTAGGTGTTAAGCCATGATAAAGTGCGGACAATCCCTCAACCTTGCTAATTTTCACAATTAATCTAATCAAGCTATCACCGTTGTTATTTACTTGAATTCGAGATTTAGCTACATCAATAGGGTAAGTAGAAGTCCAAAAGAGTGCACCTCCTACACCACCAGCTGTCATGGTCTTCCAAAGCCCAATTTCATCTTTTGTTTGCCCCTGGGATGTGAGTAATTGTCTGCAACCTTAAAAAGAATATAATTAGTAACTAATATACAGGTCTGGTGGAGGGTACTCTGGGGATAGGAACTAACCTATGAGAGGATGAGAGAGGAAAGTTAAAGGCAAATGGCATTAATTACACAAAGAAAAATTTTAGTTCATGAAGTTCTTGAACTGGTCAGAACAAGAACAAATACATTTAGGATACACATAAGATTTAGTAAATTGTATCTGCACTCCGGCTCTCTATAATTCGGAAACTTGAACTACAATGCGATTATATGCGTATGGTCCGTATATACAAATTTGGTAACCGAGAGTTACCAGGGTTGCGTTCACAAACTTACTCAGAGCAAGGTCTGAGTAAGCTCTGATTACCCGAAGCGTTCACAAACGTACTTTTAGTTCCCCAGAGTATGCTCTCTGAGCATGACCATACTCATACTCTACTCTCGGAGTAAGTTTATGAACACACCCCAGAGCAGCTAGTACGGTTACTACTGACAGATAATAGGGAATACTCCCTATTCCTGACGAAAATGATGTATTTTTCATGAAATATCTTTGAAACGTCACATTTTGACATAACTATTTCAACCGTTTCCCAAAACAATAGTACTTAAGAATGCAAAATAAAAATGGGTATTTTAAATTTAAAGCGTTTCGTTTCTATTGTACAAGTTGGCAACATCGATTGAAATGTGATAATAAAGGACAACAAATGCACTATCTTGATGAGGTAGACCAATATGGCCGTCTATGAAATCTGCGACTAACGAGGAAGGTAGTATAATTGTATGGGATTTTACGGCCGGTTGCTGTTGAGGCTCGCCAGTGAGTACGCGCCTCATGATGGCTGTAAATCAACAGCTGTTAATTTATAAACAAGCCGTTGTTCTTTTCATTTTCTAGTAGGCGCTGTTGCCATATCGTAAACTAGAAACGAAGCGATTTAAATTTTAAAACCTCATATTTAAAGAATGATTTTGAATAGTTTCCGGGGTGCAGGTAGTTCGACATATACGGATCGCCCACTTACTAACCGAAAGAAACCAAAGTCTATATACGGACCATATCCTATGACTGCAATTTTAATAATGAAGTGTTAAGTGTTCATAAGTGTGCCGACATTGAGACTTGCACCAATAGATTTCTTCCAGCAGCATCCAAGAGAAAATCTGCAATTAAATCTGAGATGAGCGCTGAAGTGTAGGTGCGCTATAAAATGACTCAAATATCTTTTCACAAATTTTTAACATTTTGTATCACCGTCGACGCGGAAGTTGGTTATTTTGGAGTTTTTGGACTGCAATTATAAATAAACCATAGACACACAACGCGTTTTTTTAATTCACCAATCTGGTGTGATTGAGGTGGAATATTATAATTTTTCGTGAAATTCACCTCTTCTCAAAAAGTAATATGAAGCAAAATTAAGTTTGCTAAGACTTATACTTATAGCCTATTGTGATTTTACTGGACGCAACCTAGAAAGTCCATTAGAGTTGTCAAAATATATGGAGCAAGAAGATATAGATTTAGAAAGTAGGCGCAACTCAGCAGATTATCTTGTCCTACTGATTAGAGGTAAGTTTGTCGATTCTGATGCAGAATGATCTGCGCATGATCATGATGGTGCTCAGAGAACGAGCTCTCGGTTAATCCTGGAAAAACGGAGATTATTCTTTTTTAGGAGTATGGTGCCTTGCAACTTCAAGCTTCCTAGCTTGTTTGGGATTGGGCTCGTTCTATCCGCGCAAGTCCGATATGTCCGTGTGATACAGGACCGCAAACTCTGGAATAAACACATTGAGGCCCAATCGAGTTAGGCTAATGTAATTTTTTGGGTCTACTTTAAGGGTACTTGGTAAGGGATGGGGCTTCAACCACACATTATGCACTGGTTGTACTCTGTACTGGTGAGGTATCTCTGGTGTAGTGGACTTGTGGACTTCCATGGGGAAGAACTGTAGCCGCACCATTATGACTAAATGCCCAAAGAAAAGCCTCTCTAAGCATTACAGGCGCTTTGAGATCCACCCCTACGGTAGCCATGGAATGTCTGTTGGGTTTACCTTTCTTACACCTTGTAATTACAGAGATGGCTATGAAGACATCTCTTAGAGTCTGGGAACAGGGACAATGGCGTGACAATGGACTGTTTAGGGGCGAGGGCTCTCAAGATGGTGGAGGATGTCAATGCGTCCCTCCTCCACAGAGGGGACCGCACGGGCACCAGCTTTTACTTCGCCGAACCCTACACGGCAATTGTTCCTGATAGAGGACCTACGGTCTACACCAAACAGGCTTCTTGTGCCTGAAGGTCCCACTTGGTTCACTGATGCCTCTGTGCTGTCCACAAGAATCATAGTGGGAATTGTGGGACCTTGTTTTAACCTGTCCATCCTCCTAGGGAAGGATTATACTCCGAAAAACACATCTACACCATTTCCAAATGTATTTCAGAAATCGTCAATTTTATTTCAGAAATCGTCAATTGTATTTCAGATTAGTCAATTCGATTTCAGAAAGCGTCAATTGTATTTCAGATTAGTCAATTCGATTTCAGAAAGTGTCAATTGTATTTCAGATTAGTCAATTCAATTTCAGAAAGCATCAATTGTATTTCAGATTAGTCAATTCAATTTCAGAAAATATCAATTGCATTTCAGAAAACATCACTTGTAATTCAGATCAGTCAATTTAATTTCAGAAATCGTCAATTGTATTTCGGAAATCCTAATTCGAAATTACACACATTTCATATAGGTTACAGAAATGGTTATTGGAAATACGGTTTATCCTCTTGAATCCTGAGATCAGACTGAAAGTGAGATAACTGTGATATTTGGAAATTCGGTTTAATGTAATGTAAAAAACATTACTGAAGTTCTTTGAAAAACCGTTAGATCTTTTTTTGGAAGACATTTTATGGGTTCGTGATTTCGTGAATGAGTCATATGGAGCATGGAGGGATTGCTTCTGGTAGTTATTGATGGTAATCTTCACAAATTGAACGAAGAAACGAACGAATAATAAGATTAAAGCAGTTCCTACATTCAATCATGAACACAATTATTGAAAAGAGAAATAACGCAACAGTATAGGCCTTCTTCAGCTGCTCGCGTAACGCGTGAATTCAGTATCATTGACATCAGATTCCATGAGTTCAGTGTTTTAACAGTGATTGCGGGAATTTGGACAAAATGTATCTCTTTTTTCAAATCTTCATTGAAAGCTTGCCAACGTTCTGAAGAAAATTTCTCTTTTTCAACTCACACTTTTTCACATTTCTATGTAATTTGAATGATATTCGTACTTTCTGAATCATAAATGACCGTTTCTGAAATACATATACTTCAATCTGAATTACAATTGACGATTTCTGAAATTCAATTGACTAATCTGAATTACATTTGATGTTTTCTGAAATTGAATTGACTAATCTGAAATACAATTGACGCTTTCTGAAATTGAATTGACTAATCTGAAATACAATTGACGCTTTCTGAAATCGAATTGACTAATCTGAAATACAGTTGACGATTTCTGAAATACACTTGGAAAAGGTGTATATGTTGTGAGAGTCAGGCAACCCCGAAACCCCTTTCAAAGGAAAAGGTTAACTCATATTCAGTAAGGGAATGCAAGGAAGTTCTGCGCGAGCTGGGCTCCAGTAACGTTGTAAACGTTATTTGGTGTCGGGCGCACTCGGGGCGTCCTGGAAACGAGAAGGCAGACATACTTGCTATGCGGGGGGGCCGCTAACTTTTGTTGTTCCGGCAATTACTGACTACCTATTAAACAAACATTCAAAAAATGGGACTGACTGGTTGCTCCCGGATGCAGGAGCACTGATGAAACTGTTGAACCTATTCTGTTCCATCTGCAAAAACCTTGTACAGTTAAAAGGATGACACAGATGGAAACACAACACCCACTATGGTAAGGGTAAGAGGAAACCTTATCTGTCTACGCTTAGTTTTTCGTTCGCCTGTCTCAGGGCTCGAGTCTCTTCAACTACAAGCGGACAAACAATGGGTCACTAAGCCTAGTTCAGCCCGGTTTGGCAGTGCACGTAAAAGAAGAGAAGGAGTAATTCAGCAATTTTAGGGAAACGCGATTACGTCGATGGAGGCTAATGTCAAGATAAATTGACAGAATTGGTATTGTCCGCAGTGACGCAGCATAGACAATGGGTAAAATTAGAAAGAAATTAATTTAGAATAACTTCTTTTGTGCAACAACACGGTTCATTTAATGAGTAAGTCGCAAGAAGTGCTGCAGATACTTTCATGACTTAAAAGAGTTAGTGGAGTCCAACAAATTTAAATTATTGAATTGATGTGGCTGATTCTCGATGAAAATCCATAATTGAACTTGAAACAGATTTTACTATTTTCACAAAATAAGTTTTCAAACCACAACACATATTTCACTATCCCAACAGCATCTTCAGGTGGGGTGAAGTTTGCCTTACCAATTAGTGAAAATCATTTAATCTGTTTCAGGTAAAATTTAAATTTATTGCATAGCAACATTTTTATGTGAGCTACACCAATGAGCACCAAATGTGCAAGCTAGCATGACGTAGATGGATGCAAAACCAGAATGCCCTAGTATTTCTGATTTCCTATAATGCCTCCTGTATCTCCTAAACCATAAGCTGTTCAGAGTTAAGACATCACAAAAGATTTCTCATGAAAAAAACTATATTTATAATGTAAGTATGAACAAAATCTATCCTTATATGAGGGGTTCAGAGCTGAAGTGAACCAAGTCCATTCAGCCTAGTTTTAAGATGAATGGCTTAGAAGTTGTTTATCACCAATTAATTCAAAAGTGACTTCTTTATTTATTATTATTCTTATGTAAGCATATGCTTACATTCTAACCTTTTAAAATCTAAAGAAGTCACTTTTGATAAACAACTTCTAAGCCATTCATCCCAAAATTAGGCTGCATGGACTTGGTTCAGTTCAGCTCTGAACCCCTCATATGTATGCCCAACCTGTTTGGCAAATGAAAATTTCACTGTGTAAGCCATAAATCAATTATCATTTTCTCCAATCATACAAAAATTACCTTCATATCCTCCAAAGAAAAAGAAATAACCTGGCATTTCCCTGGCAATGGTAGGAATAAATCCTCTATATAAACCTAGAATTCCCTCCTGCTGCAGAATACCTCTGACCAAGTTCATAGGTCCAATTTTAGAAGCACCTTCAGATTTTGTCTCATATAATGCTTGGAGTTTGCATTTTATTAATTCTGTAGGACATATAGCAAGGGACGCAACAAATGAAGCCATTGATCCTGCACAGGCGTTCTCCAATGTTGTCAATTGTTTGAAACTGTTATTATTTATTTTTTGAATAATTTTTTGGCAGATTCCATAAGATAAAAATAGTATAGAGTTTTCTGCTACATTGCAAACTAGGGCTGGTACTGTGCCTGCATATAATCCTTTTATCACACCTTCTGTCTTAATTGTTTTTTTCATACATTGCATCATACTCTCATTTACCAAAGGAAAAGTTTGCATCTTCACTTTAACTGTATCCAGAGGTTGTCCCACATACACCACTGCAATGCCCCCTGAAAAAAAAAAAGAACTAATAATTTATAACAATAGAGTCTCTGATAACAAATTCAGTTCTTCAGAACAAGAAAATAAGCCCAAATAATACCTAATGATCCGGAGGTTAAATCTATAAGTCCGTCTTTCAGATGATTTGTACCTGATGAAGTCATGTTCCCTTTATAATTTTGTTCTTGATCTTATTGAAATACCTATACATTTCTTTTTAAAAACCGAAAAATTCTTAGAAAATCTAACTTGTCACATTGTCGCCCATCATAGAAATTAAACTTAAAAACTTAGGTTAGTGTATCATAACCAGACATTGAACTCTATGGTTCCCATAGAGTTCAATGTAACCAGATCATAACCTGATCATAACCTAATTTTTTGATGTTTATCGTGTTCTGTGTTTGACATTTAGGTTAATTAAAAATAAATAAACAAACAACAAACATGAAAATCAACATTTCTGGCATTATTGGTGGTTGATAGCTAAAAAACAAAAAATTATGTCTGGTGGTTGTTCATATTTCTTATGGCCTTGTCGTTTGATGAAGCCCCTCCTCATTACTTATTATTTTTCAACGAAGAGGGGCCTGCAATGAGAAACTAATTATTATTTGATCTATGTGGAAGTTAGCAAACTAAATATTGCAAAATGAGTATTATGGAGTGCCACGAAAAAGGAATCCTTCGGGAATTATCATATGAAGAAACAGTTCATAACTCTTTAAATTTGGATACTTTTTTCTGCAAACATATTATTGAGAAGAGTTATATTGCAATTTATATGATGCATAATATACATATACCTGCTCTTATACTCAGGTGAGGCGAGGAAAGCTAAATGAGTATTTTGTATTTTGTAGTTAATCTAAGAAAATTCAATAAACCTAAAATATGCCATTACATAAATATCGTTAACATTATAGGCATTTTTTTTTTAAAGTATAATAATTTCTTGAGGTCAGTCTTCTATAAAGTTTCAATGCAATTATATTATGCTTTTCACTAATGAGAGTTTCAAAAACCACTGCACAATTTTCTTCCTGAGCTAGACATCATCAAAACTGATTATACACAAAATTTTGTTTGCCTTCGATGATATGTCAGTAATCGATCAATGAAGCTTTTAACTTTTTCAATATTCATATTGAAGGGGCAACAGTTTAGAATCGTAAAATGGTTACATCATAACGATAGTAATTTGATGCAAGAATGATATTCAAACTTCTCACAATTTAATTATCGATTGAACACTGATTGATATTGATCAGTTCAATTAGGTCCCTTAAGTAAATCACCAAATTACTTGCATGAGGTCTCAAGAGGAAATGGTAATTGTAGTAGTACTATTTATTCTTTTGAATGTCAGCAATACTTAATGAAACGAAGTGTGTATGATTGAAGTTCTTTATTAAAATTAACTACAGGAAAAAAAACAACTTTGACATTAAATTTGAATGAAAAAAAACTTCTAAACTTTAAGAAAACTAAAAATTTTTGGATAGATCATGCTAAAAAAATTATTTAGATTGAAGACGCCATGCATCTAATTGATTATAGATTCTGATTTAGTAGTGGCCATCTCAGTTGATCTGTAATTAGTTTTTGTTATTGTAGTATGAAAAGATGCAAGCATGTGTTCATACCTGTGAATACAAATTATTTAGACCAAGAAATACAGGAGCTAATGGAAGAAGCAAACATTCAATACTTGGTGTCCCTAAACGATAACAATAAGTCATTTAGAAATTTTGAAATACTTGGTCATGTAATTCTAGGAAATGATAAAATAATATTGAGGAAAAGAGAAATGAAGGTGGAAAATCACATATCAGACGAGTCATTATTATGTATTCTACCTACTTCTGGTACAACTGGGAAACAAAAGTTAATTAGAATTGAATCTTATTGTATTGAGACAAATGTGAAGTCTTTGAGGTGAGGTGAAAATTTATGTGAAATAATTATCATCACCTGAAATGTTTCAGCAAAATATTCAATTTGGTTGAAACTGATGTGATCTTTTTCGGAACTCCTCTAACATTTGACCCATCATTAGTAGAACTGTTTCTTGCTCTTGAATCTGGAGCTAAACTTCTTATTGTTCCAGAAAAAATCAGATTGAATCCAGAAAGGCTTTTTCGAACATTATTTTCTGGGCAAAAGGAAATTTCAAAAGTCACATTTTTTCAGACAATACCGTCCTTATTTACAAGATGGACAGATAAACAAATTCAGTTTATATTGAAGGAATCTTCTTTGAAATTTCTGGTGCTAGGAGGAGAAGCTTTTCCCTCGAATATATTGGAATTTGAGAGATCTGTGAGAATCTTTAATATTTATGGAATTACAGAAGTTTCTTGTTGGGCCACAATTTACGAAATAACAGATGATAGTAACATATTTCTAGGAAATCCTTTGGATGAAACAAAGTTAAGAATTTGTGAAAATGGAAAGGAAGTCATCGAAGGTGTTGGTGAATTATACATAGGTTAGTTAAGGTTCCAACCCATAATGTTGTAAATATGAAAATCAAGAATTTTGTTATTTTTAATAGCACCAAAAACATTAATGGCCTTTTGTACAGTTTCACTAAATAATGATTTAATTCTCAAACTACATTCAAACAATTTTCATTAATTAAGTATAGTTTAAGGATTCAATCATCGCTTACTGAAACTGTGCAAACAGCCATAAAACATTAAGGGAAAGAAATAGCAGGGGTTTTTCCCGCACTTTTTGGAAAAGTGCCTCTTTGCAACATCAGCTGCGTGCGGGAAAAAGGTTGTAGAAATTTTTTTTTACCATTTTCAACTAATTTTTCAAATTATTAAGGATAGCCTTAATACTGATACTATCTTTCCACTGTTATTATGCTCAATAAAAAAAAATTATTCTGAAATAACTTTGGCTTAAAGTCTCACATGTGTGACGAGATCGCAAATCAATTATAATGGGGAATTCTCCTCAATTTGGGTTATCACTGCATATGCAAGTTTAAAATAAATAATTATGAGTTTCATTCATGATTTTTTCAAATTCACTGCGGAAACTATTCAAAATCATCCTTCAAATATGGAGTTTTTCCATTTCAAATAGGAAGTGATGCAAATTCCAATTAAAAAATGAATGGGCATTTTCCTGCGAATTCTGTGTAGAATTTTTTTAATCAAGATAACAGTGGAAAATGAACAATAATAGTTGCTGAAAATTTCATCCTTCTAATATTAAAAGGCAAAAAACTGATTGCCTTTGTGACATATCCTGAATAGGGAATATTTATCTAAAATTTCAAATACTTCGAGATATCTGCACATCAAAATTCAATGGGGAATCCAAAAATGTAATAGTTCATTGGGCAGGCCACTTGAGAAAACGTTATTGATAGCTACTCTAGTATAACCGGACATGGCAAAAACTGGAAAAATGAATTTTCTGAACCACTTTCACAGTTCTTTATATAATTTTAGATGAGATTAAGAAAGAATAACCCTGCATAAATTTTCAGGTAGTGAAACAAGACATTGTTATGTAAATGATGAGATCGAAAAGGTGGAATGGAGATCCACTGGAGACATCGTACTAAAAAGTCATGAAGGTCTCAAGTATTTAGGTCGAAAAGACAACAGGATAAAACGTTTGGGACATCGAATTTTCGTGAATGAAGTTGAAAAAAAAATTTCTGAGAATATAGAACTCACAGCAAAATGCATATGGAATTTAAAAGATCATAAGTTGCTTTTATTCATTCTTATTCCATTATTTGAACCAAGAAATAGATCAAAAATACTGGATAAATTAAGGAATAAGCTACTACATTTATTACCAACAGAACAATTTCCAGATTTTTTAGATATTGTATCTACATTTCCAGTTACTGAAAATGGTAAACTTGACAAAAGGACTTTGATTGAAATGTATGAACAAAACAAAGATGAACTAAGGAAAAATAAACCCTCTTGTGTTTTTCTAATGATATTGTGCAAATATCTTGGTCATAGTTTGCACAATATTAAAAGAATAAAAAATTTCACATTTGAAGAGTTAGGAGGCAACTCACTATTATATACAATGGTAACAAATGATTTCAAAGTCACTTTGAAATACGATCTACCTTCAGAGTTCCTCTCGTTACTGTTCAATGGGAGTATTGAAAAGTGTTTGAACTTTTTGGACAGTTTTCATGACTGGGATAAATATAGAAGTAACGAGCTCAAGAATGAGGAGCATGTGCAATTGATTAAACGAACCAAGTACTCCGCTAAAGTTGAAGTTGTGTGGAAATACAATTTGTTGGGTTGTGTTGATGCTACTCCATTACTTTATGAGAAACGGTAAGTTGAATAACTTTCATTTCATTCGTTTTACGCGGTGTTGTCACAGACAGAGGGTAGTATTCATCTAAGTAAATTATTTAACCAAAAATCCCCCTCGAAAATATTCAAGATGGCGGAATTATTATCCCCTGAATTTCGATGCGATTTGATTAAAATTGAAGTACGTGACTGTGGAAGATGACGACGCAAGTGGTCGTGACATATGTCACGTCTTGTCTAAGTTCTCACCCTAGTCGAAGTAGTTTGAATAGCGGTGCGAAAGCCCTTGGGAAGAGGAAAACGGAGCGTAGAACCAACCCCATCCTGTCCGAGTTCTCACTCCACCGTAACCTCCCTGGCTGTGTGCAAGCCTCTGGTAAGGTGAAAAGGTACGAAGAACAGAATCCTGCAGTTGTACTTTCTTCCGTCCTGTAATTTGAGGCTGAATTTGAGATCGGATACCCTTTTCTTTCCGTTTAATTCACTCTGTAAAATAATCACTATCTGTACATAATATCGAGAGAATCGTTCAACAAGCAATAGGAGACTATTGACCTACAATAGTTATCACCAACCCCCTATAAGAAGAAAACCTTGTCTTCGACTAGAAGCCACCAGGGTAGGTTTGCTATTTCCCCTATAAAGAATAGCCTGCGCTCGATAACTCTGAGGAAAAGCCGTTACGCTACATATAATGAAATATACAGGGTCGACCACAAAGTTATTGTGGAGTTTGATAGTTAAATTTCTATCACTGATTCACAGTAATAACCTGCGTAGTTCGTTTTAATAAAAAAAAACAATGGTGCAAATGTTACGAAAATGTTGATCTCTTCGAAATATATTTTACACTATTCTGAAGCAAAATGAAAGAAAAAGATTCTAATTTCTAATTATATTTTTTAGGGGAAGAACATATGTCGCCGTGGGAAGTTTCTCCAATTTTTTTGCCATATTGGATGCCCTCACTGGAGAAATACAATTTTGCAGGCAGTTTCCAGACTCCATAGGAAGTGAAGCTTCAGTGTCGCCATGTTTGAATTTTCTATATTTCGGATGCTTCGACGGACATTTGTACTGTATCAATTTGGACGATTATAATGTTTCTTGGAGTTATCGAACGGAAAATTCAATTAAATGCAAGCCAAGCTTTTGTCTGAACAATGGAGCTCTTGTTTTTGGATCCTATGATAAGCACATTCACTGCATCAGAATTGAGGTAAACACTTTTAGAATGTCAATCAACTCGGTCATGAGAAAACATGTACAGAGCATCCCATTTTGGGTGAGACATCCAGGTTTCTCGCTTGTTATTTAAGAAAGAGCTTTGCGTTCTTGTCCTACTTTTTTGTGAAACTCAAGTTGGCCTAATCAGATTTTGCATAACTGTTTCCGTTCATGAGATACAGGGCGATTTTGGAAATTGATACTCTCAGATAGAGAAGAAATACCCAATAAAATTTTTATAATTGATACAAATTTCCACCATTGCATAATATCTTAGTAATTAAACTGTTAATTGCTGTCCATTTTCCCTAATACATAATTGACAATATAAAAGGGTGGTTTTGTGAATCCTGGATAGCTCCTCTGTTGATGCACGAAGTTCTTCGGGAAGGTTGTGTCTGAAACACAATAATAATTCATAGCGATTACAGCTAGATCAGATTTGTTTTTTTTTCTCTCCAATGCC
Organism: Coccinella septempunctata; assembly: GCF_907165205.1. Lineage (NCBI taxonomy): Eukaryota > Metazoa > Arthropoda > Insecta > Coleoptera > Coccinellidae > Coccinella > Coccinella septempunctata. Next base: position 10,290,518 of record NC_058191.1, read on the forward strand.
TACTTGATAAAACAACGCGCCTTAATGCATAGTAGGCATAATAGCAACAAGGATGTTTGTATCATCCATGACTGACTACTTTTAACAATCGAAAGCAATAATCCTACTATTAAAACTTGGGAAATTCATGGCCACCTAAAAAAAATTATCATTATGTGATGTTTTAGTGTTTTAAAGCATTTCTAGACATTCTACTTATATAAAATTATACATCATTTTGAAGGGAAAAAGTAACGAATTCAACGAGGTAATAAAATACAGGATGTTCCATTAAAAAAAATATAGGTTTGTGTCGAAAAAAAATTAGTACGCCACTGAATTCTACGGAGAATTCTGTATCAGACGTAGTTTTTAGCTCAGCATTATTCCTAATAACTCCGGAGATAAAGGAGGGGTCCGAAAGTATAAATTTCCAATATCCCCCTGTATATCATAAACGGAAACATTTATGCAAAATCTGATTAGGCCAATTTGAGTTTCACAAAAAAGTAGAACAGGAACGTGAAAACCGCAAGGCTCTATTTAAAATAACAAGCGAAAAACCCTGCTGTCTCACCCAAAATGGGATGCACTGTACAGGGGTGTCCCAATATGAAAATGAGCCACCCCAGACATGCCTCATATTATAATGTAATGTAAAGTTCTCTGGTCTAATCGAATTATCTTCTTTCTTAATGTCTAATTTATCAACAAAATTGCTTCACTAATTTATATATATATTATATATCTATTATATAGTGTGGTGGGGAGCACAATACGGCACATTGCAAAAAAAGCAACAATACCCCAGCAAAATGTGTATTATGTAATGGTCCGCATCCAGCGAACTATAGAGGGTGTCAATTTTATCATGACCTAGTCAAGAAACCTGAAAACGATAATAATAGGTTGAACATACAAAAAACATCATTCAACAACAAACATATGGATAATCAATTACCAACACAACAGCCGCAGAAAATGAATTACGCTGAAGCTCTACGCAAAAATAACAAAACTACAACACAAAATGAAGAAAACAGTTCAACAATACTAAGTACCTTTTTAACAGAATTTAAAGGCATGTTTCAGCAATTAATGCAACAAAATAGCATGATCTTGAGCATGCTCTCAACGCTGATCAACAAAATTCATTAAACTAATTAGAATAGCACAATGGAATGCCAACGGACTCTTGCAACACAAGAATGAAGTTGAAACTTTTTTACAACACAACTTTATCGACATCCTCCTCATAAGTGAGTCACATTTCACTGATAGGTCATACTTCAACATACCAAATTACATCACCTACTCTACCAACCACCCAGACAACACAGCACACGGCGGAACAGCAATTCTAATTAAAAACACAATAAGCCACTATGTAATGCCAGAATACAAAGTTGATCACCTTCAAGCTACTTCGGTCAAAGTAAGAATGTTCTCCTATGAATTGACAATATCAGCTGTCTATTGTCCCCCTAAACACAATCTGAAAATTAACCACTATAGAGATTTCTTTACCACATTAGGCACAAAATTCTTTGTCGGAGGAGATTTTAACAGTAAGAATACTCTCTGGGGCTCACGATTAACCACCACCAAGGGACGAGAGCTGGCCAAATTGTTGCAGGGAAAAAACTACTCCTTCTTGTCTACTGGAAGTCCTACATACTGGCCCAGTGATCCGAATAAAACCCCTGATCTACTAGATTTTTTTATAACAAATGGAATAGCTTCATCATATATGGATGTATGTTCAAGCTATGACCTATCATCAGATCATACTCCAGTAATAGCGTCACTGAGCACCTTGATAATCAATAAAAAGTCTCCACCAAAACTACATAATCGAAAAACCAACTGGGTTGAATACCGCAAATTAATTCATGAGCGGGTCTCTCTTTCCTTGAGACTGAAGGAAAAAAAAGAAATCGAAGAAGCACTTGATTCATTTACAACTATTCTTAAGGATGCAGCCATCCAAAGTACTCCAAGAAGTTGCAATGACAACAAACCAGAACCAATACCATTAGAAATTAAAAAGCTCATTGCTGAAAAACGCAAAATAAGATCTAGATGGCAAAACACACATGCTCCTGCAGACAAAACAGCATTCAATAATATAAGCAATAAACTTAAAAATAGGCTAAGAGAATTGAAGGAAGAATCATTCAATATATATATCACCGGATTGAACCGATACGACAACTCAATATGGAGACCTATAAAATCCAAGGTAAAACCAACAGAACAAAATGTCCCAGTGAAAAACTCAACTGAAACCAATGCTAGATGGGCTAGAAGCGAAAAAGAAAAGGCGAAATTGTTTGCACATTACCTGACAGAGGTATTCAAACCAAATGACCAGGTCATTGATGAAATTGTTGAGGAAAATATTTCTAACATCCCTACAGAAACTCAAAATATAAAGTTCTTAACACCTAAAGAAGTATACAAAGAAATCACTCATCTGAACCTTAAAAAGGCACCAGGTATTGATGGAATAACTGCAAAGATGATCAAAGAACTGCCTAGAAAAGGGATTGTTATGGTAACCTACATCTTTAATGCTATATTGAGACTCGGGCACTGGCCCAGATCACTGAAAACAGCAGAAGTACTCATGATACTGAAACCGGGCAAGAATCCACACGAAGTGACATCATATCGACCCATAAGCCTTCTGCCAATAATCTCGAAAATATTGGAAAGATTATTACTTCAGAGAATAAACGCCGAAATTCCCACAGATCATTGGATTCCTTCACATCAATTCGGATTCAGACAAGGTCACTCAACTGTCCAACAAACGCATCGAATAACGCAAACCATAAACCAAGCGTTTGAAAAGAAGCTATACTGTACTTCAGTCTTTCTGGATGTGAGTCAAGCGTTCGATAAAGTATGGCATTCAGGACTCCTATTCAAGATAAGAAATATTCTTCCTCTAAAATTCTTCAATATACTGAATTCATACCTTACAAACAGACAGTTTAGAACTAGAGTAGGGCATGAAGTATCAGATTATTGTCCCATTCAAGCTGGAGTCCCACAAGGAAGCGTGCTGGGCCCGTTCCTTTACCTACTTTATACCTCGGATCTACCAATAACAGCTCACACTACAACAGGAACATTTGCTGATGACACAACAATAATGGCAGCACATGAAGACCCAGCAACAGCGACTAAACTAGTACAAGAACACCTAGACAAATTACAAATCTGGATGAAAAAGTGGAAAATAAAAATAAATGAAACCAAATCAAAACAAGTAGACTTTACACTGAGAAAGCAACATTGTCCTCCAATCAAATTGAACAACATAATAATTCCACAAGCTACATCAGCAAAATACCTAGGCTTTCATCTAGACACTAGACTAACCTGGAGGGAACATATTATCAAAAAAAGAAAACAAATTGATCTGAAAGTCAGGGAAATTAATTGGCTCATCGGAAGAAAATCCAAGTTACCACTTATAAACAAAATATTGTTGTATAAAACTATCATCACCCCAATATGGACATACGGGATAGAAATCTGGGGATGCGCAAGCAAATCCAGCATAGCTCTGATCCAAAGAACGCAATCGAAAATACTTCGCATGATGGCCAACGCCCCATGGTATGTGTCCAACCAGACTTTACATGAAGACTTAAATATACCATACGTTGAAGAAGTCATCAAGCATAGAAGCAAACATCACCACGCAAGAATGGAAAACCACTCAAATATTTTACTCCAACCCTTACTGGCAAACACCTTATCAAGAAGATTGAAGAGACATTGGCCAGCTGATTTAATGGAATAATGAGATTCTCTCACTGGAGATAATCTCCCCGCCCTTTGACTACTTGTTAACACATTAACTTATAGAATATTATTCTGATTGTTAATAATTATTGAGATTAATAATACTAATTTATATACAGGCACTCACTCTAATTTATTTACAGTCACTGATTTACTTTTTACTACTTAATTGGTAAACTCTTCAGGATTCAATGTTACTCGACTTTATTCAGAAAACTAACTGCCTTGGATTCCACCGCGCGTATCTTGTACGTTGATGCGTCTCTGCTGGGCAATGTTCCAGAGTAGCCGAGAGATGTCGCGAAGTTTCTATCGGCGGCAGGGGCGTATTCAGGGGATTCGGATGTTACCCTGTCCCCTTCTTAAGACATTAGGTCCCCGAAAACTCTAGTTGGTGCGAGTGGACCTAAAAGCATCTGCCTCTGCAACACTCTTGTATTTCGAAATAACATTCCACAGTCTCTTAATTCCTTCGCCGTATGACGGGTTGAAACTGCATATCAGTATCTTAGTTCCAGTTTTATTGAAAATTACACTCGACATGTTTCGAACGATTCTGCAGTTCTCAGCTGCAGCAAGAGCTCAGGTTCACGGCTAAATTTCTTCCTGAAGACGAATGCTATTCCTCTGGACATACGACAATCGGCGACACGATGGGCCAGTGAATAATCTTCAGGCACAGAGAAAAGATCTTGCTGCTGCTCAATGATAACTCCGAATGTTGCTTTCCCAGTTCCACCAAAGCTTGCCATGAATTGGTCGAAGCTCATCTTATCATGCTCCACTTTCTGGGTGGTTGTCCTTCTCAGATGAGCTTCGTAATGTTCATCGTATTTCGCCAAACGATTTTCATGGACCACTCGTCTCTTTTCACTGGGTGGTTTTTGGATACGGTACACATTACATCGTTGATCCTTTTTATCATCTCGTATGTTCTTTCCCAATCCTTCTGTAACTTAGGTGATAGGTCATATTGAGTCTTCATACACTCGCTATTTGGAACATGTAGTGCTCGCCAGCTCTATGCATTCCGGGCTAACATCCAAACTCCAAGTCATAAGGCAACCTTATTTCTCGACCGAACATTATACAGGCTGGTGTCTGTACTGACGATCTGAAGGCCATGGTGAATAGATAAAGGTACCTGTCCCAGTATTTTTGATGATCAAAGACCACTTTAGTAAGATATTTTCCTACAGTTCGATTTATTTTCTCGACTATGCCATCTGACTATGGGTGAAGGGCGGGCTAATCATCACTGTGATCGTTCAGCAAATCGGCCACTGTCGAGTCCTCTTTGTTTGGAAGGGCATAAGCCTCAACGGATGTGGTGAAATAGTCCATCGCCACCAGTATGTACTTTATCCCATCTTCTGGGAATGGGCCAGCAATATTGATGGCGACTAGTTCCAGAGGACTGCCTACGTTATACTGCTTCATTTGCTCTTTACGATTTCCCATCAGGCAATTCGATCAACCACATAATCTGTATTTTCAGCACCAGTTCTTGACGTTTTCCTTTTATTCGACCCAGTTAAAAAGCTCTCTTACTTTTTCTATGGCTTTCTTGACACCGAAATTTCTGTCGTGTAATACTGTAATATTTCTGGCACTTGATTATTGCGTTTTGGAGCACGACATACGTCAAAATTGAAAGAGTTGATTTTCTTGGAAATTTAGGTGCTACCTGAGGATTCTTCGGATCCTCAGGAAAACGACGACCAAGACTACTGAAATAGGGAATACTCCTTCTGACGAAAATGATATATTTTTTATGGAATATCTTTGAAACGTCACATTTTGAAATAACTATTTCAACCGTTTCCCCAAAAAAAAATTATTTTAAGAACTTCAAAATGAAAAATAAAAATGGGTATTTAAAGTTTAAAGCGTTTTGTGAGAATTGTACAAGCTGGCAACATCGACTGAAATATGCCTTGATAATAAAGGACAACAAATGCATTTTCTTGATGAGATAGACAAAGGTCGTAAAATTTCATGGGATTTTTATGGCCGGTTGCAGTTGAACCTCGCGCCTGTAGATCAACAGCTGTTATTTTATAAACAAGCTGATCGGAGATTGTTCTTTTCATTGTCTTGTATGCGCTGTTGCAAAATGTTGAACTCCGCACAAAGCGATTTGAATTTTGAAATCCCATATTTGATCAGAAGTTTCCGGGATGAATTTGAAAAAATCATGAATTAAACTCTTAACTTATTCAGTACAAACTTGCATATGCAGTGATAACCCAAATTGAGGAGAATTCCCCATTGGGTAGACAGCATAAACTCAGTTATTTGTGGTAGATAGCCTCATTTTGCTGAGCGTCTTGACCTGTCACCCCTGACTTGAGGGGCTACTAGCTCATGGGCGGTCCTACGACGGCGTAAAGGAGGTAATCAACCTCCCTGCCCCCCCTGACCACTTGTTTTTCAAATTTCTTCTTCAATTCATGAAATAATAAAAAAAATTCATAATAATGAAATCTATTTCATAGAACCACTGCTGAATTTAATTTGTACTGCAATTTTTTTCCAGAGTGGAGAAAATATCTGGAAAACATTCATTGGAGAGAGTGTAGTTACAGTTCTGATAGTCCACCAAGAGAAAGAGCAAATTATAGTCACAACCTTAGCAGGTTCTTGCATATCAATTTCAGAAAAAACAGGGGCTATATCGTGGCAGCTTAAACTGGGAAACCCAATATTTAGCACACCCCTCTTATTAGATAATAATTTGATCTCCTGTGATGTTTTAGGAAATTTATACTGTACTAATCTAGATATGTGTAACAATCTTTTCATGAACAAAGTTGGAGGAGAAATTTATTCTTCGATTAAATATAAGAATAATCACTTCATTGTTGCATCCACCAAAGGAATATTGTATAAATGTGAACTGATTGTGGATGAATCCGTTTATACTATTGACATTGCCAAGAGCATAAACATAGGAATTTCGGTTTCGTCAACACCTACAATTTTTGTAATGAAAGACAAAACTCTTGTTGCTATGTTTACATCAACAGGTTATTTTTATTTGATAGATTATGAAACTTTTGAAATTGTCTTTCATTGGAAATGTCCCGGTGATATTTATTCATCGTGTGTTATTGATAATAATAACAAGAAATTATATGTGGGATGTAGAGACGATAATTTGTACTGCTTAGATATAGCTGTTACATGATGAGCATGATTTCAATTGTTGCTGTATGGAAAGAATTAAAAGCTTTTATGTTGTGCATAAATAAATTATATTTTATTATATGTGCTTGATTGATCACGAGTAAGATATATGAATACTTCAAAACATTTTGTTTAATTATTTACATGATATGAAAAAAAGCTATTTTTCTTAACTATTTCCTAAAATCTTATCGAAATTGTCACAGAAAAAATCTGGATTTCAAAGTGACGCCACTTTTCGATTCCAGATTAATAAATGTGAACCGTGAACCACCCGATAACAAGTAAAATCGCATTGAGTTCGTCCCAGACGTTCAAAAAAAAACTTAGCTACAACGCCACCTACTGAGACCTGCCGTGAGACTAAACTAGGTAAACAGGGCCCCCACCCCATTCATAAAATTTCATTAAAATTGTCAAAAAAAATTCTATAACTCAACTGACCATTTACCGAGTTTGGTAATGAATCTAAACCCCACACATAAACAACACCCAATCCTAACCTACAGAAGAAATAATCTCATCAAAATTCAGGAGTTCAGGGGGAAACACAGGTACATCACACAAGCTATTTTCAAAGGAGAGTTCCTTCCGTTCAAATTCACTCACCTTCCCATTACTATCTGTATATCATACCGAAAAAAAAGTTATAGTATCAGATCCCGCTGCAGAATCACTACGTTAATTACGTATAGTATAGAGTCAAACACACATTTTTACATACGTTTATGGATAGGAGAATACACTGATAACACCACAGCATGTAAAAAGTGGCCGCAAATAATTTTAATTAAATTAATGCTAATCAATATTCCAGGAGAAATTTCGTTCACTTCGTTTTGAAATAAAATATCATCCACATCATAACAATGCATGTAAAGAATACTAAAATCCATAGCTGCCGTTGCACACTCGGCCGCAACTACCTCGCAGCCAAGTGTAAGCACGTAACATTTCGATCTATTTCTACGTTCATGACGTACACGGACGTTTTTGATATCAAATTAAAGCTAATTTTTTTTCGAATATGATAATATATGGGTGTCTGTGAAAAAATAGCCGCGTGTTAGGTTTACCATCTGTTAAAAACGCGAGATGGAAAAAATAATGCATACTAAGTAAACCCCAAACATTGCGTTTCCAAAATTATCCCTCAAAGTTGAAAATATTGAGGTATAAAAAAGTTGTTTTGAATTTACCCTTGTAGTTTGATCCTCCCAAAAGTCCCAATCAAACACGAAACTACTCAAAAGACTTTATTTTCCATATGAAACATTTTTACAAAAATATTAATACATAAACATATTATAACTATTAGCCGAAGTTATCTCTTAAAAAATCTTATCACAGATAAATTCGAATTTTAGCATTGAAACAATCGAAATGCTTTTATCGAAATAATTTTAATCGAAGAAAGATTAATAGCAAATAAATAGATACTTAATGAATTGAAATAACAAAAAAAAGGTAAGTTAATACTTTCAGATATAACCAGTTGTATCATAACATCTCAGTTCATGAATACAAAAGTTCGAAGTGACGTAAAACTTCCTCTCTTCTAGGGTTTCCTTCACATCTATGCTGATTATTGGATGCCTTCCAACAATTATTTTTTTCTGATAGTTTCGAATATCTAATCGTTTCCAACAAGAGACATTGTAGAAATAAACCTTAACATAGAAAAATGTAATGAGTGAAAGCCAGCATAACGAAAATAAATAAATTGAGGGCTGCCAACATTGGAGTGAAAATAATATGCCTCTAATGAACACATAACAATATATACTTTTAAGGTAATCCATCCATTCAATTCGGTAGATTTGAATTTGGTATTAATTTGGAATTATAATTTTTTCAGGTTCTTATTATAATTTTTCTTACTTTTAACGAATTTTGTCAGAGATTACTGTTATTGCTTAGCTTGCATAGTGCCAATATAAAAAATACTACCTGAAACTCGCATTTGTAATTCTGAAGCTGCATCCACATTATGCCAAGCGGCCCTGCCGATCGGAAAAATCTCATCGGCAAAGCCAAGGAGCGAAGACGCATCCACATATGTGTCGGCTTCGCTGTCGGCATTCATTCATTTTTACTTCTCTAGCAAAATATCATAAAATATTTTTTTTATTTTTCTTGCAATGCCGACGGTGCATCTACATGCGTATCGGCACAAGTCGGCGATGCATCCACATAGCCAATCGGCACACTGCGGCATAATGTGGATACAGCTTGAAGGTCAAACTATGAGAAAAAATCTACGATTATGTATATACACAGGTCATTCGTTGAATGAATACTCACATCTCCAGTGTCAACACCCAAAAGTAGGGTGTTTCCATACACAAAAATGCAAGTTATGAATGATCTGAGAGTATCCCATGTATTGAACAGTTTTCTACTGCATTCATCGTTTGGTCCAATTATAAAAAATTCTATGTATTCTTCCTTTGCAAAAGAATCATCTCTACCTAGAAAATAAATATCGAAATTAATAATTTAAAATGATAGTTTAGTTATTTAGTTCGGAAAATATTTCTTCATTATGGTGATAGATCTGAATCATCAGCTTTCTATAAATAAAGGAACTGAATTTAATGATATTCACTAGGATGAGGTTTTTAGCACTTATCATCTTCCGCTGTCAAATAAGCATCTTCCTGTGGATAAAGGTAATATGTTGGTAGATTTTCACGAAGTTAGTATTATCTGAGCCATCTAAAGTAGTATATACAGCGTCATTCTTTCTAAAGGGGGGTCCACACCGTTTTAGTGGTCAGTTCAAAAAGAGAAAATGAATATCTTAGGTCAGAAACAACTAATTTATATGGGGATTTCATTATAATTCAATTCAATCAGTTCGTCATCTCGGAAAGTCAGAAATTTTTTCATTCGTCAAACGGAAAAAATAAAAATTTCAAATTTTTTTTATTGAAGAACAAATATTCATCCATGTTATTAACTTTCCGAGGTGAAATTTTCTCTTCTATGAATTTCCAGATGAAAAAATTTCTCGAAAAGTCTCGCCATTGGCTACAATTCGTTTCAGAATTGAAAACAGACGTTAAGTGCTATATTTTCGACGAAGTGAAAACTATTGTAATATTCGTAACTTCCATTTATCGTTCAAGTGTTCTGGCAACACCCCACATTCCCACTTTACGCCTTATACGGATGGCGAGAAAGTCCCATGGTATAAACTCCTCTTAACCTCATAAAGAATTATACTCAGAACTGCGATAAATGAGGGGTTCAGAGCTGAAGTGAACCATTCAGCCTAGTTCTGAGATGAATGGCTTAGAAGCTGTTTATCACCAATTAATTCAAAAGTGACTTCTTCAGATTTTAAAAGATTAGAATGTAAGCATATGCTTACATAAGAATAATAATAAATAAAGAAGTCACTTTTGAATTAATTGGAGATAAACAACTTCTGAGCCATTCATCTCAAAACTAGGCTGAATGGACTTGGTTCACTTCAGTTCTGAGCCCCTCAAATATTTTCATGAAATTCATTTTCAGTGTGTTATCAGGAATGACGTTTTTTCAAATTGAGCCCCTAATGGAGGACGCTAACGTTAAAGGGCAAGTCGCTATGACCAGTTTGTGATCTTCTCGGATAGGAATATTCTTCTAAGAGCTCAAATATAGAGATTCCAGAGGGAAAGCTTTAGGGTATCAGTGATGTCAGGCATGATTGCAAGCACATCAAATTTCGATGGGAAATCCAAAAATGTGGTAATTTATTGGGCTTGTTGTATGAAAGAAGAAACTTGTTAGCTACTTCTGGTATATTAAGATGAAAAAAAAAATTTACTCTTCATCCCGGATAATATAATGAAAATATCTCTTGTAGTTCTCCATATAATTTCAGGTGGAGTTGAGAAAGAATGATCCAGTTCACTCTGTGTGAGTATAGAATTACTATAGATGATTGTGGTAATACCATGAAGAATCTATTGTGATAGCGAAACACATGAAGTGGTAAAACCTCATTCTAATGAAAATCAGGTAATTCACTTTCAAAGTTCGATTATGGATTTTCATCAATGGATGATTGACTTACTCATCTGAGGATTACAATAAGCAGCTTAGCATTGGGGAAAGTACCTAATAAATGGAAAAGGGATAAAGTAACCTTCATTCCAAAAACAGGGGAAAAAACGGGACTGATCCTCGATCTTTTAGACCCATTTGCTTAACTTCCTTTTTGCTTAAAACGATGGAGAAACTACGCAAGAACAGGGAATGTGGAGAAGGTATCACTACACAAATATGAGCATGCATACAGGGCTGGTCGCTCAACAGGGAGTGGAATAACCCTAGACAACAAGCTTCTGTGGAATAAGCATATTAGAAATACTTCTAGTAGTGCAATAAGAGCTTTGACGGCGTGCAGAAATCTATCCAGTCAGACTTGGGGCTGCAATCCTAAAAAACTACGATGAACTTGCCCAACTAGAGCACTTGAGGTCATCACAGATCTCACTCCTCTACATCTAGTGATAGATAGGCCATCCTCAGAATATCTAGAGAAGGTACAGGCAATGAGAGAATTAAAAGTCAGAGAGTCTGGTCCTCTCTAAACAAGTACAAACCTACCTAGTGATGTAATGACTAAAAAGTAAGCATTGAGAAGCACTTAACACGATGCTTCGTAAAAGAGAAATATGAGAAAGCGAATACACTATCCGGCATTTCAAATTTAATACTATTAAATGGTATGTATACTGACGGTTCAAAAATCACGACAAGGGCTGGCGCTGGAATATACAGGGCAAGCAACCAATGTACAGGGTGGGCAAAATTCGTTGTCTACTGAGGGGATCTCGAGAACTATAGCAGCTAGAAGAAAACGGATGACACATTCTCGAGCTCTTTTTTCGTGACAATCCAAATCTGTTCTCATAACTTTTTTGTCTTTGGAGTTACAGATCTGAAACATGAACCTTCTTAGGCACTTTGATACGTAGAACCTACTGACAAAATATTTTTTTCCAATTCAAAAATATTAGGCTGCGGTTTTCACCATTCTTTGTTTCTCCAAAAATGAGCTCGGAAATGTGTCATCCGTTTTCTTCTAGCTGCTATAGTTCTCGAAATCCTCTCAATAGATAACGAATCGGGTCCTCATTACTTGAGTCTCAATTGTTGTACAACTCGCGCGTTGCAAGACTTCTGCATTCGAAACTTTGTGGAACCATCTGATGTGCATTATCTGTCTTAGATGACGTTGTTGCGTTGTTCAAGCTGTTTAATATGTCGCCTGTAGGGCGTCCAGCTTTCGCTTTCGTAAAGAAGCGTTGGGAGGACGACTGCTTTGTAAACAGCTGTATTGGTCTTCGGATTGAGGTCGTGATTTTGAAACACTCTGACCTTTAGCTTCCAGAATGCCCGTGATACCGAATTGATACGGTTGTGTATTTCCATGTCTAGGTAAGCCCTAGTATTTATGAAGCTACCCAAGTATTTGAACTGCTCGACCTGTTCTAGAGTTTCATTCTCCAGGCTGATACGGTACGGCTCTCTCAATCGAAAAGTCTTTCGATCGAAAGTTTATTCAATAGAAAGTTCTCTGCATCGAAGAGTCACTCGACCGAAAATGACGCCCACTTTCTCCTGATTGGCCAGATTGGTCGGAACGATTCGGAACGACTCGGAACTGGCACTCTTTCATCTTTGTCTTATCATTTCTGAAATTTGACAGAGAATTTGGACATTTAATTCTGCAGTACCAAAACGGTTGATTGTTTACATAACCTTTAATCTGGAAATTTTTCGACTTTCCTCAAAAATGAAATCAATTTGAATAATCATTTCGACGAATCAAGTAGGACCAATGATAATATGATGAAATGCATTGAAAGTGCTCTCTAGGATACATTCACTGATCAAACGGAATATATTTTCTATATATAATAAAAGTAGGTATCCATAAATTGTATCATTCTCTCATAGTACTAAGTTTAATCAAATGCAACCTTTGTTTTCAGGTAGTGTTGAATGATCAAAATACTGCAATATTCTGTATTTGTTTATAAGAGAGGAGTGTAGGGCAAGAGAACCTCACTTCTCAAATGTACCAAGATTTTCGAATTAAATGAGAATGTGATGACGATTAGTTATAATGTCATCTTAACATATAAATTCTACTGATTGAGGCGAATAGGGCAGTTGGCAATCAGAAAATTTTAAGACCTATCACATTCAATGCTGATTTTTCTTAACTCGAATAAATAATATAGATTACAAGAGACTAAGTACAAACAATGAGTATAATTTACAAACGAGCCATTCAAGAGATTCTCCTCAAACTATGGTTTCAGAAAGTGGATAATAAAAGGACAGATGGAATAACAGATACCTGTGAAATCAATAAAATTATTGAGAAAAACAGTGAACTGCTGATATAAGCTTTGCCGATAAGAAATATTTCAAAATTGCCTAATACAGCAATGAGAATCATACCATATGTCAAGTCATTGTATTGGAATAATTAAATATAAACTGTAGGTTGAATTTTCAAGATGTTCATTTGATTCATAAAACCGAATAAGATGTATTATCAAACATTCCAAATATTCTCCTCATACTATGATGTATACTTACTCTAGATACGAAGAACTAATAGGTAACATTTTGTTTCTTGATGGATAAGTTTCATTCACACTGATTCGAAGTGTCTGTTTTGAAATTTGCATGGGTTTTTCCCAACACCAATATATAATATAGATTACGAGAGACTAAGTGCAAGCCATTATTATTTTATACAAACAAGAGATTCTCCTCAAACTCTGTCTGAAAGTGGATAATAAATGGACAGGTGCATTAATGAATAGCCATGAAATTATTTGGTAAAACAGTGAACTGCTGATATAATAAGCTTTGCGAAGAAGAAATATTTCACAATTGCCTATTGAAACAATGAGAATCATATCGTATGTTAATTCATTGTGTTGAAATTATTAAATATAAACTATAGGTTGAATTTACGAAATGTTTATTTCATTCATAAAACCGAAAAAGAACTTTGATAATACATCGTAAATATTCTCCATATTCTGTGATATTACATATCAGGAAAAGAGGTCAAATTACTGGGTCTTCTAAATATTCTTTATTGAAGTCATTCTAGCTTTCGTTCAGTTTCTGGACTTCTTCAGGGACAATGTCCATTAATTAAAATATTGTATGTATTTATTCTTAGTTTCTGAAGAAGTTCAGAAACTGAACGAAAGCTAGGATGACTTCAATGAAGAATATTTAGAAGACCCAGGAATTTGACTTCTTTTCCCGATATCTAATATCACATCATTTAAAGAGGTCCAGATTTCCTTTAATCTAATTCTGCATATTCTCTTCACACTATGATGTATACTTACTCTAGATACGAAGGACTGATAGGGATAGTAAAATTTTGTTTCTTTCATTTATACTGATTTTAACTGTCTGTTTTGAAATTTACCAAGTAAAATGTTACTCTGATCTTAATTTTTCCCTCATTTCAATGTTCGATTTCAAAGATATACTGAAATAGTGATAGGCATTGTGAAATAAAAGAACACATTTAAAAAATCTATTTCAGTGAAAAACACACTCCGGAATATAAGACTAAAAGTCAATGTTAAATTACTCAATCTCAGATTCAAAACCAACTGGCAAATCTTGGATATATTGGAAATCTGGTGAGCAGGTGGTTTTAGTATTTCCCGTTCATTGGGTTACTAGGAATATATCGAGTGCAGTTGTCTCACATCTTCAGTGGGATATTTGAATGTTTTCAATTTACCTACAAAGATTTTCTTGTCTTGGAGAGCATAGGATAACAGAGTAGGTAGCAGGCAGGCATCAGGTTGAAATGATGTATCATTCTTGTAGGTGCTGAAATGTTTAGGGATCTGGCAAATCTTGTATATATTGGAAATCTGGTAAGAAGGTTATTCTAGCATTTCCTGTTCCTCCATGACTTCCATACAATAATACCATCTTGACTGAAAACCGTCTCTAACATGGTTATTTGAAGACACTCATTTACAATTCTTTGGCGTAGTTCGTCCAAATTTCAGGCCGAGTCACAAAAATCTTGGACTTAAGATGGCCTCACAAGAAGTCCAGAGGGTTCAGGTCAGGTGTTCCGGCAGGTCAGTCCATATAGGACCTCTTCTTCGTAGGTAGCATCATGGGCGCCCGCAGGGGGTGGCCAGGGGGGCCATGCCCCCCCGTGAGATTCTGGTCGCCTTATTGTTTTTCAGCACAACACCTTCAATATTATCCTTTGTTTTGTGAAACTCATTGGTCAGAGAGATATAAATCTTTGCGAGTTTTCGCTGAAAACTTTGAAACTATATTCAAAAAGAAATTTCAATGAATTCCTCAACAACAAAAAGAGCTGCTCAGTTATGGGCTGCAATAAATTCTTTCACTTTTGTGGTTTATTTAACGATAGCCAGTAAATATTCAAATATATTGGAATCAATAGCAAATACACTACAAGGTGTTTTTATCAATTTTGTAGATGTTCAACGTCACATAAATTTAATTATAGATATATGTGGAAAACATCGTTCCGATGATCCATGCTTCACAGAAATTTTTTCCGAAGCATCATCTATTGCTCAGAGTCTCAATATAGAGATTGGAAAACCACGAATTTGCTGTAGACAAATGTCTACGTGTGACGGCAGGTCACTCCATAGGACAGGTGCAATAATGAATTGCCATAAAATTATTTGGTAGAACAGTGAACTGCTGATATAAAACTGTAGGTTTCGATATCAAAGATACTGAAATAGTGATAAGATTTGTTAAATAAAAGAACAACTTCAAAAAAAAAATCTATTTCAGTGAAAAACACACTGTCTTGCGGGGGAAAGACCGTCAGACGGTCTTTCCCCCGCTAGACACGCAGCTGACGGTCATTTTTATATTTCCATATATGTAAGAAATATGGAGGTGTTTTCATTCGGGATGATTTTCAAATTTTTTTCCCAAGTTCACGCGCTCGACTGACGTATTTTCCACCCTCCGCCGATCGGCTGACTTCACTATTATGTTTCTAATTAACATCAATATTACATATAGAAAATTTCAGCAGGGATAAAATCACTTGAAGTTTTGCATTTTTTCCCGAGTTCCGCCGCCTCCCACGCCTGCACCCACCGATGGTATTGAAGCCGACGATCGGTTTCGTCATTTGCAATGTGACTACAACCTACAGTATTAAATTCAGCCGGGATGAAATTCCTTGAAAAAAAGAGACCCTGCCTCCTGGACTATAAGCAGAGTCTGCAGATCGGGTCATTGACGATGCTAAGCTTTTTGAGATGGGCTCTGAGTCTACAATGTCCTGTGAAAGCCGCCATTATAGATCTCCGATTTGTTCTAGAAAATCCTAGCCAACGACTGGTGTACGGGCTGGGAGGCACTATGCGAGTGACGCAGTCCAGGATGGTTGCGCCAGTACTCCAGGACCTTTAGCCTTATCCAGCTGTTGTTCCGGTCCCTGATCAAGGAATTGGAAATTCCTATACTAGGTTCCGGACCAATAAGCGTTGATGTTGCGCCTTCTCTGGCTAGAGCATCCGATGCATCGTTGCCACTGAAGCCAGAATGTCCACGTCCAGGTACCCAAATCAGTTGCAGTCTGTTTGAGGGCCTGTTTCGATATTGCTGGTTTTACTGGCCAGCAATCGAATAACAATAGAACTCGAACGACTGGGCCAATAGGCATCGTCTCTGAAATACTGACAGTAATGTTCAGGAATATCGGAACAGACGGTGAACCTACCAATTTGGATAGTTTAGATCTGCATTCAAATACCTGTGCCGAGTTGCATTTGTCTGCTGCGAGAGATTTAATTGCAGCTTGACTATCCGTTACGATTTTTATTGACCTACTCGCCCAACCAATGTTAAGCAAATGGTTGGCGCATAGATCAATAGCGAAGATTTCTGCCTGAAATGCTGTCGCCGACTTTCCCAGACTGGCACTGAGTTCGGTCAGCGGTCTACGACTGTAGAGACTCCGGCTCCAGATCCCTAGGGTTCTGGAGCCATCAGTAAACCAGCAAGGTCCTTGTAGATAGAATTCCTTGTGACGGAGTCATTCGTCTCTGCTTGGAATCAGAGAACTGAAGGTTCCATCCGTGCTGGTTCTCGTGATTATCTGATCAGTTCTCATGCCCATCACCTCGTCTGTCTCCAGTTGGACTGAAAGACGATTGGGCAAGAAAATGAGTTTGTCAGGCTCATTTACGGTAAGGTGGTGGAGCCTGTGATTGCTAGTCTTGCCTCTACCTGGATAAAAATGTGAAGGGGAGGAAGGTCTAATAGCATCTCCATGGACGCAGTTGGGGTAGAGCGGAATGCCCCCGAAATCATGAGGCATGCCGTTGTCTGGAGTTTCGAAGATTTGTTTTGGGTTAGGACGCGTTCTGTGCAGGACCACCAGGCGATACAGCCGTAGGTGATCAATGGTCTGATCACCGTGACCAAGGGCGGATCCAGGATTTTTTTCTGGGGGGGGCACAACGGGCAGACGAACAAAAAAATCAACAGTAACTGTGACAGTAACTTCAAGTTTATTTTAAAGAGTTTAAGTATGCATAGAAAGATCTGTCCGTCTGGGGGGGGCGTGCCCCCGTGCCCCCCCCCTAAATCCGCCCTTGACCGTGACGTATAGCCAGCGGAGCTGCTTCGGCGCTATCCCCCAAGTCTTTCCACAAATCCTTTGGCAGGCCCATAGGGAGTGCCTGGCTTTGTGGAAGACTCTTTCCACATGGGAGTTCCAGTGAAGCTTCTTATCCAGGGTAATGCCTAGATATTCGGATTCCTCTATGAGTTGAATAGTCTTACCATAGAGAATTGGGGGAGAAATTTGGAACTTTCTTCTCCTGGTAAAGGGAACAATCAAGGTTTTGCAGGGGTTCACGCCTAACTGCCCCCCATCACACCAACCCTGAATTACTGTTAGTGTTTCCTGAAGAGCAGCTGAGATGATTGCATCGTCATTGCCCGTCAGTCACATTCGATAGAAAACTTTCGTTCGGCAAACATGTTGAGATCATTACTACTGGAGTGAAGAAGAATTTGGGTTTTATTTGTCGAAATCTACGAGTTCTACTACATTTTTCGGACGTGGACCGCATGAAGTCCCTCTATTATTACTTAGTGAGATCTGGCCTGGATTATTCTTGTGCCGTATGGAACAAACACCATCGATTTACGCTGGGTCGCTTGAGAGGTTTCAAAGGAGATTCTTGAAATATCTTTCCTTTAGACGGGATAAATTTCATCCACCTCGGGGTACCCCTGACGGTATATTGCTTCTGAGACATCAGTTTCTCTCTTTGGAGGATCGTCGATTGCTCCACAGTGTAATGTTTTTGTTCAATGTTCTTCATAATTCCATACACCGTCCCACTATCTTGCAGAGGCTTTATTTTCGTATCCCTAGTCTGTCTGGTCGCGGTCAAAGCTTGTTCTACGGGCTCAGAATCGTACTGACCTTTTGAAGTTTTCACCTGTGTCTTGCATCCTCAGAATGTGGCCGCTCCATCTGAGTCGGGCCCTCGTTACTTGAGTCTCAATTGTTGTACAACTCGCTCGTTGCAAGACTTCTGCATTCGAAACTTTGTGGCACCATCTGATGTGCATTATCTGTCTTAGATGACGTTGTTGCGTTTGTTCAAGCTGTTTAATATGTCGCCTGTAGGGCGTCCAGCTTTCGCTTCCGTAAAGAAGCGTTGGGAGGACCACTGCTTTGTAAACAGCTGTCTTGGTCTTCAGATTGAGGTCGTGATTTTGAAAAACTCTGTCCTTTAGCTTCCAGAATGCCCGCGATGCCGAATTGATACGGTTTTGTATTTCCGTGTCTAGGCTAGCCCTAGTATTATTTATGAGGCTTCCCAAGTATTTGAACTGCTCGACCTGTTCTAGAGTTTCATTCTCCAGGCTGATATCTGTTTGAAGGCTTTCTGGCGGACTTACCAGGATTTTGGTCTTGTCGATATTGAGTCTAAGGCCTAAAGCTTCGTATATATGTTTATAGGTGTCCATCATTATCTGTAGATCCTCTGAGCTGCTAGCGATGAGTGAACAGTCGTCTGCATATTGAAGTTCCGTGATGAACTTGGTACGGGTTTTTGCTCTTAGGCGCTTCAGGTTAAACAGGCCTCCATCAAATCTGAATCTTATCCCAACACCTCTTACGGGCATACTCATGTCTGCAATTATCGATACAGCTATGGCGAAAATATTGAACAGTAAAGGCGCTAATACGCAGCCTTGTTTTATTCCGGAGTTGGTTGAGAAATGGTCGGTTGTGGAGCCATTATGCTGTATTCTAGCGGTGTTGTTGGTATGAAGGCTTTTACACAATGGTAGGAATTTTTCGGGTACTCCAAGACGTTCCATGATTTTCCATAGCGCTCTCCGATTCACCGAGTCGAATGCCTTACTTAAATCAAAGAGTTGTTACTTTTTGCTTAAATCGATGAAGGCTGTATAAATCCTTGATTGTTGTTCACGGGACTTCTCTTGTAGCTGTCGCAGTGTAAAAATTAGGTCCACCGTACCTCGATTTGGTCGAAAGCCGCACTGGGATTCAGGTAATAGCTTTTCTAAGAGTGGAACCACGATTAGCCATAATCTTCGAGAGAATTTTACCGGCTATACTAAGCAATGATATGCCCGTGTAATTGTTGCAATTCGACGTATCGCCTTTGTTCTTATAGAGGTTGATAACTGAAGCGTCTCTGAAGTCTTGTGGCACATCTCCCTGTTTCCAGATCTTGCGGAATAGTGTTAGGAGACTATTGACAATGTCTTCATCCAAGGCTTTGAATATCTCCGCTGGAATGCCGTCTAGACCAGGTAACTTATCATTTTTCATATTTTTAATCGCACTTATGATTTCCGACATTGAGATTTCGTCATCAAGCGATGTCATCGGACTATACGCGGGAAGCAGGTCTAAAATGGATAAATCCGAGTCGTTATTTTGATTCAAGACCTGTGAATAATGCTCCTTCCATCTTTCGAGAATTTTTCTATCATCAGTTAGGATAGCTGCATGAGCATCACTTATAGGAAAGCTGGCTTTTCTGCTTGGACCGTAAACAGTTTTAATAGTCTTCAAAAAACGCCTGTAGTCATGGTTATCGGCGTAAGCTTGTATTTCCCTTGCTTTTTCTTTCCACCAGCTATCCTTGATTTTTCTTATTTCTTGACGGACCTCGCGTTTTATGTTTATAAAACTTTTTTGGGCTGCAACATCGCCAGGCTTGTTAATTGCGGTTTTCATCGCTTTGTGTTTTGCGTCCAAAAGGGGTGCGATATGAGTTTCGCTGTCGGCAAACCAGTCTGGGGATTTTCGGGAGCGTTTTGTGCCCAGTATTTCTTTCGCTGTATTTGTAAGAGATGTCTTGAAGCGAAGCCAATGAGTCTCAATGTCGTCGTTATAATCCGGTGGTGTTAGGCTATCTTTGACGGCAGCTGTGAATCTTTCCTTTGTAGAAGGGTTTTGTAGTTTGGAAATTTCAAGGGCTCTTTTAGATACTTTGGCTTGCGTTGGTATTTTGGGCGCATTGAGATTTTCATTCTCGAGATTACCAGCCTATGATCAGTCCAGCACTCCAGATCTGCTCTGGGTTTAGTGACCAACACCTCTTTCAGATCTTTTCTTCTCACGATCACATAGTCACTACATGGTCATAGTTCCCGAAAGGCTAACCGAGCCACATAACGACCCCACTGACCCCAGTTCAAATAATAATAAAAATGAGGGCCTTCTTTTGACTTGATTCTCTCGAATATGCTACCCATGGGCGCCCACAGAAATTTTTCTCAGGGGGGGCAAAATATCATCTTTGGCTAGTTTTATTGAAAGAAAAATTTCTCTAACAGTAACTATCGAAAAATTTCTAGAAAGATGGAACAGCTGCATCGAGTTCCATAAAATCTTCAGATTTTCAACAAGAGTAGTTGCTCTTTCAGAATATGTATCACATTTCCATCTACGGTTAGTTTTATTGGAAGAAAAATTATTCCAACGGTGATTATCGAAACATTTCCAAGAAGATGGAATAAATTCAATGATCGTCAAGAACGAACGGATGCATATCGAGCTCCATAAAATTTTCAGATTTTTAACTTGAGGAAATGCTCTTTCAGAATATGTTTCACATTTTCATCATCTACGGTTAGTTTTATTCATAGAAAAATTATTCTAACGGTGACTATCGAAAAATTTTCAAAAAGATGGAATCAATTAAATGATCGTCAAGACCGAACAGCTACATCGAGCTCCATAAAATCTTCAGATTTTTAACTAGAAGATTTGCTCTTTCAGAATATGCATCACATTTCCATTTACGGTTAGTTTTATCGAAAGAAAAATTACTCTTACGGTGACTATCGAAAAATTTCCAAAAAGATGGAATAAATTAAATGATCGTCAAGACCGAACGGATGCATCGAGTTCCATAAAATATTCAGATTTTTAACTATAGGAAATGCTCTTTCAGAATATATATCACATTTCCATCTACGGTTATTTTTATTGAGAGAAAAATTACTCTAACGGTGACTATCGAAAAATTTCCAAAAAGATGGAATCAATTAAATGATCGTCAAGACCGAACGGCTGCATCGAGCTCCATAAAATCTTCAATGTTATACATATGGCCGACCTTAGATGCGAAAGATTCAATATCTAGTAATTTGGAATTCTTGGGCAAAATATTGAACAAAGAAACAAGCATTTCATGTTCTTTTGAGAATCTCGTTTCAAGGGCTGGAATCAGATGATATATGAATATTGGGTGAATATAGATTTTTTGAAGTAATCTTCAGCTGAAGATGCTTCATAATTAATTAGATCTGTACATTTGTCTACAGCAAATTCGTGGTTTTCCAATCTCTATATTGAGACTCTGAGCAATAGATGATGCTTCGGAAAAAATTTCTGTGAAGCATGGATCATCGGAACGATGTTTTCCACATATATCTATAATTAAATTTATGTGACGTTGAACATCTACAAAATTGATAAAAACACCTTGTAGTGTATTTGCTATTGATTCCAATATATTTGAATATTTACTGGCTATCGTTAAATAAACCACAAAAGTGAAAGAATTTATTGCAGCCCATAACTGAGCAGCTCTTTTTGTTGTTGAGGAATTCATTGAAATTTCTTTTTGAATATAGTTTCAAAGTTTTCAGCGAAAACTCGCAAAGATTTATATCTCTCTGACCAATGAGTTTCACAAAACAAAGGATAATATTGAAGGTGTTGTGCTGAAAAACAATAAGGCGACCAGAATCTCACGGGGGGGCATGGCCCCCCTGGCCACCCCCTGCGGGCGCCCATGATGCTACCTACGAAGAAGAGGTCCTATATGGACTGACCTGCCGGAACACCTGACCTGAACCCTCTGGACTTCTTGTGAGGCCATCTTAAGTCCAAGATTTTTGTGACTCGGCCTGAAATTTGGACGAACTACGCCAAAGAATTGTAAATGAGTGTCTTCAAATAACCATGTTAGAGACGGTTTTCAGTCAAGATGGTATTATTGTATGGAAGTCATGGAGGAACAGGAAATGCTAGAATAACCTTCTTACCAGATTTCCAATATATACAAGATTTGCCAGATCCCTAAACATTTCAGCACCTACAAGAATGATACATCATTTCAACCTGATGCCTGCCTGCTACCTACTCTGTTATCCTATGCTCTCCAAGACAAGAAAATCTTTGTAGGTAAATTGAAAACATTCAAATATCCCACTGAAGATGTGAGACAACTGCACTCGATATATTCCTAGTAACCCAATGAACGGGAAATACTAAAACCACCTGCTCACCAGATTTCCAATATATCCAAGATTTGCCAGTTGGTTTTGAATCTGAGATTGAGTAATTTAACATTGACTTTTAGTCTTATATTCCGGAGTGTGTTTTTCACTGAAATAGATTTTTTAAATGTGTTCTTTTATTTCACAATGCCTATCACTATTTCAGTATATCTTTGAAATCGAACATTGAAATGAGGGAAAAATTAAGATCAGAGTAACATTTTACTTGGTAAATTTCAAAACAGACAGTTAAAATCAGTATAAATGAAAGAAACAAAATTTTACTATCCCTATCAGTCCTTCGTATCTAGAGTAAGTATACATCATAGTGTGAAGAGAATATGCAGAATTAGATTAAAGGAAATCTGGACCTCTTTAAATGATGTGATATTAGATATCGGGAAAAGAAGTCAAATTCCTGGGTCTTCTAAATATTCTTCATTGAAGTCATCCTAGCTTTCGTTCAGTTTCTGAACTTCTTCAGAAACTAAGAATAAATACATACAATATTTTAATTAATGGACATTGTCCCTGAAGAAGTCCAGAAACTGAACGAAAGCTAGAATGACTTCAATAAAGAATATTTAGAAGACCCAGTAATTTGACCTCTTTTCCTGATATGTAATATCACAGAATATGGAGAATATTTACGATGTATTATCAAAGTTCTTTTTCGGTTTTATGAATGAAATAAACATTTCGTAAATTCAACCTATAGTTTATATTTAATAATTTCAACACAATGAATTAACATACGATATGATTCTCATTGTTTCAATAGGCAATTGTGAAATATTTCTTCTTCGCAAAGCTTATTATATCAGCAGTTCACTGTTTTACCAAATAATTTCATGGCTATTCATTAATGCACCTGTCCATTTATTATCCACTTTCAGACAGAGTTTGAGGAGAATCTCTTGTTTGTATAAAATAATAATGGCTTGTACTTAGTCTCTCGTAATCTATATTATATATTGGTGTTGGGAAAAACCCATGCAAATTTCAAAACAGACACTTCGAATCAGTGTGAATGAAACTTATCCATCAAGAAACAAAATGTTACCTATTAGTTCTTCGTATCTAGAGTAAGTATACATCATAGTATGAGGAGAATATTTGGAATGTTTGATAATACATCTTATTCGGTTTTATGAATCAAATGAACATCTTGAAAATTCAACCTACAGTTTATATTTAATTATTCCAATACAATGACTTGACATATGGTATGATTCTCATTGCTGTATTAGGCAATTTTGAAATATTTCTTATCGGCAAAGCTTATATCAGCAGTTCACTGTTTTTCTCAATAATTTTATTGATTTCACAGGTATCTGTTATTCCATCTGTCCTTTTATTATCCACTTTCTGAAACCATAGTTTGAGGAGAATCTCTTGAATGGCTCGTTTGTAAATTATACTCATTGTTTGTACTTAGTCTCTTGTAATCTATATTATTTATTCGAGTTAAGAAAAATCAGCATTGAATGTGATAGGTCTTAAAATTTTCTGATTGCCAACTGCCCTATTCGCCTCAATCAGTAGAATTTATATGTTAAGATGACATTATAACTAATCGTCATCACATTCTCATTTAATTCGAAAATCTTGGTACATTTGAGAAGTGAGGTTCTCTTGCCCTACACTCCTCTCTTATAAACAAATACAGAATATTGCAGTATTTTGATCATTCAACACTACCTGAAAACAAAGGTTGCATTTGATTAAACTTAGTACTATGAGAGAATGATACAATTTATGGATACCTACTTTTATTATATATAGAAAATATATTCCGTTTGATCAGTGAATGTATCCTAGAGAGCACTTTCAATGCATTTCATCATATTATCATTGGTCCTACTTGATTCGTCGAAATGATTATTCAAATTGATTTCATTTTTGAGGAAAGTCGAAAAATTTCCAGATTAAAGGTTATGTAAACAATCAACCGTTTTGGTACTGCAGAATTAAATGTCCAAATTCTCTGTCAAATTTCAGAAATGATAAGACAAAGATGAAAGAGTGCCAGTTCCGAGTCGTTCCGAATCGTTCCGACCAATCTGGCCAATCAGGAGAAAGTGGGCGTCATTTTCGGTCGAGTGACTCTTCGATGCAGAGAACTTTCTATTGAATAAACTTTCGATCGAAAGACTTTTCGGTAGACCGATCCTTACTCGGCTGATATATGTTTGAAGGCTTTTTGGCTGACTTACCAGGATTTTGGTTTTGTCGATATTGAGTCTAAGGCCTCAAGCTTCGTACATATGTTTATGGGTGTCCAGCATTATCTGTAGATCCTGTGGGCTGCTAGCGATAAGTGCGCAGTCGTCTGCATATTGAAGTTCCGTGATAAACTTCGAACGAGTTTTTGCTCTGAGGCGCTTCAGGTTAAATGGGCCTCCATTGTATCTGAATTTTATTCCAACACCTCTTACAGGCATACTCATGTCAGCAATAATCGAGACAGCTATGGCGAAAATATTGAACAGTAAAGGCGCTAACACGCAGCCTTGTTTTATTCCAGAGTTGGTTGAGAAATGGTCGGTTGTAGAGCCATTATGCTGTATTCTAGCGGTGTTGTTGGTATGAAGGCTTTTACACACTGCTAAAAAATTTTCGGGTACTCCAAGGCGTCCCATGATTTTCCATAGCGCCCTCCGATTCACCTAGTCGAAGTGGAAGGCCTTACTTAAATCGATATACATATGCTGTATAGATCCATGATTGATGTTCACGGGCCTTCTCTTGCAGCTGTCGCAGTGTGAAAATTAGGTCCACCGTTCCTCGATTTGGTCGAAAGCAGCACTGGGATTCGGGTAAAAACTTTTCTAAGAGTGGAATCAGACGATTAGCCATTATCTTCGAGATAATTTTGCCGGCCACGCTAAGCAACGATATGCCTCTATAGTTGTTGCAATTTGACGTATCGCCTTTGTTCTTATAGAGGTTGATAACTAAAGCGTCTCTGAAGTCTTGTGGCACATTTCCTTGTTCCCAGATCTTGCGGAATAGTGCTAGGAGACTATTAACAATGTTAATAGCTGGAACGCCGTCTAGACCTGGTAACTTATCATTTTTCATATTTTTTATCACACTTACAATTTCCGACATTGAAATTTCGTCATCAAGCGATGTCATGGGACTATACGCGGGAGCAGGAGTACAAACGCCACTTACTGGCCCAGAGCCTTTCTATGGTATAGGAATATGCACCAACAGGAGTTTCTGGCGAAGGAAAAAATCAAGAGAGACACTCTGCAGGAATAGATAATTCCAAAATATTCCTCCAGAATTTTTAGACTGCAAGAACCAATAAGTATTCGGATTTAAGCAAGAATAAGTTACGCCTCCTCACAGGACATTGTTGCCTCAAAAAGCATATGATGAAAATGGGGTTATCAGAAACTGACGAGTGTAGATTCTGTGGGAAGAAGAGGAAATTTCTATTCACATGATTACAGAATACCTCGCCATTGGAAGCCTGCGTAAGGAATGTCTTGGACAAGAATATTATAGGAGGAATGAGGACAGGGTCTCCTTGAAACCGTCTCAGATACTGGAGATCATTGGAACTAAAGAGCTGTAGGGCGAGCTGTAGAGGGCGCAGTTGTGAGAACAGCTCTTATGGGGGACACAGTAGAACTTAAGGTCGCATCAAACTATTATTAATAATAACTACTCAATTTTGTTATCTAGAGAAAATAAAATGCTTCCACTTACCTAGAGCAATAATGATATCATCTTTCAAAATCTGATACGTTATCCTAGAGGTTAAACTGAGACTTGTCTTCAGCTTTGCTGTTCTTATCAGTTCACACATTTGTGTAGTCTCTTCATCTGCATTATAATGGAACCTCTGCACTTCATTATTAATCACAACTGTACAAATTCCATTCCAAATATTTAAACAATTCGGATAAAGTGAAGAATAAATTCTTGAAAACCAAATTTGGATCAAAGTATTAGTATTACCATTGTTGTGGATTTTTACGATATTGATTCGACCTCTTGCTTTTTCATAGCAGATATAGTTCTTATAAACACTGAGAAAAAATATGCATGAAAAGATTAAAAGACAAAATTATTGTAAATCTCACCTATGATTGATTACATCTTCTATGAAAGTAGTATTACTCAAATCATTGAAACATTCAATAATTAAACTCCTAGGATAAGCAATAACTAAACACATATCCTTGTTCTCCCAATCTACAAAGTTTAATAATAAGATGGGATAGCAAAGTTGGGGAAATAATTTCACCAATGAAATTGATGTTTTTCACCCTTGTTGCTTTATGACGAGAAGTATAAAATGGTTTCCAGTGTTCTGTGAATATTCTAACCCTTCCATCTTCTGAACCCACAGCAATATAATGTCCTATAAGAAAATTTTTGAATGTAGAAGCACAACATTTTAGCTTTGTTTTGGTTTACGTTTTGTGTTAATTTTCATCTTAGAAGAAACTCATTAGGTCTATGAAATAACAGACTCTTAGACTATAGAAGTAATTCTTTACAAATATAACATCAACTCAATAAAAATGAACCAGTTTTACTAGGAATTTAATACCACCACATACATTGAATCACGATACCAAAACCTTACAAGACAATCCAAGAAATAAGCCACACATTATAGCTGAAAAGAGGAACAAACCTGAAACTGCTAAACAAGATATGCGGGGAATTTCTGCAGGACTGCTTACAATAACATATCTTATATCTTCTTGTAAATTCTGCCATGAAGACCAATTGCTGTATATTTTCTCCCATTTTTCCAAATCAATTCTATCATATTTGTCCACATAATCTACAAGTTCTTTCTCTGGAATTTCCTCATTACAACACCATTTCCAAATAGGCGTTTTCTAAAAATTAGTGGTACAAGTAAAATTTGATATAAGAATTCAACAATGGGTCCTTTGTTCCATTGTTACACAAAACAAATCTTTATGATACTTACTTTAGATAAATATTCCACGATCTCTTTCCAGTCAGAACTTACACATTTAGCAGTTCTCAAAGTTTTTCCGTCACATTTGAGAAGAATCCTCTCAATTATTTCAACTGGCAGTTCCATTTTCAAAGCACAATAAATGTTTTGATGATCACTGTTCAATGCCTAAATACTGTAGCTATTTTTAAATTTGCCAGGATGTCTATTCGCATCCTGTAGAAATTTAAGTTGATGTTTTTTGTTCTCAATAATGTCTTAATCACAGAGACGTCTTAAATTGGAGACAAGACTCAAATAAAAATAAATGAATGAGAAATCGAATAAAGAAACATTTGAGGTTAGATTTTGCCAAGGAGATATCTCCTTGGATTTTGCATTTGCGGAAATTGTAAGCAGTTTTTGAAATAGAATTTAGTCAATTTTATATCAAATAACTCGGCTTACAGCTTTCTATGCATACATAATGTGGAAAAATTATTATTTCAATTACATACACTGAAAAAAATTTAAATGCCGTATAAATGGCACCATAGATGAATGGCACAACAATTTGTGTTCTATGATCTGCGGCTGGGTGACTGTGCTAACCACAGACCTAATTTTCTATGGCTGTGGGCATAAAGTAAATCGGGTGTTTTCTGTCGCTGTGAGTTCAGTGGCTGTAAAGTCTAATGTTTTTTACATAGAGAAAGGTCTCTGGTTTTTTATTGATCTGGGCTGTGAAGTTCTATGGGAACTACCAAAGAGCATCAAATCAACCAAAAACTTCTTTCTCTATGGTATGAACCATAGACTTATTACATCTGTGGTATGTGGTATGTGTCATAGACAAACTAGTATGTTTATTCTGTGCAGACATCAGGGATATATCTGTGGTCTCTGGTTCTGTGGTTTCAACAAAGAGGTTGAGTTGAGTTCAGCCAAAATTTGAAAATTTATTGAGGTTGGAGCTCTATAATCTTTGGTTGGAGCATTTGAGCAACCGAGCGAGCAACTGAACAACAGCAACAGTTTTAATTTGATGTTGCGTGAGAAACCTCCAACAACATATTTTGGTATACCCATATTTTTTAAGAAATTAATAGAGAAATCGGGATATTCGCATTTTTTCGAAGAACCTAGAGCTTGTTGATATTTCGTGGAAACATTTCAGAATCAATTTTTTTAGTTTATCTTTACATGGGATCTTTACAAAATGAACTGGGAGAAGTCAGATCTTTGTGTGAAAGCACTGTCCAAGGCTCAAAACTCATATCTTGTGTCTGCTCCATGGTGCGAGTTGAAATAAAAAGGACAACATTCAAAAGTATTATAGTTTGCTTATATTTTCCCCCTGACTATCCAAAGTCACCACTGCTGATTGAATTGAGGAGTAAAACATTGTCTGCTCGTCTTCTAGAAAAATTGACATGCTCTTGTGAAACAGAGGCAAAAAAATTTCTAAATGAGCCACATATTTTGAATATTTTGAAGTTCATAAGAAGATATATTGATGAAACACCTTTAATTTGTTGTTATGATGAAATAAATGAATTGAAGTTGAAATGTAACCTGGATCAGGATGAGATAAAGTTAAAACAGAAGACTTCTTCTTTAATTTTCAATGTAACAGGAAACTTATACTACTTGAAATGTCGTATTATAGTACCAGATAATTATCCAGAACAGAAAATAGAGTGAGTAATTAATACCCCCGAGAGATTAGATTGATATCACAAAGTTTGCTTCAGGTTTTTGGAAGTTAAAACAAACTTCTCCAATGCATTGAATACACATATCATAGCTCAAGCAAAGGAAATAGCAAGAAGATGTGTCGAACCCCCATTGAAACCGAAGAAAAATGATACTCCATTCAAACCCAGCCCTTCCTTGAAGAAAAGTGTAGAATTTCTTATCAATTGTGTCAAGAATTTCCCTGAGGAAAAATGCCAGATCTGTGAAAAACGATGTCTTCCTGATGATCCAGCTGTAAATATCTTTTTAGTTTTAGTTGCATATTGAAGAGTGAATTACATCCCATTTCAGTTGTTAGAACATGATGAAAAATCACCAAAGCATGTTGAAAGAGTATATTGTGGACATCTTTTTCACTTGGATTGTCTCATAGATTATATGAAAAAGCCTCCATTTGGTAATAAGAAATGTAAAATATGTGGACACAAAATACATCATCATAAGTGGAATCTAACAGATAAATTAGCAGAAAATCGCTGGGCTCATGAGCAAGCTAGGGAGAGGGAGTTGGCAGAAGTGACAGATTTTTTTAATTAAATTAAAATGTGTGTTATCCACTTGCTTTCACGTGATTTTTTCATTATATACATTACTTGCCATATTTTTGAATTGAAATCATTATATGTAACAGTTACTATCTTCAATAAAGTATATATGTCTTTCACTAAAATATGAACTACTTCTGACCATAAAAAATTTATTGGTGGGGTACAAACTATTTTCTCTCTACTACCGAAGATGAATCTTTGCTGCTATACATATTATTTTACTACTCATATAAGTTTATAAGTGTTCTGTGCTACTTACTACACTTCTACTACTATAGACAGAGATAGTCTCTGTCTACTAATCTCTCTTCTCTTCTTTCCATCCAGTGAACTTTTCGAGTTCACTGTTTCCATCAGTGAACTATTTACATTGAACTCAATAAATAAAATAAAAATTATTGAATTCAATGACTATTTATGGAATCCATAAGCTCTTTGATCCTCTGCCATAAGCGAGCATCTCAGATCAATAAAAATTATTGATCTGAGGAGAGCAGAGTAGCGAGTATCCAGTCGAACTCATTCGTCTCATTCCCTAAGTACGCCCCTGCTCAGATAACAATGTTCTGTGGTAGCGAGTAACCAGTCGGAGATATGTGTAATATCTTTGAGTCGAACTAGTTCCCTAGTACCAAAGAGGATCTTTGCTAGTACCTGGTACCAGAGACAAGGAGTTGTCTCTGCCCTCTGTCCCTTGTTTATATAACCCCCTATAAACAAGGCTTGTACCAAAGAGGAACCTCTTTGCTTGTACCGAAGAGGAATCAGAGACTGTCTCTGGAGGAATAATCAGAGACAAGGTTGTCTCTGGGAATCAGAGAGGAACTCTTTGCTGGGAATAATGCAGAGATATAGAATATCTATATCTCTGGAATAATGTAATCTTTGGTAGTACGCCCTTACCAGAGATATATACAGAGACATGTCTCTGATATAACTCTGTTATATTTCTGGCCCCTACACGTCTGGAGAAAAATTATTATTGCTCGGTGGTAAACAACATTGAACTAAAGAAAGTTAGAAAGTTTAGTTCAATGGTAAACAAAGACTACAATCACAGAACACTAATATACACTCATTGAACTCTATGGGAACCCATAGAGTTCCATAGAGTTCAATGTATACACTACAATCAATAGTTTGTCTATGACAGAGATATAGAATCTTCTTCTATATCTCTGGTCTATGACTACAATTTTCTATGAATTTTATTGACAGTCAAAAGTCAAAACAATTTCTTTTATTAATCAAATATTTCTCTCAATGTAATGTTTTGATATGATATATTATCCAACATATGCTATACTTTTGGGAGTCCCATGATGTTAGGTGATTTTTTGAAATACTTGTTTGTGATAATCTCTTTACTTGATTTGGCTCATGGAAATATGGTACAAAAGACTGATTTCCCAGAATCTCATTCGAAGGACCATATTATTACAGAACAGACACAAGTTCCTTCTGCAGTAAAAAACATCAATAAAATCTCTGCGATTAATGCTTCTAAAGAAGACCTTACCCACCATCCTCGAGAAAATGTAGCTACTGAATCCACTTCTGATATTGCTAATGCACAAAAAAGCAAGCCAGAAATTGAAACTACTGCATACTATATTGTTCCCCGAAAAAACGATGGTAAAACAATAGTAGGAAAAAAAGGAGTTAAATTTGAAGCATCCATTGAAAACATTACTGTACTACCTGTTATAGATATCCATTCCAATATTTCCTCCACTTCTAGTATCCCCAAAGAAAATGATATAAATGTAACAGCACTTCCAAAAATTGATACTGAACATGAGGAACCTCCGAAAACTTATGTAGTTCTCATTGTAGCTGGTGTTTTCTCCATGCCTTTAGTAGCTTTAATATTTATTGGTTTATATAAGGTGGGTTCAGAATGGTGGCAGCATAGACATTACAGAAGGATGGATTTTTTGATCGAGGGCATGTATAACAATTAAAGAATACAATGATTAATGATAGAATTAAGAGGGTGGATCAAATATTTGGTCTCCAAAGTGATGAAAACGCAATATTTCTAATCCAGAACAGCTGTGACCATATTTCCAATTATACTGAATGAACTCTTGTGTTTAAATCGTGAAAAAGATATAGCAACATATTCTGATGAAAAATTTTTGGTGATTTCAGAAATATTTTTGTTATGGAATTTATAGGGTACATAAAAATTTTTGAGTAATGAAATATTTTTGAATATGTGATATGAAATTCTAAATATACAAAATTTTATAATGTCTTTTCAATTTGATATGAGTGTATTTTATTATATCTTCTGTGGCATTTTCAATAATACTCAGAAACTTATTAGAAATACAGAATACAATTAATTTGTGTTTTATTCACATATCTTTTAAATTGGGTTCCTAAATACATGGAATGGAATATAAACATTTGTTGTTGTCCAAAGATTGGAGTAAGATAATATATAGGGAATTCTCCTTCTGACGAAAATGATGTTTTTTTATGAAATATCTTTGAAACGTCACATTTTGAAACAACCATTTCCCAAAAGTAATTATTTTAAGTAATTAAAAATGAAAAATAAAAATGGGTATTTAAAATTTAAAGCGTTTCGTTTTCATCGCACAAGTTGGCAACATCGACTGAAATATGCGTTGATAATAAACATTGAACTCTAAAAGAGTTCTTTTAGAGTTCAATGATAATAAAGGACAACAAATACACTATCTTGATGAGATAGACAAAGATGGCTGGCTATGAAGTCTGCGACGAACGAGGAAAGCATTGCCTACTAGAATTCTAGTAGGCTATGAGGAAAGTCGTAAGATTTTATGCGATTTTATGACCGGTTGTTGTTGAGGCTCGCCAGTGAGTACGCGCCTGTAAATCAACAGCCATTATTTTATAACAAGCCATTGTTCTTTTTATTTTCTAGTAGACGCTGTTGCCAAATCGTAAACTAGAAACGAAGCGATTTTAATTTTAAAACCTTATATTTGAAGAATGATTTTGAATTTGAATATAGTTTCCGCGGTTCATTTGAAAAATTCATGAACGAAACTCATAATTATTCAGTTTAAACCTGCATATGTGATATCCCAAATTGTGGAGAATTCTCCATTGCTTGGTGTCGCCTATCACAATCAAAAAGTTGACTCTCGGACTCGGATATAGTCACATCCATTTTCAATGCGAAAGGATAGGATAGTATACAAATTCATCCATGTAACGCCTTACGCCAGTGCCTTATGAGTACTGTGAACGTACGTCAATCGCGTGGAGTACGCTGTAAGAGCAAAGAGGTTCCTCTTTGGTCATAGGAACCATATATTCGAATAGCCTCTCTATGGAGGGTACCCTCCATAAGACTATCCTAATATAAAATAATAATATAATATATCCAATTTATTTATTTTCCAACTTAATACCTGTACCGTAAGAACAGATGGCGCTAAAGCTTGTTTTTCGATACAGTGACTCTAACGAGACAGTGGCGACAATTGTGGTCTCGTTTTCCATCGTTTTAGCAAGAATATGGCGGATTTGGTCACGTGACGTGACGTGAGCCAATCCGCATTCCGAGATCCGCCATATTCTTGCTAAATTTCCAATGGAGGAGTTTCCTACATGTTTGCCAACCTAGAAAAAGGTCTACCAACGGGGAATGATTGCTTTCTAACGAAACCTACTTCATTCTTTCCGCAATGATCAAATATATTTATGAAATTCTACCGAGCTTTTAAGAGTTTACTGTTAAAGAGAAAAAAGATTTTCATAACCTCGATCGCTGATTGGTTGAAATTTATGTTGGTATCAATTGACCGGTAATCAAGGAGTCATGGGATCGAGTCCTGTCCGAAGGTGTAACTTTTTCAGAATTCAATAATTTTTCTGCATGCCGTAAATTTTCTTCAATGGGCAAGTTTCCTAAAACTCCAAAATCGAATTTAAAATTATTTATGGAAACCCTTTTCCATTAGTTATCCAACACGTAAAAGATTCGCTTCAAAATTAAGATATTTCAGAAATATACCCTTCGAAACTTCGAGTATGTAAAGGCTTGTGACGTAGAATGCCTTCACTAAAGTCTAGTAATTTTTGTTAATTAGACAACAGTGGAACTGATCAAGATGTAGAATTCTATATCCACACATTTCAAAAAATTGTTTCTGTAATCTGTGTCTATATCATAGACATAGTCTATGACATTTTGTGTCATTGTTTGATATTTTTATTCACTGTTTGTGTTCCTTGTCAAATGTGATCACCAAACTTGATATTTATTAAGTCTATGATGATCATAAAACTTTCATGACCTTTATTGATTCGACGGGCGTTGCCGGATTGTGAAAATGACGTAGAATGTTCATAAGAAAGCACTTCTGAAATCAGAATTTTCGTAAGTGAATACAGATAGAACGCAATATGTTAAAATTCTAAAAAAATATATTTCGATATATTTGAGTTATAAGGATTTCAATGACATATATTTTGAAATTTAGGAAAATACCCCATTAATAATTACAGCATGTGTATGAGATACAGTTTAAGTACTACCTAGTTTAAGATACCTAGTGTAAGAAATATATACCCATCGCAGACGATGGGTTGCCTTTAGCTAAATTTAACGTTTAACAATGTTAACATTTGATTTGTAATCAAATGTAATTGATGAAAATCTAGCATAAGTCGACATATTAATATCTACACAGGGGCGTGTATAGGGGTGTGGCCCAGGGTACCCGGCGCAAAATTATCCTTCGAATCTCAATCCCAATTGAAAAAATTTATCTAACCTAACAATTTCGATGGAGTAAGCGTCTAATAATCTAATTTCAAACTTCAATAAAATCATTGAAAAATATTCATTTCGAGTTTTATGTGGAATAGTGGCAATGAAAAGGATTCGATTTAATATCATCGAGTGAAGAGACAGACAAGTGCTCAGAGATATCTTCCATATGCACACTACAAGAAACTGCAGTGATTTTGAACATACTACTACAAAATACGAGTACTGAAAATCGTGGAAGATTCGTATTAGCTCTCATTTTTCATTGAAAATAATTTCGCAATCATCAACTAATGCGAATCATTCTCTGATTTTCCTTTGGAATTTTTTCAGATGCTTGTCTGGATTACTAGGAGAAAATTTGAAATGTGCACTACAGAATCCTCTCTCCAATTTATTTATTTTTTTCAAATTAATACCTGTACCGTAAAAACAGATGGAGCTAAAAGCTTGTTTTTCGATTGGGCCATCTATTCTCTGTTCATTTAATCTATGATACTGAACCATTCATTGTCCAGCCATATGTTTATGTTTTGTTTCGTTTTTGTGATCCCGTACTTGAAATTCAAAGAAATTTTATCGAACTTCTAGGGGTTGTATCTCAGCCATCTCGGATATTTTATATAGACAATTTTTGGTTATACAACTCATAATGACGGGTTCTACCCTCTGTCAAAAAAAAAGCCCCACATTTGAAACACCCTGTATAATCTAGACAAGCATGGATGTGACACGCTTTTGACCAGGCAACCTATTAGGTACTGTATGAAAGGGAATGAAGTAACCATTCCTTAAAAAAATCAAATGAATAAATAACGGCTGTCTTCCTGATCGTACCTGGCAACTTCATATTTTATGCGTACTAAAGGAAAAGTAGGCAACACATGTCTTTCCAATTCCTCGTGTAATATTCTGCCGAGTAATGCTCGATTTTCATCAATAACAAATCAGGGAAGGAGTTCATAAAAAGTTGATGAAATTCGATATTATTTAATACTATTGGTCCCTGATTTAGCTAGGCAAACCATTCGCGATTCATCAATGTCATATATCGTCTAAATTAAAAAATGTGTCATCACCAAATAACATATGAGGCTATATATTTCTAATAACGTATCTCGTACTATATGTTTGAGGTTTTGTTGAAAATTTTTAAATGAAAAGGTGGTACACATATTGAACTCACTTTCAAACTTTTTCGATACGAGGTATACTTTTAGTTCAAAAATCGTAAAAATCATTTTTCACCCCTAAGATCGCCACCTACCCCTGTTCCGGAACTTTTACTGAGTTGTCTTTATTAATATCGATGAACTTTCAGTTTCTAAATATTAAATTATCCGACCAACCACATACTGCTAATAAGAATCTTTCTTCATTTCGTGTTTGGCCTTGGACTAAAGGCACTTTTAGAACATTTTTTGTTTATCAGTTTTTCAAATAATTTTAATTTCACAGAAATATGAGAGATACTCTGTCATCGTGAATAAACCCAATAAAATTCATTTAAATCGTTTCGACATCTGCCAAATTCGGAAAACATCATTTCAAATGTAAAATAATGAGGAAATTCAAAAATTTCTCGTTGCTCAGAAAAACATCCAAATTATACAGTGAAAACGATAATTTAAAGATAATTCCAAAACTACAGAAGAACACCAAGGGGACATTCAAGTTTCTGTCTGGTGATCTCGGTCATTTCGAAATCGTCCATACCAAAGACATCAATACAGAAAGCCAGATAATGAGGAATGAATCAGATTATGGAAATCAGAAAATCATGGCACGCAGAAAAGAATTACAGGAGAATCCAATGAAAAAATTGATCATTTTGTACAGACCGTTGGTTGATTTGGATATTTTTAATTTTCAGAAAAATTTTAACTTCAATTATAATAGTTTGTGTACGGAGTGGAACAGATTTGTGATGAAAAACGGGGAAAATAATAATTGTGAGTACTTGGTTCGCTTGAATTTAAATTATAGCAGCAGGAACTTTTTTCTTCTCAATGACAATTTCTATGCCATTATACAGATTAGAAGTAATAATACTTTGGTCTCGAAGAGAATCTGTCGTCACTGTGAACGTAACCTTTTTTTTGCCACTTTGATACTGGTATCTCAGGAAAATATGCTTCTTTAGCCTAGCAGGTACTGAAAGATTTCTCTTAGACACTGACGCAAAGTTTCATTCACCAAGGGGTCAGACGGTATTAACAAATATTTTCAAGGTCTTTTGCATTGGAATGAATGCAGAATTTTCGTCTCAAATATTGCATCCCCATAGATCAATTTCCTCTATGTCCATTTGGTTCGAGAATGTTTTTGTATACGATTATTCAAGATAGCACTACTTTAGTGTAGCCCAATTACAGTATAAGGTCTTCGACCACGTGAGGCTTGCTGCTCCCCTCCAGATCTCTCCATCTTAAAGATAAAGATTCCCTCTCTACTATGCTAGTAGATCTCGAATTTCATTTCTGGACGAAGTTTATAGGTTGCTTTTGATAGATAGTGGTCTGATTTTAACAGAATGAAAACTTGTGTGCCCCTGGCCCAGAGTACTCACTCCAACACTTTTTCTGATTCACATCAATGCCCTCTGTAGGCAAAGAAAAACCTTATCCACTATTTTGCAGACAGCGGAACACTTCATTTCAGCATTTTCTTCGGAAAAACGACCTGAACATGAAGGTACAAGATATGGCTTAGCAGCATCACAACCGATGTGGTGTTTGTCAACAAAATTCTTACAAATTCGCTGTCAGTATTAATGCGAATTAGAAGATTCTGAAGCATGTAGCCTTCTTGAGACTTGTTGGAATCTGTCTTTCGTGGGACCTCATCTGGATAGCCACGTGGTGAACTTAACAAAAAGCTGGGATCTTTGCTCAAAGCTCGCAAATATTTTTACTCCTCCAACTTTGAAATACTACCGGGATTGGTATACCTATTGCTCTTACATTTGGGGTGCTAATAAAGCACCAACATTGCTCATACCTACTGGTTCACTCACTGACTCACTCTAGAATAGGGCTATTTGTCTGATAGGTACCTAATACCAATATTACCAACCGTTTGGTTTCTCCATCACATAATAAAATATAATAATAAATATTGTCCTACAGATACTTTCATCTTTCATGGCCAATGAAAAAACTGTGCGAACATTAAACTAATTTTTAACAATTTTTGTGAATAATTAGGGCCAATTTTATCACTGAGTTTTTCAACTTATTTTCATTTTTTTTACTATCAGGGGTTAGAATGTATCGAAGTGAACTATTTCATAACGAATCGGCCGAGTTACAAGAAATACGAATATACGGTTTAGCAAAAAAAGCCAAAGCTGCCATTATATACCTAATTTCCCAGGCAAAAAACGAATTGGACAATATTTTAAATTAATTTAATTTAATCATCTCGAGATTTATTTTTCCTGTGGCTTTCGATAATTCAAATTCGTTCTAGGATCTTTTTCATTAAATGTTCGTCATCTTCAATAATTTCTGGAGGAACGGTCTTTTCTGACGAGTTCCAGCTTCTGGTATAAAGGGGCTGTATGTGTGTGTCTCTGACTTGTACATATATTTCAACTCTTGAGGCCGAAAGAAACACTTTTTTCTCTATACTTTTTACCAATTCGCCCCATATATAAAAATATATAGCCATTTTGAGTTTTCATATTCATTGCTGTAACCCGTTACCGGGAATAAATCTACAAAAAGACATACAAAAAGAACAGACTTATAATTTCTTAGGGCTAATTGCGACTGTGTGCCCTCCTGTGACTGAAGAGACCCAACCGTGATCTACAGATCCTTCCACACTCCGGGCATGGATAGTCACCAACCAGATCTGGCCGCCGCTGTATTCTTCTCGAGTCTCCATGGTTGCGTTCACAAACTTACTCAGAGCAAGCTCTGATTACCCGAAGCGTTCACAAACGTACTTTAAGTTCCTCAGAGTATGCTCTCTGAGCATGACCATACTCATACTCTACTCTCGGAGTAAGTTTATGAACACACCCCATTATAGCTGTGCACCATAGACCTCCACTTTGACCTATCTAACGCTAGTTGTTATGATTGGCAATAACTGATTTCAGGGATTGATGTAGTGTA
This sequence comes from Coccinella septempunctata, assembly GCF_907165205.1. Taxonomy (NCBI): domain Eukaryota; kingdom Metazoa; phylum Arthropoda; class Insecta; order Coleoptera; family Coccinellidae; genus Coccinella; species Coccinella septempunctata. Next base: position 10,329,506 of record NC_058191.1, read on the forward strand.
TCCTTAAACCGCTTATACTGCCCTCCTGGTTTCCGGGCTCCCTCTGTCAATTCGCCATACAGATCTATTTTGGGGAGTCTTGTGTCTTGCGTCCTCAGAATGTGGCCGGTCCATCTGAGTCGGGCCCTCGTTACTTGAGTCTCAATTGTTGTACAGCTCGCGCGTTGCAAGACTTCTTTCTACATTCGAAACTTTGTGGAACCATCTGATGTGCATTATATGTCTTAGATGACGTTGTTGCGTTTGTTCAAGCTGTTTAATATGTCGCCTGTAGGGCGTCCAGCTTTCGCTTCCGTAAAGAGCAGCTTTCTTGGTCTTCAGATTGAGGTCGTGATTTTGAAACACTCTGACCTTTAGCTTCCAGAATGCCCGTGATGCCGAATTGATACGGACGATACGGTTTTGTATTTCCGTGTCTAGGTTAGCCCTAGTATTCATGAAGCTTGAAGCTTCCCAAGTATTTGAACTGCTCGACCTGTTCTAGAGTTTCATTCTCCAGGCTGATATGTGTTTGAAGGCTTTCTGGCGGACTTACCAGGATTTTGGTTTTGTCGATATTGAGCCTAAAGCTTCGTATACTAGGTATCCAGCATTATCTGTAGATTCTCTTGGCTGCTGGCGATAAGTGCGCAGTTGTCTGCTAATTGAAGTTCCGTGATAATTTTTGTTTTCATAATAATCTTTGCCACCGATGGAAACCTGACGCTATGAAGTTTTTCAAGCATTGAATTTTTATTCAAGGCTCGAATTTAACCTTCGAAATATATACCTACCCGTATTAGAAAATGAAAAATAAGTATAATAGAAAACCAAGCCTAAATTCACTCTATCTTATCCATTTGGTTTTCTTGATTTCTATTTTATTTTCGAGAAAAATATCGAATTCAGCTTGCAACCACCCATATAGTTTTGATATTCATCTCCAACTCCAATACATAATCATTTATCATCTGTATTTCATTTTGTACAAGAGTTCCCAATTTACTCAACGTTGCAAATATCTAATTCTGTGGATCTTTCAAATAGTTTCAAGAGTTGGGCTGTTCGAATTTTTGGTATTTTTATGGTACGTAATGATCATAATGGGAAAACTGAAAAACTTGGGTGATATCTTTTGTGTTCGAAAAAGATTCATCAAATAAATGAAAAACTATATCCCGAAACTCATTTCATTCGATAAAACCATTTGTGAGATAGAGCTGAAATTTTTTTTTAATGTTTTTCAACAGTCTGTATCTTTTAAAACGAGCCGATTCGGAAAAAATGGCGAAGGAAAAAAGTTTTTCTTTTGTCCTCAAGAATCTACTATTATTAAATATATTTGTATTTACGAGTCAAAGAGTCACCCTGTATTTTTTTCTTCAGATTATGATTTGGAATGCTTGGAGTGAGTATTTTTCCAGAAATAATATGAGGTGTATGAAATTTGTAGCCTTTCCTTACTTGTTCAGGACCTTCTTTATTTGTTGTTGAAGTTGAATATTCGAAAGAACTTATTACAACTTTAGAGTTGTAAAAAATTCTTTAAATTCTTTAATATTCTTTAAATTCTTCAAATATTTATAGATTTATTCATGTTTGACGTTTTCTCATGCAGGTAAGAAAGATCAAAAACCACATAACCAAGTGAAAAAATTTCTGTATTTGAAAACGTTGAGTAAAAAGCAAATAACAATTTCTCACCTCACATATATCTTTTGACTCAAATGAACTTCATTCCAGGTACTGCAGTAGTCCCTTGGTTGTACAATTCTAGAGCTCTAATTCCATATAACATTCAGCCATCCAACCTCATTTTCAAGCAGACTTCTCTGAACAACACAGCTCCTGAGCTTCCAAATACCTTCAAAATAGAAACATCGGAATATCATATGCAAGATCCAACACAAGATTCGAATGAAAATTATGACTATTGGAATTCATCGAAATTTGCCATGAGCTTGATCGAAATTCTCGAGGAAACGAAAGATGCCAAGGTAATTCCTATTATCACACTTTCTTATGACGAGTTTAGGCAGAGTAGATAACTTAAGAAAAAGACTCATGAGCAGATGGCTAACACGTGTATGCCATTTGCAAATTAGATTGGTCCCTTTCTTAGGTATTAGCGTTGATTGAAGTATACATGGTTAGAACTACACTGCGCAAAAAAATTAACGCACATTCTGAAAATCTCAATTTTAATGAAAGTTAACTATACATTGACTTTATAACTTATTTTTTATGTTCTCTCGGGAAGGTTTTGAACGAAACAAGACACATTAAATGGAAGAAAAATTCAGGATTTCACCGAATCTTATGTGAAAGAAGAGAAATGAACAATTTTGATAAGTGATTTAATACTTGGTATTTCCACCCCTTGCGTTAATTACAGCTCGGCAACGACGGTTCATACTCAAAATGAGTGATCTTAAAATGTTCTGGTCTAATCCTTCCCAGATTTCTCCGAGTTGGATTCCTAAGTCATTAAGAGTAGCTGGATGATTTTCTGAACTTCTCAGCCTTCTATTGAGGTTGTCCCAAACCTGCTCAATCGGATTGAGATCTGGACTTCTTGCTGGCCATTCCATTCGAGAGACTTCAAGCTCTTCAAGGTACTCTTGAACGACGCGCGCACGATGGGGTCTGGCATTGTCGTTCATAAAAATGAAATTTACACCAATGTATGGGGCAAATGGCACTACATGCTCTTCAAGAATGTTTCTTATATACTTATCAGCATTCATAGCTCCATTATCAACGACCACTAGGTCTGTGCGAGCAGTCAAAGATATTCCACCCCATACCATAATCGATCATTCCCGGAAACCAGTAGTATTCAGGAAATTGCACTGAGCATATCTTTCATGTGGACGTCTGTATACAAGGGAACGTCGATCACAATGGTAGAGGCAGAATCTAGACTCATCTGTGAAGAGAACTCTTTCCCAATCGGCCTCTTCCTAATGGATATGCTCTCTCGCAAAATCCAAACGCGCCCTTCGATGGGCTGGGGTAAGAGCTGGGCCTCTTTCCGCGACACGAGGCCTTAAATCATATTCTCTGAGGCGATTTCTTATTGTCTGAGTGCTAATTTGCACCTCATGAGTTTGCTCAAGCTGAATTTGAAGGAGGCGAGCGGTTGCAAACCGTTGTCTCAACAAAGAAACTCTCAAGTAACGTTCTTGAATGGCAGTTGTTACCCGTGGTCTACCCTGTCCTGGTCTTCGGACATTCATACCTGTCTCCCTGAATCGCTGCAACATTCTGGACACACTTGTATGGGAAACTCCAAACCTTTCTGCAATTCTTGTGTATATCCACCCTTCTTCTCGCAAAACTACCGCTTGGGCACATTCCTCTTGGGTCAAATTGCGTGTTTCGCGTTGCATAGCGATCGAGTGTAGAAAATCAAACGAAAGAAAAACTATTGATCACTAGAATTGATCGGGAACAACTGATTTTAGAATGGAGCCAATACATTCAAAATCTGATAATATCATCTTTTTTTATTCCTGCTGGGAAAAAATATCTTGTATTGAAGAAAACCGTTGAAAGTGGATAACATATGCATGCATAATTCTCATAAAAATAATCATCATTGTGAACACCTTCAGTTGTACAATAAATTTGAGATTTCCATAATGTGCGTTAATTTTTTTGCGCAGTGTATTTAGGGGGGACTACAGGGATATCGAAAACCGTTAGAAAACAGGATGGTTTGAATTACAAAAAAGTTGCGTCATTTAAGGATGAGTGTGTTGGTGTAAACAGTTCCAAAATATCTCTGATGGCTCCTGAAATAGGTATCTCGAATAAACTGAAAATCCATATTATCTTTTTTTCGTTTCAATTCTTTTGTTTTTGGAAGTAACTACAGGAAATTCGATTTGTAGTCATAATCCTATATAGCGATTATAGTGGTGTACTACTTTTTTGTAATTTCAGCCACCTTGTATTTTTGACGGTTTTTGATATTCCTATAGTCCGCCTTTAAATAGTTCTAACCCTGTATAGGTAATTCTCATGTGAATATTATATCCAATAGGAGATACAATTAATAATTAGTGGAATTCGTCATCAGACTGAAGAGAAAATTGTTTCGGTTGAAAACAACACAGAATCCCTGCAGCAAAAGCAGGCCGGCAAATATTTGACAAAATGTAGAAGAAAACAATCCGAAATGATAGAAATAGCTCTAAAAATCCTACTACCTAATTAGATTTGATATTTAGATGACTATAGTGATCAGAGATCATAGCATTTATGTTAAATGATACAGGGTATTTGCAAATGGTAGGTACGGCAAAAATGCAAGAAGCGATTGAATTGAAATTTCTTCAAGTACCATAGAGAGTTGTCAGACATCACCTACCGTCCTACTGCATTTGCTCAGCATCTTCAGTAAACACTCTGTATACAGATCGACTGAAATAACTCCGAGGAAAGAGCCTGGATCAAAAATTGTTTCAAATGAAGGTTTCTTAGATTTCAGGGAAACAACGAATGCGGACTTTCAATCTGACCTTGGAGTTGGATTTCAAGGTCATTTCAAGGTCAAGTAAATTTTTTTAATAGGTCAGATCATAAATTAGTTCAAATGAAAGTTTTTTAATCTTCTGGGGGACATCGAATGCAGATATTTAATTATTTTTCAGTTTTTTTGAAACACCCTGTCCAATCATTATGATTGCAATTCCTAAAAATTTCTTTCGCAATTCAAATCATAATCTTAGAGTCTAACAACACAGGGTACTAATAAAGCCTTTCTCCTTTACAGGGAGTTCGATCGAAGAACGATATATTCTTTGACATATCAAGAAACTGTAAGAGTTGTCCAGCTGTTATGGAAGTGAAAAAGTTCTCGTCAAAATTCATCCCAAAAAGGAAAGAATCGAAGGTTTTGCTGTTGAGCTGTCACAATTTCGAAAAATTCGAAAGGACTTTCACGAGGCTCTTGGCAAAGGACAAGATACGTTCTCTCAAGCCTCTATTTAAAAATTTCGAAAATCAAGATCAAGTGATGACGAAACTAGAGAGAGCTTTCGTCAATCACAAAATGCGAAAGAAAAACAAGGATGTGATTAAAAGGAACGTCATAATGTTGCAGTCCAACCTAATAGAAAATATGAAAGAACAATTAGATTTTAACGAGGATTCCAGAAAGAATGATGACACTCAAAACCAAGCAATTGAAATGATTAATTTGAATATTTCGAAGGAAAACGTGAAAAAAGAAGAAAAACCCAGCAACATAATGATAGTCAACGATGAAATCTTCAAGGGACTAGCAGAAGAAAGAATGAACTGTGACAACTGCAATATTTCCGAAATTAGAAAACAAAACATAATATATCTAAATAACTCAATCTTCAAGGAACTGAACAAGGATGAGGTGAACAAAATCTTGAGTAGGCCATACACAAGTTACAAGAACGAAGATCCAGAAATTTTTGTAAGAATACCTACGAGGCATGTCCCGAAAAAGTTGAAATCCTTACGACCGAATAAAGAATGCGATGAATATGACGAAATACCATTGGAGAACTTGATAGCAGTTGTTGCTGAAAAGAAGGGATCGGAATATGTTCAAAGGTCCAAAATGTGTTGGCAGGTATTCAAAGAATTCGAGGAAACCATGCAAAAAGCAAAAATTCTTAATTTTCCATCTCAAGATTCACCAAGACATGATAACAAACAGAAAAAAACCAGAAAATTTGAAAAACATGAATGTAATAATTCTGCACCCCCTCTGAAACCTCGCACTCAAAAAAGATCAACGCGAGGAAAAGAAGAAAATGAAGAAGGCGGATCTAAACCAAAATATACAGAAAAAGATTCTCACATAAAGGCCACTCCAAATAAGAGCAGAGCAAGATCTGATAATATTTTGAAACCTAAAATAAACGATAAGCCTACACCTGCAAAATTCATTGAGATCACGAGAGAACCTACACTTTCAAAAGTAAAAACGAAAAAAACCAAATCGAATAACAAAAGTAAGACTGATATAAGATCATCAACATTTGAAAAAGTGGGAATCCGAAATGTCAATATGAACATATCGACAATGGACAGATCAATTGAAAGAGTCGGTAGTGGAGCACCCTCCACTAATAATAAGAAATCCAGAAGCTTAGAAAAGAACAAAATGAAAGATGATTTAATAAAACCTCAAACAACTGCAACAACGAAGCCCAAAATGGAAAAATTAACGAATTTATCTGTGAAAAAAGCGAAACCGGAACCGAAACACTTGATGAAAAAGAAGAGTGGAAGGTTGAAGAGCATTTGGAAGAAAAATTGTACGCCCAAAAAAGAAATGGAAGAATTTATAAATCTCAAGAAGAATCGCAATTTATCTCTCAAACAACAACATTTGTTGCTCAAGGAAGATGAGAGTCCAGTGATAGAAGTTTTACATAAGAACACAATGAAATCTCCGTTATCTAGTTCACAGTCCGAATTTATCGGAGATCTTATCGAAACCCCTAAAAAGAAAAAAGTGAGAAGAGCTTCAAATTCACTGGATAAGTTCTCGAGAAAAATAATGGGGTCCAAGGATCTTGCAGATGAAACTGAAACCCAACTGATAATTGAAGAACTTTTAGCATCTTCTTTTCCCCCCGGACAACAAAAAACTCATCAACATACAGCCGAAAAGCCAAAGTCGAAAATACCTATACTTGGTACTCCAACAACCATAAAGAAGCAAATCGAAAAAGTTGTTGCTACGGCTTTAGCAACGAGGAAAATCAGAGAAAAATTCGACGAAAATGAATCCTTAGGTAAGATGACTCACAAGAAAGAAAAGTTCAAAAATAAAAACAGACCAGAAGAAGACAAAATCAAATCAGGCGAATCAGAGGAAGATGTCAACCTCGGAAGAATTGAAAAAAAATTTAATTCCGAGCAGTCAGATACCCATCCTTATACCGAATCGAAGAAAGAAAAATCGATATACACAGATTCGAAAAAAGAAATGAAGGAGATAGAAAAAGATAATAGACTTCAAATAGATGAAATTTTGGCTATGACTTCAACTTCAATACACGAAAAAATAAACCAACAGTTCAAGCATAATCCGGAGATGAAAAAAGAAAAACAAAGCGAGCAAGTCCAAGAAGATATAAGTGAAGAACTAGAGAAAAAATCATCTAAAACTGAAAATCATACGAAGAACAACGAAACCGATAGGTTTGATAATGGCAAAAGAGAAAACGACAATCCTGAGTCCCAACCGAAAACGCTTACTAAATGTGTTGGAATACAACAAGAATTTTCAATTTCCTCCAGTTCGACCACTACAAAAACTAAGGAAATTGAGGAAAAGGGAAATCAAACTATCGGAACAGAAGGTGAAACTGGAAAAAACGAAAAATCGAATAGTACAAATGCCGCACTGGAACTTAGAGAAGCTGGCGTAGATTCAGTAAAAGGAACAGGATTGAATATAGGGAGTGAACAAAAATTCGAACTCGGATTTGAAAAGGAAGGTGCTTCCAAAAAAGAAGTTCCAGAAATAAAAAATCAAAGTACGGAAATCGAAACTTTTACTGAAAATTTGAGCCTGACACCGGAAACTTGTTCTGGAAAAGATGATAAGCAAAGGGGAAAAAATACTATAGATGACAATTCGCACGGTGCATTACATAAAAAGGATCAAGTGAACCTAGAGGAGGATTCAAATTCTAAAAAAGTGAACATAACTAAAGCAGAGATCAACGAATGGCCAGATGATAATTTAGAGAAAAACAGAGAGAGTTTAAGAGCAGACATGAAGTCTACAGATGAGGGCTATTCTAGGGTACCAGACAATGAGGACATTAGAAGAAAACGACTCATCTATTTCGGGAAAAAAATGAAGAAATCTAGCCACGAAAAAGAAATATTCCGTTGCGGAATGAATAAGTCCCGAAGTGAAGTTGAAAAAACAAACAAAAGAAATTTATCAAAGCCTGAAATATTTATAGCGAATAACTCTTCAAACATCGAGCAACCAACAGATGCCGATAACTTTGTCAAGTTGCCTATAAAAGAACACATTGAGGCGAGTAAAACATCGCTTTCACAATATGAAATTCCAATGAGAACACAAATGAGTGAAAAAAGCATAGAAACAGAATGTAATCACAAGAATTCTTCCTTAGTCACCAAAAACGAGATCCAGCTCACCGATAGACAGAAAACAGCAGATCACAAAATAATATTAAAAGAATCAGTAAGTGACAATGTCATAATTATAAAATCAGCCAGAAGAGATTCGAAAGAAACCGTGAAAAGCACCCAAAGCGTCACAAAATCCATTTTGAAGCAAGTACAAAGGCAGTTGAATTTTCTCATGGAAAACTGTAAGCCTAAACTTAATAACCAGGCCGTGAAGAGATGTAGAGAAATTGCAGTAAAGCTAAGAAAATCCCACGAGAACCTTATGCGTAACGTACCTGCAAATGTATTCAAGATTTACCAAGAAGCCAAAAGAATCAGCGACAAACTATCAAACACCAACATCATTGCGAAAACATCTCAGGAAATTATCAGCAAGTTTACGAACACTTACGTCAAAAGAACCACAGACAGTGGAAGTCAAATAAAGCTCAAAGAAACCAGAAAACTGTCTTATAAACCAGAGAATAAGATTAAGTCGGTTATAGAAAACAAAGTCACCACAAAAATGAAACTGCTCAGAAAATCATCAGTAAACAAGAATAAAATCAAAAGGTATTCGAGAAAGCAAGATGAAAAAATTTCAACTGCTTCGAAAGGCAAGTGGAAGGAAGGGAACTTATCGCCATCAACATCGATTTCAGATATGCGAAATCGATCTATCGGTTCTCTATTCGCCGATACTGTCGCTTCAGCTTTAGCAAAATGCGGAGATATGGATAAAATCATGAGCAAATATTCAGACTCCCAACATAAACTGACGAGAGATCGAAAAATCAACAAAACTAGGACGGCAGAAAATGTCGAAGATTTTTCTAAACGAGATGAAAATAAAGTGGTTCTTCAGAAGGAGGACGAGTTTCTGATGAGCGATGGCGTTAGAAAATTAGTTTTTCATGTGACACTGGAGAAAAATGACCATAAGACGAACGGCGAAGAGTGGAAATGTTTTTCGAAAGCTGTTCTGGTTAAGAAATCTGACGAAGATCGTGAGAATCAATTCAATAAGGACAATCAGACTAAGGGCTCTACCGAAATTGATGACGGCATTCGAAAAAAATCTAAGGTCCAGCATTCGGTTCCCGACGAATCTGGTGAATATGATAAATCAAGAGAGGACAATGCTGCTAACTTCAGCAGAACAATTTTCAACACTCAAGAAGAAGCAGAAGCTCTACAAAAAGCAAAAGAAGATCTGACAACTCTGAAGATGTTACTCCAAAAAGAAAGAGCGAAAACTGAGGACGATAACTGCAACTCTGAAGATATAACTGAATGTGCTAATTTTAAAATGTACATCCAAGATAAAGATGTGCCCAAATCGTTGGAAGACCTACATAGGGACATAATTTCCGATAGATTAGGAAGATCTGCAGAAGGTTCCACTCCACCTCCTCCCCCTTCATTTGAAGACATCTCCTCTGATGAAGAAAAACTATTGAATATTGAATGTTCTAATCATGCTTACCCTTCTCGAACTGTTCATTTGGAGGAAAAATCTGAAGATAACGTGATTGAAAAACTTGGAAATATTTTGGAAAACAAAAATAATTTTGCCATAAATTCAAAACATCAAATTCAAAAATACTTGAAACTCAGCGATAATGAAGTAATTAAAGAAACTATACCAGAGGTTTTCGTTACCCCACTAAGCTCTAACACGGACTTGACTAAGAACCCCGATCAACTAGAAGTTAAACCCTTGGAATCATTGAAAGTTTCGGAATTATTACCACTCTTCGACAAGAAAACGGCTTTAAGTTCATGCGGAAAAACTGACATTGATCAATCGATTTCGATATCCAACGTAACTTCGGAAAAATCGACGAGAATACATCCAGAAGAGCAGCCAGAAAAATTAACGAGGAAAGAAGAAATCGAACGCTCTTGCAAGTTGAGCAACCATCCGAACTCGCTCGTATGCAGAGAAAGAAAAAACATTGTGAAAACCATTCTCGACAAATGCGAGACCCTAGAACAGAAAGTCGAGAACGTGCTCAGGAATGGGAATAAGGTGGAAAATTTAAAGGAAATATACACGGATCTTGAGCGCATGGGAAACTGCATCTTGAAGACCGTTTCCTCCAAGGATGAATTGTCAAAGGAAACATGCACAGTGCCCAAAGTTAACGCCAACATGAATCCCACCAGAACATTCGCAACAGCTTACTCCAGCAAGAGCTACTCTAGATTCAGAGATCGAAAGGCTGAAGGAAAAGAGAAGAAGAAAAAAGAGGAAGAAGACTTCAAAGTATTGGAAGAGATTCATGGCGAAGCCTTAGAGAACGAAATGTACTTCGGAACTGAAAGTAAAAGGTATAAAAAAGATCCACAGAATAAGGCACAAGCTATAAAGGCTCCAAAGAAAAATTCAATCTACCATGAAATAGTGAGAATGAGCGAACTCAATGATTTCGAAATAAACAAATCGAAAGAGATTGGAGAGATCCATGAAAAAAGTCACTTTATTGCAACAGATAACGAACAGCGAAAGTTACAGGCGGAAAAGACAACCAAACTAGATGACATCGAAACTGCAGCGACGGGCCCTTTAAAGCATAACAATCTAGACGTTTCGCCGAATTCAAAATCAAAAACAGTAGACAAGGAACAAGAGGAAACATTCCTTTCAGATGATACGGTAGAAACAGTCGTTTTCGAAGTGAAAACAACCCAAATTTCTGAAGAGTCCGCCGAACAAACGAATGTGAAAGATAGTGGTGAAAAAATAATAATTTCAGAAACTGCAGAAATACTTCAAGAGAAACAAAGTGACAATTCCGCCGAACAAACGAATGTGAAAGATAGTGGTAAAAAAATAATAATTTCAGAAACTGCAGAAATACTTCAAGAGAAACAAAGTGACAATTTCGAGAAAGGCGACAGTGAAACCTCTGGAATAATTCAAGATGTAGTTCAGAAAGATGAAGGTCTCGCAGGCGCTGAGATGACTGAGAACAATCTACCCATCCCCAGGAAACACAAAATCTTGGAAAAATTCGCTGCAATCAGTCAAGAGCCAGATTCCCCCATATTCAGGATAAACGACGAACTTACTTTTGACAGGGCGCAAAAAAGATTCGAAAAAATGACTCCAAAGACTAGAAGGAGTATCCCGAAGACACCCACCTCAAAGAGAGACGGAGAGCCTAGGATGATCTTACGTCTTTCCCCTTCCAAGGAACTCTACACACCTCCAAAGTCGAAGAAGAGCGATATCGACTTGAAAAAATTGCTACTTGAAAATCCGAAGGCCCTGATGCAGATAGCGTCGGAGATTCTGAGCAAAAATCAGTATCTGAAATTCCTTATGGAACTGCGATCGACGAAGGAATTGAAGGAGTATTGGATGACTAAAATTAAGGAAGGAATTGCCTCATCCAAAACTCTGAATGATCTGATAAAAGTGATAAATTACATGAAAGTCAAAACGGACCAGAAAGGTGCTAAAAGAGATTCTGTAGATTGCGCACAAAAAACGTCAGAAGACAGTACTGAAAAAATAGAACATTCGAAAGAAAGTGAGCAAGGATATGAAACTGAGAATCGGCCAGTTACAAGAGGATCTTCAGGTTCTCTCTCTAATAAATCGGACTTAGGGTTGAAAGAGGATAGAACCAGTCTCGAACTTGAAATGGATAACCAAAAACCCAAGACTGGACAATCCAATTTGAGGGCGAAACGAAAGAAAATGCTGAAAAATGAGAGTAAACATGACGCAAGTAGTCGAAGAAACATCAGCTTCCAACATAAAGATACCTACGACCATCCAGAATTCGGTTCTCTTCCTTACACCCTTGCGAAATATTTGGACAGCCCTCTACGAAAAGACGAAAGTAGCGTTGAAAATTCTTTGGAAGGAACGGAAGTCTCCAATTGTTTTTTAATCGAGTCTATAGATGAAAAAAGGTTGTCACATGAAGAGAAGATGGACGAGGAAGAAAACGAAGATAAAATGAGAATTGATGTTCTGAAACAAACAAAATATGCAAGGGGTCGGCCTGGAAATATTCTATCTGAATTGAAAAATGAACAAGTGAATTATGTTAAAAAAGAGAACAAGGAATTAGAAACAAATAAAAGTTTTCCTACCAAATACGAAAGAAATAATTGTATGCATGGTCATCAACACCAGGGTGTTTGTCACGAGAAAATTTGTTGTGGAATGGAAAAAATAAGTGAGGCCTCAGTCGGCAATCAGAGGGATTCAGATGGTGATGTAAACGACAAGAAAGAACAGCAAACAGCCATAGTTTTACCTGGAAGGGAACCCATAAAGATATCGTTGATCTCCGAACAAATCTCAGGATTTCCAGCTAGTTCGATGAAGGCAAAATCCGTAAAAAACGCCTTAGACAATTTGTCGGACGTATTGTCCAACTGTAGCAGTCCGGTATCATCCCTATGCAGCGACGGCACCCCTTATGCTTTAAGAAGAAGAACTCCTCAAAAACCTGGATTCAAGAGGAGCCATAGAGGCGAAATACTGCAGCGAAACTCTACTTATGGCACCAATTCCGAAAATATTCAGAAACCGCCTCAACGACCACCTACAGTTCACGGTCTCAACCTGAAAAAAATCGATAATCCACTGAAAAAGTTCGTGCGGAACCACGACGAAATACATAAAGCGAAAATGACAGAACAAATGTCGAACATAGAGGATTCACCTAAGGAAGACAGAAAGATTCGAGTTATCAAAACTAAATCTTTGTCCGAGGTGTTGAAGGAGGATCCGAACATCCTGAAAAAATTCCGGCAGAGGACGATGGTAGACGTTAATGCAGATCAAACGGAGGAAGCAACTAAAAAATTCGAGTACAGATTCCACGATTTCAGGAGGAAGGAGGATAAATGTTTGGAGATAAATGCGAAAAGGCAAGAAGAGCAGAAGAAGGACCTCTTGGAAAAGTTCAAGTGTCTCATACAAGCCAGAAAAGTGGCCACCGAAAGAACCAGGCAAAACATGAAACCAAACGAGAACCAACCTATTCAACCCAAAGTTTTCTCGAAGATCCTGGAGAAAATAAACTATTTCAAAGAGTTGGAAGATCCTCCAGACGATGAAAAGAGAACCATAACATCGGATAAGAACTCGGTGTCTCCAAAAGAAGGGCTTCATCCGAAAACCAAATTTGGCAACCGCAGATTCTTGCACACGAAAAGGAAACAGGTGAACGAAGATGAGCTGTTGACGTGGGTGCAGGAGCATCCAGCTGCTCCTGGGAAGAACATTGGCACAGGAAATGAGGATAGGTGCGATGCGAAGAAGCAGAATATTATTCATATACCCTGGACACCCACTTGTGAAGTTGACGCTAAGAATTGACTGGATTCGTTGGCGTAATGTTGAAATTTTTGTGATTGTACAAAGAATTTCCGAGTTGAAAATAAAGATATTGTCATATGCAATTGGGTACTTCTCTTACTATACACTATATCAGGGACAATTCATTGAAAATTGTTGCGATAAAATGTTGGTAGATTTTACATTCGCTTCTATCTTACGGTGACTACTTTAAATAAAATCACTTTATACTATCTCATCGAATGGGGCAAAATAGACCTCAAGGTCGCAGTGAAATGCAACCCCCTCAGCAAACTATGCCATTGAATGGTTGTGATATTCGAGTTTTAAAAAGCAACCAAATAATTTGTGTGTAATAGTATTCGCCTCTCCACTTGAAGTCTCTGGGTCCGTTCTACTGTTATAATTACTGACATGTGACTTTTATTTTTCGAAATCGGGCCTCTGTTATTGTGAGCATGAGGTTTGATAGACCAGTGAATAATGGCGCTTCAATCACAAGAGATTAATTAAATGAATGTTTGATAGACAATAGGTGAACATGTGAATAATCTCAAGTGATTTATGAAAGTCATTATACTCAAGGAAATAGATAGGTCGCGATAAAATTTAAATTATGCAGCTATCGTGGGAAAATGGTATTATCTAGAGTTGTAGATTTTCGTGAGATCTGGTAAAGAGGCATCGGATGATATTTTTCTAGATGTTGTTCAGCAACATCGGATTAGCATATTTTGATTTTAATTTTAATCATAAGAAACTTGCGATATCTCCTACGGAAGTCTCTTAAAATTACGTGAAATAAAGAAATAATGCATCGTTATTTCAAGATGAAGATCTAATTGATATTTATCGAAGTAAGAATAAGTTTCACGAATGACCAATATTTTTTAGACTACTCGGAAAACAAAACTATAATCCATATGATTTTCTTTCAATTAAATTTCCTAGCAGTATTCTGCTTCATAGAATTAATCAAATCAAATTTGATCTGTTCCATAAAATGGATAAATACCGGGTGGCCCACCACAGACGAATTAAAAATCGAAAATTGTTGAGAAACTATCCGGTTCAGGTGTAGGAAAACCTGTATAAAAGAGTAGGCAATTTTTGTTTTTCATAAATTGCTATTAAAAAACTCCTCATTTTGAATTTTTCGCCATATTCCCGAATAGGGGCGTATCCAGGATTCGAGTTTGGTGGGGGGGGGGAGGCACAACCCCCTCCTCCTTTCCCATCTCTCCCAACCTAAAATTTTCCGTTCTAATTTGAAAAAAATACTTTTTTATGCTAATGTGCAGACATATTCAGGCTTTCTCTATTCTCAAGATGAAAAGAAAAAAAAGATGTGGAAAAAAACCGGTTATCGGTCATATAACATAAGTAATAACACGAAAATATAAAACAAAATATGTATAGTCGTATTCAGAAACGGGTCCAGATCTGCCAGATTCGAGTGGACTATTAGAATCCACTGACGTGAATTTTCGGGAATAGGTTTAAAAATCATTTAAAAATTTAGTGCAAGCGAGGAAGGAGTTTTTGGTCTTGGGAGGTGGCACGTGCCCCCTGTGCTCACCCCTAGATCCGCTACTGTTCTCGTAAATGGTGCTTCTAAGGTATAAAGTGATCTGAAGAAACTCATCATAATTTGAGCTTACAATTCCATTTTTGAGGTCAAATACAGGGTGTCACAATTAAAAAATTCAAATTTGGTCTATATATGTGTTTTAGAACATCCTGTATATATGAAGATAATTTTAAATTGTGCTTTTAAACCCTCTGCACACATTACAAAAATAATTTCAAAATATCTTCATTAACTCCCTGAAAATGAGCTCCGACGCCGAAAGGGGCCACCAGGTATATCTCAAGCGCTTCTGGGAAAAATATTGTTTCTTTTTACTCTTGCGGAAAGTGTTCTCCCCCACTGCTTGGCCGAACGACACGCGAAACGTCAGATTCAGATTAGAATTAATCAAATTGGATTTTCTATTGTTCACTCTTTTGTGAAGCACAAAATGAAAGAACATAATGGTAACGAGACTACCTTACGACATTCTGCCGTCGTTAAAACTTGGTATTTCGAAAATGATGATTATCGACATCGTAAAATTCTGAGAGAATTATACTTTTCATTTTTACTCCCTGTTTCTTGTAGTAAACACAATAATGAATAAAGACAAGGAAGTAAAAATCTACAATATAAGTACTAAAAATTCGGGAAAGTCAATCGAAAACCATTTTCTATATGAAAGGAAAAACGAATGTGAACTAAAAAATATGCATGCGGTGTTCGATTATTATTTGTCTTTGTTGAATAAATATGAGTGAGTATTAAAATGGAAACAATAATTCAGAAATATATAAAAATACCAGTGTGAAATTAGCAGCCACTCGAGATGTAGCCACTACTATGCAGAATTCATTCTAGTAGACCGTTTGAGCAGTGGCGACGGAGAGTTTTTTCTCGGGGACTTTACAAATGATTTGAGATAAAATCGAGAAATGAATAAAGGCTTTGAAAAAAGTGTGCTTTTTCTTTTAAGTTGAACATGTTAATCCGTGAGATTCTTCATTCGCAGAACTTGAAAGAGTGGAAAAACAGGAGCGGCTTCACGGGGGCAACGATCTGGAGAAACGCCCTCTCATCTCAAGAACTCACAACCAAACAACAACAAAACCTGGGAATTTCTCAATTTTCCATTTCCTAAAATTAAGTGGTTCATTTCGTACTTCAATAGAAACTCCATATAAATAAATAAATATTCATTGCCTTTGTCACTCGTTACATTTCACAAACAGAGCTGTGCGACATAACGGAAACGTGTTCTCATGGCCTAACTGTATTCACGTCTACATAGCTTGGCACACTATGAAAATATTTAACACATCTCTTCATTAGGCGAACTTGGATGATTCAATCAAGAAGTCGGAGGTATAATGTCTTGAGCATATTTACGCGAGTTCCAGTGCCCAAATTTCCTCGTCCTAATTCTGAACGCACCCAATTACCTATTTGTTTAATCGTCTGTGATATTCACTAGCTAGAAGATGGTGCTGAGGCAGAAATCAAGACGCAGATATAAAAAAGCATTAGAATCATTTTTCCTACTCACGTTCTGAAAATATTACTTTCCACACACAATGACGTTGAAAAGAGGCAATTTTACAAATGCATATGCGTGCATTTGCGTAAAAGGAATAGCAGCGTTTTTCCGCAGGCGAATATTGAAGAGTAGCCTCGATCATAACATTTTGACATGTCTCTATGCGTCAATAGTAAAATTCTAACTTATCTCTAAGGGCTGAGCACACAAAAAATTATTTACTTCTTGTCTTATGACAATACTCCATCAGCTTCCAGCTTTCAATTTCAAGCAACAGCAACTGCGTCCTAATTTTCAACCCCTGACCGTCAGTTAGCTGTACGTTAACAATAGTTGAACGTACTTTATTCAGTGTTGATTTAAATTAAAGTTTCAATGTCAGGCGTTTACTCCCTACAACCTATATCATGTCTCCATGCCCGAACTCAAGAATTTTTGATATACTTACCAAGACTATCACGAAAACTCTCCGTGAAAGTGTTTGATTTAACTCGGAAAATGGCTTTTCCGCACTCGACTGCTGGATCGAAACTTCTGTCTCTTGCTGAAAAGTATTACTTTCCACATTTGCTAGGAAAATAATTATTACATGTTGGACCACAAATGGGGAAATGACAGGATGCCTGAATATCCAAAGTTGATTCATCATCAACACGAGTCGTTTTTAAATATTTTTTATTGCCCAACCCCTCCCACCGAGCCTCCTATACTTGAACAAAATAATAGACGAACCCTGAATCCGCTTCTGTTCGGTTATATTATAGTTATATGTAGCTTCATCGAAACTGAGATTTTATAAAGAACATATTCACTCAAAAAAAGTCCATGCAGGTATACAAGGTGAGTCTTTGACTAGTACAAATATTTTAACAGTAGATTCTTGAAGTCAAAAGAAACCCTTTTTTTATATCCTTTTTTCCGATTCGGCCCTGATAAAAAGATATGTCCATATAAGTTTTCTTAATGAGCTGTGCCACCCCTGGAAAAACAAAATTACCTTCAGAATCAGAATATGTGACACTACACATCTGAGGATCAGTGGATCTTTCAAACATAATTACTTTTTAATTTTTGAATATCAAATTACACGAAAACGGCGCATTATACGAGAAAATATGAGGAATACTTTCATTTTAAAAAACGATCAAATATTCATAAGATGGCGTCGAACATATAGTTTCAAGAGTTGGGTTCTTTGAATTTTTGGTATTTTTATGGTTCGTAATGGTTTTAATGAAAAAACTGGAAGACGTGGGTGATATTTTGTGTTGTAAAAAGATTCAAGAAATAAATGGAAAACAATATTCTGAAATTTATTTCATTCGATAAAACAGTTTGTGAGATAGGACTAGAATAGCTATTTATGTAACAAGTACATAAATTAGGTCTTTATGGACGAGTCCAAAAGTTTATGGCAGAGCGAGCAAAGCGAGCGAGGCCAATAACTTGGGCGAGTCCATAAAGCCTAATTATGTACAAGTTGCATACAAAGCTTTATGTTCGACTGCAATGCAGAAATTTTATTTTCTGAAATGGCTTATCACTGAAAAACATTAAGTGTGCTTTTGATTATCTTACCTTAGTAACCAGCGAACCTTAGCAACCTTAGTAAACACAGTTGTTTACTTCCTTAATTTTGTGACAAACGTCACAATAATCCAAAAAAATGGATAGTGCTGGAGAAGAAAGCGTAGAAAATTTAGCCGTAAACGACAAAGAATCTCTCTTACCCATTAATTTTAAAAGTGCTTATAAAAATATGTACGCAGCCTATAACAAGTCGTGTAAAACGAAGGACATTGTAAAATCAACAGAATACAGTATTCTGGCTTATTCAATAGTGAATTGAAAGCTCACAAAAGTTCTTCGCTATGGACTACATAGATGAATCGGAGAGTACTAAAATAAGTTGTACCACCAGAATATTGGGCCAGGAAGTAGTTGATGATAGCATCAAGAGTATTGCAGATCGAAAAGTGTGCTTCCACTTCGAGCTCGACTTCCTCAGGCATGCATTTTTAGGATAACAAAAAATTTGTTTTTAATATTCACTACCACACTAATGCTTAGAAAAGTCATTCATAATTTTGTTTCAAAGTCAAAGTTCAATTTTTCTTCCTTGAATAAAGTGTTATTTGCATCTAGTAGTGTTGTCCAATAAAGTGGTGTCCAATAAAGTAGTCAATTATGGACACTAAACGAATTCATAAATAAAGTGTTTATGATTCAGTCGAACATAAATAATTTTTTTGTTTGCCTGTATCTTTTAAACCGAGCCGATTCGGAAAAAATGGTAGGGAAAAAAGTCTCTTTTGACCCCAATAATCTACTGTTGAAATATTATAATTGTTCGAGTCAAAGGTTCGCCCTGTATATCTCCTGATTTGGCCGATACATGATGAAAATAAAAAATTCATAATTAAACTAAAAACTGATGTTTACTGGGGTGAGTTAACACGCATCTAGCTATAAAGAACGATACCATCCTCAGGTGGGTATGGGTGGAGATAAACTTAACAACTTAGTTTACTTTCGCTTAACTGAAGATACTACCTATCCATCGGAGATTTCAACTGTAAATCCCCATTATGGAACAGCATAACAGAGAATAGAAATGGCAAAAAACTCAAGGATTTCGCCGAAAAACAAAATGCCATAGTTATTTGACCAGAGCTACCGATATATCTTGCTTTTGGAAGAGGAATACCAGATGTAATAGATATCGCGATATTGAAAAATATAACTCAAGAATTCTCGATTGAAACTTTGGAAGATGGAACCTCAAACCACAATCCCGTGGAATTGACAATTGGAGAAGAACCAAGAGAAAAACTGCTGGAAATGAGAGAATATACCAATTGGACTAAATGCAGCCATTTAATACAATCGGAAATAACAGAAATTCCAACAATAAGCACTCCAGACGATCTGGAATGTGCGGTTGATAAACTGGAAGAGATTATATTGAAAGCTTACGAAAAAAGCACAAGAAGGGTGAAGAGACCAGCACCAAGTCATCCGCATGGCGATACGCCTAAAGAAGTAAAAGATCTTATACAAGAAAATCGAAGACTCAGAAGAATATATAGGATGAACAAAAATGATCTAAATAGAAGGAACCTCAACCGACATAGCCAAGTTCTGAAAAATGCCCTGAAAGATCTAAGAACAAGCAGATGGAACAAAAGGGTTCAAGAACTGAATACAATAGATCATTCTGCATGGAGAATGCAAAAAAGCCTACGAGGAGAAAAGACTGAAATTCCACCCCTACACGGAGAAAGGGGAATGGCTTATACCAATACTGATAAGGCAGATGCATGGCGGACTCGATCGAACGAGAATCGAGAATAAATTACAGGATAGACGACGATAATGAATGTTTGGAAGAACTGGTTGAAGAAAGAAAACCAGCGACTGCTGAAATAGACAAGCCAACATCGCCAAATGAAATCAGGGAAATAATTAGAAGTTTGAAGAAGAGGAAAGCTCCCGGAAGCGATAAAATAACGAATGTTATGTTAAAGAAATTACCTAGAAAAGGTATAGCCGCTCTAACAAATATCGCGAATGGAATTATGAGGATAGAACACTACCCAGAGAACCATTCAAAGAGAAAAAGTTTCCACAAAACTACAGACCGATAAGTCTACTGTCGGCGTTAGGAAAAGTAGTAGAAAGAATTATCGCCACGAGGCTAAATGAGGAAACCAAAAATCTGGAACTAATACCACCAGAACAGTTCGGATTCAGAAGAGAGCATTCAACAGAACAACAATTATTAAGGCTCACAGAGTACATAACAGAGGGATTCCAAAATAAACAAGCTACAAGTCTTATTTTACTAGACGTCGCCAGAGCATTCGACAGAGTATGGCATGAAGGATTAATATATAAGATGAGATGTGCTGGATATTCGATCAAAATATGCAAGTTGATCAGGAATTATCTCAAAAATAGAAGATTTTTCGTAAAAGTGGGAGGAGACTGCTCCTCAACAAGAGATATAGAGGCTGGAGTACCCAAAGGATCAGTACTTGGGCCACTTCTGTACAACATATACATCCACGATATTCCGAAAAATCCAAGAACCATGCTAACATTATATGCTGACGACACAGGCATAGCAACTCGACACCGCAACCCAGAAGTAATAGAACGAGTTCTACAAGAGACGATTGACGAAACAAATGACTGGTGCATAAAGTGGAAAATCAAGCTCAATGGACAAAAGAGCCAAGCAATATTACTACAGAAGAGAAGACTGCGACCCACAACAAAACTGGATATTGACGGGGAAGAAATCGACTGGAAAAATGAAGCCAAATATTTAGGAATAACGCTTGACAAAGGACTTACCTGGAAAAGTCATATCAAACAAGCAATCGACAAAACGAAAGCAGCGATGACTCTATCCTCTGATAGGAAGAAGAAGCCACATGTCGAAAGAGACAAAATTGAAGATAATCAAAGCCGTTGCTAGGCCTCAACTGACTTATGGATCAGTTGCCTGGGGTTTCGCGGCAAAGAGCCATATCAAAAGAATTCAGGCCACTGAAAACAAGCTGCTACGATGTGAAATAGATGCACCTTAGTTTGTCAGGAATAGACAGATTTATAAGGACCTGAAATGGGAAACCATAACGGAATTCATGAACAGAAAAGCAGAGAAATTATTCGAAACAGCGAAAAACCATCCGAATCAAGAACTCAGGAGACTAGTGGATTACGACCCAGAGGAAGACAAAAGGAGAATGCGAATTTACCGAAGGAGACCAAGAGATCAATTAAAAAGAGATTAAAATAACAACAGAAACTTATTGAAAAATTCAATAAAGTGTTAATCCAATAGAGGATAAACACATAAATCCCAGCACGATAGTGTGCAAGAAGAAAACCGACCGAGAGATGAACGGTTTATGGGCAAATGCCCGGAACCAAAATTCAAGAAGCAGTTGAGTGTTTTTAGTGGGTCTCGAGCTCTGGAGAGTGAGAAACCCCACACTGTTCCCCCTCAGGAGATGAGGGTGGTTCGTCTGTCTTGCAGATATTCCCCCTGCTACACCAAAAAAAAAAAAAAAAAAACTATAGTGTTCTGAAAAACAGTGAGTAATATAATATAATATAACTCTAGATAACGTGAAGCACAATATAGAGTCGAGTGGGTAAAACTCAACGCATCAAAATGCATATCTTGGGTAAGTATTATTTTGAATTCATTTTAATGCACGACAATGCAAAACAGCATTGTGGTGTTGTAATATTGTTATTAACAATATTTGCTACATGCGGTTATCGTTAGATATCAACCTCATCCAAATATTGGTTAACAATTTGTTGACCAATCATCCAAACTCATCCAAATATTGGTTAACAATTTTTTATCCAACGACAAGAATGGTCTGCATGTAGCCAGGATCTGAATCCAATTGAGCTTCTCTGGAATGAAATTCAAAGAGACATTCGTATTCAATTGGGTGCAGTTATCTCCGGTAGAGGTGGGCATACGAAGTATGTATTGAAAAATGTCAATTATGTTCTTTTTGTTTCAAATTACTGTAGAATTCCAGGCTTTTATTTGAATACGTGTACAGAGTTTGTCTCTGAAGTGTATATTCAAAAGAAATCAAGATATCAGGGTGAAATAAAAACTGAAAGATCACCAAAAGGATGGTCTTTGTAGTAAACTGAGAGTGAACTCTACAAATTTCCCGAAACGTTCCACGGGATCTTAAGAAATTTGACTACAAATAGTGTCTGAGTATTTCGCAGAAGTGCCTCCGGTGGATAATTCGAGCTAATAGATAATATATGCAAAAATGAATTATCCCGTTCCAAATTGAATCAACTCAAAATAAAGAATAACCTACTAGAGATGAGCAACTCGAAATCTGCCCATCAAAGTGTTTTTTCATGGTGAATTGATTATATAGTTTATTCTCACATCATCTCAGATGCCTAACGGTCAAACTCGACTGTTAATAAATTGCAGTTATTCCGTTTATAATTCTGTATGAATACATCCTCGATAAGAGCTGTTTGAAAAAAAATTACGTTATCCGAAGGAGATGGACCTGGATTCTCGAAAATCTGTAGTATTTCCGAACTGATTCACGATTCAAAATGAACGAGGAAATTCCACACGTTTCGGAGAAGACTTTCACCAGCAATTGGGTCTTCGGTGGAAGCGGTTTCAATGGGGATTTCTTGCGACCCCAAAATGTTAGGAATTGGGCCATACCGACGCCAGCCACTTCGTTATTTCCCGTATAGAAGTTCTCTTTCACTGTGGCACGCCCGCTAGTGGTTTCCGATGATGATCATCTGTTACTCAAGCTTACCAGCAGTTCAACCTATTTTCTTCAAAACAAAACAAAAATCCTCATCATTCATTATGTCAAGCATTTGAAAGAGCTGTCTGATTTTCTATTGTATTTTCACTGCAGACTGAGAAAATTTTTCATGACCCGGTTAATTCAAAAATTTTTTGCATGATCCATATGTTCGAACTAGGTTTTTCCTTTCATAAGGCCCCCAGTTTAGGTTTAAGCAGAATTTAACGTCGAACTCGGCTTCGATCTGATCTGACCGGTACAATTGGGACTATGTTACTCACAAAAATTATAGAATGGTTACCTAATACAAGAATAAAACAAAAATATAAATCTTGGCCCCCGCAAATTGTAATTTTTCACTTTTTTGTATAGGAAATAGTTTTGTAACCAGTGGCGGTAGAGCTAAATGGAGGGGCCCACCCGCAGGATTTTAGCCGAAGGCTATGTTATTTATGATAAGTTTTTCTTGAAGTTTTTCAGACACTAATAATAAAGAAAAATTGATGAAAATTATATAGAGGGTGAGTCTTTGACTCGTACAAATATTTTTACACTAGTCTTGAGGTCATAAGAAGCACTTTTTTCCAATTCCATTTTTTCCGAATCGCCTCGGTGTAAAATATGAGGGCTGTTGAAAAACCACAAAAAAATATTATTTTCAGTTCTATCTCACAAACAATTTTATCGAATGAAATGAATTTTGGAATATAGTTTTTCATTATTGATGTTTCGAACACAGGATATTACCCACGTCTTCCAGTTTTCTCATTATGACCATTCAGTTCCATAAAAATACCCAACTCTTGAAACTGAGTTGGAAGCTATCTAATGAATATTTGAACTTTTTTCTTATATTTTTTTATATAATGCGCCGTTTTCGAGTAATCTGGTGCTCAAAACTCAAAAAGTATCTGTAAAATTT
Source organism: Coccinella septempunctata (assembly GCF_907165205.1). Taxonomy (NCBI): domain Eukaryota; kingdom Metazoa; phylum Arthropoda; class Insecta; order Coleoptera; family Coccinellidae; genus Coccinella; species Coccinella septempunctata. The sequence goes on from NC_058191.1 coordinate 10,353,326, forward strand.
GAAAAATTGGGTACTTTGGCTGAATACAACTCTATTTGAAAGATCCACAGATGTGTAGTGTCACAGAAGTAGCTTGTTATTCTGAAGGTAATTTTGTTTTTCCAGAGTGGTACAAGCTCATTATGAAAACTTAAAATGTATATTTTTTTATCAGGGCCTGATCGGAAAAAATGGTTTAGGAAAAAAGTGTTACACTGACCTCAAGAATTTACTGTTGAAAGATTAGTATGTACGAGTCAAAGACTCATCGTTTGAGCCATTCCATTATACAGAATTTTTTTTTTCGAAAAACAAATTATTTCAACACCCCGCAGTTACTGGTTTTCTAGTGTCACTGAAGATATGAAAGAGAAAATTGCTCAGAAGCCTGAAAAATTCTGACATTATAAGAACGATCAATAATTAAATACAATAATACAAAGATCAGATTTAACAAAAAATATCAACATGCTGATTTCACAAAGGATTAATTTTTATTCTAATAACGGATATATCCGTTTCTAGCCCCCTATTCAATTCTCCGATCTGGTTCAAAAATTTTATGAAATTTAAAGAAGCCGCCCAATAAAATGATCATCAGGTGGAGTTTACAGAGAGTGCCGACAAGTTTGATGAACATAAAAACTCTTAAATAGGGGAGCTCAGGGAGTGATATGCTGGGAGTGGAAACTCTATACCTACGTTTTTTCAAATATAATTTGGCTAATTTCTCTATTTTTCGGGATTATTTGTAACCTTCATTGTTTACTATTGAATTTATATGTTTTGTTCATTATAATAATATCAGAAAAATATCGTGAATCGGCAAGTACCACCGAATAAAATTACGGGAGCCCTATTTACTACTTTTTCGTTTAGCTTGGGGGCTCCTTAAGTGCCGGGGCCACCCCTCGCCGCTGGGTCTGGGGGGCCTTCTGCTACGCCACTGTTTCTACGAGAATGTACCATGGAAAAATATTTTGTGCCCTTAGTAAAAAACACGTTTTTCAGTTTGAGCTGTAGATATGCTCATTGCAAATTTTCTATATGTCAAAGTTTTGTGTCAGTTTTGTACCGAAATTTACCCTGGGGGCTTGGGATTTAGGATGATTAGGGGAATTGGGGGTGATGGAGATATGTTTCAGAAATGATGGGTGAACTTGGATAACATATGAAGTAGGTACTAGAGCTTCAGGGGTGTTCTGTTTTGGAACAAAGTTTTGTAATATACAGTTTTACTCCGAAATGTACTTTTCCTACCCCCAAATAAAATAAGTAGATATATTATATTATCTACCGTTTTCAATTCAGGGAATGAAGGCACGTACACCCACCTTTTTTTGAAATTGATAATTTTCTTTATGTAAATATTTTGTACTAGTTTTGCTCCAAAATACGAATCAAAAGACATTAGCCCTGATAAACAAAATAATAATAGTAATAATTATCTGAAATCAAGAACGATACAATATATTAAAATTTCTTTATAAATTGAACCAATATTTATGTGACAACGGCGAGTAAACTTTTGTTCTGTTTGATGTATATAATACATAGAGAGTGCAATTTATATTATGTATTTCTAATAAATTAAATGAAGCACGAATTTATAGAATCCGAACAAATTTTTCATTTACCTATTTTTTCGAATATAAGGTGTGTTGCACCTAGGCTGGTCGATGTATTCTGTGATTTATCCATTGAAAAGAATTGTCAATATGATATTATTTTTTATAATATAAAAGTTATAATAAATTTATTACGAAAATAGCATATTTAAAAAGAAATTAATAAGTAAATTTTGCTGAATAAATGGGTTCCCAAAAATCGTACAAAGGCAAATTCTGACCATTTTTTTTTTCACATTTTAATTTAAGGTTTATCTGAAAACTCCTAAAATATTTTTAGTAGGTACTTAGAAAAAATTTTCATATTTTCTCAAATAATTCTCAATTCGAATATGTATATATGTATAGGGTGATTCACCTCGATGGCCCTATTAGTCGTTTATGGCAAACTAATCACAATTTTTTGCTGAAAATTTGCATGTTAACATTTTCAACAATTAATTTTCTCCCTAAAATATTTTCAGGATTGTTGAGAATCCATTGAAAATTGATAGAATGACATATTGATTTATCAAAACATCATATTTTAGTTTTTTGAGAAGTAGAAAATGGTAAATAGAGTGAATGAGTTCAGCAATCAAGGCCCTTTCCCTGTTCCGCAAAAACCCAAAATGGAAGTGACTTTCAAGGGTTCCACAGCAGACGAATCCCTCTTTTTGAATAACAAGTAGTTATGAACATGATCATCGTTCCAAATAAATTATGAACAAGAATTCCATTATCGGTCTCAGGAATAGAAATATTGTCAAAATATTCTCTCAGGGACGTTTCGACTCCTTTATTTGGCCTTCCTCAGACGTCAGAATGAAAAACACAATCCGCTGTTCATTGAATTTATTACATCGATGTATAATTTCCTCCTCCGTTTCGAAATTTTGCCGGTTTTTATTTTTATTCCTGAGTACTTTCATATAAGTGTTTATTATTCTGACGCCAATAAAGAGTCGAAACGTGGCTAAAATAATAGATTATACATATTTTTTCTTCTTTCCTAGATCGAACCTAGAGTTTTTGTTCATAATTCATGGGGAAAGATACTCATGGTCGGTTAACAAGAAGTTATTTAAATTTTTCAAAGACTGGTACACTACAGAATAATATGGAAGCTGTATAGTTTTAAGATCGTTTGACTTTGCTGTCTTCTCTGTTGTGAACTGTGATTCCCTCTTATACCACAAACTTTGATTAGGAGTGTTTGGCGTTTTTTCTGGTATTTTTAAGGCTTTATCAATCCAATACAATAATGAACCTTTTTATGAAATTTGCAACGTTTTTTGTAGTTATCTGATATAATTCTATTCACTATTGACTGAAGAGGTTGATGATTCAGTGGTTTGCAGAAAACCCAAAATTTTCCCCCAAAACTCTCTCATTCACCTGCGTTTCAGCATGACGAAGTCTTGGACGTGTAAAACCGCCTATCAAGAATGTCCAACATCTTCAGCACCGAACTACAGGTCTGTAAGAGGTAAGTGGGTCATCGTATATAAACCCAAGTTCAAGGTATCGAGGAACTACTCGAAGTAGTGCCGCAAGTGAAGAAGCATCTTCATAGTGTCTTATTACCTGTTTACTTGTGCTGTCCGTTATCCTGGTGAAAATATCTTGCAAGGTGAGCGACATTTGTTTTTGTCCGTAGTTTCGAGAAGGGCCAATAGATTTTATCGGGGTGGTTTTACCAAGAATATTATATGACTCATCACTGGTGGATTTTAAGAGATTTTCAACAAGGCACCTAATACAGAAAATTTTTTTCCATCACTTGAGAAATTTTTGGATATTTTATATTTACTTGATGTTTATCCGCTCTTCCTATTAAGTATCTTCAAAAATAATCCAATAAATTATTATAAAAAATTCTATTTTTGGGGTTGAAAATGTTTGTGTTCCTTCAGAGAAATCATTGAATAGAAAACCAAAAATAATTATTGTATATCTACTTTTCGAATGAGCATACCAAGTAGGCACTCAAAATAGAAAATATAATTTTAAATTTTACATATTCGGCGCAGATCATGTGAATTAAGATTAGCATTTTACGTATATTTCAAGAATACTATAGTATATTATTATTTGTTTATATTGTATCTTTCATCTTATAATTCAGATTTTTTTCTATACGATTTTGTGAACAACGAATAAATAGGTACATGACGTACATGTTGAAGATGTACAAAAAATGTACAAAATCCATAATATAGTCAGTTATCATTTCCGCTAAAAAATATCTACATATCCGCCTATCATATTTGTCTCACAAAAAATGGAATTCTTTTGAACATTATCAAAGCTAATTGTCCAATTTGATGACAAGAACTTCTAATTTTTCCAATATTCAATATACTGAAGATTATATTTTTTGAAGTCCCAATCATTTTTATACAAAATTACCCTCTAAAATGAGTTACTTTTAACGCTCAGTGTATAACAGAAAACGAAAAACCTGATTCAGTTTGAATTTCCTCCAATTTTTCCAAATTCTTCTTAGATATAACAAAATTTTCTAATTGTATTTATTTAAACATTTTATAATATGACCTTCGAAGTAGAAGTACCAGAGCAGGTTTACACAACAAGCATAGGTTATTTATTGACACCCCCTATCTACAATGCTCATACCTGTACAGAGAAATGATTGATTTACTGTCGAAGTCAGTTATGAATGCGGCGTTTTCGTTAGTTCGTGCTTGCGAAGAAGAAATTGTCTTAAACCAGTGACTCAAAATTAGATTTGGTTAATCCCGAAGAAATTTGGAAACTTTTGACAATTCTTCCACTGAGCATCAGGTTCAACTTTTTGAACGACACCTGTACTTGAGGATGTTATTTTGATACTCACCATGTCATTATCTGACTTATGCAGATTTAAAAACAAAAATTTTACAATAGCATATTGGAATCAAATACTTAACTTCAAAACATTGATTTTGATTGATCAAAAATGCATAATGCTCAATTAAGATGAATTTATACGATGTTTGTAATTGTTACATGGCATGAGATAATTTCCAATTTTTTGAAAATCTTTGCATAAATATGTTACATTTTCTGCAATTGAAATCTGACAACTAGACAACTAGTGTTGAAAAAGAATTTTTTGTTCAATACATACTTTGTGAAATCAAAGTATCAAAATATGAAGAATGTTACTTCTTTGCTTATTTTCAATGTCGTCTCTTCTCCATAAATTTTTGTCTGTTTTCTCTTTAGTTAGTTGTTGAATGAACAATGGCATAAAGAATTATTACCTAGTGATCTCAACTAGGTCTCAGGTATTATAGCAGATTCTAATCACATTCCCGAATCCATATTTCCGCATCATCTCATTATCTTAATTACGAAGTACCGATGTTTCACTTAATTACCCATTCATTTTTTAATACCATCAATACTAGCACATCTCAGAAAACAGTTATCTAAATTACAAGTAAATCATCTAATCTTAGCTCGAGAAGGCCTGAGTTTCAATCAGTTCGTTGCTATTAAGAAAATAACTGTTTGAAGAGTGTATTAACTCAATTAACAAGCAGAAGTGGTGATCACCAATACGAATGATGTAAACTGGCTCATTGGACCTCATCAATACATAATCCATATAACTGCTTGAGGGTCGAATATAAAAGAATAATTGGATAAGTACTCAAATGAGTCAGGAGATTTCGCGAGGTTATTGAAATTCATAACCAGAGTAGAGCTGACACCCATCCAGATATCGGACTCGCCCAACGCTGCTTGGCTATTAGGAAAAAAAGTATTTTTTCAATCTTTCAAGTAGTAACTAGAATGGTACTTGACTGCAAATTATTCCTTTCGCTTTCTAAGATCGGCACGAAATATTGTACAATTCTTTTTTTCACCACTTTACAAATATTACTGAGTTTATTTAAGGAGAAGTAATAACTTATTATGCGTATCGGAATGGATGAAGATATTGAAAATGAGATAAGCAATTACTCAGTAAAGAATTTTTCAACAGTCGTGGACAAAATGTGTGACTTTTCACATATTATAACAATTCGGCGTTAATAATTGATATAATGATATGGTCGTAAATACTATTGAACTATTTATCCCTGAAGCTCCATGAGATTTTATCCAAATCAGATATTCCTTGCTGTCAACAATCATCATTACGATATTATATCCGATGAAAGTGAAAACACAGCAGAAGACAATAAATTCTTCGTCATCTGTTTCTTTCGAACATACCTATCACTGCATTCCAGCTCTCAAATTCTAGAAAACGAAATCTAACGTACTGCAGGATGTAGACGTCATCGGAGTGACTTTATTAAGGATGCAAAAAATGGTCGAGTTCCGTCAAAGAGAAAGTATGATCCTAAGGAGTCAATCAAATCGATGGTTCGTCATATATGCAATTTCATATTTGACTCAACGATATGAATGCGGATTCAAAAGAAAGATCAACAATGAATGTTTTCGTTTTTCCTCCAATATTGGTTTTCAAGTCTGTATTGAAACATACATTACTTTACCTTATCGAATTTTGAATGAGCTTATATCTAACATGTAAATGTATGATGTACCAATACAAGAGAAATAATGATACGACGATGGACTACGAAGAAAAACAAATATAGGTGTGAATGAATGGTTGCGAAAAAATTCAAGTCTTTCATATATATTTGTTAAGACGGCCCCTGCTTAAATAGAGGAAAAAAATTATATAAAAATGTTTTGTTTTCGAAACTATTCATTTACGATCTGTATATTGATGTAATGAAATGAAAACTTCACTATGTGATATCGGGAAATAAACCTTCTAACAATCCATTGCTTTTATGTCGACAAACTGTCGTATATCAAAGAACCGGGTCACTTTCAACATAGTAGGCCAAGAAGTGGTCGACGATCTCGAAGAGTAATTATCAAGGTTCTTCAACTACATAGTTACTCGTCTGGGTCGGAACCAGATTTAATCACCGATAAGTTAATAATTCCTTTTGGCGATAGCACAAGTAGGAAATGTTCTTTCGACGAAGAACAATGTGAAATAAAATGATTAATTTTTTTCTATATGATTCTACGAAACATTAATTTTCCTTATATTGATGATTAAAATATCTCATTCTTGCGTCACCAAAATGAGACAATTTACAAAATTGAGAGTTTTATTTTCTTACTGAGGTGGTAAGAACAATGACAACAGTAGCAATTTTAAAATTCCGCTTTTGAACATAAAGATGCATGGTGAACGGTTGCAAAATTATAACATTATTATTGAATGCAGAAAGCTTGACAAGTTGTGTCTAAAATCATTGTCCTATTGTTATCTGTTGAATTCAATAAAATTTTGACATGTAATGATAATGAACACATCTTGATGGAAAGGTTTTGCTCCATCCAGCACAATTTGTTTGGATGTGACATCACACAATAAATCTCTAATTCTTGAGAAATAAATGGAGAATAACCTCAAGATGGTATCTCTATTTGTTCTGTCTGAGTTACAGGTTGTTTTGATTTGAAATTTTTAAATTATTTTTGCCGAGCACTTCAAAACAATTCTACCTATTATTGTCAGATTTGGCAGAAAGCTTAGGTAATGAGTACATACCTTGCTAAATAATGTCAACTAAACTCTTGTTGTTACTACCAGGGGCGCAGGAATGTTCAATCCATCCTAAATTCTATATGCCACTGGCATGACTACAATTTTATAAAAATTTTTTATTTTACAATACTATCTGCGTCATCTGCGTGAATATTGTTCACAGGTATTGTTTATATTTCACTCAATAACAATCTCAGTTGATATTGGTTCTACAAAAACGTTTAAATTGGCAAATATGAAGCACCCTTTTTTCTGGGCATTCAGAATTAAATTGTTTAGTTTGACATCGATATTTTTTTTTACTTAAAATAAAAGTTAAGTTGCCCATACTTACGTCTTACGCTAAGCCAAAGTTTGGTTTTGCTTAGTTTTTATAAAACCTGACACAATATCAACTTTTTCACCATCAGAATATGTATATCATTTTTAATAGGGTGAGTCTTTGACTCGTACAAATATTTCAACTGCAGATTCTTGTGTAGTATCGTGCCTTAGGAATTGTGAAAATTGAGAATTTTTGGTTATGTTCCTAATATTGTAGGTACTTCTTCAGAACTTGTTTCTTTAACAGAAGAAGAAAATGTAATAATGCGGACATAACAAGTAGGTAAAGTAAGTATGTTTATGAAAAAATATTTCAAAATTCAAGAAAAACTGATTATACTTACTATCATTAAAACTCATTTTCTTCAATATGTACTCATATATAGATATATGCAGGGCGAGTCTTTGACTCGTGCAAATATTTTAACAGTAGATTCTTGAGGTCATAAGAAAACCTTTTTTCCTTATCATTTTTTCCGAATCAGATCGGTTAAAAAGATACAGGCTGTTGAAAAACCATAAAAAGTAATTTTTAATTCTATAACACAAATAGTTTCATCGACTGAAATGAATTTCGGAATACAGAATCCTTTTCAAACACAAGATATCACCCACGTCTTCCAGTTATCTCATTATGACCTTTTCCTACCATAAAAATACCAAAAATTCAAAGAAGCGAACTCTAGCAACTAAGTTGAAAGCTATCTGATGAATATTTGAACGTTTTATAAAATAAAAGTATACTTCACATTTCCTCGTATAATGCTCCGTTTTCGAGTAATTTGTTGTTCAAAAATGAAAATTATCTGTGAAATTCGAAAAATTGGATACTTTGACAGAATTCAACTCTTTTTAAAAGATCCAAAGATGTGTAGTATCACAGATTTAGCTAGTTATTCTGAAGGCAATTTTGTTTTTCCAGGGGTGGCACAGCTCATGATGAAAACTTAAAATGGCTTTATCTTTTTATCAGGGCGGAATCAGAAAAAATGGTATATAGAAGAAAGTGTTTCTTTTGACCTCAAGAATCTGCTGTTTCAATATTTGTACAAGTCAAAGACTTACCCTATATATCAACTCTCAAATTATGAATAAAAGTAATGTCAACGTTAAACAAAACAATTTAATTGATCCATATAATCTGTCGTACAGCTGGTTTAGATTTAAACGAAAAATGTATATTCTTCGAAAACTGACGAAAAAAACCTCAATATATGATTGAAATCATTAATTTGAAAAAAAATAGGTTATATAAAGTTTTAAGGGTTTACGATGTTTTTTTGGCGTAGAAAAAGCATTATTTCTCTAAAACGGTCCATTTAAGTGCAGTGCACCTAGAGCAAGACATAAAACATTATTAGCCCCATAAAATAAATGAAAGCTTTTAGTCTTCGTTCTATGTATGGAGTGTGTCCTCCAATTAGAATGACAAGCCGTCAGTCCTTTTAACATACGACGAGTATAATCAATCAGAATCCAGAGTATTCGCGCGTTATTGAATTTTGACAATAATAAGCCTAATGAGCAACAGCGATTATTTCGGTGATATTGCAATATGCCTAGTCGCATTGAAAAAACCTAGGCGTATTATAATATGACTGATTTTACAATAAGACTACGACATATACATAATTTGTAACTGATGAGACCTTATAAAAAGCTCAGGCATTTGGCATGCAAAATGGGATGCACACTTCTTATAGAAAGAAGGAAGATTAAATTTGACTAACTAACCAGGTCAATATTTGGAGTAGGTACCTACTAGCTACACGGAATAACCAAATATTTCTAGCATTGCCTGAAATCGATAATAATAACAAATTCTAATAACGTATACGTTATACAATATAAAAGCTTTGAATGTACACCTTCTTGTTTGGTGTTGTGTTTAACGTACCCTGACTGTGAAACAAGCAATGCTGGGTAGTTAGCAGATTCGAGGATGTACCTTTAGACACTAGGAGAATGGGTTTAGAGTCAAAATACGCGAAAAATTGGAAAGGTCTAAAGAATTTTGCAAAAATCCATGAGGACTGAGTTAGTGAAAATATGGAGATGCTACGCTAAAAGCGAAATGTTAGGTCTGCTTTGTAAGATACCTGTTGACAATAAGGAGAAATGAATCGATGGTGAAATGGAAAGAAATTTCATTCCTTATTTGAAATCATCAAGTTTTCTAATGACCACGTCCAATCTCCGTTTATACTAGGACAACACAATCTTTCACCGAGTTATTACATCGGATAAGAAGAGAAGTAATGGGATAAATCCACTCAGTATCCATGCTAGTCATACGACATCAGTTAAGCTCAGATGCTTATTTCATTTATTTCTAAACTTTCTTCTTCAATAAACTTCACCTTTTATTAGATAAAAGTAAAATTCATTCGAAACATCCACATTAAAGCAATACATAATATTCACTCAGGATAACCTCTAAGTTATTCAACTTAGAGGTTATCCTGACAGAATGAACGAATGATCGTTCGTCACTAAATACACCTCTGGGTGAGGATCCCAAATTTATTGATATGTACATATTGCCTTTGCCATGTTTGATATGATAAATTTTTGATACGAGATTTCTTCATTTTCAAATCCTAATTTAGACATATCAATTATTTTCAGTTATATATTTTTCACGTAATGTTTTGGTAACACCGTTTTTTTTCATTGTTTCTACATATATAAAGTGTATCACTACCTACTCATCCAGTGTTGCCAATGGTAATTTATGGAAAAATCCGAAATATCTGACAAAAAATCCGAAAAAATCCGATGCTTTCGTAACTTAATCCGAAAAAAATCCGCTCGTTCATCGAGCAATTAAATAATTAAAAAAACAGATGAACAATTTTCTATTCTCAATATTTCAATCATTTTTTCAATGTGAAAAATCTTCACTAGCCTTTTTGAGCTGCGAATATGCTGCCCTCTAGTGGTAGCTGAATTTTGTACCAGGTCTAGAATACCGAATACGTTATTTATTTCATTACCTAAACATAAACAAATACTTTTCCAAAAATCCCCATCGATCCCGCTTGTACAGTTTTTTTATTTGAGGTCAAAGCTCGCACATTTTCGTAAACCTCAAGAAACTTTGCAGATCATACAATTCTTCACAAAAAAAATATTTTAGAAAGTCGTATTTCGTATTTTATTTATTTACACGCACACATTTTCGCTGGTTTCTCCACTTCCCAATAGGAATATTCCACGATATATTTCGACCAATAAATCATAACGGGACATCTAGTGGACGAAGCCCCTACTATTGATTTGAATTATTCAATCATCTAGGGGCAAGAGCCTCAATAATTGATTTGAATAATTCAATTCCTTCAGAAATTCTTTGAAACCGAAATATTTTTAAATCCGAAAAAAATCCGCAAGAGCTAAAAAAATCCGCAATTCGGATAAAAATCCGCCGATTGGCAACACTAACTCATCGGAAATATTCCAACCATAGAATCCAGGACCTCACAAACTATGTATGTTTAACCCAAATTACCTGTCCGAGTACATACAGGGTCTTTAACTTTAAAATTATATCATATTTTATCGCAATTTTTCGGTTTTCCAATACGTAAATATTTTACTCTAATTGACAATTTATATTTTCAAGATAAAGATGCCCAATAATTTAGATTATAATGTGTATAATTCATTAAAGTTTTCCGGGTTAATTTATAGCATTCTTCATGCAAATGAAATTCTTATCCATAAACACGAAAAATATTATGTTGTTTATCGAAATTTGCGATGATTAGAAAATACATCATGATAAAAACAAAATAATTGTGCACTTTTATGTGCAACTTGAAATATGTATATCGAAAAATGATGACTTTATTCTAATTGAAGAAGGATGTAGTATTCAAGAAGAAACTAGTGGAGCATCGAAAAATCGTAATAAAATTGTAACCACTCTATAGTGGCAAAAAATTGGTACGGATTAAACAGTCAAAGTGTCATACCCCAATGGTAATAACCACTAACATTAATTTGACATTATCCAGCTAGATTTCTAGCACACATACCTCTTATCTAATATGAAAATAATAGGTAAAATACTTTTGAAGTCAAAAAACAAGCAAATTTACCTAGTGGAAATCGAACAAATCCTACAAAAGTGTAGGTATTTCTCCGCCAGATGTCACATCAGTTTTCTGAAAACTCATATGTTCTTTCTCGTCTGGAATATAAGTTCTGCATTTCATTTTGGTTGTGATAATCGATTGCGGTACTGATGACGACAAATAAGCGTGGAACCGGTCTACTTGCTGCTCTTTCGATCGATGACAGCAGGCTTTCTGCAGTTCTCTTCGCAATTTATATTTCCACTAGTTCATTTTCGTTGTTTATATCACATGACCTTCCTTACAGGACGTTAGATCTTTCCCTTAATTTTAAAACTTTCAAATAAAACACCCTGTAACCCAAAAAGGTGTTTGAATTTGAATATTCATAATTCATATTTTGATAATGATGCACACTGCAGGTATGGAAATTCGTGACTTAAAATGAATTGAGCTACGTAATTCAAAACAGATTATCAGTTCATCTCAATTGAGCACCAGGCAATACGAATTTTGTAAAAGAAAACATACCACTCAGAAGTGCAAAATATAAAATGAAATCTATTAGTTTATGTAGAAAGACTATTTGAGGAAGAAGTGATGGGCAAATATGCTCGTCACTGATGAACAACTATGCTTTTCCAGAATGTTAAGAGATATAATATGAATAAAATTTGGACAGTAGGTATATTACGTATTTTTTGTTGAATTTTTAACAACTTTGAACTTCTGCTTTACTAGGAACTCTTGTCGATTTCGAAATTCGTAATGAAACACCTATGATGTATATCATTTACTTTCCAAAGTTTATTTCGGTATGAACAAAAATTAAATTAAGAGCCTAGGTATCCAAATTCCAATGAAGTTGTATCGAGGCTAAAATTCTCGGTCCAAGAACTCAATTTTAGCTATTTGTTTGAAATGAGTATTTTTCCAATACGTATCACAAATCTGGGTTGAAGGGGACTTACAAATTATATATATGTATATATTAAGCAAAACTGCAAAACACCTACAAAGTAAAATATCGGTCATGAAAAAACACTGATAATAGAATATCGACATCTTTAAAATTAACATCCACAATTTGAATCTTCCTTAAGAACGACCACTAATCTCGAGATTAATAATTATTATAGTATGGCCCATATCAAAACTTACCAGGAAATTAAACGGATACTTTGCATATTTAAAGGTACACCGACTCGTCTCAACCTTATAGCCTTGTCCTTGTAACAGTGAGGATCCCGTTAAACGTCCTCAATTTACCTTGACATTAGTCGGCAAATCAAGTCGCGTCCCAGATAAAACTAGTGTTTCAGTGGAATTCAATGTTTTTTCTTTTTTTTCTCATGGGTATGGTTTGATTTAGTTTCTTCGAAAGATTAACAAAATTATGTGTTTGTTGACCATTATTGAAGATGTTTTCGAATAAAACCTTGGGAATTATACGTGCAGCGTGAGTCGTTGACTCGTACAAATATTTGAACACTAGGTCAAAAGAAACACTTGTTTTTTAAACCATTTTTTCCGATTTGGCATTGATAAAAAAAGAAAAAGATATAGTATAGGCATTTCAAGCTTTTATAATAAGCTATGCAACCCCTGGAGAAACAAAATTCCCTTCAGAATAACTAGCTAAATCTGTGACACTACACATCTTTTATCTTTTAAACAGAGATGTATTCAGCCAAAGTACCCATTTTTTTAAATTTCACAGATTATTTTTAATTTTTGAACATCGAATCACTCGAAAATACGAAAAGTACTTTTAGTTTACAAAAAGTTCAAATATTCATAAGATAGCGTTCAACTTAGTTTCAAAAGTTAGGTTCTTTGAATTTTTGGTATTTTTATGGTACGTAATGGTCATAATGAGGAATTAATTCATTTAAATAAATGGAAAACTATACTGCGAAATTCATTTCATCAGATAAAACCGTTTGTGCGAACTAAAAATAACATTTTTCTATGGTTTTTAACAGCCTGTCTCTTTTGAACCGAGGAAAAAAGTGTTTCTTTTGACATCAAGAATCTAGAATCTACTGTTAAAATATTTGTACGAGTCAAAGACTCACCCTGTATATGTCTAGAGTACATATTGAAGAAAATGAGTTTTCTGATAGTAATCATCAGTTTTTCTTGAATTTTGAAATGTTTTTCCATATAGGACTTTGTTATGTCAGAGGATTGCATCTTCTTCTGTTAAAAAACAAGTTCTAAAGAAGTACCATATTAGGAACATCACCAAAAAATTCTTAATTTTCACAATTTCCAAGGCATGATACAACACTGCTTTTTCAGCAACATGAAATTCTGATTTCGAATTCATTTCTTCAATGTAGGCCCCTTTTTTCGATAACTTTCATGGTTATGATGGTTTTAACTAGAGATCAAAACTTGAAAACTGTTGATTTTTTCTTGAGTTCCCAAATAGTTTTCATGTATTCTTCAGTTTTCTGAATCACTATGTAGGTGGTCCGAAAGACAATGCGATTTTTCGAAAATGACTTCGAAAAATGTCAATAAAGCCCAGGCGTACAGTTCAAGTTCAGCTCAACTCACGGCCGTTTTCAATAAACCTATCTATCCATCGTTTCACTTACTGACGATTGGTAACCATTGGAAATCATTCTAAAATATATCTACAGATAGATCATAGAAACGAAATCAGATCATCAGATGGTTATTCTATCTTCAGTAAGTGAAACAATGGATAGATAGGTTTATTGAAAATGGCCGTTAGACAATTCCCTACAATTTTTTTCTCATAGTTTCGATTCAATTCTTCATGAAATTATTGCAATTAAAACTTTCACATAACTTATCTTTCTGATATGATATTTTACTTACTGCAGAAGATCAGTTAAGTACAATAATAGAAAAAGCACAAAATTTATTGAATCCCGAAATAAATGATAAATATTTATACATGAGGTGTACCATTTCAAGAATGAAGTCGAAAAAATAAATATCTTTGAAATGAATGACATTTCAGAAATACCAGTAACGGGATGCTTTTCGACAAATCTGCGACTAAAAAACTGCATTCAAAGTTATTAGTTGTCCCATTTAAAAAACACCAACTCTTCTCTTTTTTAATGTCTATAATCCATTATGAGTAGGTATCACATGAAAAATAAAAATTACTGAAAGAATAAATGTTTTGGAATTTTTCGAATATCTCGAACATAAACCAACCAGTAATTTTCAAAAACGCCCTGTAACTCGAGAACAGATCAAGATATCATATGATCTGATTACTGATATCTTATGATTAAGTCTTTATGTTCTCAAGATGCTTTCTTCTTTCAGTTAGCATTGAATTTGGGACATCCTGTATAACCGGCCGTTTCTTCTTTCTTCAGATGACATGAGCTGAACGTTTTTTGTTGGATGCCCTAGTGCCCAGGCCATTTGAAAAAAATGGAGTTCACATTTAACTCAAACAGTTTTCATGACATGTAAAAATCATCATAACCAAGAAGTTTTTCGGAATAACAATAACAATTTTAGTTAGATTCAGAAAATGATATAAAAATTGGGTAATCCCTTTCGAAAAAGCAGGGTGGTATCGTGTTTCTACTCTTTCGCACCATCCTATTAATTCAAAAATAATTTTAGCGTATGCGCTATTCAGAGTTGATTTCACCAAAGTGTGAATCATTCTCCTAGTCCAGAATTTCTAAGAGTTATTCACCGATCGAGCACTTCTGACTCACTCTGTAGGTATATACCAACATGTATCTCAGAGTTGAATGCATAATCATGATTATTCATTTGATAAATTTTCTGCTGTCTGTAAAACTAGAAAAAAACCATTGTTTTTTATGAAAAGTCATGAGCTTATTCTCAATACTAGAACAATTTCTTTGAAGAGCTTCTGAGAATTAATAATTGGTACCAAGAAGAATCAGGATAATAGTACATAATACAAAATTATTGATAAATAATGTAGAGTAGTTCCGAGCAAACTGCCAACTGCTATGTTATAATTACTCACATAGATAGACCCTATATTAAAACACAATATATTCTCGAATTGGATTTGCAAAACGCATATTATTTGAAAAAAAAATGGTTGTCAATATGCTACTTTCAGGTACCTCTGAATTCATTCAGAGGCCAAAGCTCTATTCGGCATATTATTAAATCTGCCTACGAACGTCCCAGTTTTGGATAAGATAAACTAGTATGAGAGGTCACTAATCACTACACTAGTACATTCAGTTCTTGTACTTCTCGTAAAAGATAGAAACTTGTCTTACTAGTGCATATAAGCTGATGCCTACAAGCATGCATCGAAATTAAATTCAACCCAAATTCTTCATGTTCAGTTATGAATGTCATACCATAACCTGGCCCATTCTCATTTCCAATTTGGCCAGCACACTTTCGAGAAGTCGGTCATATAGAATCTTCAATGCAAATATTACTGACTGTAATCGTTCCAAATCATAACTGTTCTTCAATTACCTACAACGCATATCGTGATGAACCTCGTCGATATTTACTTTCGACGAGCTAATTTGCTGTCATAGAAGTTGAATTGGCGTGTTGAAAAATTACTTGAAGATCATCAAAATCCAAGCACGTTATCCTACATTGAAAAACATGATAAATCTGTTCCTTTTAATGGTTGAAAAGAGATTTGTTTCGAATCCTCTCATCAATCAATTTCCAGATGCAAACGTAAATTGAATATACTACATGATTTTTGAAAAAAATATTTCATTGAAAAATGCGGAATAGTTTATACACACGAAAGTGCCAAAATTTTCGAAATTCAATAGTCTTTCATCATTCTGAACGAAAAGATAAGGTCATCCGCCTACTGTTTGTTTCAGTGGTGTTTTAAGGGAGTCTGATGCTTTTAACCCAACCATTTCCTGTAAAACCGGTCTGAAAATGTAGAAAACTCTGGCGCATCTTCAATAGTATATTATACTTTCTCCACAAGTGCGAAAAAATTCACCTCATTTTGATCATTTTCGATATCTAGCTCTATTCATTTCAATATCTCAATACTCGCTACTTCTATAACATTTCTGTTCAATCTGATAGATTACAGCATTGAGTATTAATACTCAAAGATTACATCAAAATTTTCGGGCCCAAATCCTCTGTCGTTATGATCACAAAATTAATATAAAGTGAAAAATGCCCCATATTTCATAAGTGATTAATTAATTTTTGAAAGACAATCAGTGAAAAAAAGCTGATTAATTGAATATACATACATGATTTTCGAAAAAAAATATTTCATTGAAAAATGAGGAAGAGTTTATACACACGAAAGTGCCTAAATTTTCGAAATTCAATAGTCTTTCATTACTCTAAGCGAAAAGATAAGGTCATCCGCCTACTGTTTGTTTCAGTGGTGTTTCAAGGGAGTCTGATGCTTTTAACCCAACCATTTCCTATAAAACCGGTCTGAAAATGTAGAAAACACTGGCGCATCTTCAATAGTATATTATCCTTTCTCAACAAGTGAGAAAAAATTCACCTCATTTTAGTCATTTTCGATATCTATCTCTATTCATTTCAATATCTCGCTACTTCTAACATTTCAGTTCAATACTGGTAGATTGCAGCATTGAGTATTAATACTCAAAGATTACAGCAATATTTTCACGTTCAAATCCTCTGTCAGTTATGAAATCAATATTGATTTCATAACAGCGGGTGTTATGTGTTGCGTATGCAATAATTTCATTTATTATCTCAGAATATTTCTGGTGTAATGAAGTTTTCATCTTTTTTGTACTTATTTTTTTTTTGTATTTCACTCCAGATTGAAATACAATTCCCCTATTCCTTTTCCACTCGTTTTCGACGAAATGGTATTTCTGTTAATACTAAATACTACTACTACTACTAAATATCTAAAATTTAGATATTTTTTATTTATTTATTTACCAAAGAGAATACTAACCCAACAAGAGTACTCACGAGTCCAAAGAAGTATTCACACAATGCATAGCACATCAAACAAGAAACATTTCAATTTATACACATTACAATATAAGAACCGAAAAAGAGAACAAAGTTAAACAACAAAATCCATTCAAATTTATGTGGTAAATATCTTCATTTTAATAAATGTTCCACTTAAAAACTAAATACTCACGTATATATACATGTATAAACATACGTAACCAAAGAATATAATAAAAAAAAAATGCAACTAAGAAATGGAACGTGCAGCTAACCCATGCCTCGAACAGCGCTTGAAACGAATAAAAGACACATTGAAAACATCGACATCGAAGGACTCGGTGTTGAAACTAGTCAACACTCACAGATTACAGATTACAGATTACAGAGTGTCAACACTCTACATAGAGGCGAATTCTGCGTGACATTTAATCTGCGAAAAGGCACGGCAAACTTGCCTATATGCCTATAATATTCGTAAATTTATATTTCTATTAATGAAATCTATATTTTCTTTCTATAGTTTAACTTATTCGAGTGCTGCCTCAAAGTTCTTGGACACATTCTGAAAATTGCTCCTCAAATTTTCTATTCACCTTCAATCACAAATTTGGGTAATAGAATGGTCCCCAGGATCTAAATGTCCAGTTGTAATTGAATACATACATTGAATATTCAATGAATATTTGTGAAAATTCAATTTCTTTTCAGATGCATCAACAAACGAGAGGATGGATATTATTCAGTCTGTTAGTTTCGAGTTCCATAGTAAGCACACTCTCCTACCCCAACATCATACCCACACATGAAATGCAGAGCGGTTTTCTACCTTCAAACCTACCATCAGATATGCCGCAACTTCCATCGCAGAGGCAAGACAGAAAATTCGCGGAAAAACCTAATGCCATCAAGAAAGTAGCATTAGACGACCTCAGCAACGATTTGGAAACAAATCAGATTTCAGATGGAAACGGAGAGGGATTTTCGTGGTCCAACTTGTTGAGTAAGTAGGAAGTTTTGATTTTTTGCACGCATATAAGTAGAAGTGCACCCAAAATTCGCACTTATTAGAATTTGTCGTCAAATAGATAAGAAAATTCTGAAGGTTGATATTCTGTTCTTGAAAGCAGTGCTTATATCTTGTATCAGACTATTTTGCAGTTAAATATCAAAGTTATCACTAACAAGAAGAATTAATTCACTGATATGAATATCACTAAGTGTTACGATCTGAATTGAGCTAGAGAATTTGCCATAGTCAGGGCAACTAAATGGAGAACGTTCCACCGAATAAAAGCAGATGCTGACCATGGTTTTGGTCTCATTCGACCTCGTCAGAGCAATACAGCTTCTTCTCCGATGGAGAACGTTTGGAATTGATGGACTCTTATTGCTCCATTTAGTAGTCCTGACGATGGCAAATTGGCTTGCCCAATTCAATTCGTAACACTTGTTGGTATTCATATCAGCGGGTGGTATTATCGTTGATAGGTACTCTCCTTGAAGCCCACTCAGATACTGGAGTTCATTGGAGCTCTGGAGCTGGAGGCCGAGCTTCATGAAGGGCACAATAGACCTTAAGGTCGCAGTAAAATGTAATCCCTATAAAATATCACTACGTCCGAACACAGAATATCAACTACCGAATTGTCATATCCTACCTGACTACGTATTTTTATGAACTGAGAGAATCGGAAAAAGTTGACTTTCTCAATGGTACGAAGTAGGTCAATCTATAGATACCTTAGAATATAGAATATGTTCTAAGATAGATACTATAAAATATTTGTAACATTCAGCAATCATCAAGCTGACAGTTTTTTTTTTAATTACAAGAAATGGAAAATGAACATTTGTTGTTGGCCAAAGGCTGGAGTGAGACAGTTGCTAATTAGTTTTAGCCAATCACAATTGAGACCTACTTCACTCAAACATTGTTGTCACATAAATTTTCAACTCCAAAAAAAGGAAGTATTTAATATGCAAGGTACGCCACTGCTTAGTGTTGCTAGACAGAGGAGTCAATGTGTGCACTGCAACAAATGCATTTGTAAATTTGTATTGTAGTACTGCTACTGCAATGGCCATTCCTTGTTTTGAGATTCAAGGGTGAATTTGTGAACCCATAAAACGAGGGATTAAAATAAATTTTTTAGTCAAATTACATTTTATAGAGTCAGTAAGAAGAAACGCATAAATTCATACATCTCCGGTGTTTACATTTATGTATTAAAAAGTGTCCGAACGGGTAAATTCCTTTAAATTACGCAACTTTTCATGTATATTTGAGAGTGTGAAGGGGGGCACTTTTTGTGCCAGAAAAGTACAAATCTTTTGTTAGTCTTTTGCGGATGATTTGGACATTGATAAGGTTTTTTGATCGAACTTTTTTCAATATAGGGATGAAATGGTTAACAAAATGAATTTTAAAATATACTCATTTTGTCAATTTTGTGGTCAGTAACATAAATTTGAGGAGTGATCGATGTTTTTGTTCTGTTCTGAGTTTCAAACACTCAACTACTTCACAAAAATACATGAAAACTTGGGTAATAAAATGAAAATTGACCTGTTCTATTATTCTACAGAATAGTAGATTCCAAATATACGAATTTTTGTTTGTGCGTTACTTTTAATTCTATACATGTTGATTCACGAGTGATTGGCCATAGGCTAGTGGTAAATTCAGCTCATCTAGGCCTTTGAAAAATTGAGGATTTTGGCCTTAATTTTCGATATCTATAACGTGAGAATGAGTGCTCCGATTTCAATGAAATTTTGTGGGCTCGTTGACTTTCAATAACTCTTCAAGATGGCAGATGCAATTTCAAGGTAATCAGGGCAGTCCTCAGGATATTGTGATTTATCTTTCAAATAACAACAGGTCCTTTTGTTTGCATAGGAAGTGCAGCACTTTTTTACACTAGGTGTAATTCACAGTATTCACACTCGATCTTAGTATTCGTTTGTTGATTGGATTTACACCAGTGTAGAGGAGGTGCACTTTATCTACACCTAGTCAAAATGAGATGAGCTGTGAAATCCAAAATCGATATTGATGTCACGGACGCACAGTAATATATTTCAAAATGGATACGATTATT
Source organism: Coccinella septempunctata (assembly GCF_907165205.1). NCBI lineage: Eukaryota > Metazoa > Arthropoda > Insecta > Coleoptera > Coccinellidae > Coccinella > Coccinella septempunctata. The sequence goes on from NC_058191.1 coordinate 10,373,952, forward strand.
TATTATTATGAATTTAATTATTTTTAATTTAAAATTTGCGAGAAGTTCATCACTTCAAGACAGGATGAAAAACTAACAAATCTTCTGAGAAACGTAACCATATTTCCAATTCGAATTATTAGTCTATGAGCGTGACAACCTAACGTCAGTGTTTTTCCATTCGTTTGCGCAATTACACTGAAAATCGCTGATTCAAAGTGCACTACACCAAGAAACACACGAAAGGACCAAAAATCTATATTTTCTGGATAATTTGAAAAACCTCTGTTTTCAGAATTGAAAAAAGGACATTTTTGTCGATCAAATTCAATTTTTACTTCGCATGGCACACTTGTTACAAATAAGAAACGAACGAACGAAATCATATTACATGTCCATTTTTGAGAATACGGTCCTGTTTTCGATTATTTAGTAACAATTTTCATTGCCACCTACCGATACTTTGGATAGCAAAAGCCTCCCCTCAATTATTTCTCATTCTGCCTAAAAAATATACCTATTTTAAAAATGTATTAGTGAACTATGAATTCCTTCGAAATTATCAAATATTAGATAGCTTGACGGGTATGTTCGATCTAAAGGAAATGTATTATTTATTATTTCGTTAGTGTGATTGCTTTGCATATGAAGAAGTTCGTATTGCTCAGAAAATATGGATCTTTTGTAATTGAATATTCATTAGGTGAATTTATTTCGAAGAAATATATCACTCATCGTCATTCTGCTTAATATTTTATATTTCGGAAAGAATTCTTAGTTCAATATGTAATACATTTTTCAAATAAAATTTTTAAGTAGCATACAGAAGGCTTTAATTATTCAAAATCGCAGCATGGTACATTGAAAATTATGAATAAATAATTGAAAAAGGTCTGTATTCTCAAAAATGAACAACTTTTGGAACAAGTGTGCCATGCGAAGTGGAAAGTGAATTTGATTGAAAAAAATGTATTTTAAATCGGACTATTCGTCCTCAGATTATGGATATCGAAAATTCATGAATCACCCTATATATCCGAATCTAATGGCCTTTTGGTACAAAAGACGCAACTTTTTCTGAAAGGCCTAGAAGACCCTCATTCATCATTAGGCTATGGCTAATGAAACAGCCTGTATATCCTACCAGAACATTATCTAGACCTAGAGCGAGGGGATCGAGTCCACAGTCAGTTTCAATTAATTGAACTAATGTTGTCCACCCAGTTATTATAGTTTCAAGATTCAACCTAACTGAAAAGGAATACTAAAACAGTTTTTCTTTATATGGAACAAAGTCTCAACATCGTCCCAATTTAGGTGATACGGCTTTTTGTGGTTATTATTAGGAAGAAAATTAATCTAAATAAATTTTTCCTCCAAAAATCACCACTGACATACTTCATATAACTAGATGTAGAAGAAACAGCACAGCTTTTTTATCCGTCACCCCGATTTTCTCCTTTTTAAACGATCTTCCTGTTGGTAAAGGCTTTATCAACAGTACCCCTCTTACAGGCATGCTCATGCAGATGATCTTCAATCCTGGTACCGCCACTGGTCCCAACAAATCAGACAGTTTAGACGACAATAGCGTGGCACCATCTCCTTGGGCTAACCTTTTAGCTGCAGGCCTTAAGATCTTAACCGCCATCTTGGGTGGTGGAGCTAGCTCCGAGGGTATCGACAAAGTAGACAATGGTGGTTCACCCATGCAGGTTAGTGACAAGAGTTAAATAATTTAATAATTGAGTAGACTCAAGTGTCAAAGAGTACATATTTTCATTAGAATAACTTTCAAACCGCGCCTTAGATAATGATTCGGCATTATTCTACTAAATAGTAAAACCTCTGAAACAAAGTTTTTAAAATAATTGGGCTATGGTTTGTAATACCTGTAAATATAATGTTTTTTTGGAACACTGTAATATCCGGAATTCCATTCATGATATAATACACAAACAGTAACAGTACAACACTTGCTCTTACAGTCCTCTTGAAATTGAAAGGGCTCTTCAATAGATCCATGGGGAACACCTCCCCAGTTACTTATATATAGCAATAGAGATAATTCAAAGCATTCAATTTCGGTTAATGAACTTAATTCTTACACAATAAACCTTACAAGGCTTTGGCTTAGTAGCATTATAGTTGTAAATATAAATAAGAAAAATAGCACTAGTAGACGCTTGCATTGCACAGGGTATTCTGGCTGGAGTGCTTACCGCAGTTATGGGAGGCAGGGACCCACAGCAGGTGAACGCTTTAGCTAAACAAGCTGGTGAGGTATGTATATAAAAACGAATAACATTTATTTTGAGAAAATACTAAAACAAATAAAAATAAAAATCGGCGTCTTGAGTATATTTCCGAGTAAATATTTGCCTCTCTGTTTATTTTCGATAAACCTGCCTAGCAGACCGATTTGGTATAAATCTAATTATTACTTTGAACAAAAAATGACAAATCCTGTGTTAACGAATAACGAAATTTTTCATATATCCTTTTTTTTCAAAAGTGTAATGTTTTTCTTGAAATTCAATTCTTTCAACTTTCCCAATCTTTTGCGTCTTTTGGTGAGGTACATCAATTTATTGTTGCAATAATTCGAGTCTCAAGTGATATGTATATAAAACTTGCACCTACAAGGCCATTGAATACGAAACCAGAATGGAAGCTTTATCACAAAACACTAACAAATATTATGAAATTAAAGATATCAGCCGTTTCCATCTGCATTCAATATGTCTTTTGTTCAACCTTTCCCCCAACGCTAAATCAAAAATTTCATCTGGAGTCCCCATTTTCAGTTCGTGAACATCCTCGTGAACCTACTCAACGCCCTGAAGACCTCCTTCTCGCATAGATCCATCATGGCCAGAAACATCGGTAGGAGAGACTCTATGAGCGAAGCAGCAGTAGCTGGTATAACCATGATGAAGGGATACGTAAAATCGGTCAATGCATTGAGCGTTCCTTGCCAACAGAAGACCATCTGTGAGGCCAACAGGGAATGCGCCATGGACATTGGACAATCTTCACTCTTCTGTCATCTTGGAAAGTAAGTAATAGTATTTTGTTTTCTCTTGTAATTGTGCCGCTCGAATATGCTTCCAGTGGACACACGGGCTATAGGCTAAGGCCCATTGTTTCTCCGCATGAAGAGACACGCTCACAGAAATGCCGCGTGTCCCTATAATCATAGGTGCTCTTACACCAGCGGCATAAGGAACAACCAGTTAAGCCCATTCTATTCAAACTGTTGGTATAATAATTTGAGGACCGGTTACCCAACTAAGCTATTTCATCTCAAGGAGTTTTTGACCTCAAGTTCAAAGGAAGGCCCCAAATCAGAGACAACCGTCAAATTGTTATGCCTGGACTGCCTGAGATCTCTCCTTGTGATCTCATACCCTCATCGGAGGAAACTCTCCTAACGAGCCATATGGAAAAGAAGTTATTGACAGATGCAAAGCGCATATTCCGTAACTTTAACTTGCGCCGAGAACCAAATAACTTACTGAAGGTCCTCCTTTCTCATTATCAGGTGCAATGTAACTAGAAAGTCTTATTTGCTGAAATAGTGGCTCCTTTCCCACAAAATTAAATCAATGATTACATTGAACGTCAATTTGTTGACGTGCGATGAAGGTGTCTTTAGAAAAAGACCTTATGTTATGCCAAGACGCTTGAATGAATAGGTACTAAATGCACTTTTTTGGGATAATTCTTGTTGTAGATATGATTGATATTACTAGGTGTTCTTATTTGAATGTTACTCAGAATATACGCTTCTTTTCAGCTATGCCGCCAGTTACATGATTGACAGAACCAGTTCAACAGGATTCAGCGTGTTGTACGAAGCCGGTAGGAGAGGTAGGGCAGGTGATAACTGCCACCAAACCTACCAAGAGTGTCGCCAAGCCTGAACATGAAAGCCGATTAGATACCTATAATTTATTTGTATGATAGATAACTTTATTTATTGAAAAGCACCGGTACAGATACCGTATCGCTTGGTGGTGAAGAACGAATGATTTACAAGCGAAACCCCAAGATGGACAACAATTTTTTCTTGTTGTCCGTTCTTCGAAGATTCACTTTGGTTTATTTAAGTTTGTACAAATTTGACACTTTAGAAAAAATGTCTAGCTAGTCAATGAAAAGAAAACGGGAGTGCCAAAATAAAAGAGACACTGAAAAGTTAAGCTTCAAATTGAAACATTTATTTATTCTCCTCTTTTCCTCATAGGTTGTCTCTTTTTATTTTTTCGCTCCCTTTCAAATGCGATGTCTATTCTTTCACCATTCTGTTCAAGATCACGTTCAGAACCAAACTAGAAATCAATTTCACACATCATAATATATGTACGTTTTTTGTTATAATTTAAACTCAAGACTGTTGACTGAGAGAAAAAATAAGATTTTGTGTTTTTCAGATCAGTATTGTGATTTTGGTGCAAACCAAAGTTATTGAAATCCTCATCTGAATAAAATTTGATTACCTACATATTTCTATCTTCATTTATTCATACCTCCTTTCGAACCTCTCTTAACTCTGCCGCCGATAGCATTTTTTATGCTTTTCACAAACCCAATAACTCATATACATCAATTAACTGCAGGAATGGGGAATAATTAAAAATGTTCGGTACCTATGAGTATTGTGGAAATACAGAGTGAGATTCATATGAATATGGAAAGCCTCAATTTTCGCGCAAACGGATAGCACGATTTTAATAGATTTTGGTGTGCAAGAATATTGTGATATGGCCGATGTTATGGTGGTATATACATTGCTGTCAGATCTTTCCTTTTCCGCAATAATAATAAACATTTTTATTTCAAAAGGATGACCCTGTATATTTTTTGCCTTTTAAAATCCTTAAGAATTACTGATTTTTTCATGTGAGTTCTCTATAGCTAAATACTAAAATTACACATTATTTTCGCCGAAGTAGGAATAATAAATATGTATATTGCAATGGCTATATGATTTAATAAACTCGTTTAATTCGGCCAATTCCACCAAACGGTGATTAAACTCCGCTTAACTTAAACTCAGATCAAAATTCAAACGAACTCTTTCTAACATTGACCTTTGCTTTGTCTATGAAGTGTAATATTGAGGGTAAAGAAACCATAAAGAACACAGACACTCCATTTTAACTGAAGTTAAGATGCGTAATCGATATAAATCGGTGAGTTTCTTTCCCCAATGCGATTTACTTCTAATCTCGGTTCATATACAGGATGTCCCAAAACTAGCGAATCAAACGTCGCACCACGGTAGAGCAGTAGATCAAATACTATCGAATGACACCAACATTAGTTGAGCGAAAATGTACCGTTTTCAAAAAATGCTAACCTGAAATTGCCGATTTTCGGTCTATTTTTCTAATCCCTGGGCCAATTTGTGATTAAGGACAGCGTTTTTCGCCCATATTATCACCACTATAGAGGGGGTTTATTCTGAGTAATAAAAATTATGTAGAAAAAACAATTGTTTTAATTTACATTTACTTGGGTTTTCGATTAACTACTTGGAATAATTCTAATAAGGTGTGATGAAACAATAATCTAGGATTAATATGTTTTAAAATCGTTATCCCTTGTCACAAACTGGCCCTGTGATTGAAAAAAATGGTTCGAAAATCGGCAACTTTAGGTATTTCATAAAATTCTGATTATTTTGGAAACGGTACATTTTCGCTGAACTAATATTGGTGTCATTTAATAGTATTTGGTCTACTCTATCGTGGTGTGACGTTTGATTCACTAGTTTTGGGACACCCTGTATATCCTATCCTTGGTGAAATTGGCAATTGGCCCTGAATGTTAGAAATATTAATATGTATATCCACATTTGAGTGGTAGGAAATTCAGGAATTTTGGAATAACATACATAATATCACCTTCACTACTCGAATGTGTACATACACAGGGTGTTCTACAAGGTCTATGACAAACTTTGGCAGATGGTAGCTGTGCTTATTCTGAACATGTTTTTTCTTAAGAACATATATCCGATTCGTTTTTGTTCAGAAGATACGAGCATGCAGTTTGCTGCATCGGAATTCCATCAAGTAGTTTTTAATGAGATTAGATTCCGACATGATAAACAAGCTGCTTCATATGACCCCATAAATAAAAATCTAAGGGATTTAGATTAGTTGAACGAGATGGCCATTGCATGTATTGGTCCTTCTTGAACTATACATTTATTTGGGAAATGTTTGTTCAGCCAACAGACTACTTGTCTCCCTCTATGTGGTGGTGCACCGTCACTCTGATACCATAAATTTCTTATTTCCAACGAGATTTCCAACAATGTTTAGCTCTGAGTTATCAATGAGGTTGTTGTTGTGCTCAAAAAAAATGTATACACATCTGCATTTAAACGATTATTTATAACATGAAAACTCTGAAAAGTTGCTGACATCGTATGTGTCTAATGGCATATGGATTCTGCAGTGCCCATACATGTTCATTATGGTTATTGTTAATACCATTCTCAGTGAAACAAGTGTCAAATGAATAATTAAAATAACGTCAATCACCATGTCAACCGATATATTCTGTCGGCCTACTTAATCAAAACATGAAAAAAAAATTCAAATGCTTGTAACTCCTAAACGAAAACGAATCGGACCTATGTTCATAGGAAAAAAAATGGTCTAAAAAAGCACATTTACCTTCTGTCAAAGTTTGTAATAGAGCTCGTAGAACATCCTGTATATTTAAACATTTAAAGATAATTCAAATGAAACGAGTTAATTCAATCATATATAGCAATGGAAATGTATTAACTTCGGCTAAGATAATGTAGCTATAAATCCGAAATTGTCGAAATTATGGCATTTAGGTATACATAAGGAAAATATTCAGTTTTTCTTCTTCTTCTTTCACATTGCATGCCTGTTCCATTCCGGGAATTGACTCCCTTCTTCTACCCCTTATCCATCTCACGATATCGTCTGTTTGACACTTTTCTCTTATTGCCGCGTTCCTCTGCCTAGAGTATACCCAGCTATTTTCCTCGGAGTCTTCATCTCAGTTTTTCTTAAGATTCTTTTTGTCACTGATATTTTAGCCCTTGTCCTAACTGGTCGCACACATGTTTTGTATTTCTTAAGGCTTTCAAAAAGCAGAAAATATACAGGCTGGTCCTTCTGAGATAAAAATTCTGAAATATAGAGATCGGACAACAATGTACACACCTGGACAAAACAACAGGACAGAAAATTTTTTCACCAATTTTATTTCAAAGTAACTCAAGATCGAATTTTCTCGAGCAGAATGAAGTGAAGGACATATTGAAGATTCATTCTGTATGGAACTTATGGCAACAGTGGATTTCCACTTTTGTTTGTATTTTGAAAAGAATAAGATTTGAAATACCGATGATCGTGAAAATCGTCTGTTGAATACTTATCTCAAAAAATATGCAACACCAACATTATTTTTCAATTTAGATTCAATTTTTGCTTTAAAGAATTCTAATTTGGAAGAATTGAGTTTTTGGAATGGCCAACTTTGCAAACACTTTCGTGCCTACCTGCATCATGATTTGTAATTTTGACTATTAATTGTGATAAATTATTCTTATTATATGATTTTCACTTCAAACCACGACACGTGTTCCGCTATCACAATAGCAGCTTCAGGTGGGTGAAGGTAAACTTTACCTTTCTTCCCAAAATTATTTTTACGGACGGAATTCGTGTGAAACTCTGTATATGACACTTCGTAAGTTATCCAGGTGACTCTGTTCTAACAGAGTACTATGGAGAAATTCCTCAGACTCTAGTCTGAGGAATTTCTCATACTCTAGTCTGAGGAATTTCTCCATAGTAGCATTGAGTATTAAACCCACCTAGAGGAACAACCACAACACGGTTCAAAGAAATCACAGATTACAGAGTAGAAAGTGAAAAGAAAGAAAAGTGAAAAGAAAGAAAAGAAAGTGAAAAGTGAAAGAAATGAAGCCAAAATAAGCTGTAGTTCCTTCTCCGGTACGTAGGGGCGCAGCTGTGCTTCGAAGAACTGAAATTTTTCACCCTAGCATCTGGCGGTGGGTGACTGAACTATTAGGCGATGTTTCATGAATAGGCTATAGGCTAGACGTTGACATAAAGTAAGTCAAGTCATGGGTGTGTTCTGTGGACCAAAGATTATAGAGTAGATTCTCTATAATCTTTGCTGTGGACGTTGAGTTGATGATGTTCAGGTCCGGCGTATGGAAATATCCGCTGTATTTCATCATAATGAAAGACTGCGATTGTGAATAATCAATATAATCATGAAAAATAATGAAGGTTTCATTCTCAGTTCAATTTATTTTCCGTAGAATCGCTTTCTTTCTTCAAAAAATCATTTATATAAATGAATAAAAAACCTATCTTGAAAAATACTCAATATTATCATCGAGTTTCAATATACCTACGTTACAGAGTGTTCGGTAACTGAAATATTTTAATTGAATTGGGTACAAGCATAAAAACAATCTTTTCGAGGTTTGGCTTCAAGATACTAATTTGAAAATAGGTATGATGAATGAGAAATGATAGTTTGTTCGTTTGTTCTCCAAATACATATTGATATATTGCATATTGAAATATTGCATAAAGTATTATAAACCTCAATGATATGTCGTCAGAAGCTATATAATCAACCTGCAATAGACTAAAATAATTAAAAGACAGGATAAACTCTCAATTATAGGAAAACACGAAAACAATAAATATTAAATGATTGACCTCTTAAATTCCAGATCGAATGAAGCGTTCACAAAATGATTTGAATAGAAGCGATGTACAATATTCATATTCACTCAATTAAGGATTCAGCAGTAAACCTATAAAAAAGAAGATTATGATCGTAACCTAGGGGTTGGATAAGGTTCATCTTTCCTCCACATAAGATATTTATAGTTAAAACGTTTTTTGTGCAGACTCGATTCTTTTTTTGCGACATTCATATATTTGGTCTCAAATTATATTATAATTCTCCAATCTAATATTTATTAAGCTGTTAAAATATATATAACCGTGCTTGAACTTTGAATATTCATCAACTGCACTGCAACTGCAAGTGTTTCTTGGTTGGGCATTAAAGAAATGTACCAACCCAAACGCCTTAAAGAAAGTTAAGATTAATTAACTGGCTAACTATCAGGTCTTCAGCAAAATCTTATATTCAACCGTGATGACAGTAATTGCAACTAATGCCAGAAACAAGTGTCCTATTAATTTTGAAAATGAATCTTATCTCTAAATTCCCAAGGAAAAATTTATGGCAATTATGTGAGGAGATAGTGGATGAAGAATTTATTGAAGCACAAATACACAAGATACATTCAGAATAAATTGAATAAAAACAGATATTTAATAAATACCTCAGATGAATTCTATCTGTGAAGAGCATACATATTTGAAAAAATTTACTCAGAGAGTTAGTCTGAATAGAACTGCTCACTTAATGTAGTTTTCAGGGCATTTTCATCTTTTCAGTTTAATTTTGTAATATTAGTATCAGTCTAATTTCCTGGCCATTGGGGTGAAGTACCAACCAGGCGCGTCTCCAGGTGGCGGATAGGAGGGGTCCTTCTGCTAATGATTACAAATGAAGCTGAGGACTGTGGGACTATAAGTTGGCTCGTAGTCTTAAAAACACTACTGGTAGCCTTCCAAAATCCCACCGCGGACCAACTTCTCCTGCCCAGCTGTAGTGTCGTGGCTAAGGGCCTGCACAGGATTAACGGCGCCAACTTTACCGGACAGTCAAGGACTGGCGGCAGTTGACAAACCATGCAAACTTGTTTGCGGGGGATCTTGCCTTAATTGGCCGGATCGAGAGGAGACAACCTCATCAAAAACCCCCTAGTTCAAGGTGGAACATCCTATGCCGAAGAACTTCCTCTTTGAGTAGCTCATTGGGTTAAGATGAGTTCCTAATAGGCGAACTCCGGACACCTGCCGCCCTCCGGTTTCAATATGGCTTACCAGGGTAAGGGAGCACTGCCCTGGCGGACATTTATTTCTTCCCTTCTCGTGGGACCGCTTATGGATACCAAAGAACAAACAAACTCACCAAAACCAGTCGAGACGGGGATCAATCCTATCTCGACGACCGAAACCTCGAAAGAGGAATGTGCAGAAATCGGGGTGAAACCTGATTCTGCCATTACAAACCCAACCCTAGGCGCGGAGGAGAAATCCGGAACCGCACAAGGGGAGGGTATCCCCGAGGCTGCAATCGCTGTAGTCGCTAAGGAGGTTGAGAAGATGAATCTTACCTCCAAACGCAGGCGAATGGCGGGAGCAGCCAAAAGGCGCCTGAAACGGCGTAAAGTAAGCCGCAACATCTAGTGATGGCGCGGCTCTTCAAATGCCTGCAGGCTAATGTGCAACATTCCAAGGCTGGATCCTACCTCCTTGGAAAACGAATCCTGGACGAGAGGATAGATATCGCCCTCATCCAGGAACCTTGGGTTACTTCCCGAGGCAGAATCAGCGGTCTCAGTAACCTTCCTGGCAAGGTAATATCACTTGGATCTGGGGAATCACCCAGGTCCTGTATCTTTGTCAGGAACACTATTGACATTTTTGTACTTACAGGATTCTGTTCCAGAGATGTAACATCCATCCTGGTAAAACTTCCCATGGAAACGGGCACTAAAGAACTGGTCATCTGTTCTGCCTACTTCCCTGGTGATACCATGTTCCCCCCGCCAAATGAAGTGCGAAAATTAGTTGCCTTCTGCAGGGGGAAAAACCTTCAACTCCTCGTTGCTTCCGATGCCAACTCCCACCACACTACGTGGGGTAGCACGGACATCAACGAAAGAGGTGAGCACTTATTTGACTTCATTCTAGAAGAAGCGCTTTTTGTATTGAATCGGGGCTCTGTTCCAACCTTTGTTACGAAAAATCGGGCTGAGGTACTGGACATCACGCTCTGCTCGCAATACCTGAGCACTAAAATCACTGACTGGAGGGTTTCTGACACGCCCTCTGGCTCAGACCATAGAAATATTCAATTTAACATTGAATTAGGCGGTAAACCCATTCAGGAATATCGCAATCCCAGATTAACCGACTGGGATGGTTATAAACTATCCCTGCAACGGAATCTGAGATCCATCAACGTCAACGTTAACAATCATGAAGACCTAGAGAGGCTGGCCAACTCAATTGGCCAAGCTATAGTCTCGGCATATCATGAAAACTGTCCACTAAGAAAGAAATCCGACAATAGGAAAGTATCTTGGTGGAACTCTAAATTAGAGAAACTTCGTAAAGAGGTTCGGAAAAAATTTAACCGAGCAAAATCAGCAGGTGAGTGGGAAGTGTATCGTCAAATCCTCACCTTGTACAACAAGGAAGTAAGGAAGGCCAAAAGGGAGTCTTGGGAAAACTTCTGCAGCAGCATCGAAGATGCTGCAAGCGGGACAAGACTCCATAAAATTCTCTCCAGAGAGCCGTCTTTGACGCTGGGATCTGTTAAAAGATCAGATGGCACCTATACGGCCTCTGGGGCGGAAACCCTTAAGATCATGGCTGACACACACTTTCCGGATCACGTGCTGATTGATTCCGCATCTGCGGAAGAAGGTAACTTCACCAGTCGCCTCAAGCGACCCTGCAAGGAATGCTGGAAATTTTTCAACAAACTTGTCACTGCGAGCGCGGTGAGAAGGGCAGTTTTATCCTTTCTCCCATACAAAGCGCCAGGTGACGATGAAATATTTCCAGCTCTACTTCAGCACGGACTGGAATTCTTAATGTCTTACCTCATTAGGCTCTTCAGATCCAGCTTGGCATGGAATTTTATACCATCCAACTGGAGGAAGGTCAAAGTCGTTTATATTCCCAAGGCGGGAAAAACAGACTCACAGCCTAAATCATTCCGACCGATCAGTTTAATTTCGTTCGTGATGAAAACTCTTGAAAAGATACTAGACGAGCACGTCAGAGAGGTGATTCTACGGAATCATCCCCTGAGTGCTCATCAGTATGCCTACCAGAAAGGCAAATCCACAGATCTTGCCCTCAATAATCTTGTCGGCAGGATCAATGAATCTCTCAACTCCAGGGAGATTGCAGTGGCTGCCTTTCTGGACATTGAGGGAGCCTTTAATGCTGCCCTTACTGAATCTCTAGTGAGGGCTGCCAAGGTTAGAGGTGTCCCTCCTACCATATCGAATTGGATCAGCACAATGCTGAGCTCCAGAAACATCATAACCACGCTTTGTGGCGAAGCACTTAGATTCAAAGCAGGCAGAGGTTGTCCGCAAGGAGGTGTACTATCACCCCTTCTCTGGTCACTTCTGGTTGATGATCTAATTGCAATTATCAGCTCGCTTGACGTATATGTCCAGGCTTACGCTGACGACATAGTTGTTTTACTGGAGGGCAATGACGATGCAACCATCTCAGATGCTCTTCAGGAAACACTAACAGTAATTCAGGGTTGGTGTGATGGGGAGCAGTTAGGGGTGAACCCCTCCAAGACCCTGATTGTCCCCTTTACCAGGAGAAGGAAATTTCAAATCTTTCCTCCAACTCTCTACGGTAAGACCATTCCACTCGTAGAGGAAGCCAAATATCTAGGCATTACCCTGGATAGGAAGCTTCTATGGAACTCCCATGTGGAAAAAGTCGTCCACAAAGCCAGGCACTCCCTATGGGCCTGCCAAAGGATCTGTGGAAGGACATGGGGGATAGCGCCGAAGCAGCTCCGCTGGCTATACGTCACGGTGATCAGACCATTGGTCACCTATGGCTGTGTCGCCTGGTGGTCCTGCACTGAACGCGTTCTAACCCAAAACAAACTTACCAAACTCCAAAGAACGGCTTGCCTCATGATTTCGGGGGCATTCCGCTCTACTCCAACTTCGTCCATGGAGATGCTATTAGACCTCCCTCCCCTTCACATTTTTGTCCAGGGAGAGGCAAGACTAGCAACCCACAGGCTCCACCACCTCACCGTGAACGAGCCTGACAAACTCACTTTCGTGCCCAGTCGTCTGTCGGCCCAACTGGAGGCTGACGAGGTGATGGGCATGAGAACTGATCAAATAATCACAAGAACCAGCACCGAGGGAACATTCGTTTCTGTGATTCCAAGCAGAGACGAATGGCTCCATCACAAGGATTTCTATTTACAAGGACCTTGCTGGTTTACTGATGGCTCCAGAACCAGTCAGGGATCTGGAGCCGGAGTCTACAGCCGTAGACCGCTGACCAAACTCAGTGCTAGTCTGGGAAAGTCGGCGACAGCTTTTCAGGCAGAAATCTTCGCCATTGATCTGTGCGCAGGCCATTTACTTGACAGTGGCTGGGCGGGCAGATCGATAAAAATCCTTACGGATAGTCAAGCTGCGATCAAATCTCTCGCGGCTGACAAATGCAACTCGGCACAGGTATTTGAGTGCAGATCTAAACTCACCAAATTGGGAAGTTTAAACAGACTGCAACTGATTTGGATACCTGGACACTCTGGCTTCAGTGGCAACGATGTATCGGATGCTCTGGCCAGAGAAGGCGCGACATCAACGCTTATTGGCCCGGAACCCAGTATAGGAATTCCCAATTCCTTAATCAGGGACCGAAACAACAGCTGGATAAGGCAAAAGGTCCTAGAGCACTGGCGCAACCGTCCTGGATTGCGTCACTCGCATAGGGCTATTTCAGTGCCTCCCAGCCCATACACCAGTCGCTGGCTAGAATTTTCTAGAATTAATCTGAGATCCATAATAGCGGTTTTTACAGGACACTGCAGACTCAGAGCCCACCTCAAAAAACTCAAGATCGTCAACGACCCACTCTGCAGACTCTGCTTAGAGGAAGACGAAACAATTGAGCATATCCTCTGTGACTGCCCGGCGGCAGACAGGGTCAGACTCGGAGTTTTCGGCTCTCCGAAGATGATCCTAGAGGAACTCAAGAATCACTCCCCCTCCGACATCATCTCCTTTTTGGGTAGGATGGGACTAGAGGGAGAGATTAAGCTCTTTGAGCATGCTTGTGTGCTACAATAGACCGTTGGTCGCGGTGGCAGGTTTGGGTTAGTCCGTCCAACACACCCAGCAATCAGTAATCAGTAATCAGTAAAATCAGTCTAATTTCCCTTGCGAAGTTTTGCTAGCCTCAAACGCATATCGGTTCATTTGAGAACAACCTTCAACGTTCCAGATGTTAGAATTCCGGTACCTACATCCTTCAATAGACGAAGTTGTTTCACAACCCTTCTAACGATACAGACTGGAGGGCACTGAAACACGGATTAGGTACAGAGTAGATGAACAGATGCACTGAAATAATTTCCTCTTACTTTTTAGGTTTAGGGTTCCTGAACTAGAAAAATCACGATTACTATAAAAACCGAAAAAGTAAAAATGTGTTGATTCATCGAAATTTATCACAGGTATATAATATTTATAAAATTCATTCATTCATTGCTGTATCCCGTTACCGGGAATAAATCTACAAAAAGAAGAAAAAAAAAATTGCGAACAGACTTGTAATTAGGGCTAGTTACGACTGTGTGCCTTTCTGTGACTGAAGAGACCCAACCGTGACCTACAAATCCTTCCACACTCAGGGCATGGATAGTCACCAATCAGATCTGGCCGCCGCTGTATCCTTCTCGATTCTCCATTATAACTGTGTACTAAAGACCTCCACTGTGACCTGTCTGACGCTAGTTGTTCCCAGTTATGATTGGCATTAACTAATTTTAGGGATTGATGTAGTGTATCCTTAAACCGCTTATACTGGCCTCCTGGTTTCCGGGCTCCCTCAGTGAATTCGCCGTATAGAGCTATTTTGGGGAGTCTTGTGTCTTGCATCCTCAGAATGTGACCACTCCATCTGAGTCGGGCCCTCGTTACTTGAGTATCAATTGTTGTACAACTCGCGCGCTGCAAGACTTCTGCATTCGAAACTTTGTGGAACCATCTGATGTGCATTATCTGTCTTAGATGACGTTGTTGCGTTTGTTCAAGCTGTTTAATATGTCGCCTGTAGGGCGTCCAGCTTTCGCTTCCGTGAAGAAGCGTTGGAAGGACCACTGCTTTGTAGACAGCTGTCTTGGTCTCCAGATTGAGGTCGTGATTTTGGAACACTCTGTCCTTCAGCTTCCAGAATGCCCGTGATGCCGAATTGATACGGTTTTGTATTTCCGTGTCTAAATTAGCCCTAGTATTTATGAAGCTACCCAAGTATTTGAACTGCTCGACCTGTTCTAGGAGTTTCATTCGCCAGGCTGATATCTGTTTGAAGGCTTTCTGGCGGACTTACCAGGATTTTGGTCTTGTCGACATTGAGTCTAAAGCCCAAAGCTTCGTATATATGTTTATAGGTGTCCATCATTATCTGTAGCTCCTCTGAGCATATTGAAGTTCCGTGATAAACTTGGTACGGGTTTTTGCTCTGAGGCGCTTCAGGTTAAACAGGCCTCCGTCAAATCTGAATCTTATCCCAACACCTCTTACCGGCATACTCATATCTGCAATTATCGATACTGCTATGGTGAAAATATTGAACAGTAAAGGCGCTGATACGCAGCCTTGTTTCATTCCGGAGTTGGTTGGGAAATGGTCGGTTGTAGAGCCATTATGCTGTATTCTGGCGGTGTTGTTGGTATGAAGGCTTTTACACACTGCTAAGAATTTTTCGGGTACTCCAAGACGTTCCATGATTTTCCATAGCGCTCTCCGATTCACCGAGTCGAATGCCTTACTTAAATCGATGAAGGCTGTATAAATCCTTGATTGTTGTTCACGGGCCTTCTCTTGTAACTGTCGCAGTGTAAAAATTAGGTCCACCGTACCTCGATTTGGTCTAAAGCCGCACTGGGATTCAGGTAATAGTTTTTCTAAGAGTGGAACCAGACGATTAGCCATGATCTTCGAGAGAATTTTACTGGCCACACTAAGCAACGATATGCCCCTGTAATTGTTGCAATTCGACGTATCGCCTTTGTTCTTATAGAGGTTGATACCTAAAGCGTCTCTGAAGTCTTGTGGCACATCTCCCTGTTCCCAGATCTTGCGGAATAGTGTTAGGAGACTATTGACAATGTCTTCATCCAAGGCTTTGAATATCTCCGCTGGAATGCCGTCTAGACCAGGTGACTTATCATTTTTCATATTTTCAATCGCATTTATGATTTCCGACGTTGAAATTTCGTCATCAAGCGATGTCATCGGACTATACGCGGAGAGCTGGTCTAAAATGGATAAATCCGATTCGTTATTTTGATTCAAGACCTGTGAATAATGCTCCTTCCATCTTTCGAAAATTTTTCTATCATCAGTTAGAATAGCTCCATGAGCATCTCTTATAGGAAAGCTAGCTTTTCTGCTCGGACCGTAAACAGTTTTGATAGCTTCGAAAAAAGGCCTGTAGTCATGGTTATCGGCGTAAGCTTGTATTTCCCTTGCTTTTTCTTTCCACCAGCTATCCTTGATTTTTCTTATTTCTCGACGGACCTCGCGTTTTATGTTTATAAAACTTTTTTGGGCTGCAACATCGCCAGGCTTGTTAGTTGCGGTTTTCATCGCTTTGTGTTTTGCGTCCAAAAGGGGTGCGATATGAGTTTCGCTAACGGCAAACCAGTCTGGGGATTTTCGGGAGCGTTTTGTGCCCAGTATTTCTTTCGCTGTATTGGTAAGAGATGACTTGAAGCGAAGCCAATGAGTCTCAATGTCCTCGTTATAATCCGGTGGTGTTAGGCTATCTTTGACGGCAGCTGTGAATCTTTCCTTCGTAGAAGGGTTTTGTAGTTTGGAGATTTGAAGGCGCTCTCTTAGATACTTTGGCTTGCGTTGGTATTTTGGGCGCATTGAGATTTTCATTCTCGAGATTACTAGCCTATGATCAGTCAGCACTCCAGATCTGCTCTGGGTTTAGTGACCAACACCTCTTTCAGATCTTTTCTTCTCACGATCACATAGTCGAGGGTATGCCAATGCCCTGAGCGCGGGTGGCGCCAGGTCCCCGTTGAATTGGGTCTCGTAATAAAATAGGTGTGACAAGTTGTCAGAGGAGTTCAAAGTGGGTGCGTATACTGCAATGATGTTCACAAACGTGTTATTCGCTGCAGGAAAGCGTAGAGTCATTAAACGTTCTGAGATACCAACTGGATTTTCGGTAAGTTTGGCGGCCAGGTCGTTTCTAATGGCAAAGCCAACGCCATGTTGTCTGATTTCGCCTTCCGGCAAGCCTTTCCAGGAAAAAGTATACGCTTGTTCTACCAAGCTACCTTCGTCCGAAAAGCGTGTCTCGCTTAAGGCAACTATTGCAATGGATGTTCGTTGCAGTTCTTTATCGATTAGGGCAGTACGCCTCTCTGGTCGGTCAGCCTTGTGGTTGTCTAGCAAGGTTCTGACGTTCCATGCTGCAAAAGCTATGTGCTTTTCATTGGTGTTTGTTCGATGATTCACTCGCTCAGGCACCCTCCCCCGGAGATCCGAATGGGAGGGTATTTTACCTCCGGATACAAATTTTGTCCTGTTCGACTGATCCATCTTTTTGTAGGAGCTGCGTTAGAAGGTGTTTAAAAGCAGCACTGGTATCGCTGTCAGTGCAACTTTGGTTGCGGCTACGACTAGATTATCTTGTGGCACAGGTATCCTGAGACGACAAGGTCTGAGACGTAACTTGAGCAACGCATAGAGCCATTTCCTGCTCAAGCCAATGTTTAGGCTAGGTAATTGTGGAAAACAGAGTTATACCGCTCATGTTCGGTCGCCAGAGCCTCGTTCGTAAGAACAGGGTGCACCGCGAGTAGGTGAGGTTGGCATTTGAGAGGAGAGGCTATAATACGCATCCTTCCCCCTTACACCCCTTTATAAAATAATGAAAATAAATAGGACAAATTTAACATTTATAAGTATCCTTTGAAAATATTTAAAGTTTTAGCGGCAGTGCGCCATGCTTATATAGTGTGTCGAGGTCCCTAATGCATCTCTAATAGCATGTTCGAAATCTGTTGAAGGAACTTTAAGATGCATTTTTTTCATCGCCATAATTTCTACTGGAAATATATATTCCATCATCCCCCATGTTGGCTACATATAAGTGTTCCGTCGCAATTTGCACAATTCTATTTTCTGCCTATCTTTCTCATTAAGTACCCAGAGAAGTATGCAATTGAGTTGGACTCTAGGGCATTTTGTCAACAAATTCTTCATTCTTTGTCTCCTCCTCACAAACCTCGCTATTGTCCGACTCAATCGAAGACGTAATCCTAAGATTATAGAGTTAACTCTATAATCTTTGATCTACACCTACCACATCTATCGGATATAGTTTACCACAATCGGCTTGTGGTAAGTAGGAAATCACCATCTTCCTGACAGTTGGAATTTTCTGTTTTTTTCACATTGAAGAAAAAGTATGACTTCTTATGAGACACTCCGAACATACTGTAAAGCTACCTATTATTTGATCCTTTCTAACAAAATAGTTTAATCGACTTATCGTAGTTGCTACACAGGTAGAATTGATGTATATGTTACGGCTAAAGATAGGTGTGAGCATAAACCTAAGATTAGTCGGCTAAATTTAGGTTTATATTCGAGGACCGGCTAAAGTTCGATAAAATATTAATCTGCGTCAGGGGATTTCATCTTTAGCCGGCTAATGTGCACATTACCCAAAACGGAATGGCTAAAAATTTATTCGATGGACACGCGGAGATGTGATGTGTCATGAATGGTCGGATGGTAGAGGACGAACGCACAAGGCCACTTTATTGTTTGAATTTTTAGAATTGAAATATGCAATAGAGCATGGAATGTATTGGGGTTGTATTACATAACGCCCATACCAAGTTATTTTCATCTGTTTAGGAGACCATATAATATGACCACACAAGGAAATGAGATATTAGACATGGAAAATTTTTTCTGTAAACAAAAGTATATTTTCCCTACCATTCAATAATTTGGTTTATGGAAAAATTACAAAATAGTTTCTAACGTTGCAATTTCTTTCCAACCAATTCTTTCACAAAAAAGAACAAAAAAAAACTATGAACATGAAAATAGTTGAAAACACTTTCTTTAGCTGATTTTGTTAAAATTTTTTCCCGATTCATTGAACATACGGGTTCCAAAATACGGCCTGTCGCCACCCTTGATGGATCATCTCGGGGGATACAAGTGCATTCATCGTAAAGCTTATCAGCCAAATAGTCCGGTTAACTACAAACAAGATTGGGTAGATAGGGTATATTTTTCTAGAATTTGACCTTTGGTATTTTGATGAAGAAGTTCGCGGCATCATTCTTTTCTTCATTATCTCCTTTTGCTCATTCAATTCCCCACAAATTATGAATAATAACAAGATGAAAAATAATCATTAACACTACAGTTTTCCCTCACACTCAAAATAGCATGTCTCGAATTTTGCCATCAAGCGTATAGATTTTTAGATTCGTCAATAAGAATTCGTTGAGATACAGTTGAAACAAATATATGTTCATTCTCCAATTTCTCAACTGCTTGACAGAATTGTTTTCTGCTATTGAAATATGTGAAATTCATACAAAAATGCATTGCATTGCCTTCTACATTTTTATCCGATGGGATGTGGATACACTTAAATTTAGCCGGCTAAAGATAGAAGAAACTAGCATTAGCAAATACCCGAAGCTAAACCTATGTTTAGCCGGCTAATCCTAAGTTTATGTTCACACCTATCTTTAGCCGTAACATATATACCAAATGTTCATCTTATATAGGTATTCCGAACTTTTTCTTCGCCGTCGTTTCCCAAACTTTTGGAAACCTTAGATATATATTATTACCTCTTCTTCATGAAATGATTTCTTAAGAAGGCCCACATTGGAGAATTACCGAATAGGTATCATTGATTATTAATACCTAATGATACGTTACGTACACAATGTTAGGTTAATTGTGTTCAAATTCAGAAAAATATAAAATGAAATATAGGTAGTATAATTAAAACCTGTGGCAATAATTCGAATGAAAAAAATGAAAATATATTTTTTACTAATTATGAAATCACTTCCCAATTCAAATTCATCAATTATTCCAGGAATTTAATAGTGTACTGTCCGTTTGCGCGCTTATCAGTGCTACGCAAAAAAATCAATAGTTTAGGACGAATATTTAGTTTATCATTCAAAGTTTCATTTCGAACCGGACTATGTCTGTTAGCCTAGTTGCACACACACCGATTTTGGACGGCCGATTTTATTTCGGTCGTCCAAATTCCAATAGTGAACCACGTGTGGGAACGGGACATTGCACATACGCCGACCACTGATCGGTGACGGTAAAATGCCGGTGAGAAACCGTCCAATACAGGCAATAACGGGATGTAGTGGCGTACGTGACTAAGTACACGTTTATACAAGCACCGATTGTTTACCATTGAACTCAAGAAGGAGTTCTTTCTTGAGTTCCACGTTTTTTACCGACCATTTCAGTTGACTTTAGTAGGCTGATCGTTTGGACGGTAAGAATCCGGTTAGTGTGCTAGCAACTGCTACCGATAAAATATCGGCCGATTTTATTCTGGGCCGTCCAAAATCGGTGTGTGTGCAACTAGGCTAAGGGTCCGTAACTCAGTTTCTCGCGTATTCTTGAATGAATTGGGTGTTGCTCAAAGTTCTGTTCTGGGGGCTTTACTTTTTATCTTCTTCATTAATGATTTGCCTGAATACATTGTTGAAATTAAAAACTATTTAAAAGAGACCATTTTCATTCGTTGCTTAGGCAATGAATTAAAGTCCAAAAACTCAGTTAAATTCTTAGGTTTATTTGTTGATAGTAATTTGAAATTGAATGATCATATACATCATGTATGTAGAGAATTAAGCTCATCTTCCTATGCTTATTCGGCAAATAAGAGATTCTCTCCCCCTTGAATCAATTATAAACACGTATTACAGCTTGTGCTATACCCATATTGCCTATAATATCATCGTCTGGGGAAATTCCATAGATTTTGATAGAGTTTTCATATCCCAGAAACGTCTCATGAGAATAATTTTTCGGGTTGGTCCTCATCAACACTGTAAACCATTATTTGTTGCTAACAGTATTATGACTGTGCCTTCTATATATATGTATAAATGTTTATTATATGTGAGAGACAACGAATCGATCTTTGTGAAGCTGTGTAATTTTCATTGTAATTCTACTAGAAATACCGAAACTCTATCTTTACCTCTACATAGAACCACCAAGTTTGAAAAATCTTCCTTTTATCAGTGTATCAAGCTTTACAACCATTTGCCTGATTCTGTTAAAGTAATGAGTAGGGGAGACCGGGGTTGGTTGTGACGGAGGCTGGTTGTGACAGAGGCTTTTGCGCTCAATTAATAGATATCAGTCGCGTCGCGATTATTCCAATAGAGCCAGCTATAGCTATTACGTATTGCGCCTGACGGTGGCTTTGATCGCTAACGTACCGCGTGTGTTTGGGTGATTTATGTATTTTCGAGGTGCCTTAGGAAATAAAAGTGACTTCAAATATTGTTGTGTGAAGTGACTAATGTAACACCTGAAAAAAGTATTGTGGCGTTAAAATACTAATTCAGGTATGCTCTTTCTCACATATATAAAATTATTTGGCAATTCATTGAAATAAAGTTGGAAATAAGAGAATAAAGCAGAAATGTGCTTTGGGGTTGGTTGTGACATTCCAAAAACACAGCCCAATAGTAAAACCAACCACATTGAGGCCCCAAGCACCCCCAAAAATTCACCATCTAAGACATATTCCCTTTCCTTTCCAGATTTAGAACTTGAAAATTCACCAGGACCTTCTGGCATCACAACATATTTTTTTCCAGAAGATTTCAGACCAACACCAAAGGCTGGAAAACATCTAGCTAAAAGAAAAGGGCGAAAACCTGGTAGATCAGCCATATGGACAGATACTCCAAATAATAATAATAATAATAATAATAATAATAATATATTTCAATCCTTTCAGACATTTGAAAAAAATGTATAGGACACGTACAAGAAGAAATAACTCGATAGATCGAGAGAAAAAATAAACTAATCAATCAAAATTTATACAAAAAAAAAATTCAGGTATGCTATAGAAACATTTATCGAGCAGTAATGATTTAACATGATATTTGAATTGCCTATCGTTCATAATTCTATAAGAGTTGGGCAATTTATTGTAAAGTTTGATGCCTGTGAATGATGGTGACAATTCATACTTGGCAGTGTTATGTTTTGGTATGCACAGTATTTCCTTATGTCTCGTCTCATATTCATGGAAGTCGGAACACTTATTCAAATGATTCAAATTAGAACGTATATATAAAAGACACTGTAAGATGTAAATACAGGGGAAAGTCAAAATCTTATGTTCCTTGAAAACTGGTCTACATGAATCCTGAGGTCTTAAGTTGAAAATAAGTCGGATTGTTTTTTTCTGGGCCCTGAACGCCCTAATGCTATTTGTTGAGTTACCCCATAACACAACATTATAACTCAAATGGCTGTAAACCATACTGTAATAAATACCCAGCAAAGCATCAGCTGGAAGTGCACTCTTTAGTCGCAATATTGCATAGTATGAACTGTTGATTTTTTTACAAATGTGATCGATATGATCATGCCATCTCAAATGTGTGTCCAAATACAAGCCCAGAAATTTCACACATTCCGTTGACTGCAAATTGCCATTCTGGTTTACAATAACAAAAGGTTCAGAAGCTTGGTCACGAATTTGAAATTTAACTATTTGGGTTTTATTAAAGTTAACTATTAATGAGTTTTTGTGACACCAATCAATGAAGCTCTGAATTACAATTTCACAGAGTGATTTAAGTTCCATTAAACTAATTGCTTTGATTGCTACGGAAGTGTCGTCGGCAAAAAGAATTATTATAGAAGCAATAATATAATCAGGCAACTCATTAATGAAGAGTATAAAGAGCAGCGGTCCAAGAACCGATCCTTGAGGTACGCCTAGATCAGACTCATATTCTTGAGATTCATAGTTGTTGATTTGAACATAATTTTTTCTATTAGTAAGATAGCTGTTGATCCAGTCCAGAAATATACCCCGGAAACCTATTTGGTACAACTTGTCTAAGATGAAATGGTGATTAAGGCAGTCGAAGGCCCGCGAAAGGTCAAAGAACAGGCCGGCGACGTAGGAACCACTGTCCAAGCACTCATAGACGTACTCCACAAATTCACAGCTCGCAGTCTGGGTGGAACGACCAATTCTGAAGCCATGCTGCCTACTAGTTAGGATGGAAAACTGAGACAAGTAATCATGCATTCGCTTATATACAATTCTTTCGAACACCTTGGAAAGCTGACTAAGTATGGAGATTGGTCTATAATTCGCTATGTTATCGATGTCGTCTTTCTTATGGATAGGTAAAACCCTAGCTAACTTAAGGGCAGATGGAAAAAGGCCTGTGGAAATCGATTCGTTCACGAGATCGGAGAAATATTCCGCAATTAGAGGGGAGATTGATTTTAAAATTCTGGCAGATATTCCGTCATGACCAGTGCTACTACTATTCTTTAAACTGACAATGGTGTTGCAAACTTCATCTGGCAGTACAGGAAAGAAAAAAAAATTATGATTCATCAATTTGTGAGTGGTACACTTGTTTGACATAGAGTTACCATAATAGTTGCTCAGCGCCAGCCTGTTCACCTGACTAAAGTAATTCACGAATGCATCAGCCACTTCCTGAGGGGAAGATAGCTTTTTATCGTCGAGGGTTAGTGTAATATGCTTCCGAGTACTAACTGTGCCGTGTTCATGCTTAACCAGTTTCCAAACTGCTTTGTTAGTATTTGCAGATTCTAAAATGAAATTTCTGTTATACTCAATTTTCGTATCTTTGACCAGCCGAACGTAATCAGACTTGGCTTTTCGGTATTGAACATTAACCCTGGGCGTATTTAAATTTAGAGCCAACCAGTGCAAATTACGTAAATGGTCTCTGGCTTGAAGTAACCGATGGTTAACCCATTGTGGTCTTCTTGATAAATTAGAGTTCAATTTTTTCAAAGGACAAGCAATCTCAATTTTGGATTTCAATATATCGATGAAATTTTGGAATTTTTGATCAACGGTTGGAGAGTGAATACTATTGAAATCAATGTTGGAAATCAATGAATTGAGTTCATTGAGATTATTTTGAGAAACCATTCTGATTGTTTTAATCTCCCTATTGGTTTTCTCTACTGGGCGATTGACGTATTCAAGGACCACTGCTCTGTGATCGCTAATAAATGGTTCAACAACTGTAACATTCACAAGAGACTCATCAGTATTAGTTACAATATAATCAACTTTGCTGGAAGATGTTATCCCATGCTTATTTGTGAAAACTCTTGTGGGCTCTGAGGAGCCAACGAATAGGTTCAGACTAATAAATAAATCCTCGAGCAGCTGACGTGATAAATCCCCATCGTCCAGGTAATTCACGTTTAAATCACCACATAAGAACACTATTCCATACTTCGAGATACAGTAATTCAGTACATACTGTAGGATATTCAAAAATAAATGAATATTGCCAGTTGGGGGACGATAAACACTGATAACGCAGAATGATGACATACCGAAATTATACTTAACCCCGCAGATTTCACAGTGCATTTCAACTGAAAACTTATCAAGGTTCAATTGCTCAACTTGAAGTTCGGAAAGCACATAAATTGCACATCCTCCATGTATTCGAGAGCCCCTAGAGTAATAGGCACCAATCTTGTATCCTGGGATGGACATGTGAGGAATCTGCTCCGGTGAGCACCAATGTTCGGCCACGCTGACGAAGTCAGGTTTCATAGAGCCAAGGAACATCTCCAAAGTAGTGAACTTGTTAGAAATACTTTGAGTATTTAACTGGATTATTTTCAGTCTAGTAGATGTTTGAATGTCGAAAGAATTGTTAGAATTCACAAACTTGTAGGTTCTGCTCGGCGCCGACTTAAAAAAAATTTGTTCACTGTAACACCTTCGGGCCAGAAAGTGGGATCATTCAATTGGGATACATATTCTGAGGGAAAACTCAACTTGAAAGAAGAATAAATGTCAGGTTGTTTCGACTTTAGTTGTTCGCATATGAAGTTCGGAATAGACCCGTTAAGAAATTTGTTTATATCATCGACTGTAGTTGATGGATCAAGACGAGAGACATGAATATGGGATAGATATTTTTTGGGTGCACTGATAAGAGTAGTAGTCTTAGATGAGCCAATTATGAGACTACTGCGTTTTCTTTGTTTATGAACATCCGAAGGTATTTCGTGTCGGTTTTGAATCGACTTCTTCCTTTTAGATTTAACAGTTGTCCATTCTGAAGCACCGACCTTATCCTGGGATCCTACAATTTTTTTCACAATTCGAGGAGCCCCCTCATCAAGTCGAGACGACTCCGTAGAAACATCAACAGACAGTTCGACGCCCCCTGAATTTGGTTCCGTGTGTTTCATACTCTTATCATCAAGGGAATTCCGGTCGGCTGTTATCACAGATGTAGTATTGTTGTTGATCTTTTTTAAAGATTGAATTTCCTCGATAAGTGCGTTCATTTGAGCATTCTGCGAGATTATTATGCTTTTCAAATTCGCTATTTCAGAATACAGCGGATGAAGAGCCTCCTGAATTGCTCCTTTAATAAAGGCATTTATTGGAGTACCTATTTCGGATGAATCACCTCGAAGAGCCGCGGATCCCGAAGAAGTTTCACACCGATCACAGATCCAATTGGTTATGGGTCCATCCTCACGCATTTTATTGAAATTTTCCACAGATATATTCACACACTTGACATGAAAACTGCGTGTACAAATCTTGCAATCGATAGGATCGTCATACCTATCAATCTTGAGAGAACATTGAGAGCAAGTTATAACTCGTACTCGCGACATGACGGCGGAACGCATAATATAAGAAGGAATTAGAAGAAAAACAAAAGAAGAAAGATTTGAAAGAACAAAAGAAAAAACGAAGGAAACCGGTGTCAAGAGAAATATATGCAAGGGTAAAGGTAAAGCTAAAGCACAGACCATTTAAGCTAATAGCAGTTCGGAAGATGAAGAGGAAACTTTCTGTTTAATTTGTCACGAACCACGAACCTTTTTCCATCTCTCGACCTAAAGAAAAATGGCTGCAGTGCACCAGTTGCTCTAGATGGGCTCATGAAGAATGCCCGGATAAAAGTCCATATTTTGTATGCATTCACTGCAATTCCGATGACGATATTTAGGGGCGTCACAACCAACCCCATAAGCGTCAAAACCAGCCCCATGTCGGGGCAGGTTGTGACATTTAGAGTTTTTTTTTAAATTCTCAGTAGCCATGTTTGTATTGCTTTCAATTAGTTCGTTTCTATTTTTTTTACAGATATATGTTTAAACTAAATAAATATGCGTTTGAGAGCCTTGAGTTTTATTATCGAGATGTACAAATAATTATACTTTAAAATTGGCACAACCAACCCCGGTCTCCCCTAGATTAAATTAAAAAAAATTTTTTAAATCGCTAATGATTCGTTAGGCATACTATAGTGTTAGAGAGTATTTGCATGATAGAAATATGTTGTTCTAATAAATCTGTAACCATGTGACTTGTCCTATACCAAACATTGGGTCCAACAGGATCAATAAATATTATTATGACTTAAGCCTTGCGGCTTTCACACTCCACTCCAGAGGAAATTCACTTATCCCAGATGTCCTAGATATCAAAAGGATTAAGCTCTGTTGGAGCCCATTCCAGGTTTTCGGGCTCGTGGTGGTGGTCGGGTCCGGGTCGCTCCTCGGCTTCCTGCCGCCGGTTGGATTCTCCAGTGCTCCAACCGCACTTCCTGTCGGAGCAGACGGTGTTCCTCTGAATTTCTCACATACTTGCGTACAGTTCTCGCCGTTCCCAGCAGTACCGCCTTCTGCATGACTCTATAGATATTTTCGTCCAGCTGAAGTTTCCTCAAGTTCTCTAGTAGTTTCTTCGGTATCAGGCCTGTAGATGATATGACAATAGGGATGGTCTTGACATCTTTCAGCTTCCACTGTCTCCTGGTTTACTCCTCGAGATCTCTGTACTTTGAAATTTTTTCAGTGTGCCTATCTAGAAGATTGTTATTATTTGGAATCGCCACATCGATGAATAGTGCTCTGTCCTCATCCTTATTGAGCAATATGAGGTCTGGTCTATTGTGGGTTATTTTCCGGTCTGTGAGAACCGTGCGATCCCAGTATAGCTTGTGATGTTCATTTTCCAATACAGCATCCGGATGGTAATTGTAATCAGGAACCTTTTTTGAACATAGAAGTTGGTGTTTTAGTGGCAATTCTTGGTGAAGAATCTTAGCAACAGCATCATGTCTATTTTTGTATTCCGTGCCCGCGAACTTCTGACATCCCCCGGTGATGTGCTGGATAGTTTCATGTGTTGCACAGCCATAACGACAGCTATCGTGCGCCACGATGAGACATCCTTGGGAATATATTTCAAATAATTTCTTGTTGGAATCACCTGATCCTGGATGGCGAGCATGAAGCCCTCTGTCTCAGGAAACAAC
This sequence comes from Coccinella septempunctata, assembly GCF_907165205.1. NCBI lineage: Eukaryota > Metazoa > Arthropoda > Insecta > Coleoptera > Coccinellidae > Coccinella > Coccinella septempunctata. Next base: position 10,401,492 of record NC_058191.1, read on the forward strand.
CTTCCGGAAGTCAACCAGTAGTTCGTCGCAGATTTGTCGAAGTAATCATGGTTGACCTCGTTCTGGTGCCTTCCATGAAAGGGTTTGCCAATCAGTTTCTGCATTTTACTTTCTGCAGAGTGTTCGACGGTTTCCAAGTGGTCCTGTTGTAGCTTTAACGGCGTAGAACTATCAGGAACACTAACTACTCCATGGAGTTCTGACGAAGCAGCCTTGCTCAGGAAATATTTTCGAAGTCCTTCAATTTCCTGGGACATACGGTTGGACAAATCAACAATTCCTCTACCCCCAAGATGTCGTGGCAGCTCTGTCCGTTGTATTGAGCTTTTGGGGTGATGTTTATTGTGTTTAGTCAGCATAGTCCTTATTTTTCTCTGTAAAGCTGCTAAATCGGTGGTCGTCCAAGAGATGATACCAAATGAATAGCTCAGCGCCGAGGAAGCGTAGGTGTTAATCGCTTTTATCAGATTCTTGCTGTTAAGATCTGTTCTCATTATCCTTCTCAATCTTCGGGTGAATTCCTCCTTTAATTATTTCTTCATCTGGGTCCGATTGATTTTTCTTGCCTGTTTTATGCCTAGATACTTGTATGTGTCTCCTTCCTTTAATTCTTCAATTTATGCACCTTCCTTGAGTTTGAACGTACCATCTTCTATTTATTTTCCCTCTCATTATGTTCAGCAGTCGACAGTTTTCTAGTCCAAACTTCATTTTGATGTCTTCCGAGAATCTTTCCACAATTTTCAGCATATGTTGCATTTGTTTTTTGGTAGATGCGAAGAGTTTCAAATCGTCCATGTAAAGGAGATGATTCAGTTTCATAATAGTTCTACTGCTGCTCTTGATGGAAAATCCGTAGTCCGTAGAATTCAATCAATGAGACAAGGGATTCAGGGCCATGCAGAACGACAGAGGGCTCAGCGAGTCTCCTTAGAAAATTCCGCGTCTAATTGAAATAGGTCCTGTTGTAATGGAGCAATCTGCTGCTTTCATTTGAAGACTAGTAGGCCAGGTTGACATGGCGGTTTTCAGGAATTTAACAATATTGGGATCCACCTTGTAAATCTTCAAGATCGTCAAGAGCCATTCGTGAGGTATAGAATCGAATGCTTTTTTGTAGTCTATGTAAGATTCCTCCGCTTAGAGAACGCTTGATTGCAGATAACTGAATCTATTCATTAGTTGTTCTTTGCACCCTCAGCTGTCTTTGGTGCATCCTTTCTGTTGCATGGCGATGATGTTATTCCTTTCGCAATGGTTGTAAATTCGGTTTGAAATGCACGATGTGATTAATTTGTACATCGTTGGAAGACATGTAATTGGTAGGTACTTGGATGGGTCTTCTGTATTCCTTGGTCTTTAGGTAACAGGTATGTTGTGCCATGTGTAAGGAATACTGGCATTCTTTCAGGATTTTCAATGACATCATTTATTGCGGAGGTCAATTTGTCATGCATGATCCAAAATTTCTTGATCCAGAAGTTCTGTAATCCATCAGGCCCAGGTGTTTTCCAGTTGTGAAGTCCTCTGATAGCTGATTTTACTTCTTCAATTGTGATCACGTCATGCTGCATCGGCTCATATTTTATAGCTTCTGATTTTTCATCTTCAATCCATCCGGTATCTCCATTGTACTGAGGTTTCGTTGAAAATTGTTCTGTCCAGAATTGTGCAATGGCTTCCTTTGGTGGTAACTTTCCATTTTCTCTATCCGACGATGCGATGTGAGTGACCGGTAGAAAGTTTCTTCTTACTTTTCGAATGAATTATTGTCTCTTTTCCGGCTATAATTGCTTTTATATCTCCTCAGGCGTTCTGCATACAGACTTAATTTTTGCTTCAGAGTGTCGAGGCAATGGTGAGCTGTAGCATTCTCCGTCTCTCGTTGTGTGTGTGTTCTTATTATTATTATTATCATTATTATGACTTTAGCCTTGCGGCTTTCACACTCCTCTCCAGAGGAAAATTCACCTATCCCAGATATCTCAGATATCAAAAGGATTAAGCTCTGTTGGAGCCCTTTCCAGGTTTTCGGGCTCGTGTTGGTTGTCGGGTCCGGGTCGCTCCTCGGCTTCCTGCCGCCGGTTAGATTCCTGCTCCAACCGCACTTCCTGCCGGCGCAGACGGTGTTCCTCTGCATTCCCCATGTACTTGCGTACAGTTCTCGCCGTTCCGAGCAGTACCGCCTTCTGCATGACTCTATAGATATTTTCGTCCAGCTGAAGTTTCCTCAAGTTCTCTAGTAGTTTCTCCGGTATCAGGCCTGTAGATTATATGACAATAGGGATGGTCTTGACATCTTTCAGCTTCCACTGTCTCCTGGTTTACTCCTCGAGATCTCTGTACTTTGAAATTTTTTCATGTGCCTATCTAGAAGATTGTTATTATTTGAAATCGCCACATCGATGAATAGTGCTCTGTCCTCATCCTTATTGAGCAATATGAGGTCTGGTCTATTGTGGGTTATTTTCCGGTCTGTGAGAACCGTGCGATCCCAGTATAGCTTGTGATGTTCATTTTCCAATACAGCATCCGGATGGTAATTGTAATCAGGAACCTTTTTTGAACATAGAAGTTGGTGTTTTAGTGGCAATTCTTGGTGAAGAATCTTAGCAACAGCATTATGTCTATTTTTGTACCCCGTGCCCGCGAACTTCTGACATCCCCCGGTGATGTGCTGGATAGTTTCATGTGTTGCACAGCCATAACGACAGCTATCGTGCGCGACTGAGGCATCCTTGGAGATATAATTCATATAATTTCTTGTTGGAATCACCTGATCCTGGATGGCGAGCATGAAGCCCTCTGTCTCAGGAAACAACCTTCCGGAAGTCAACCAGTAGTTCGACGCAGATATGTCGAAGTAATCATGGTTGACCTCGTTCTGGTGCCTTCCATGAAAGGGTTTGCCAATCAGTTTCTGCATTTTACTTTCTGCAGAGTGTTCGACGGTTTCCGAGTGGTCCTGTTGTAGCTTTATAACGGCGTAGAACTATCAGCAACACTAACTACTCCATGGAGTTCTGACGAAGCAGCCTTGCTCAGGAAATATTTTCGAAGTCCTTCAATTTCCTGGGACATACGGTTGGACAAATCAACAATTCCTCTACCCCCAAGATGTCGTGGCAGCTCTGTCCGTTCTATTGAGCTTTTGGGGTGATGTTTAATGTGTTTAGTCAGCATAGTCCTTATTTTTCTCTGTAAAGCTGCTAAATCGGTGGTCGTCCAAGAGATGATACCAAATGAATAGCTCAGCGCCGAGCAAGCGTAGGTGTTAATCGCTTTTATGAGATTCTTGCTGTTAAGACCAGTTCTCATTATCCTTCTCAATCTTCGGGTGAATTCCTCCGTTAATTCTTTCTTCATCTGGGTCTGATTGATTTTTCTTGCCTGTTTTATGCCTAGATACTTATACAGGGTGTCCGGGGGGTAACTGTACATACTCATACCAGAGATAGAGTTGGACTAGCTGATTACGAATCGACTATAAAAAATTAATTTCTGGATTTTCCTAGAAAGCTACAGGGCGATTTTCCAATTTCATGGAAATACTTAGACCACCATAAAATCCAAACTTATTGACGGATATTATTGAAACTTGGGAGGTTATTGACACATGCTAAGGTCAAGTCAGGAAGACTTCAATTATTTCATTATTCTAGGCTCCAGGGCCGGACTCACTAATCTTCATTCAAAGTGTTCAGGGTAAAAAAAACACTTTGTATTTCGAATTACTATTAATTGATTCGCTTCTTAGAAAGAGGCTAAATTATGTTTCAATTTTTGGTATCGCTCAAAGTTGTCACATCAACAATTATTTTTTTATGAATTTTTGAATTTGGATAAAGTTCGAAAATTGCAATTTATTTACCTGAACAGGACTAAGTCATCTTGTGCAGGTCGAAAATAAATAATAAATTTCCTTAAAAAAGTCACTGAAGGTTAAGAAGACTAATAATTTGTTGGTATACTGGGTGGCCACACCAGACGCGGATTTCACTTTGAGGGGAAAATTGAATGATACGGTATATTCTGAAGAAAGCCAGTCAAGAGAACAGCTGAAGAACAGATAATAATCAACTGTTGCGATATTTTAAGAAATAATGGCGATATGATTCGGGAGGCTGTATCCAATTTGAAAATTCGGCAAGAGAAATGTATATATGCTAATGGTTTTCATTTCGAACCACTTTTGAAATAACGTTCACTAAGCAATTCATTAGTCCCTATTTTTATTTTTATTAGGTACTCTTTATTGTATTTAAGTTTTTTTCATTTGTTATTGTTTCGTTATTGAAATGCTTATTAAAATACTGATTTTTTTTTAAATTTTTCACTCATACTTTCGCATTTTATATTCAAACATGAGATTTTCATTTCTCTTCATGGTGAAAAATTCAATTTTTCGAACTTTATCCAAATTAAAAAATTCATAAAAAAAATAATTGTTGATGTGACAACTTTGAGCGATACCAAAAATTGAACCATAATTTAGCTTCTTTCTAAAAAGCGAATCAATTATTTGTCATTCGAAATACAAAGTGTTTTTTTCACCCTGAACACTTTAAATGAAGATTAATGAGTACGGCCCTGGAATGAAAAAATAATTGATATCTTTCTGACTTGACCTTAGCATGTGTCAATAACCTCCCAAGTTTCAATGATATCCGTCAATAAGTTTGGATTTTATGATGGTCTAAGTATTTCCATGTAGTTGGAAAATCACCCTGTAGCTTTCTAGGCAAATCCAGTAATTAATTTTTTAGAGTAAATCAGTAACCCGCTAGTCCAACTCTATCTCTGGTAAGCGTATGTACAGTTATTCTCCGGACACCCTGTATGTGTCTCCTTCCTTCAATGCTTCAATTTCTGCACCTTCCTTGAGTTTGAACGTACCATCTTCTATTTTCCCTCTCGTTATGTTCAGCAGTCGACATTTTTCTAATCCAAACTTCATTTTGATGTCTTCCGAGAATCCTTCCACCATTTTCAGCATCTGTTGCATTTGTTTTTTGGTAGATGCGAAGAGTTTCAAATCGTCCATGTAAAGAAGATGATTCAGTTTGATCATAGTTCTACTGTCGCTCTTGATGGAAAATCCGTAGTCCGTAGAATTCAATCTATGAGACAAGGGATTCAGGGCCATGCAGAACCACAGAGGGCTCAGCGAGTCTCCTTCCGCGTCTTATTGGAATAGGTCCTGTTGTAATGGAGCACTCTGCTGCTTTCATTTGAAGACTAGTACGCCAGGTTGGCATGACGGTTTTCAGGAATTTAACAATATTGGGATCCACCTTGTAAATCTTCAAGATCGTCAAGAGCCATTCGTGAGGTATAGAATCGAATGCTTTTTTGTAGTCTATGTAAGATTCCTCCGCTTAGAGAACGCTTGATTGCAGATAACTGAATCAATTATTAGCTGTTCTGTGCACCCTCGGCTGTCTTTGGTGCATCCTTTCTGTTTCATGGCGATGATGTTATTCCTTTCGCAATGGTGGTGAATTCGGTTTGAAATGCACGATGTGATTAATTTGTACATTGTTGGAAGACATGTGATTGGTCGGTATTTGGATGGGTCTTCTGTATTCCTTTGTTCTTTAGGTAACAGGTACGTTGTGCCATGTGTAAGGAATATTGGCATTCTTTCAGGATTTTCAATGACATCATTTATTGCGGAGGTCAATTTTTCATGCATGATCCAAAGTTTCTTGATCTAGAAGTTCTGTAATCCATCAGGCCCAGGTGCTTTCCAGTTGTGTAGTCCTCTGATAGCTGATTTTACTTCTTCAATTGTGATCTTGCCATGCTGCATCGGCTCATATGTTATCGCTTCAGATTTTTCATCTTCAATCCATCCGGTATCTCCATTGAACTGAGGTTTCGTTGATAATTGTTCGGTCCAGAATTGTTCTATGGCTTCCTTTGGTGGTAACTTTCCATTTTCTACATCAGACGATGTGAGTTACCGGTAGAAAGTTTCTTCCGACTTTTCGAATGAATTATTGTCTCTTTTTCGGCTTTTATATCTCCTCAGGCGTTCTGCATACAGACTTTACTTTTGCTTCAGAGTGTCGAGGCAGGGGTGAGCTGTAGTATTCTCCATCTTTCGTTCTGTGTGTGTTCTGTTTCTATCCATGATTTCTCTGGCAGCTTTCACAACCTTTCTTCCGCGATTCCCGTTCAAGTACTCCGTCAGTCGTCCAATGTCTCTTCTTAGTCTCTCTGTTTTGTGTTGAAGACGTTTTTGCCATGGTGGCGCATGTAATTTGTGTAATTTTGGACCATCGTTGTTCGTTCGGCGAATTTTTGCTCCTATGGTTTCAGCCGTCGTTAGCGCTGCACAGTAAAAAACTAGATGAAGATATTCCAATGAACTTCCCTTCTGTAGGTACTCAGGTAAAACGTCCTTATTCAAGATGTCGATTATGAGTGACAGTTTCTTGGATGTATTGAGTCGGGGAGGTGCTATTCGATGAAGAGGATCTGTTCCTTCCAGTTCGGCAAAGTATCTTCTCATCTCAGAGTCAACTTGTCGGTGGAGCTCATCCCTATCGTCCTGTTGTTCAGGCTCATTTGCTTTGCAAGATGGACTTTCAGTATCAATGTCTTCTGGGTGTTGTTGCCCAGGCATGTGAATTTCATCACAGGTGTTGGTGTTATTCTCTATTGCTAGCGGCCGCTGAAGTTCTCGTTTAATTGCGTCGATTCGGGCTGTTGGTATTAGTTCATTTCTCAGAATTACGCGGTACTGGTCTGCCACTCGTTGTTTAGTGACATTGAGATTTGGGTAGGCGTTGCAGAATTCCTCATGGAGCCTTTTCCTATAGTTGTTCGTGTTATGCCCTAGTCCCGTGATGGAGTTATATATGCGCACAATAGTTTCATTCATGGACGTTGTCCACTTCATGCGCTTTCTAACTAACCCCGCTTGGGTGAGCACTGGCTGAATATCCTGCGCAGCACCTTCAGCGGTTCGAGTCGGCAATTGAATTGGACTCGTTGGTTGCTGTTGTTGCTTTGGAGCTGTAGCTTCTTTTGCAGCAGGTGCCCGCTTCCTCAACATCCTGCCACCGACGTCCCGCATGCTGTCATGTCCAGCGCCGGCTCCAGACATGCCCTGACGATCCCCAGGCAGCGACTTGTTTCCGAGGCTTCTCGTTATCACCATTTCCATGGGTTTGTGCTCCCCTTTCTCGGTTTGGGTGAGGGGTGGAGAAATGGGAGCAGAAAGAATACCCCCATAAAGGATGTGAAAGAGAGAGGATAAAGGAATGGGACTGCGGACAGCAGGCGTAGCTGGCTGCACCGTCTACGTCGTTACGATGGCTATCCGGCAGGCCATCTACTAGATAGCTGCCAGGCAGGCCAGACATTATTATTATTATATATTATCATAAGTGATCTTGTGATAGGGTGAATGAAATAAACGATTGGAGGATTTTATTGAACTAATTGAATATTCATTGCATTCATTCCAGTAAAACCTGATTATAATTCACATGACAATTGCTTTCCATCTCAATTAATTCAAAGGGTTTCCGTTAACTTTGAAGCATTAAAACGATTATTGTATTTTCATTTCAGAAAATTAGTATGAAAAAACATACACTTGTGGAAGTGATATAATTTCTTTGGTAATTTATTGCCGATTTTCGATTGTCCCACGACCACTATTATGAGATAAACTCCCATGTTATGTAACAAAGATTTGGAAAAATCCGACCCTGCTGCGGAGTCGAAGTACCGGAGGGTAGTAAATATTCTTATAGATTGCTGTACATGAATTGCAACCAAATCGAAGCAGACTGACATGGCAGGTTTTAGTTCCGTATTTAGCTGATACAATTTCGGCTTCATTTCGTTGAACCGCGTTGTTCCTCTAGGTGGGTTTAATACTCAATGGTGATACTAACACCTCCTCCAAGGTTTACGTCTGATTTGGAAACACCCTGTATACACCCTGTATGTTTTCAACCTTCCTTCATTCGGAGATCGGCGTGAAAGAGGAGATTTGATTATCACCTACCGATCGCTCCACGGCCATTTTGGAGAAGATTTCTGCCGCATGTTCGAGAGAAACACGAACAACTTGAGAGGCCATAACTACAAACTGCGTAAAGAAAAGTTTCGGACAACACAGCGCCAGAGTTTCCTGTCTAACCGGGTTTTCGATTCTTGGAATCGTTTGCCTGTAGATGTGGTGGGGGCCGAGTCTGTGAATGGGTTCAAGAACTCTTTTGATGGGTGGACTGGTGGTGGGGCGAATGTGTGATTTTGTTTTTCTTTTTTTCGTTTTTTTTTTTTTTTTATTTGTATTCAGCTAAGTTTCAGCATGTGAACGCTTTATATTTTCTTCTATTTCTGAGTTTATAGGTTAGACCTAAATTCTTATTGTATAAATAATAATAATAATAATAATAATATTTTCTCCCTTTATTCTGAGATTTAATTCAGTTATATGGCTTTTATGGGTTTGTACAACTTTTCAGAGGTTTATTGCTTGATAATGGTTCTAAAAAGCCTCAACATGTCATCTGTGTGATCTACAAATATAACGTTCCATAACAATTTCGAAGTGTTTTCGAGATCTTTTAACTTTTTCTAAATACGTACCATGAAAATACCAAAAATTCGAGGAACCCAACCCTTGAAACTAAGTGTAACACTATCTAATGAATATTTGATCGTTTTGAGCAACAAAAGTATTCTTCATATTTTCTAGTATAGTGCGCCGTTTTTGAATAATTTGATGTTCAAAAATGAAAAATATCTGTGAAATTCAAAAATTGGGTGCTCTGACCGAATGCAACTTTTTTATAAAGATCCACCAATGTGTATATAGTGACACAGATTTATCTAATTATTCTGAAGGTAATTTTGATGATCTATGTTTTCAATAAAATAAAACACTTAATAGTCGCACTAAAAAAAGCTGCGACGGTGAAATCCATTTCCTAGTCATATTGTTCTATATCAACATTTTTGAGCAAGAACGAATTCATATTACCAAATGAATGCTCAGAGAGCATAATCCATAATTACTCAACAGACAAATATGGAATCCAGTAATTGAAATACAGTAAGTCCCATAAAAAAAAATGAAAATATAAAAACAAATACACTAGTGAAACAGACACATGGAAGGTTTTGTTTTAATGATTAATAAATATTTCCAATTGATGGAAATAAAAAAGATTCAAAAGTTATCATATTCTATTATTTCAGAGGCACATATTGAATATGTTCCAGAAATATGTTCCAGAATTATTTCGAAAATTGTCCATAATTCTAATTTTCTTGTTTCGTTTGTGCATCTCCAGAACATTTGAATTTTATTGAAATATTCCGAGAATAATATGGAACTGCAGATAGTTTTTATTTGGATGTTGGAATTTGTAATGGGTCGTTTTGAATGGATCTTTTAAAATCAATTTTTTGTTCATAGTTATGTTATAATTTATATTTTTGTTTCAGACGACCAAAATCTCAAAGAAGAATGGGATCAGCAAACCGAAAATTTCCATTAATTTAACAAAGGTGGCAATTTCCACTTCAGAAACCTTAAAAGCAGGAAATTTGAGAAATGTAGTTGTTGTCGGAAACTTCATTGAAAATAAGGCGAGTCTGCTGAAAGAGCTAAAAAATTTATCGAGCCCACCGAACAGTTCAGCCACGAAGAAGAAGTCTTCAGGCCTTCTCAAAGAAAAACTGGAGAAGGCATTACGTATGAAGAGTATTTTAGAAGAGGCTGTACAAGGGGATGCAGAAAATGCGCATAACGAATTGGCAGAATTGTGTGAAGAAAGGAAGAAGCAAGTTGAATTCAGGCATCACAATTTTATATCCACTACTTCACCCCTTGCTGCGTGTACTTATAATAGCCCAAATCGCAGAAGAAAGAGAAAGATGAAGCACAGAAAAAATAGTGGAAAAAAAATGAACTGACAAACGATTTTTCGTGATATTCGAATTGCAAATAATAATATGTAAATAATGTATTTGAATTGATTGTACATATATTGTTCTGTATTATTCATAGTTTTATAAATAAATTTTATATGAAAAATGATTTTTTTTCACGAATTCTAAAAATAATATATGAAATAATATCAAAATTGATCAATTGAAGTTGAAGCTTTATTTTTGGTATTCATCGAGTCTAAGTAGCTTCTCTGGAAACGAAAATATAATTTATTGACTAATCCTTATTTGAAAATTTTGAGTTATTAGGTGTCATTTTAAAAATGTATCGAAAGCATGGTTCTCTCTTGCAAATAAATTAAGATGGTTGAATTTTCGCAAAAAAAAATTCAGCCTTATGCCTCATGAAATAAATATATAAATATATGAATCATTGCGATTTAATTCGTCATATATAAGCGAAATTCCAAAGATTAGTCATTGAGGTACACATTATAATAAAATGAATTCGAGAAGGCATGTGAATACTGAATGCATACAAAAAAAATGCTCTTGCAGGTAAGTAAGGGAGAATTCTACGTTTAGAAAAGAAAAATATATTATGCAACAGTACGAAAAAAAATACTGAATGCTTTTTTTCAATATACATCCTCTCAACTTCAGGGACATCTCATTAATTTCGATTATACAAAAAAAATTAGAAGCAAAACATCTGAATAATTTTTTCTGAGAATTATCAAAGTTATATTGATTTTTGTGGATTCTTTTCTGAATAAGTCATATTTGATTATTCTATTCCTGAAAATATATAATGGCTCTGTATAAAAAGAACTGAAAATGAAAATTCATGGAAATTATTCAAACTAGTTTCAGATAAAAATAAATTGAAGTATGCAGTAACGAAATTTAGGAATTCCATTCGAACTGGCAGAAAGTTTTTCTCTGTTTGGATTTATGATTCCGATTAGTGATATGCTTCAAAGGACCCAATATTGTTCCTTCATATTACCAGAGTACCTGCTGAAGTAATAAAAGTATTAGTGATTCCCAGAAGTTATTCAAATGCGTTATCAGCACCATTAAGAGAATAAAGCATTCCTCAAGGTGGTTAGGTATGTTCAATAAACATGAATACACAGATGGATGAAACGAATTCAAAAACGAATACTGAAGACGTTGACTGATTCACTTCTCCTATACAAAAATCTCTCAGTAATATTTGTATGGTTTAAATGTATGTTGATACATATAATACGTATAATGAGTTATTCGAATAAAGTGAAATTGATGTGAAAATAGGAACATTCGGGATTATTCAAATCCGAATTCGCATTCATAGACAATGGTAAGTTTTTTACAAAAGTGTAAAAAATTCCAAACTAAAATTCGAATGAACTATTTTTCGACCCCAGCGAGCCTTGACATTTGAAATTCAGCCGATGAGCAAACTCAGTTTTTAAAGCATTACATTGCTTTTATTAAAGCACATACAACTACTCTGCTCCCTTGTGACAGCGTTGAAGGCTGAACTGATATAATAAAACACAGAGTATAAATGAGCAGCTGTTAGAAAATTTAAGGGATGATTCCATGTCAAAAAGTGTGAGATTTTCATATATTTATTATATTTTAAACATTCCATCTCTAGGACACTGACACAGCTAAAGATGATTAAAAAAAGCAATTTTCAATTTTTTTTCAGAAACCAGAAAACTGAGATTTATTTTATGCCATTTTGATTTGGGATTGTTTATCGTTTTTCGAATAATGAACAAAAAACTCCCCCTAGTTAAATTGACTGAATTTCAGTATAGGCATAATAACATATGCAAATTTAACAGCTTGCTCTTTCGTTAGATTGCTAAGCTAAATTATAATTTTTCTAAATCTACTAACTCTAGTTTGAATGTCATGCATCGTAATGTTATATTATTGAAGATCATCTGTTTTTTTTAACGACAATCTCTGTGGAGCAGTTTTGTGCAGCAGTTGGGGATTGTATGTTGGATATAAACAGATCGAGGATACATATAATTTTCAACCATCTATAGTAGTTTCATCCACCCAACCGATCTTTCAAAAGCAAGAATAAATATGAATAAAAAGTTAACACTAATTAGTAAGTATATAATATCTGACTTTAATTCTGGGAACAATTTGTCACTGTAATTCTGGGAAAGATTTATCTGTGTGGCACTAATTATAAATTACGGTTTATATTATCATCCGTATTATATAATAATGAAAACTCCTTCAGGTATTTGGATAGTTTGTATATTAATCGATACTCCTTTTTACATAAACACCGACGTTTCGGTATCAAATCGGACCTTTATCAAGGATTAATGATTTCACAGGAATCGAGTCATCACAACAAAATATATCAATCTGTTTCACCGAATGCTTCTTTTAAAATGATCGCACATATAGTTTTATTGCTTCACTTATATATTATTATTCACTATAGTATTTATTTTATTTTGGTCATTCATCAAAATAATTTCCTTCTAGAGTGATACAATCAGTCCAACGTCGCTTTAAAATTTCGATGCCTTTTTGCAATTCTGGAAAATATTTATCATTTTGTAATTCTAGAAACAATTTGTAATGTAGCAAAAATGATAAATTTGAACTCCGCCGTTTACTACATCATTGCAGGAGAGTGGGGGTTCGCGCGTAAACTGCCAAATGACAGGTAGGTACTGGAAGGGAAAAATTCAGGTACATATTTAAATTCTATTCGTATGGTTCGATGAGTGAAGTTGATCATATTTTTCTTGAAGTTGAAGTTGGAAATGAACTTTTGTGTCCTGTGAAAACAAATTTGGTGAGTTGAATTCAATTGATTAATTTCATCTTTTTATTCTTGGGATACACAAAAATAAATTTCTTTACAACTCTTTCCGTTATCATTTCAAACGTTTATTTCTAGAATTTTCACATTCTATCAAATAATATGTGAATGATGGAAAATAATATTTTTACTTCGTTTATTTCAGTCTTTGGAAATTTCGAAAATGTCTTGCTGGGAAACATTCATCCTACCAACGAAGATAGCACTGTCCACCGTTGAAAAACTTGAGTACTGCCAAGAGGACGACCTTCAAATATTGGTGGTGATAGAAAACCTAATGAAACAAAATGAGAGTGTCCAGAGACGTGTAGAAGACATCAGATATTATGCCAGTACTGAATCGAAAAACATCATCGATTCAAACGAAAAATTGGCGATTCTAACAAAAAAATTGAATAATGCCCGAATTATAAAGCAAATTTTGGAAAATACCGCCCGGGGGACCAAAAGTAAAAAATCATCGGACATGGAAATCGCGAAGTTATGTGGAATCAACAGAATGAAAAGGAATAACAGATATTGCAAATTCAAACAACCTCTATCACCCCTTGCCGTTCACGGAAATACACATTTGCACCGCGGAATCAAGAGAAAAAGAAATGAATAGTTCCCTGATTCATGAAAATTCTTGTAAATAATTGTATATATCTAAAGTAAGTGTAGAATAATTTCGCTATTAATTTTAAGTGTTGTGTACATATATTTTGGTTTTTGAATGAAAAACAAGCATAAAATATGAGTAATTTCATTTTCCACTTCTTTTAAAAATTTAAATAATCATTGAGTTTTGTTGAAGCGGCAAATGTATTCATGAATATTCAAGCTTTGACATAGTGAATTATACTAGGTGTCTGTTAACAAATGCGAAGGACTTACGGAGATGATTCCTATAAATTTTTTTCGAAATCAACCTCCCTTCCAAGATACAGTTTTTAATTTTTTTACGGGTTCTAGAAAACACTGACGTCCAGTTTCATAATCAAATTCAGTCACTTTAAGCTTAAAGCTTCCTTTAGTGTCATTTTTAGTAGGGTTAAAGAAAGCTTTAGATTTAAAGCGACTTTAGGTTTGATTATGAAACCGGCCGTTAGTCATAAAACTATACATAATATGAAGCACTGAGTAGATATTACTCACACATTTTTTTTAAATCTCATAACTTTATTATTAGGGGTTGAAAATAACAACTCCTTATGATTTTCCTTCAAAAATTGTTTTCTCTTATGGTTTCCCATTCAATTTTGGAGAAAAAAAGTCTCTTGCAGAATGTCGATACAGTCGATACATTTCTCGGAATAAGTAAAAACTTACAAGCAGTATGCGAAGGTGTATGAAGCAGAGAGTTGATGCATGTATTTTAGCGGGAGGTAGTCATTATATGGAATACTTATACGATGAAATGGATTGAACTAACAGTGATCAGAACTGCTTGTATATTTTTATTTATTCCGAGAAAAATATCGACTCTATCGAAATTTTGCAAGAAACTTTTTTGCTCCATTATTGAATGGGAAACCATAAGAGAATTTATTTTTCGAAAATCTATCCCACGAAAACAATTCTTGAAAGGAAATCATAAGGGGTTGTTATTTTCCAACCGTAATAATAAAGTTATGAGATCTAAAAAAATTCTGTGAGTAACATCTACTTATTGCTTCATATTATGTACAGTTTTATAAGTCAGAGTGAGTGTTTTTTGAAACCCGCACAAAAAATTAAAAACTGTCAACTCGTCATTGCCTTCCAAAGGCTGTTTCTTGGGAGGTCGATTTCGAAAAAAATTTATAGGAACTACCCTTGCTTATTTTCATCGAGGAATCATCTCCCTAAGTCCTTCACATTTGTTTACAGACACCCTGTATAATTATTGGGAATTACTTATATATTTTTTTCAGCAGCCCCTTTAAAATGGCACCTGGGAAGCAACTTTTTTCTCAGAAACCACAACACTGTCATCTGCTCAATTTTATCTCTGTTAGTTTTCTGTTTCATATTCACAATTTATAAATTCGAATTCAGTATAAGAAATATCAGTTGTTATAAAGAATAATTCTAACAGGAATGCTCCATCACAGTTTTATCGAAAAAAAGTATATACACCATAATTTTTTTTTATTTGCATGAGTATATGGAAAAATATATAATGAAACAACAGAAGGAATATCTCCAGAAATATACCTCAACATTTGCTATTCATCTTTGTTTTCAATAAAATAATTTTTTCTATACTTTATCTGTACCTTTTTATTTGTTTCTAATCCGAACACACACTAAAAAAAGCTGCGACAGTGAAATCCATTTTCTAGTCAGTTTGTTCTATATCAACATTTTTATGTTGATCAAAAACGAATTCATATTTCCAAATGAATGCTCAGAGAGTATAATCCATAATTACTCAACAGACAAATATGGAATCCAGTAATTGAAACAGTGGAACACATGGAAACATTAGAAACCTTAAAAGCAGGAAATTTGAGAAATGTAGTTGTTGTCGGAAACTTCATTGAAAATAAGGCGAGTCTGCTGAAAGAGCTAAAAAATTTATCAAGCCCACCGAACAGTTCAGCCACGAAGAAAAATTCTCCAGGCCTTCTCAAAGAAAAACTGGAGAAGGCGTTACGTATGAAGAGTATTTTAGAAGAGGCTGTACAAGGGGATGCAGAAAAGGCGCATAACGAATTGGCAGAATTATGTGAAGAGAGGAAGAAGCAAGTTGAATTCAGGCATCACAATTTTATATCCACTACTTCTCCCCTTGCTGCGTCTACTTATAATTGCCCAAATCGCAGAAGAAAAGGAAAAAAGAAGCACAGAAAAAATAGTGGAAAAAAACTTAACTGACAAATGATTTTTCGTGATAGGTTTTTATTTGAATTGTAAATATGTAAATAATGTATTTGAATTGATTGTACATATATTGTTCTGTATTATTCATAGTTTTATAAATAAATTTTATATGAAAAATGATTTTTTTTCACGAATTCTAAAAATAATATATGAAATAATATCAAAATTGATCAATTGAAGTTGAAGCTTTATTTTTGGTATTCATCGAGTCTAAGTAGCTTCTCTGGAAACGAAAATATAATTTATTGACTAATCCTTATTTGAAAATTTTGAGTTATTAGGTGTCATTTCAAATATGTATCGAAAGCATTGTTCTCTCTTGCAGATCAATTAAGATATTTAAATTTTCGCAAAAAAAAAATTCAGCCCTATGCCTCATGAAATAAGATATAAATGCCTCAAAAAGATGTGAATCATTGCGATTTAATTCGTCATATATAATCGAAATTTCAAAGATTAGTCATTGAGGTACACATTATAATAGAATAAATTCGAGAAGGCATGTGAATGTATACAAGAAAAAATGCTCTTGCAGGTAAGTAAGGCAGAAATTCGAAAAGAAAAATATACAGTACGAGAAAAGATACTTTTTTGAATATACATTCTCTTAACTTTAGGGATTGCTCAATTATTACGATTGTACAAAAAAAAAATTAGGAGCAAAACATCCAAATAATTTTTTCTATGAAGTATAAAAGATATGTTGACCTTTGCGGATTTTTTTTTTTGAATAAGTCATATTTGTTTATAATATTCCTGAAAAAATATAATGGCTCTGTATAATAAGAACTGAAAATGAAAATTCATGGAAACTATTCAAAATAAATTGAAGTATGCAGTAATGAAATTTAAGAATTCCTTTCGAACTGACAGAAAGTTTTTCTTTGTTTGGATTTATGATTCCAATTAGTGATATGCTTCAAAGGACCCAATATTGTTCCTTCATATTACCAGAGTACCTGCTGAAGTAATAAAAGTATTAGTGATTCCCAGAAGTTATTCGAATGCGTTATCAGCACCATTGAGAAAATAATGCATCCCCCAAGGTGGTTAGATACTTGTTCAATAAACATGAATACCCAGCTGAATGAAAAGAAGTGGCAAACGAATACTGATGAAGACATTGACTGATTTCATTTTTCTTACTTTCATTTTATTTGGATTGAACCAAAATGTCTGAATTCAATATTTCTAAAAACAACCGTTAATTTATCCATTCAAGAAATTAATTCACCTGAGTTGTTGATATAGTTGTTTTTTTATTTATTAATTTCTCAATCGGTGAATCGAAAGAATGTTGATAAATTGTTAGTTGTTACCATACACAACTTGGATTTGATTTTTAAGTTGAGGACATGAAAATGAAAAGACATGGATGAGATCAGATTATTTCCAAAATTTTGGGATTCATTATTTTGTGAATATTGTAGCGTTCATTAATTACAGTACTGGAAGAAATATCTCTGTTCCCGATTTTTATTTCGATGTTATACACACATTTTTTTAAGCTTATCACTTTGCCAAAGTATCACAACTAAATTCAGCATGCAAAAATATTTATTGATCTTATCGTCTACTTTGTGAAATAAGGAATGGAAATTCGACGATTCGTTTAAGAATTGGATAGGGCATACACATTCTGAAGGTATAGCTAAAAAGCGAACATTTTAGACACTTTATTTTTTATTTCCGTCTTTCGTTGAACAAAATCAGATATAAAATATAATTCCGAATTGGAACCTTTCAAAACGAAGAGAAAAATATGAGATAATCAACGTATTAATCATCTCAAAACCGATCAGTTCAAGCACAGTAGCATAATAAAAAATATCCCATAGTTCTGAGCTAAATAGGTATAGAAGAAAATTTGGACGCATATCGGTTTCATTCAAAATTTTCGTAAATCAACTATAATTTTCAAAGTCGATAACTAGTTAAATATACATCTAATGATTCAATATTGTATGTACATCTATAATTCTGATGTTAAGCACAGATCTGAAGCTTTATCTGACATTTTGCAGGGGCTGTTTATTGAAAGTCAGGCAAGTAAAAGTTGCAAAATTTTAGGAACATACTTCAGCGTATACCAAAACTTTGAAGAGAGAAGTTCAAAATATATTGTTGGCAGTGTACCACATCAAAATCCTAAGAAGTTCTTCTTGTCAATATGAAAGTGGTGAATCGAAATTTGTATATAAAAATCTATATCACATTAATAATCAAATGAATTCAGTTTTTCCTTTATTTCTGTTATCAATGTTCTGTTTATTCATTTCTATTCTTCGTATTTTTTTATTCGTTTCTAATCGGAACACACACTAAAAAAAGCTGCGACGGTGAAATCCATTTTCTAGTCATATTGTTCTGTATCAACATATTTATGTTGATCAAAAACGAATTCATATTTCCAAATGAATGCTCAGAGAGTATAATCCATAATTACCCAACAGACAAATATGGAATCCAGTAATTGAAACAGAGGAACACATGGAAGGTGTTGTTTTAATGATTAATCAATATTTCCAATTGATGGAAATAAAAAAGATTCAAAAGTTATTATATATTATTTCAGAGACTTATATTGAATATAACAATGGTACCTAATGAAATATGTGATGTACAGAAACCAGTAGGATTTTCGCCAATTTAACAATGAGATATTTTTATTGGGTAACTTTCCACTTCATTAAAAAAAAAAAGAAGAAACAATAAGTATGGGAACAAATTATCAGAAAAGTTAAACTTGCAAAATTAAGATACGCTAGCGCATCTGACAAGTGATTCCTTTACTAACAGTACAGTCATAGAAGAGAAGGGGTAACTACCACTCCGAAAGGCTGGCAGGTAGAAAAAGTAAATTAGATAGGGGTAGCTTTCTCATTTTATACCGATACTTTGAAGAGTAAAGTGCTTGTCTCATTGTCAAATTTGAAGTTTCGTGTTGTGTTTTGTGCATATATCTGAAAATGGTGAGTTGAATTTCATTTAAAATAGTATTGAGAAAGTAGTTTTAGAGTTTGACTAAACATTTGGCTCTGAAAGTACCTAACCACTTATTGCAGACAAAATATTCCAGAAATTGTTCTTGAAATTAATTTATTACTGCGATTGTTTATCCCTAGGAATAGATGTAGAAATTTGACTGATCTTTTTGATCTGATAGAGACAAATATGTTCCAGAAATATTTCGAAAATTGTCCATAATTCTAATTTTCTTGTTTCGTTTGTTTATCTCCAGAACATTTGAATTTTATTGAAATATTCCGAGAATAATATGGAACTGCAGATAGTATTATTTGGATGTTGGAATTTGTAATGGGTCGTTCTGAATGGATCTTTTAAAATCAATTTTTTGTTCATAGTTATGTTATAATTTATATTTTTGTTTCAGACGACCAAAATCTCGAAGAAGAATGGGATCAGCAAACCGAAAATTTCCATTAATTTAACAAAGGTGGCAATTTCCACTTTAGAAACCTTAAAAGCAGGAAATTTGAGAAATGTGGTTGTTGTCGGAAACTTCATTGAAAATAAGGCGAGTCTGCTGAAAGAGCTAAAAAATTTATCAAGCCCACCGAACAGTTCAGCCACGAAGAAAAAGTCTCCAGGCCTTCTCAAAGAAAAACTGGAGAAGGCATCACGTATGAAGAGTATTTTAGAAGAGGCTGTACAAGGGGATGCAGGAAAAGCGCATAACGAATTGGCAGAATTATGTGAAGAGAGGAAAAAACAAGTTGAATTCAGGCATCACAATTTTATATCCACTACTTCTCCCCTTGCTGCGTCTACTTATAATTGCCCAAATCGCAGAAGAAAAGGAAAGAAGAAGCACAGAAAAAATAGTGGAAAAAAATTAACTGACAAATGATTTTTCGTGATAGGTTTTTATTTGAATTGTAAATATGTAAATAATGTATTTGAATTGATTGTACATATATTGTTCTGTATTATTCATAGTTTTATAAATAAATTTTATATGAAAAATGATTTTTTTCACGAATTCTAAAAATAATATATGAAATAATATCAAAATTGATCAATTGAAGTTGAAGCTTTATTTTTGGTGTTCATCGAGTCTTAAGTAGCTTCTCTGGAAACGAAAATATAATTTATTGACTAATCCTTATATGAAAATTTTGAGTTATTAGGTGTCATTTCAAATATGTATCGAAAGCATTGTTCTCTCTTGCAAATCAATAAGGATATTTAAATTTTCGCAAAAAAAAATTCAGCCCTATGCCCCATGAAATAAGATATAAATGCCTCAAAAAGATATGAATCATTGCGATTTAATTCGTCATATATAATCGAAATTCCAAAGATTAGTCATTGAAGTACACATTATAATAGAATAAATTCGAGAAGGCATGTGAATGTATACAAGAAAAAGTGCTCTTGCAGGTAAGTAAGGGAGAAATTCGAAAAGAAAAATATACTATTCAACAGTACCAGAAAAGATACTTTTTTCAATATACATTCTCTTAACTTTAGGGATTGCTCAACTATTTAGATTATACAAAAAAAAATTAGGAGCAAAACATCCGAATAATTTTTTCTATGAAGTATAAAAGATATGTTGACCTTTGCGGATTTTTTTTTTGAATAAGTCATATTTGATTATAATATTCCTGAAAAAATATAATGGCTCTGTATAATAAGAACTGAAAATGAAAATTCATGGAAACTATTCAAAATAAATTGAAGTATGCAGTAATGAAATTTAGGAATTCCTTTCGAACTGACAGAAAGTTTTTCTTTGTTTGGATTTATGATTCCAATTAGTGATATGCTTCAAAGGACCCAATATTGTTCCTTCAAATTACCAGAGTACCTGCTGAAGTAATAAAAGTATTAGTGATTCCCAGAAGTTATTCGAATGCGTTATCAGCACCATTGAGAAAATAATGCATCCCCCAAGGTGGTTAGATACTTGTTCAATAAACATGAATACCCAGCTGAATGAAAAGAAGTGGCAAACGAATACTGATGAAGACATTGACTGATTTCATTTTTCTTACTTTCATTTTATTTGGATTGAACCAAAATGTCTGAATTCAATATTTCTAAAAACAACCGTTAATT
Organism: Coccinella septempunctata; assembly: GCF_907165205.1. Classification (NCBI taxonomy): domain Eukaryota; kingdom Metazoa; phylum Arthropoda; class Insecta; order Coleoptera; family Coccinellidae; genus Coccinella; species Coccinella septempunctata. The sequence goes on from NC_058191.1 coordinate 10,422,199, forward strand.
TATCCATTCAAGAAATTAATTCACCTGAGTTGTTGATATAGTTGTTTTTTTATTTATTAATTTCTCAATCGGTGAATCGAAAGAATGTTGATAAATTGTTAGTTGTTATTATACACAACTTGGATTTGATTTTTAAGTTGAGGACATGAAAATGAAAAGACATGGATGAGATCAGAATATTTCCAAAATTTTGGGATTCATTATTTTGTGAATATTGTAGCGTTCATTAATTACAGTACTGGAAGAAATATCTCTGTTCCCGATTTTTATTTCGATGTTATACACACATTTTTTTAAGCTTATCACTTTGCCAAAGTATCACAACTAAATTCAGCATGCAAAAATATTTATTGATCTTATCGTCTACTTTGTGAAATAAGGAATGGAAATTCGACGATTCGTTTAAGAATTGGATAGGGCATACACATTCTGAAGGTATAGCTAAAAAGCGAACAATTTAGACACTTTATTTTTTATTTCCGTCTTTCGTTGAACAAAATCAGATATAAAATATAATTCCGAATTGGAACCTTTCAAAACGAAGAGAAAAATATGAGATAATCAACGTATTAATCATCTCAAAACCGATCAGTTCAAGCACAGTAGCATAATAAAAAATATCCCATAGTTCTGAGCTAACTAGATATAGAAGAAAATTTGGACTCATATCGGTTTCATTCAAAATTTTCGTAAATCAACTATAATTTTCAAAGTCGATAACTAGTTAAATATACATCTAATGATTCAATATTGTATGTACATCTATAATTCTGATGTTAAGCACAGATCTGAAGCTTTATCTGACATTTTGCAGGGGCTGTTTATTGAAAGTCAGGCAAGTAAAAGTTGCAAAATTTTAGGAACATACTTCAGCGTATACCAAATTTTTGAAGAGAGAAGTTCAAAATATATTGTTGGCAGTGTACCACTTCAAAATCCTAAGAAGTTCTTCTTGTCAATATGAAAGTGGTGAATCGAAATTTGTATATAAATATCTATATCACATTAATAATCAAATGAATTCAGTTTTTCCTTTATTTCAGTTATCCATTTCTGAAAAGAAAAATATACTATGCAACAGTAAGAGAAAAGATACTGAATGCTTTTTTTCAATATACATCCTCTCAACTTTAGGGACTGCTCATTTATTTCGATTTTACAAAAAAAAATTAGAAGCAAAACATCTGAATGATTTTTTCTTAGAATTATCAAAGATATGTTGATTTTTGCGGATTCTTTTCTGAATAAGTCATATTTGATTATCCTATTCCTGAAAATATATAATGGCTCTGTATAATAAGAACTGAAGGACCCAATTTTGTTCCTTCATATTGTCAGAGTACCTGCTGAAGTGATAAAAGTATTAGTGAATACCAGAAATTATTCAAATGCGTTATCAGCACCATTAAGAGAATAAAGCATCCCTCAAGGTGGTTAGATACTTGTTGTTCAATAAACATGAATACCCAGATGGATGAAACGAATTCAAAAACGAATACTGAAGACGTTGACTGATTTACTTCTCCTATACAAAAATCTCTCAGTAATATTTGTATGGTTTAAATGTAGGTTGATACATATAATACGTATAATGAGTTTTTCGAATAAACTGAAATTGATGTGAAAAACATTCGGGATTATTCAAATCCGAATTCGCATTCATAGACAATGGTAAGTTTTTTACAAAAGTGTTTTATTAAAGCACATAAAACTACTCTGCTCCCTTGTGACAGCGTTGAAGGCTGAACTGATATAATAAAACACAGAGTATAAATGAGCAGCTGTTAGAAAATTTAAGGGATGATTCCATGTCAAAAAGTGTGAGTTTTTCATTAATTTATTTTGAACATTCCATTTCCAGGACACTGACACAGCTAAAGATGATTAAAAAAAGCAATTTTCAATTTTTTTTTCAGAAACCAGAAAACTGAGATTTATTTTATGCTATTTTGATTTGGGATAGTTTATCGTTTTTCGAATAATGAACAAAAAACTCCCCATAGTAAAATTGACTGAATTTCAGTATAGGCATAATAACATATGCAAATTTAACAGCTTGCTCCTTCGTTAGATTGCTAAGCTGAATTATAATTTTTCTGAATCTACTAACTCTAGTTTAAATGTCATGCATCGTAATGTTATATTATTTAAGATTATCTGTTTTTTTTAACGACAATCTCTGTGGAGCAGTTTTGTGCAACAGTTGAGAATTGTATGTTGGATATAAACAGGTCGAGGATACATATAATTTTCAACCATCTATAGTAGTTTCATCCACCCAACCGATCTTTCAAAAGCAAGAATAAATATGAATAAAAAGTTAACACTAATTAGTAAGTATATAATATCTGACTTTAATACTGGGAACAATTTGTCACTGTAATTCTGGGAAAGATTTATCTGTGTGGCACTAATTATAAATTACGGTTTATATTATCATCCGTATTATATAATAATGAAAACTCCTTCAGGTATTTGGATAGTTTGTATATTAATCGATACTCCTTTTTACATAAACACCGACGTTTCGGTATCAAATCGGACCTTTATCAAGGATTAATGATTTCACAGGAATCGAGTCATCACAACAAAATACATCAATCTGTTTCACCGAATGCTTCTTTTAAAATGATCGCACATATAGTTTTATTGCTTCACTTATATATTATTATTTACTATAGTATTTATTTTATTTTGGTCATTCATCAAAATAATTTCCTTCTAGAGTGATACAATCAGTCCAACGTCGCTTTAAAATTTCGATGCCTTTTTGCAATTCTGGAAAATATTTATCATTTTGTAATTCTAGAAACAATTTGTAATGTAGCAAAAATGATAAATTTGAACTCCGCCGTTTACTACATCATTGCAGGAGAGTGGGGGTTCGCGCGTAAACTGCCAAATGACAGGTAGGTACTTGAAGGGAAAAATTCAGGTACATATTTAAATTCTATTCGTATGGTTCGATGAGTGAAGTTGATCATATTTTTCTTGAAGTTGAAGTTGGAAATGAACTTTTGTGTCCTGTGAAAACAAATTTGGTGAGTTGAATTCAATTGATTAATTTCATCTTTTTATTCTTGGGATACACAAAAATAAATTTCTTCACAACTCTTTCCGTTATCATTTCAAACGTTTATTTCTAGAATTTTCACATTCTATCAAATAATATGTGAATGATGGAAAATAATATTTTTACTTCGTTTATTTCAGTCTTTGGAAATTTCGAAAATGTCTTGCTGGGAAACATTCATCCTACCAACGAAGATAGCACTGTCCACCGTTGAAAAACTTGAGTACTGCCAAGAGGACGACCTTCAAAAATTGGTGGTGATAGAAAACCTAATGAAACAAAATGAGAGTGTCCAGAGACGTGTAGAAGACATCAGATATTATGCCAGTACTGAATCGAAAAACATCATCGATTCAAACGAAAAATTGGCGATTCTAACAAAAAAATTGAATAATGCCCGAATTATAAAGCAAATTTTGGAAAATACCGCCCGGGGGACCAAAAGTAAAAAATCATCGGACATGGAAATCGCGAAGTTATGTGGAATCAACAGAATGAAAAGGAATAACAGATATTGCAAATTCAAACAACCTCTATCACCCCTTGCCGTTCACGCAAATACACATTTGCACCGCGGAATCAAGAGAAAAAGAAATGAATAGTTCCCTGATTCATGAAAATTCTTGTAAATAATTGTATATATCTAAAGTAAGTGTAGAATCATTTCGCTATTAATTTTAAGTGTTGTGTACATATATTTTGGTTTTTGAATGAAAAACAAGCATAAAATATGAGTAATTTCATTTTCCACTTCTTTTAAAAATTTAAATAATCATTGAGTTTTGTTGAAGCGGCAAATGTATTCATGAATATTCAAGCTTTGACATAGTGAATTATACTAGGTGTCTGTTAACAAATGCGAAGGACTTACGGAGATGATTCCTATAAATTTTTTTCGAAATCAACCTCCCTTCCAAGATACAGTTTTTAATTTTTTTACGGGTTCTAGAAAACACTGACGTCCAGTTTCATAATCAAATTCAAAGTCACTTTAAGCTTAAAGCTTCCTTTAGTGTCATTTTTAGTAGGGTTAAAGAAAGCTTTAGAATTAAAGCGACTTTAGGTTTGATTATGAAACCGGCCGTTAGTCATAAAACTATACATAATATGAAGCACTGAGTAGATATTACTCACACATTTTTTTTAAATCTCATAACTTTATTATTAGGGGTTGAAAATAACAACTCCTTATGATTTTCCTTCAAAAATTGTTTTCTCTTATGGTTTCCCATTCAATTTTGGAGAAAAAAAGTCTCTTGCAGAATGTCGATACAGTCGATACATTTCTCGGAATAAGTAAAAACTTACAAGCAGTATGCGAAGGTGTATGAAGCAGAGAGTTGATGCATGTATTGATGTATTTTAGCGGGAGGTAGTCATTATATGGAATACTTATACGATGAAATGGATTGAACTAACAGTGATCAGAACTGCTTGTATATTTTTATTTATTCCGAGAAAAATATCGACTCTATCGAAATTTTGCAAGAAACTTTTTTGCTCCATTATTGAATGGGAAACCATAAGAGAATTTATTTTTCGAAAATCTATCCCACGAAAAGAAAATCATAAGGGGTTGTTATTTTCCAACCGTAATAATAAAGTTATGAGATCTAAAAAAATTCTGTGAGTAACATCTACTTATTGCTTCATATTATGTACAGTTTTATAAGTCAGAGTGAGTGTTTTTTGAAACCCGCACAAAAAATTAAAAACTGTCAACTCGTCATTGCCTTCCAAAGGCTGTGTCTTGGGAAGTCGATTTCGAAAAAAATTTATAGGAACTACCCTTGCTTATTTTCATCGAGGAATCATCTCCCTAAGTCCTTCACATTTGTTTACAGACACCCTGTATAATTATTGGGAATTACTTATATATTTTTTTCAGCAGCCCCTTTAAAATGGCACCTGGGAAGCAACTTTTTTCTCAGAAACCACAACACTGTCATCTGCTCAATTTTATCTCTGTTAGTTTTCTGTTTCATATTCACAATTTATAAATTCGAATTCAGTATAAGAAATATCAGTTGTTATGAAGAATAATTCTAACAGGAATGCTTCATCACAGTTTTATCGAAAAAATGTATATACACCATAATTTTTTTTTTATTTGCACGAGTATATGGAAAAATATATAATGAAACAACAGAAGGAATATCTCCAGAAATATAACTCAACATTTGCTATTCATCTTTGTTTTCAATAAAATAATTTTTTCTATACTTTATCTGTATTTTTTTATTTGTTTCTAATCGGAACACACACTAAAAAAAGCTGCGACAGTGAAATCCATTTTCTAGTCAGTTTGTTCTATATCAACATTTTTATGTTGATCAAAAACGAATTCATATTTCCAAATGAATGCTCAGAGAGTATAATCCATAATTACTCAACAGACAAATATGGAATCCAGTAATTGAAACAGTGGAACACGTGGAAGGTGTTGTTTTAATGATTAATCAATATTTCCAATTGATGGAAATAAAAAAGATTCAAAAGTTATTATATATTATTTCAGAGACTTATATTGAATATAACAATGGTACCTAATGAAATATGTGATGTACAGAAACCAGTAGGATTTTCGCCAATTTAACAATGAGATATTTTTATTGGGTAACTTTCCACTTCATTAAAAAAAAAGAAGAAACAATAAGTATGGGAACAAATTATCAGAAAAGTTAAACTTGCAAAATTAAGATACGCTAGCGCATCTGACAAGTGATTCCTTTACTAACAGTACAGTCATAGAAGAGAAGGGGTAACTACCACTCCGAAAGGCTGGCAGGTAGAAAAAGTAAATTAGATAGGGGTAGCTTTCTCATTTTATACCGATACTTTGAAGAGTAAAGTGCTTGTCTCATTGTCAAATTTGAAGTTTCGTGTTGTGTTTTGTGCATATATCTGAAAATGGTGAGTTGAATTTCATTTAAAATAGTATTGAGAAAGTAGTTTTAGAGTTTGACTAAACATTTGGCTCTGAAAGTACCTAACCACTTATTGCAGACAAAATATTCCAGAAATTGTTCTTGAAATTAATTTATTACTGCGATTGTTTATCCCTAGGAATAGATGTAGAAATTTGACTGATCTTTTTGATCTGATAGAGACAAATATGTTCCAGAAATATTTCGAAAATTGTCCATAATTCTAATTTTCTTGTTTCGTTTGTTTATCTCCAGAACATTTGAATTTTATTGAAATATTCCGAGAATAATATGGAACTGCAGATAGTATTATTTGGATGTTGGAATTTGTAATGAATGGATCTTTTAAAATCAATTATTTGTTCATAGTTATGTTATAATTTATATTTTTGTTTCAGACGACCAAAATCTCGAAGAAGAATGGGATCAGCAAACCGAAAATTTCCATTAATTTAACAAAGGTAGCAATTTCCACTTTAGAAACCTTAAAAGCAGGAAATTTGAGAAATGTGGTTGTTGTCGGAAACTTCATTGAAAATAAGGCGAGTCTGCTGAAAGAGCTAAAAAATTTATCAAGCCCACCGAACAGTTCAGCAACGGAGAAAAAGTCTCCAGGCCTTCTCAAAGAAAAACTGGAGAAGGCATTACGTATGAAGAGTATTTTAGAAGAGGCTGTACAAGGGGATGCAGAAAAGGCGCATAACGAATTGGCAGAATTATGTGAAGAGAGGAAGAAGCAAGTTGAATTCAGGCATCACAATTTTATATCCACTACTTTTCCCCTTGCTGCGTCTACTTATAATTGCCCAAATCGCAGAAGAAAAGGAAAAAAGAAGCACAGAAAAAATAGTGGAAAAAAACTTAACTGACAAATGATTTTTCGTGATAGGTTTTTATTTGAATTGTAAATATGTAAATAATGTATTTGAATTGATTGTACATATATTGTTCTGTATTATTCATAGTTTTATAAATAAATTTTATATGAAAAATGATTTTTTTTCACGAATTCTAAAACTAATATATGAAATAATATCAAAATTGATCAATTGAAGTTGAAGCTTTATTTTTGGTATTCATCGAGTCTAAGTAGCTTCTCTGGAAACGAAAATATAATTTATTGACTAATCCTTATTTGAAAATTTTGAGTTATTAGGTGTCATTTCAAATATGTATCGAAAGCATTGTTCTCTCTTGCAAATCAATTAAGATATTTAAATTTTCGCAAAAAAAAATTCAGCCCTATGCCTCATGAAATAAGATATAAATGCCTCAAAAAGATGTGAATCATTGCGATTTAATTCGTCATATATAATCGAAATTTCAAAGATTAGTCATTGAGGTACACATTATAATAGAATAAATTCGAGAAGGCATGTGAATGTATACAAGAAAAAATGCTCTTGCAGGTAAGTAAGGCAGAAATTCGAAAAGAAAAATATACTATTCAACAGTATGAGAAAAGATACTTTTTTGAATATACATTCTCTTAACTTTAGGGATTGCTCAATTATTAAGATTGTACAAAAAAAAAAATTAGGAGTAAAACATCCAAATAATTTTTTCTATGAAGTATAAAAGATATGTTGACCTTTGCGGATTTTTTTTTTGAATAAGTCATATTTGATTAAAATATTCCTGAAAAAATATAATGGCTCTGTATAATAAGAACTGAAAATGAAAATTCATGGAAACTATTCAAAATAAATTGAAGTTGCAGTAATGAAATTTAAGAATTCCTTTCGAACTGACAGAAAGTTTTTCTATGTTTGGATTTATGATTCCGATTAGTGATATGCTTCAAAGGACCCAATATTGTTCCTTCATATTACCAGAGTACCTGCTGAAGTAATAAAAGTATTAGTGATTCCCAGAAGTTATTCGAATGCGTTATCAGCACCATTGAGAAAATAATGCATCCCCCAAGGTGGTTAGATACTTGTTCAATAAACATGAATACCCAGCTGAATGAAAAGAAGTGGCAAACGAATACTGATGAAGACATTGACTGATTTCATTTTTCTTACTTTCATTTTATTTGGATTGAACCAAAATGTCTGAATTCAATATTTCTAAAAACAACCGTTAATTTATCCATTCAAGAAATTAATTCACCTGAGTTGTTGATATAGTTGTTTTTTTTATTTATTAATTTCTCAATCGGTGAATCGAAAGAATGTTGATAAATTGTTAGTTGTTACCATACACAACTTGGATTTGATTTTTAAGTTGAGGACATGAAAATGAAAAGACATGGATGAGATCAGAATATTTCCAAAATTTTGGGATTCATTATTTTGTGAATATTGTAGCGTTCATTAATTACAGTACTGAAAGAAATATCTCTGTTCCCGATTTTTATTTCGATGTTATACACACATTTTTTTAAGCTTATCACTTTGCCAAAGTATCACAACTAAATTCAGCATGCAAAAATATTTATTGATCTTATCGTGTACTTTGTGAAATAAGGAATTGAAATTCGACGATTCGTTTAAGAATTGGATAGGGCATACACATTCTGAAGGTATAGCTAAAAAGCGAACAATTTAGACACTTTATTTCCGACTTTCGTTGAACAAAATCAGATATAAAATATAATTCCGAATTGGAACCTTTCAAAACGAAGAGAAAAATATGAGATAATCAACGTATTAATCATCTCAAAACCGATCAGTTCAAGCACAGTAGCATAATAAAAAATATCCCATAGTTCTGAGCTAAATAGGTATAGAAGAAAATTTGGACGCATATCGGTTTCATTCAAAATTTTCGTAAATCAACTATAATTTTCAAAGTCGATAACTAGTTAAATATACATCTAATGATTCAATATTGTATGTACATCTATAATTCTGATGTTAAGCACAGATCTGAAGCTTTATCTGACATTTTGCAGGGGCTGTTTATTGAAAGTCAGGCAAGTAAAAGTTGCAAAATTTTAGGAACATACTTCAGCGTATACCAAAACTTTGAAGAGAGAAGTTCAAAATATATTGTTGGCAGTGTACCGCTTCAAAATCCTAAGAAGTTCTTCTTGTCAATATGAAAGTGGTGAATCGAAATTTGTATATAAATATCTATATCACATTAATAATCAAATGAATTCAGTTTTTCCTTTATTTCAGTTATCAATTTCTGAAAAGAAAAATATACTATGCAACAGTAAGAGAAAAGATACTGAATGCTTTTTTTCAATATACATCCTCTCAACTTTAGGGACTGCTCATTTATTTCGATTTTACAAAAAAAAATTAGAAGCAAAACATCTGAATGATTTTTTCTTAGAATTATCAAAGATATGTTGATTTTTGCGGATTCTTTTCTGAATAAGTCATATTTGATTATCCTATTCCTGAAAATATATAATGGCTCTGTATAATAAGAACTGAAGGACCCAATTTTGTTCCTTCATATTGTCAGAGTACCTGCTGAAGTGATAAAAGTATTAGTGAATACCAGAAATTATTCAAATGCGTTATCAGCACCATTAAGAGAATAAAGCATCCCTCAAGGTGGTTAGATACTTGTTGTTCAATAAACATGAATACCCAGATGGATGAAACGAATTCAAAAACGAATACTGAAGACGTTGACTGATTTACTTCTCCTATACAAAAATCTCTCAGTAATATTTGTATGGTTTAAATGTAGGTTGATACATATAATACGTATAATGAGTTTTTCGAATAAACTGAAATTGATGTGAAAAACATTCGGGATTATTCAAATCCGAATTCGCATTCATAGACAATGGTAAGTTTTTTACAAAAGTGTTTTATTAAAGCACATAAAACTACTCTGCTCCCTTGTGACAGCGTTGAAGGCTGAACTGATATAATAAAACACAGAGTATAAATGAGCAGCTGTTAGAAAATTTAAGGGATGATTCCATGTCAAAAAGTGTGAGTTTTTCATTAATTTATTTTGAACATTCCATTTCCAGGACACTGACACAGCTAAAGATGATTAAAAAAAGCAATTTTCAATTTTTTTTTCAGAAACCAGAAAACTGAGATTTATTTTATGCTATTTTGATTTGGGATAGTTTATCGTTTTTCGAATAATGAACAAAAAACTCCCCATAGTAAAATTGACTGAATTTCAGTATAGGCATAATAACATATGCAAATTTAACAGCTTGCTCCTTCGTTAGATTGCTAAGCTGAATTATAATTTTTCTGAATCTACTAACTCTAGTTTAAATGTCATGCATCGTAATGTTATATTATTTAAGATTATCTGTTTTTTTTAACGACAATCTCTGTGGAGCAGTTTTGTGCAACAGTTGAGAATTGTATGTTGGATATAAACAGGTCGAGGATACATATAATTTTCAACCATCTATAGTAGTTTCATCCACCCAACCGATCTTTCAAAAGCAAGAATAAATATGAATAAAAAGTTAACACTAATTAGTAAGTATATAATATCTGACTTTAATACTGGGAACAATTTGTCACTGTAATTCTGGGAAAGATTTATCTGTGTGGCACTAATTATAAATTACGGTTTATATTATCATCCGTATTATATAATAATGAAAACTCCTTCAGGTATTTGGATAGTTTGTATATTAATCGATACTCCTTTTTACATAAACACCGACGTTTCGGTATCAAATCGGACCTTTATCAAGGATTAATGATTTCACAGGAATCGAGTCATCACAACAAAATACATCAATCTGTTTCACCGAATGCTTCTTTTAAAATGATCGCACATATAGTTTTATTGCTTCACTTATATATTATTATTTACTATAGTATTCATTTTATTTTGGTCATTCATCAAAATAATTTCCTTCTAGAGTGATACAATCAGTCCAACGTCGCTTTAAAATTTCGATGCCTTTTTGCAATTCTGGAAAATATTTATCATTTTGTAATTCTAGAAACAATTTGTAATGTAGCAAAAATGATAAATTTGAACTCCGCCGTTTACTACATCATTGCAGGAGAGTGGGGGTTCGCGCGTAAACTGCCAAATGACAGGTAGGTACTTGAAGGGAAAAATTCAGGTACATATTTAAATTCTATTCGTATGGTTCGATGAGTGAAGTTGATCATATTTTTCTTGAAGTTGAAGTTGGAAATGAACTTTTGTGTCCTGTGAAAACAAATTTGGTGAGTTGAATTCAATTGATTAATTTCATCTTTTTATTCTTGGGATACACAAAAATAAATTTCTTCACAACTCTTTCCGTTATCATTTCAAACGTTTATTTCTAGAATTTTCACATTCTATCAAATAATATGTGAATGATGGAAAATAATATTTTTACTTCGTTTATTTCAGTCTTTGGAAATTTCGAAAATGTCTTGCTGGGAAACATTCATCCTACCAACGAAGATAGCACGTCCACCGTTGAAAAACTTGAGTACTGCCAAGAGGACGACCTTCAAAAATTGGTGGTGATAGAAAACCTAATGAAACAAAATGAGAGTGTCCAGAGACGTGTAGAAGACATCAGATATTATGCCAGTACTGAATCGAAAAACATCATCGATTCAAACGAAAAATTGGCGATTCTAACAAAAAAATTGAATAATGCCCGAATTATAAAGCAAATTTTGGAAAATACCGCCCGGGGGACCAAAAGTAAAAAATCATCGGACATGGAAATCGCGAAGTTATGTGGAATCAACAGAATGAAAAGGAATAACAGATATTGCAAATTCAAACAACCTCTATCACCCCTTGCCGTTCACGCAAATACACATTTGCACCGCGGAATCAAGAGAAAAAGAAATGAATAGTTCCCTGATTCATGAAAATTCTTGTAAATAATTGTATATATCTAAAGTAAGTGTAGAATCATTTCGCTATTAATTTTAAGTGTTGTGTACATATATTTTGGTTTTTGAATGAAAAACAAGCATAAAATATGAGTAATTTCATTTTCCACTTCTTTTAAAAATTTAAATAATCATTGAGTTTTGTTGAAGCGGCAAATGTATTCATGAATATTCAAGCTTTGACATAGTGAATTATACTAGGTGTCTGTTAACAAATGCGAAGGACTTACGGAGATGATTCCTATAAATTTTTTTCGAAATCAACCTCCCTTCCAAGATACAGTTTTTAATTTTTTTACGGGTTCTAGAAAACACTGACGTCCAGTTTCATAATCAAATTCAAAGTCACTTTAAGCTTAAAGCTTCCTTTAGTGTCATTTTTAGTAGGGTTAAAGAAAGCTTTAGAATTAAAGCGACTTTAGGTTTGATTATGAAACCGGCCGTTAGTCATAAAACTATACATAATATGAAGCACTGACTAGATATTACTCACACATTTTTTTTAAATCTCATAACTTTATTATTAGGGGTTGAAAATAACAACTCCTTATGATTTTCCTTCAAAAATTGTTTTCTCTTATGGTTTCCCATTCAATTTTGGAGAAAAAAAGTCTCTTGCAGAATGTCGATACAGTCGATACATTTCTCGGAATAAGTAAAAACTTACAAGCAGTATGCGAAGGTGTATGAAGCAGAGAGTTGATGCATGTATTGATGTATTTTAGCGGGAGGTAGTCATTATATGGAATACTTATACGATGAAATGGATTGAACTAACAGTGATCAGAACTGCTTGTATATTTTTATTTATTCCGAGAAAAATATCGACTCTATCGAAATTTTGCAAGAAACTTTTTTGCTCCATTATTGAATGGGAAACCATAAGAGAATTTATTTTTCGAAAATCTATCCCACGAAAAGAAAATCATAAGGGGTTGTTATTTTCCAACCGTAATAATAAAGTTATGAGATCTAAAAAAATTCTGTGAGTAACATCTACTTATTGCTTCATATTATGTACAGTTTTATAAGTCAGAGTGAGTGTTTTTTGAAACCCGCACAAAAAATTAAAAACTGTCAACTCGTCATTGCCTTCCAAAGGCTGTGTCTTGGGAAGTCGATTTCGAAAAAAATTTATAGGAACTACCCTTGCTTATTTTCATCGAGGAATCATCTCCCTAAGTCCTTCACATTTGTTTACAGACACCCTGTATAATTATTGGGAATTACTTATATATTTTTTTCAGCAGCCCCTTTAAAATGGCACCTGGGAAGCAACTTTTTTCTCAGAAACCACAACACTGTCATCTGCTCAATTTTATCTCTGTTAGTTTTCTGTTTCATATTCACAATTTATAAATTCGAATTCAGTATAAGAAATATCAGTTGTTATGAAGAATAATTCTAACAGGAATGCTTCATCACAGTTTTATCGAAAAAATGTATATACACCATAATTTTTTTTTATTTGCACGAGTATATGGAAAAATATATAATGAAACAACAGAAGGAATATCTCCAGAAATATAACTCAACATTTGCTATTCATCTTTGTTTTCAATAAAATAATTTTTTCTATACTTTATCTGTATTTTTTTATTTGTTTCTAATCGGAACACACACTAAAAAAAGCTGCGACAGTGAAATCCATTTTCTAGTCAGTTTGTTCTATATCAACATTTTTATGTTGATCAAAAACGAATTCATATTTCCAAATGAATGCTCAGAGAGTATAATCCATAATTACTCAACAGACAAATATGGAATCCAGTAATTGAAACAGTGGAACACGTGGAAGGTGTTGTTTTAATGATTAATCAATATTTCCAATTGATGGAAATAAAAAAGATTCAAAAGTTATTATATATTATTTCAGAGACTTATATTGAATATAACAATGGTACCTAATGAAATATGTGATGTACAGAAACCAGTAGGATTTTCGCCAATTTAACAATGAGATATTTTTATTGGGTAACTTTCCACTTCATTAAAAAAAAAGAAGAAACAATAAGAATGGGAACAAATTATCAGAAAAGTTAAACTTGCAAAATTAAGATACGCTAGCGCATCTGACAAGTGATTCCTTTACTAACAGTACAGTCATAGAAGAGAAGGGGTAACTACCACTCCGAAAGGCTGGCAGGTAGAAAAAGTAAATTAGATAGGGGTAGCTTTCTCATTTTATACCGATACTTTGAAGAGTAAAGTGCTTGTCTCATTGTCAAATTTGAAGTTTCGTGTTGTGTTTTGTGCATATATCTGAAAATGGTGAGTTGAATTTCATTTAAAATAGTATTGAGAAAGTAGTTTTAGAGTTTGACTAAACATTTGGCTCTGAAAGTACCTAACCACTTATTGCAGACAAAATATTCCAGAAATTGTTCTTGAAATTAATTTATTACTGCGATTGTTTATCCCTAGGAATAGATGTAGAAATTTGACTGATCTTTTTGATCTGATAGAGACAAATATGTTCCAGAAATATTTCGAAAATTGTCCATAATTCTAATTTTCTTGTTTCGTTTGTTTATCTCCAGAACATTTGAATTTTATTGAAATATTCCGAGAATAATATGGAACTGCAGATAGTATTATTTGGATGTTGGAATTTGTAATGAATGGATCTTTTAAAATCAATTATTTGTTCATAGTTATGTTATAATTTATATTTTTGTTTCAGACGACCAAAATCTCGAAGAAGAATGGGATCAGCAAACCGAAAATTTCCATTAATTTAACAAAGGTAGCAATTTCCACTTTAGAAACCTTAAAAGCAGGAAATTTGAGAAATGTGGTTGTTGTCGGAAACTTCATTGAAAATAAGGCGAGTCTGCTGAAAGAGCTAAAAAATTTATCAAGCCCACCGAACAGTTCAGCAACGGAGAAAAAGTCTCCAGGCCTTCTCAAAGAAAAACTGGAGAAGGCATTACGTATGAAGAGTATTTTAGAAGAGGCTGTACAAGGGGATGCAGAAAAGGCGCATAACGAATTGGCAGAATTATGTGAAGAGAGGAAGAAGCAAGTTGAATTCAGGCATCACAATTTTATATCCACTACTTTTCCCCTTGCTGCGTCTACTTATAATTGCCCAAATCGCAGAAGAAAAGGAAAAAAGAAGCACAGAAAAAATAGTGGAAAAAAACTTAACTGACAAATGATTTTTCGTGATAGGTTTTCATTTGAATTGTAAATATGTAAATAATGTATTTGAATTGATTGTACATATATTGTTCTGTATTATTCATAGTTTTATAAATAAATTTTATATGAAAAATGATTTTTTTTCACGAATTCTAAAACTAATATATGAAATAATATCAAAATTGATCAATTGAAGTTGAAGCTTTATTTTTGGTATTCATCGAGTCTAAGTAGCTTCTCTGGAAACGAAAATATAATTTATTGACTAATCCTTATTTGAAAATTTTGAGTTATTAGGTGTCATTTCAAATATGTATCGAAAGCATTGTTCTCTCTTGCAAATCAATTAAGATATTTAAATTTTCGCAAAAAAAAATTCAGCCCTATGCCTCATGAAATAAGATATAAATGCCTCAAAAAGATGTGAATCATTGCGATTTAATTCGTCATATATAATCGAAATTTCAAAGATTAGTCATTGAGGTACACATTATAATAGAATAAATTCGAGAAAGCATGTGAATGTATCCAAGAAAAAATGCTCTTGCAGGTAAGTAAGGGAGAAATTCGAAAAGAAAAATATACTATTCAACAGTACGAGAAAAGATACTTTTTTGAATATACATTCTCTTAACTTTAATTATTAAGATTATACAAAAAAAAAATTAGGAGCAAAACATCCGAATAATTTTTTCTATGAAGTATAAAAGATATGTTGACCTTTGCGGATTTTTTTTTTGAATAAGTCATATTTGATTATAATATTCCTGAAAAAATATAATGGCTCTGTATAATAAGAACTGAAAATGAAAATTCATGGAAACTATTCAAAATAAATTGAAGTATGCAGTAATGAAATTTAGGAATTCCTTTCGGACTGACAGAAAGTTTTTCTTTGTTTGGATTTATGATTCCAATTAGTGATATGCTTCAAAGGACCCAATATTGTTCCTTCATATTACCAGAGTACCTGCTGAAGTAATAAAAGTATTAGTGATTCCCAGAAGTTATTCGAATGCGTTATCAGCACCATTGAGAAAATAATGCATCCCCCAAGGTGGTTAGATACTTGTTCAATAAACATGAATACCCAGCTGAATGAAAAGAAGTGGCAAACGAATACTGATGAAGACATTGACTGATTTCATTTTTCTTACTTTCATTTTATTTGGATTGAACCAAAATGTCTGAATTCAATATTTCTAAAAACAACCGTTAATTTATCCATTCAAGAAATTAATTCACCTGAGTTGTTGATATAGTTGTTTTTTTTATTTATTAATTTCTCAATCGGTGAATCGAAAGAATGTTGATAAATTGTTAGTTGTTACCATACACAACTTGGATTTGATTTTTAAGTTGAGGACATGAAAATGAAAAGACATGGATGAGATCAGAATATTTCCAAAATTTTGGGATTCATTATTTTGTGAATATTGTAGCGTTCATTAATTACAGTACTGAAAGAAATATCTCTGTTCCCGATTTTTATTTCGATGTTATACACACATTTTTTTAAGCTTATCACTTTGCCAAAGTATCACAACTAAATTCAGCATGCAAAAATATTTATTGATCTTATCGTGTACTTTGTGAAATAAGGAATTGAAATTCGACGATTCGTTTAAGAATTGGATAGGGCATACACATTCTGAAGGTATAGCTAAAAAGCGAACAATTTAGACACTTTATTTCCGACTTTCGTTGAACAAAATCAGATATAAAATATAATTCCGAATTGGAACCTTTCAAAACGAAGAGAAAAATATGAGATAATCAACGTATTAATCATCTCAAAACCGATCAGTTCAAGCACAGTAGCATAATAAAAAATATCCCATAGTTCTGAGCTAAATAGGTATAGAAGAAAATTTGGACGCATATCGGTTTCATTCAAAATTTTCGTAAATCAACTATAATTTTCAAAGTCGATAACTAGTTAAATATACATCTAATGATTCAATATTGTATGTACATCTATAATTCTGATGTTAAGCACAGATCTGAAGCTTTATCTGACATTTTGCAGGGGCTGTTTATTGAAAGTCAGGCAAGTAAAAGTTGCAAAATTTTAGGAACATACTTCAGCGTATACCAAAACTTTGAAGAGAGAAGTTCAAAATATATTGTTGGCAGTGTACCGCTTCAAAATCCTAAGAAGTTCTTCTTGTCAATATGAAAGTGGTGAATCGAAATTTGTATATAAATATCTATATCACATTAATAATCAAATGAATTCAGTTTTTCCTTTATTTCTGTTATCAATTTCTGAAAAGAAAAATATACTATGCAACAGTAAGAGAAAAGATACTGAATGCTTTTTTTCAATATACATCCTCTCAACTTTAGGGACTGCTCATTTATTTCGATTTTACAAAAAAAAATTAGAAGCAAAACATCTGAATGATTTTTTCTGAGAATTATCAAAGATATGTTGATTTTTGCGGATTCTTTTCTGAATAAGTCATATTTGATTATCCTATTCCTGAAAATATATAATGGCTCTGTATAATAAGAACTGAAGGACCCAATTTTGTTCCTTCATATTGTCAGAGTACCTGCTGAAGTGATAAAAGTATTAGTGAATACCAGAAATTATTCAAATGCGTTATCAGCACCATTAAGAGAATAAAGCATCCCTCAAGGTGGTTAGATACTTGTTGTTCAATAAACATGAATACCCAGATGGATGAAACGAATTCAAAAACGAATACTGAAGACGTTGACTGATTTACTTCTCCTATACAAAAATCTCTCAGTAATATTTGTATGGTTTAAATGTAGGTTGATACATATAATACGTATAATGAGTTTTTCGAATAAAGTGAAATTGATGTGAAAATATGAACATTCGGGATTATTCAAATCCGAATTCGCATTCATAGACAATGGTAAGTTTTTTACAAAAGTGTTAAAAATTCCAAACTAAACTTCGAATGAACTATTTTTCGACCCCAGCGAGCCTTGACATTTGAAATTCAGCCGATGAGCAAACTCAGTTTTTAAAGCATTACATTGCTTTTATTAAAGCACATAAAACTACTCTGCTCCCTTGTGACAGCGTTGAAGGCTGAACTGATATAATAAAACACAGAGTATAAATGAGAAGCTGTTAGAAAATTCAAGGGATGATTCCATGTCAAAAAGTGCGAGTTTTTCATTAATTTATTTTGAACATTCCATATCCAGGACACTGACACAGCTAAAGATGATTAAAAAAAGCAATTTTCAATTTTTTTTTCAGAAACCAGAAAACTGAGATTTATTTTATGCCATTTTGATTTATGATAGTTTATCGTTTTTCGAATAATGAACAAAAAACTCCCCATAGTAAAATTGACTGAATTTCAGTATAGGCATAATAACATATGCAAATTTAACAGCTTGCTCTTTCGTTAGATTGCTAAGCTGAATTATAATTTTTCTGAATCTACTAACTCTAGTTTAAATGTCATGCATCGTAATGTTATATTATTTAAGATTATCTGTTTTTTTCAACGACAATCTCTGTGGAGCAGTTTTGTGCAGCAGTTGAGAATTGTATGTTGGATATAAACAGGTCGAGGATACATATAATTTTCAACCATCTATAGTAGTTTCATCCACCCAACCGATCTTTCAAAAGCAAGAATAAATATGAATAAAAAGTTAACACTAATTAGTAAGTATATAATATCTGACTTTAATACTGGGAACAATTTGTCACTGTAATTCTGGGAAAGATTTATCTGTGTGGCACTAATTATAAATTACGGTTTATATTATCATCCGTATTATATAATAATGAAAACTCCTTCAGGTATTTGGATAGTTTGTATATTAATCGATACTCCTTTTTACATAAACACCGACGTTTCGGTATCAAATCGGACCTTTATCAAGGATTAATGATTTCACAGGAATCGAGTCATCACAACAAAATACATCAATCTGTTTCACCGAATGCTTCTTTTAAAATGATCGCACATATAGTTTTATTGCTTCACTTATATATTATTATTTACTATAGTATTTATTTTATTTTGGTCATTCATCAAAATAATTTCCTTCTAGAGTGATAAAATCAGTCCAACGTCGCTTTAAAATTTCGATGCCTTTTTGCAATTCTGGAAAATATTTATCATTTTGTAATTCTAGAAACAATTTGTAATGTAGCAAAAATGATAAATTTGAACTCCGCCGTTTACTACATCATTGCAGGAGAGTGGGGGTTCGCGCGTAAACTGCCAAATGACAGGTAGGTACTGGAAGGGAAAAATTCAGGTACATATTTAAATTCTATTCGTATGGTTCGATGAGTGAAGTTGATCATATTTTTCTTGAAGTTGAAGTTGGAAATGAACTTTTGTGTCCTGTGAAAACAAATTTGGTGAGTTGAATTCAATTGATTAATTTCATCTTTTTATTCTTGGGATACACAAAAATAAATTTCTTTACAACTCTTTCCGTTATCATTTCAAACGTTTATTTCTAGAATTTTCACATTCTATCAAATAATATGTGAATGATGGAAAATAATATTTTTACTTCGTTTATTTCAGTCTTTGGAAATTTCGAAAATGTCTTGCTGGGAAACATTCATCCTACCAACGAAGATAGCACTGTCCACCGTTGAAAAACTTGAGTACTGCCAAGAGGACGACCTTCAAAAATTGGTGGTGATAGAAAACCTAATGAAACAAAATGAGAGTGTCCAGAGACGTGTAGAAGACATCAGATATTATGCCAGTACTGAATCGAAAAACATCATCGATTCAAACGAAAAATTGGCGATTCTAACAAAAAAAGTGAATAATGCCCGAATTATAAATCAAATTTTGGAAAATACCGCCCGGGGGACCAAAAGTAAAAAATCATCGGACATGGAAATCGCGAAGTTATGTGGAATCAACAGAATGAAAAGGAATAACAGATATTGCAAATTCAAACAACCTCCATCACCCCTTGCCGTTCACGCAAATAAACATTTGCACCGCGGAATCAAGAGAAAAAGAAATGAATAGTTCCCTGATTCATGAAAATTCTTGTAAATAATTGTATATATCTAAAGTAAGTGTAGAATCATTTCGCTATTAATTTTAAGTGTTGTGTACATATATTTTGGTTTTTGAATGAAAAACAAGCATAAAATATGAGTAATTTCATTTTCCACTTCTTTTAAAAATTTAAATAATCATTGAGTTTTGTTGAAGCGGCAAATGTATTCATGAATATTCAAGCTTTGACATAGTGAATTATACTAGGTGTCAGTTAACAAATGCGAAGGACTTACGGAGATGATTCCTATAAATTTTTTTCGAAATCAACCTCCCTTCCAAGATACAGTTTTTAATTTTTTTACGGGTTCTAGAAAACACTGACGTCCAGTTTCATAATCAAATTCAAAGTCACTTTAAGCTTAAAGCTTCCTTTAGTGTCATTTTTAGTAGGGTTAAAGAAAGCTTTAGAATTAAAGCGACTTTAGGTTTGATTATGAAACCGGCCGTTAGTCATAAAACTATACATAATATGAAGCACTGACTAGATATTACTCACACATTTTTTTTAAATCTCATAACTTTATTATTAGGGGTTGAAAATAACAACTCCTTATGATTTTCCTTCAAAAATTGTTTTCTCTTATGGTTTCCCATTCAATTTTGGAGAAAAAAAGTCTCTTGCAGAATGTCGATACATTTCTCGGAATAAGTAAAAACTTACAAGCAGTATGCGAAGGTGTATGAAGCAGAGAGTTGATGCATGTATTTTAGCGGGAGGTAGTCATTATATGGAATACTTATACGATGAAATGGATTGAACTAACAGTGATCAGAACTGCTTGTATATTTTTATTTATTCCGAGAAAAATATCGACTCTATCGAAATTTTGCAAGAAACTTTTTTGCTCCATTATTGAATGGGAAACCATAAGAGAATTTATTTTTCGAAAATCTATCCCACGAAAAGAAAATCATAAGGGGTTGTTATTTTCCAACCGTAATAATAAAGTTATGAGATCTAAAAAAATTCTGTGAGTAACATCTACTTATTGCTTCATATTATGTACAGTTTTATAAGTCAGAGTGAGTGTTTTTTGAAACCCGCACAAAAAATTAAAAACTGTCAACTCGTCATTGCCTTCCAAAGGCTGTGTCTTGGGAGGTCGATTTCGAAAAAAATTTATAGGAACTACCCTTGCTTATTTTCATCGAGGAATCATCTCCCTAAGTCCTTCACATTTGTTTACAGACACCCTGTATAATTATTGGGAATTACTTATATATTTTTTTCAGCAGCCCCTTTAAAATGGCACCTGGGAAGCAACTTTTTTCTCAGAAACCACAACACTGTCATCTGCTCAATTTTATCTCTGTTAGTTTTCTGTTTCATATTCACAATTTATAAATTCGAATTCAGTATAAGAAATATCAGTTGTTATGAAGAATAATTCTAACAGGAATGCTTCATCACAGTTTTATCGAAAAAATGTATATACACCATAATTTTTTTTTATTTGCACGAGTATATGGAAAAATATATAATGAAACAACAGAAGGAATATCTCCAGAAATATAACTCAACATTTGCTATTCATCTTTGTTTTCAATAAAATAATTTTTTCTATACTTTATCTGTATTTTTTTATTTGTTTCTAATCGGAACACACACTAAAAAAAGCTGCGACAGTGAAATCCATTTTCTAGTCAGTTTGTTCTATATCAACATTTTTATGTTGATCAAAAACGAATTCATATTTCCAAATGAATGCTCAGAGAGTATAATCCATAATTACTCAACAGACAAATATGGAATCCAGTAATTGAAACAGTGGAACACGTGGAAGGTGTTGTTTTAATGATTAATCAATATTTCCAATTGATGGAAATAAAAAAGATTCAAAAGTTATTATATATTATTTCAGAGACTTATATTGAATATAACAATGGTACCTAATGAAATATGTGATGTACAGAAACAAGTAGGATTTTCGCCAATTTAACAATGAGATATTTTTGTTGGGTAACTTTCCACTTCATTAAAAAAAAAGAAGAAACAATAAGTATGGGAACAAATTATCAGAAAAGTTAAACTTGCAAAATTAAGATACGCTAGCGCATCTGACAAGTGATTCCTTTACTAACAGTACAGTCATAGAAGAGAAGGGGTAACTACCACTCCGAAAGGCTGGCAGGTAGAAAAAGTAAATTAGATAGGGGTAGCTTTCTCATTTTATACCGATACTTTGAAGAGTAAAGTGCTTGTCTCATTGTCAAATTTGAAGTTTCGTGTTGTGTTTTGTGCATATATCTGAAAATGGTGAGTTGAATTTCATTTAAAATAGTATTGAGAAAGTAGTTTTAGAGTTTGACTAAACATTTGGCTCTGAAAGTACCTAACCACTTATTGCAGACAAAATATTCCAGAAATTGTTCTTGAAATTAATTTATTACTGCGATTGTTTATCCCTAGGAATAGATGTAGAAATTTGACTGATCTTTTTGATCTGATAGAGACAAATATGTTCCAGAAATATTTCGAAAATTGTCCATAATTCTAATTTTCTTGTTTCGTTTGTTTATCTCCAGAACATTTGAATTTTATTGAAATATTCCGAGAATAATATGGAACTGCAGATAGTATTATTTGGATGTTGGAATTTGTAATGGGTCGTTCTGAATGGATCTTTTAAAATCAATTTTTTGTTCATAGTTATGTTATAATTTATATTTTTGTTTCAGACGACCAAAATCTCGAAGAAGAATGGGATCAGCAAACCGAAAATTTCCATTAATTTAACAAAGGTGGCAATTTCCACTTTAGAAACCTTAAAAGCAGGAAATTTGAGAAATGTGGTTGTTGTCGGAAACTTCATTGAAAATAAGGCGAGTCTGCTGAAAGAGCTAAAAAATTTATCAAGCCCACCGAACAGTTCAGCCACGAAGAAAAAGTCTCCAGGCCTTCTCAAAGAAAAACTGGAGAAGGCATCACGTATGAAGAGTATTTTAGAAGAGGCTGTACAAGGGGATGCAGGAAAAGCGCATAACGAATTGGCAGAATTATGTGAAGAGAGGAAAAAACAAGTTGAATTCAGGCATCACAATTTTATATCCACTACTTCTCCCCTTGCTGCGTCTACTTATAATTGCCCAAATCGCAGAAGAAAAGGAAAGAAGAAGCACAGAAAAAATAGTGGAAAAAAATTAACTGACAAATGATTTTTCGTGATAGGTTTTTATTTGAATTGTAAATATGTAAATAATGTATTTGAATTGATTGTACATATATTGTTCTGTATTATTCATAGTTTTATAAATAAATTTTATATGAAAAATGATTTTTTTCACGAATTCTAAAAATAATATATGAAATAATATCAAAATTGATCAATTGAAGTTGAAGCTTTATTTTTGGTGTTCATCGAGTCTTAAGTAGCTTCTCTGGAAACGAAAATATAATTTATTGACTAATCCTTATATGAAAATTTTGAGTTATTAGGTGTCATTTCAAATATGTATCGAAAGCATTGTTCTCTCTTGCAAATCAATAAGGATATTTAAATTTTCGCAAAAAAAAATTCAGCCCTATGCCCCATGAAATAAGATATAAATGCCTCAAAAAGATATGAATCATTGCGATTTAATTCGTCATATATAATCGAAATTCCAAAGATTAGTCATTGAAGTACACATTATAATAGAATAAATTCGAGAAGGCATGTGAATGTATACAAGAAAAAGTGCTCTTGCAGGTAAGTAAGGGAGAAATTCGAAAAGAAAAATATACTATTCAACAGTACCAGAAAAGATACTTTTTTCAATATACATTCTCTTAACTTTAGGGATTGCTCAACTATTTAGATTATACAAAAAAAAATTAGGAGCAAAACATCCGAATAATTTTTTCTATGAAGTATAAAAGATATGTTGACCTTTGCGGATTTTTTTTTTGAATAAGTCATATTTGATTATAATATTCCTGAAAAAATATAATGGCTCTGTATAATAAGAACTGAAAATGAAAATTCATGGAAACTATTCAAAATAAATTGAAGTATGCAGTAATGAAATTTAGGAATTCCTTTCGAACTGACAGAAAGTTTTTCTTTGTTTGGATTTATGATTCCAATTAGTGATATGCTTCAAAGGACCCAATATTGTTCCTTCATATTACCAGAGTACCTGCTGAAGTAATAAAAGTATTAGTGATTCCCAGAAGTTATTCGAATGCGTTATCAGCACCATTGAGAAAATAATGCATCCCCCAAGGTGGTTAGATACTTGTTCAATAAACATGAATACCCAGCTGAATGAAAAGAAGTGGCAAACGAATACTGATGAAGACATTGACTGATTTCATTTTTCTTACTTTCATTTTATTTGGATTGAACCAAAATGTCTGAATTCAATATTTCTAAAAACAACCGTTAATTTATCCATTCAAGAAATTAATTCACCTGAGTTGTTGATATAGTTGTTTTTTTTATTTATTAATTTCTCAATCGGTGAATCGAAAGAATGTTGATAAATTGTTAGTTGTTACCATACACAACTTGGATTTGATTTTTAAGTTGAGGACATGAAAATGAAAAGACATGGATGAGATCAGAATATTTCCAAAATTTTGGGATTCATTATTTTGTGAATATTGTAGCGTTCATTAATTATAGTACTGGAAGAAATATCTCTGTTCCCGATTTTTATTTCGATGTTATACACACATTTTTTTAAGCTTATCACTTTGCCAAAGTATCACAACTAAATTCAGCATGCAAAAATATTTATTGATCTTATCGTGTACTTTGTGAAATAAGGAATTGAAATTCGACGATTCGTTTAAGAATTGGATAGGGCATACACATTCTGAAGGTATAGCTAAAAAGCGAACAATTTAGACACTTTATTTCCGACTTTCGTTGAACAAAATCAGATATAAATTATAATTCCGAATTGGAACGTTTCAAAACGAAGAGAAAAATATGAGATAATCAACGTATTAATCATCTCAAAACCGATCAGTTCAAGCACAGTAGCATAATAAAAAATATCCCATAGTTCTGAGCTAAATAGGTATAGAAGAAAATTTGGACGCATATCGGTTTCATTCAAAATTTTCGTAAATCAACTATAATTTTCAAAGTCGATAACTAGTTAAATATACATCTAATGATTCAATATTGTATGTACATCTATAATTCTGATGTTGAGCACAGATCTGAAGCTTTATCTGACATTTTGCAGGGGCTGTTTATTGAAAGTCAGGCAAGTAAAAGTTGCAAAATTTTAGGAACATACTTCAGCGTATACCAAAACTTTGAAGAGAGAAGTTCAAAATATATTGTTGGCAGTGTAACACTTCAAAATCCTAAGAAGTTCTTCTTGTCAATATGAAAGTGGTGAATCGAAATTTGTATATAAATATCTATATCACCTTAATAATCAAATGAATTCAGTTTTTCCTTTATTTCTGTTATCAATGTTCTGTTTATTCATTTCTATTCTTCGTATTTTTTTATTCGTTTCTAATCGGAACACACACTAAAAAAAGCTGCGACGGTGAAATCCATTTTCTAGTCATATTGTTCTGTATCAACATATTTATGTTGATCAAAAACGAATTCATATTTCCAAATGAATGCTCAGAGAGTATAATCCATAATTACCCAACAGACAAATATGGAATCCAGTAATTGAAACAGAGGAACACATGGAAGGTGTTGTTTTAATGATTAATCAATATTTCCAATTGATGGAAATAAAAAAGATTCAAAAGTTATTATATATTATTTCAGAGACTTATATTGAATATAACAATGGTACCTAATGAAATATGTGATGTACAGAAACCAATAGGATTTTCGCCAATTTAACAATGAGATATTTTTATTGGGTAACTTTCCACTTCATTAAAAAAAAAGAAGAAACAATAAGTATGGGAACAAATTATCAGAAAAGTTAAACTTGCAAAATTAAGATACGCTAGCACATCTGACAAGTGATTCCTTTACTAACAGTACAGTCATAGAAGAGAAGGGGTAACTACCACTCCGAAAGGCTGGCAGGTAGAAGAAGTAAATTAGATAGGGGTAGCTTTCTCATTTTATACCGATACTTTGAGGAGTAAAGTGTCATTGTCAAATTTGAAGTTTCGTCTTGTGTTTTGTGCATATATCTGAAAATGGTGAGTTGAATTTCATTTAAAATAGTATTGAGAAATTAGTTTTAGAGTTTGACTAAACATTTGGCTCTAAAAGTACCTAACCACTTATTGCAGACAAAATATTCCAGAAATTGTTCTTGAAATTAATTTATTACTGCGATTGTTTATCTCTAGGAATAGATGTAGAAATTTGACTGATCTTTTTGATCTGATAGAGACAAATATGTTCCAGAAATATTTCGAAAATTGTCCATAATTCTAATTTTCTTGTTTCGTTTGTTTATCTCCAGAACATTTGAATTTTATTGAAATATTCCGAGAATAATATGGAACTGCAGATAGTATTATTTGGATGTTGGAATTTGTAATGGGTCGTTTTGAATGGATCTTTTAAAATCAATTTTTTGTTCATAGTTATGTTACAATTTATATTTTTGTTTCAGACGACCAAAATCTCGAAGAAGAATGGGATCAGCAAACCGAAAATTTCCATTAATTTAACAAAGGTGGCAATTTCCACTTTAGAAACCTTAAAAGCAGGAAATTTGAGAAATGTGGTTGTTGTCGGAAACTTCATTGAAAATAAGGCGAGTCTGCTGAAAGAGCTAAAAAATTTATCAAGCCCACCGAACAGTTCAGCAACGAAGAAAAAGTCTCCAGGCCTTCTCAAAGAAAAACTGGAGAAGGCATTACGTATGAAGAGTATTTTAGAAGAGGCTGTACAAGGGGATGCAGAAAAGGCGCATAACGAATTGGCAGAATTATGTTAAGAGAGGAAGAAGCAAGTTGAATTCAGGCATCACAATTTTATATCCACTACTTCTCCCCTTGCTGCGTCTACTTATAATTGCCCAAATCGCAGAAGAAAAGGAAAAAAGAAGCACAGAAAAAATAGTGGAAAAAAACTTAACTGACAAATGATTTTTCGTGATAGGTTTTTATTTGAATTGTAAATATGTAAATAATGTATTTGAATTGATTGTACATATATTGTTCTGTATTATTCATAGTTTTATAAATAAATTTTATATGAAAAATGATTTTTTTTCACGAATTCTAAAAATAATATATGAAATAATATCAAAATTGATCAATTGAAGTTGAAGCTTTATTTTTGGTATTCATCGAGTCTAAGTAGCTTCTCTGGAAACGAAAATATAATTTATTGACTAATCCTTATTTGAAAATTTTGAGTTATTAGGTGTCATTTCAAATATGTATCGAAAGCATTGTTCTCTCTTGCAGATCAATTAGGATATTTAAATTTTCGCAAAAAAAAAATTCAGCCCTATGCCTCATGAAATAAGATATAAATGCCTCAAAAAGATGTGAATCATTGCGATTTAATTCGTCATATATAATCGAAATTTCAAAGATTAGTCATTGAGGTACACATTATAATAGAATAAATTCGAGAAGGCATGTGAATGTATACAAGAAAAAATGCTCTTGCAGGTAAGTAAGGCAGAAATTCGAAAAGAAAAATATACTATTCAACAGTATGAGAAAAGATACTTTTTTGAATATACATTCTCTTAACTTTAGGGATTGCTCAATTATTAAGATTGTACAAAAAAAAAAATTAGGAGTAAAACATCCAAATAATTTTTTCTATGAAGTATAAAAGATATGTTGACCTTTGCGGATTTTTTTTTTGAATAAGTCATATTTGATTAAAATATTCCTGAAAAAATATAATGGCTCTGTATAATAAGAACTGAAAATGAAAATTCATGGAAACTATTCAAAATAAATTGAAGTTGCAGTAATGAAATTTAAGAATTCCTTTCGAACTGACAGAAAGTTTTTCTATGTTTGGATTTATGATTCCGATTAGTGATATGCTTCAAAGGACCCAATATTGTTCCTTCATATTACCAGAGTACCTGCTGAAGTAATAAAAGTATTAGTGATTCCCAGAAGTTATTCGAATGCGTTATCAGCACCATTGAGAAAATAATGCATCCCCCAAGGTGGTTAGATACTTGTTCAATAAACATGAATACCCAGCTGAATGAAAAGAAGTGGCAAACGAATACTGATGAAGACATTGACTGATTTCATTTTTCTTACTTTCATTTTATTTGGATTGAACCAAAATGTCTGAATTCAATATTTCTAAAAACAACCGTTAATTTATCCATTCAAGAAATTAATTCACCTGAGTTGTTGATATAGTTGTTTTTTTTATTTATTAATTTCTCAATCGGTGAATCGAAAGAATGTTGATAAATTGTTAGTTGTTACCATACACAACTTGGATTTGATTTTTAAGTTGAGGACATGAAAATGAAAAGACATGGATGAGATCAGAATATTTCCAAAATTTTGGGATTCATTATTTTGTGAATATTGTAGCGTTCATTAATTACAGTACTGGAAGAAATATCTCTGTTCCCGATTTTTATTTCGATGTTATACACACATTTTTTTAAGCTTATCACTTTGCCAAAGTATCACAACTAAATTCAGCATGCAAAAATATTTATTGATCTTATCGTGTACTTTGTGAAATAAGGAATTGAAATTCGACGATTCGTTTAAGAATTGGATAGGGCATACACATTCTGAAGGTATAGCTAAAAAGCGAACAATTTAGACACTTTATTTCCGACTTTCGTTGAACAAAATCAGATATAAATTATAATTCCGAATTGGAACGTTTCAAAACGAAGAGAAAAATATGAGATAATCAACGTATTAATCATCTCAAAACCGATCAGTTCAAGCACAGTAGCATAATAAAAAATATCCCATAGTTCTGAGCTAAATAGGTATAGAAGAAAATTTGGACGCATATCGGTTTCATTCAAAATTTTCGTAAATCAACTATAATTTTCAAAGTCGATAACTAGTTAAATATACATCTAATGATTCAATATTGTATGTACATCTATAATTCTGATGTTAAGCACAGATCTGAAGCTTTATCTGACATTTTGCAGGGGCTGTTTATTGAAAGTCAGGCAAGTAAAAGTTGCAAAATTTTAGGAACATACTTCAGCGTATACCAAAACTTTGAAGAGAGAAGTTCAAAATATATTGTTGGCAGTGTACCACTTCAAAATCCTAAGAAGTTCTTCTTGTCAATATGAAAGTGGTGAATCGAAATTTGTATATAAATATCTATATCACATTAATAATCAAATGAATTCAGTTTTTCCTTTATTTCTGTTATCAATTTCTGAAAAGAAAAATATACTATGCAACAGTAAGAGAAAAGATACTGAATGCTTTTTTTCAATATACATCCTCTCAACTTTAGGGACTGCTCATTTATTTCGATTTTACAAAAAAAAATTAGAAGCAAAACATCTGAATGATTTTTTCTGAGAATTATCAAAGATATGTTGATTTTTGCGGATTCTTTTCTGAATAAGTCATATTTGATTATCCTATTCCTGAAAATATATAATGGCTCTGTATAATAAGAACTGAAGGACCCAATTTTGTTCCTTCATATTGTCAGAGTACCTGCTGAAGTGATAAAAGTATTAGTGAATACCAGAAATTATTCAAATGCGTTATCAGCACCATTAAGAGAATAAAGCATCCCTCAAGGTGGTTAGATACTTGTTGTTCAATAAACATGAATACCCAGATGGATGAAATGAATTCAAAAACGAATACTGAAGACGTTGACTGATTTACTTCTCCTATACAAAAATCTCTCAGTAATATTTGTATGGTTTAAATGTAGGTTGATACATATAATACGTATAATGAGTTTTTCGAATAAAGTGAAATTGATGTGAAAAACATTCGGGATTATTCAAATCCGAATTCGCATTCATAGACAATGGTGAGTTTTTTACAAAAGTGTTTTATTAAAGCACATAAAACTACTCTGCTCCCTTGTGACAGCGTTGAAGGCTGAACTGATATAATAAAACACAGAGTATAAATGAGCAGCTGTTAGAAAATTTAAGGGATGATTCCATGTCAAAAAGTGCGAGTTTTTCATTAATTTATTTTGAACATTCCATTTCCAGGACACTGACACAGCTAAAGATGATTAAAAAAAGCAATTTTCAATTTTTTTTTCAGAAACCAGAAAACTGAGATTTATTTTATGACATTTTGATTTGGGATAGTTTATCATTTTTCGAATAATGAACAAAAAACTCCCCATAGTAAAATTGACTGAATTTCAGTATAGGCATAATAACATATGCAAATTTAACAGCTTGCTCTTTCGTTAGATTGCTAAGCTGAATTATAATTTTTCTGAATCTACTAACTCTAGTTTAAATGTCATGCATCGTAATGTTATATTATTTAAGATTATCTGTTTTTTTTAACGACAATCTCTGTGGAGCAGTTTTGTGCAGCAGTTGAGAATTGTATGTTGGATATAAACAGGTCGAGGATACATATAATTTTCAACCATCTATAGTAGTTTCATCCACCCAACCGATCTTTCAAAAGCAAGAATAAATATGAATAAAAAGTTAACACTAATTAGTAAGTATATAATATCTGACTTTAATACTGGGAACAGTTTGTCACTGTAATTCTGGGAAAGATTTATCTGTGTGGCACTAATTATAAATTACGGTTTATATTATCATCCGTATTATATAATAATGAAAACTCCTTCAGGTATTTGGATAGTTTGTATATTAATCGATACTCCTTTTCACATAAACACCGACGTTTCGGTATCAAATCGGACCTTTATCAAGGATTAATGATTTCACAGGAATCGAGTCATCACAACAAAATACATCAATCTGTTTCACCGAATGCTTCTTTTAAAATGATCGCACATATAGTTTTATTGCTTCACTTATATATTATTATTTACTATAGTATTTATTTTATTTTGGTCATTCATCAAAATAATTTCCTTCTAGAGTGATACAATCAGTCCAACGTCGCTTTAAAATTTCGATGCCTTTTTGCAATTCTGGAAAATATTTATCATTTTGTAATTCTAGAAACAATTTGTAATGTAGCAAAAATGATAAATTTGAACTCCGCCGTTTACTACATCATTGCAGGAGAGTGGTGGTTCGCGCGTAAACTGCCAAATGACAGGTAGGTACTTGAAGGGAAAAATTCAGGTACATATTTAAATTCTATTCGTATGGTTCGATGAGTGAAGTTGATCATATTTTTCTTGAAGTTGAAGTTGGAAATGAACTTTTGTGTCCTGTGAAAACAAATTTGGTGAGTTGAATTCAATTGATTAATTTCATCTTTTTATTCTTGGGATACACAAAAATAAATTTCTTCACAACTCTTTCCGTTATCATTTCAAACGTTTATTTCTAGAATTTTCACATTCTATCAAATAATATGTGAATGATGGAAAATAATATTTTTACTTCGTTTATTTCAGTCTTTGGAAATTTCGAAAATGTCTTGCTGGGAAACATTCATCCTACCAACGAAGATAGCACTGTCCACCGTTGAAAAACTTGAGTACTGCCAAGAGGACGACCTTCAAAAATTGTTGGTGATAGAAAACCTAATGAAACAAAATGAGAGTGTCCAGAGACGTGTAGAAGACATCAGATATTATGCCAGTACTGAATCGAAAAACATCATCGATTCAAACGAAAAATTGGCGATTCTAACAAAAAAATTGAATAATGCCCGAATTATAAAGCAAATTTTGGAAAATTACGCCCGGGGGACCAAAAGTAGAAAATCATCGGACATGGAAATCGCGAAGTTATGTGGAATCAACAGAATGAAAAGGAATAACAGATATTGCAAATTCAAACAACCTCTATCACCCCTTGCCGTTCACGCAAATACACATTTGCACCGCGGAATCAAGAGAAAAAGAAATGAATAGTTCCCTGATTCATGAAAATTCTTGTAAATAATTGTATATATCTAAAGTAAGTGTAGAATCATTTCGCTATTAATTTTAAGTGTTGTGTACATATATTTTGGTTTTTGAATGAAAAACAAGCATAAAATATGAGTAATTTCATTTTCCACTTCTTTTAAAAATTTAAATAATCATTGAGTTTTGTTGTAGCGGCAAATATATTCATGAATATTCAAGCTTTGACATAGTGAATTATACTAGGTGTCTGTTAACAAATGCGGAGGACTTACGGAGATGATTCCTATAAATTTTTTTCGAAATCAACCTCCCTTCCAAGATACAGTTTTTAATTTTTTTACGGGTTCTAGAAAACACTGACGTCCAGTTTCATAATCAAATTCAAAGTCACTTTATGCTTAAAGCTTCCTTTAGTGTCATTTTTAGTAGGGTTAAAGAAAGCTTTAGAATTAAAGCGACTTTAGGTTTGATTATGAAACCGGCCGTTAGTCATAAAACTATACATAATATGAAGCACTGAGTAGATATTACTCACACACTTTTTTTAAATCTCATAACTTTATTATTAGGGGTTGAAAATAACAACTCCTTATGATTTTCCTTCAAAAATTGTTTTCTCTTATGGTTTCCCATTCAATTTTGGAGAAAATAAGTCTCCTGCAGAATGTCGATACAGTCGATACATTTCTCGGAATAAGTAAAAACTTACAAGCAGTATGCGAAGGTGTATGAAGCAGAGAGTTGATGCATGTATTGATGTATTTTAGCGGGAGGTAGTCATTATATGGAATACTTATACGATGAAATGGATTGAACTAACAGTGATCAGAACTGCTTGTATATTTTTATTTATTCCGAGAAAAATATCGACTCTATCGAAATTTTGCAAGAAACTTTTTTGCTCCATTATTGAATGGGAAACCATAAGAGAATTTATTTTTCGAAAATCTATCCCACGAAAAGAAAATCATAAGGGGTTGTTATTTTCCAACCGTAATAATAAAGTTATGAGATCTAAAAAAATTCTGTGAGTAACATCTACTTATTGCTTCATATTATGTACAGTTTTATAAGTCAGAGTGAGTGTTTTTTGAAACCCGCACAAAAAATTAAAAACTGTCAACTCGTCATTGCCTTCCAAAGGCTGTGTCTTGGGAGGTCGATTTCGAAAAAAATTTATAGGAACTACCCTTGCTTATTTTCATCGAGGAATCATCTCCCTAAGTCCTTCACATTTGTTTACAGACACCCTGTATAATTATTGGGAATTACTTATATATTTTTTTCAGCAGCCCCTTTAAAATGGCACCTGGGAAGCAACTTTTTTCTCAGAAACCACAACACTGTCATCTGCTCAATTTTATCTCTGTTAGTTTTCTGTTTCATATTCACAATTTATAAATTCGAATTCAGTATAAGAAATAGAGGTTGTTATGAAGAATAATTCTAACAGGAATGCTTCATCACAGTTTTATCGAAAAAATGTATATACACCATAATTTTTTTTTATTTGCACGAGTATATGGAAAAATATATAATGAAACAACAGAAGGAATATCTCCAGAAATATAACTCAACATTTGCTATTCATCTTTGTTTTCAATAAAATAATTTTTTCTATACTTTATCTGTATTTTTTTATTTGTTTCTAATCGGAACACACACTAAAAAAAGCTGCGACAGTGAAATCCATTTTCTAGTCAGTTTGTTCTATATCAACATTTTTATGTTGATCAAAAACGAATTCATATTTCCAAATGAATGCTCAGAGAGTATAATCCATAATTACTCAACAGACAAATATGGAATTCAGTAATTGAAACAGTGGAACACGTGGAAGGTGTTGTTTTAATGATTAATCAATATTTCCAATTGATGGAAATAAAAAAGATTCAAAAGTTATTATATATTATTTCAGAGACTTATATTGAATATAACAATGGTACCTAATGAAATATGTGATGTACAGAAACCAGTAGGATTTTCGCCAATTTAACAATGAGATATTTTTATTGGGTAACTTTCCACTTCATTAAAAAAAAAGAAGAAACAATAAGTATGGGAGCAAATTATCAGAAGTTGAGTTGAATTTCATTTAAAATAGTATTGAGAAAGTAGTTTTAGAGATTGACTAAACATTTGGCTCTGAAAGTACCTAACCACTTATTGCAGACAAAATATTCCAGAAATTGTTCTTGAAATTAATTTATTACTGCGATTGTTTATCCCTAGGAATAGATGTAGAAATTTGACTGATCTTTTTGATCTGATAGAGACAAATATGTTCCAGAAATATTTCGAAAATTGTCCATAATTCTAATTTTCTTGTTTCGTTTGTTTATCTCCAGAACATTTGAATTTTATTGAAATATTCCGAGAATAATATGGAACTGCAGATAGTATTATTTGGATGTTGGAATTTGTAATGGGTCGTTCTGAATGGATCTTTTAAAATCAATTTTTTGTTCATAGTTATGTTATAATTTATATTTTTGTTTCAGACGACCAAAATCTCGAAGAAGAATGGGATCAGCAAACCGAAAATTTCCATTAATTTAACAAAGGTGGCAATTTCCACTTTAGAAACCTTAAAAGCAGGAAATTTGAGAAATGTGGTTGTTGTCGGAAACTTCATTGAAAATAAGGCGAGTCTGCTGAAAGAGCTAAAAAATTTATCAAGCCCACCGAACAGTTCAGCAACGAAAAAAAAGTCTCCAGGCCTTCTCAAAGAAAAACTGGAGAAGGCATTACGTATGAAGAGTATTTTAGAAGAGGCTGTACAAGGGGATGCAGAAAAGGCGCATAACGAATTGGCAGAATTATGTGAAGAGAGGATGAAGCAAGTTGAATTCAGGCATCACAATTTTATATCCACTACTTCTCCCCTTGCTGCGTCTACTTATAATTGCCCAAATCGCAGAAGAAAAGGAAAAAAGAAGCACAGAAAAAATAGTGGAAAAAACTTAACTGACAAATGATTTTTCGTGATAGGTTTTTATTTGAATTGTAAATATGTAAATAATGTATTTGAATTGATTGTACATATATTGTTCTGTATTATTCATAGTTTTATAAATAAATTTTATATGAAAAATGATTTTTTTTCACGCATTCTAAAACTAATATATGAAATAATATCAAAATTGATCAATTGAAGTTGAAGCTTTATTTTTGGTATTCATCGAGTCTAAGTAGCTTCTCTGGAAACGAAAATATAATTTATTGACTAATCCTTATTTGAAAATTTTGAGTTATTAGGTGTCATTTCAAATATGTATCGAAAGCATTGTTCTCTCTTGCAAATCAATTAAGATATTTAAATTTTCGCAAAAAAAAATTCAGCCCTATGCCTCATGAAATAAGATATAAATGCCTCAAAAAGATGTGAATCATTGCGATTTAATTCGTCATATATAATCGAAATTTCAAAGATTAGTCATTGAGGTACACATTATAATAGAATAAATTCGAGAAGGCATGTGAATGTATACAAGAAAAAATGCTCTTGCAGGTAAGTAAGGGAGAAATTCGAAAAGAAAAATATACTATTCAACAGTACGAGAAAAGATACTTTTTTGAATATACATTCTCTTAACTTCAATTATTAAGATTATACAAAAAAAAATTAGGAGCAAAACATCCAAATAATTTTTTCTATGAAGTATAAAAGATATGTTGACCTTTGCGGATTTTTTTTTCGAATAAGTCATATTTGATTATAATATTCCTGAAAAAATATAATGGCTCTGTATAATAAGAACTGAAAATGAAAATTCATGGAAACTATTCAAAATAAATTGAAGTATGCAGTAATGAAATTTAGGAATTCCTTTCGAACTGACAGAAAGTTTTTCTTTGTTTGGATTTATGATTCCAATTAGTGATATGCTTCAAAGGACCCAATATTGTTCCTTCATATTACCAGAGTACCTGCTGAAGCAATAAAAGTATTAGTGATTCCCAGAAGTTATTCGAATGCGTTATCACCACCATTGAGAAAATAATGCATCCCCCAAGGTGGTTAGATACTTGTTCAATAAACATGAATACCCAGCTGAATGAGAAGAAGTGGCAAACGAATACTGATGAAGACATTGACTGATTTCATTTTTCTTACTTTCATTTTATTTGGATTGCACCAAAATGTCTGAATTCAATATTTCTAAAAACAACCGTTAATTTATCCATTCAAGAAATTAATTCACCTGAGTTGTTGATATAGTTGTTTTTTTATTTATTAATTTCTCAATCGGTGAATCGAAAGAATGTTGATAAATTGTTAGTTGTTACCATACACAACTTGGATTTGATTTTTAAGTTGAGGACATGAAAATGAAAAGACATGGATGAGATCAGAATATTTCCAAAATTTTGGGATTCATTATTTTGTGAATATTGTAGCGTTCATTAATTACAGTACTGAAAGAAATATCTCTGTTCCCGATTTTTATTTCGATGTTATACACACATTTTTTTAAGCTTATCACTTTGCCAAAGTATCACAACTAAATTCAGCATGCAAAAATATTTATTGATCTTATCGTGTACTTTGTGAAATAAGGAATTGAAATTCGACGATTCGTTTAAGAATTGGATAGGGCATACACATTCTGAACGTATAGCTAAAAAGCGAACAATTTAGACACTTTATTTCCGACTTTCGTTGAACAAAATCAGATATAAAATATAATTCCGAATTGGAACCTTTCAAAACGAAGAGAAAAATATGAGATAATCAACGTATTAATCATCTCAAAACCGATCAGTT
This sequence comes from Coccinella septempunctata, assembly GCF_907165205.1. NCBI lineage: Eukaryota > Metazoa > Arthropoda > Insecta > Coleoptera > Coccinellidae > Coccinella > Coccinella septempunctata. Next base: position 10,458,848 of record NC_058191.1, read on the forward strand.
CAAGCACAGTAGCATAATAAAAAATATCCCATAGTTCTGAGCTAAATAGGTATAGAAGAAAATTTGGACGCATATCGGTTTCATTCAAAATTTTCGTAAATCAACTATAATTTTCAAAGTCGATAACTAGTTGAATATAGGTACATCTAATGATTCAATATTGTATGTACATCTATAATTCTGATGTTAAGCACAGATCTGAAGCTTTATCTGACATTTTGCAGGGGCTGTTTATTGAAAGTCAGGCAAGTAAAAGTTGCAAAATTTTAGGAACATACTTCAGCGTATACCAAAACTTTGAAGAGAGAAGTTCAAAATATATTGTTGGCAGTGTACCACTTCAAAATCCTAAGAAGTTCTTCTTGTCAATATGAAAGTGGTGAATCGAAATTTGTATATAAATATCTATATCACATTAATAATCAAATGAATTCAGTTTTTCCTTTATTTCTGTTATCAATTTCTGAAAAGAAAAATATACTATGCAACAGTAAGAGAAAAGATACTGAATGCTTTTTTTCAATATACATCCTCTCAACTTTAGGGACTGCTCATTTATTTCGATTTTACAAAAAAAAATTAGAAGCAAAACATCTGAAAGATTTTTTCTGAGAATTATCAAAGATATGTTGATTATCCTATTCCTGAAAATATATAATGGCTCTGTATAATAAGAACTGAAGGACCCAATTTTGTTCCTTCATATTGTCAGAGTACCTGCTGAAGTGATAAAAGTATTAGTGAATACCAGAAATTATTCAAATGCGTTATCAGCACCATTAAGAGAATAAAGCATCCCTCAAGGTGGTTAGATACTTGTTGTTCAATAAACATGAATACCCAGATGGATGAAACGAATTCAAAAACGAATACTGAAGACGTTGACTGATTTACTTCTCCTATACAAAAATCTCTCAGTAATATTTGTATGGTTTAAATGTAGGTTGATACATATAATACGTATAATGAGTTTTTCGAATAAAGTGAAATTGATGTGAAAATATGAACATTCGGGATTATTCAAATCCGAATTCGCATTCATAGACAATGGTAAGTTTTTTACAAAAGTGTTAAAAATTCCAAACTAAACTTCGAATGAACTATTTTTCGACCCCAGCGAGCCTTGACATTTGAAATTCAGCCGATGAGCAAACTCAGTTTTTAAAGCATTACATTGCTTTTATTAAAGCACATAAAACTACTCTGCTCCCTTGTGACAGCGTTGAAGGCTGAACTGATATAATAAAACACAGAGTATAAATGAGCAGCTGTTAGAAAATTCAAGGGATGATTCCATGTCAAAAAGTGCGAGTTTTTCATTAATTTATTTTGAACATTCCATTTCCAGGACACTGACACAGCTAAAGATGATTAAAAAAAGCAATTTTCAATTTTTTTTTCAGAAACCAGAAAACTGAGATTTATTTTATGCCATTTTGATTTGGGATAGTTTATCGTTTTTCGAATAATGAACAAAAAACTCCCCATAGTAAAATTGACTGAATTTCAGTATAGGCATAATAACATATGCAAATTTAACAGCTTGCTCTTTCGTTAGATTGCTAAGCTGAATTATAATTTTTCTGAATCTACTAACTCTAGTTTAAATGTCATGCATCGTAATGTTATATTATTTAAGATTATCTGTTTTTTTCAACGACAATCTCTGTGGAGCAGTTTTGTGCAGCAGTTGAGAATTGTATGTTGGATATAAACAGGTCGAGGATACATATACTTTTCAACCATCTATAGTAGTTTCATCCACCCAACCGATCTTTCAAAAGCAAGAATAAATATGAATAAAAAGTTAACACTAATTAGTAAGTATATAATATCTGACTTTAATACTGGGAACAATTTGTCACTGTAATTCTGGGAAAGATTTATCTGTGTGGCACTAATTATAAATTACGGTTTATATTATCATCCGTATTATATAATAATGAAAACTCCTTCAGGTATTTGGATAGTTTGTATATTAATCGATACTCCTTTTTACATAAACACCGACGTTTCGGTATCAAATCGGACCTTTATCAAGGATTAATGATTTCACAGGAATCGAGTCATCACAACAAAATACATCAATCTGTTTCACCGAATGCTTCTTTTAAAATGATCGCACATATAGTTTTATTGCTTCACTTATATATTATTATTTACTATAGTATTTATTTTATTTTGGTCATTCATCAAAATAATTTCCTTCTAGAGTGATACAATCAGTCCAACGTCGCTTTAAAATTTCGATGCCTTTTTGCAATTCTGGAAAATATTTATCATTTTGTAATTCTAGAAACAATTTGTAATGTAGCAAAAATGATAAATTTGAACTCCGCCGTTTACTACATCATTGCAGGAGAGTGGGGGTTCGCGCGTAAACTGCCAAATGACAGGTAGGTACTGGAAGGGAAAAATTCAGGTACATATTTAAATTCTATTCGTATGGTTCGATGAGTGAAGTTGATCATATTTTTCTTGAAGTTGAAGTTGGAAATGAACTTTTGTGTCCTGTGAAAACAAATTTGGTGAGTTGAATTCAATTGATTAATTTCATCTTTTTATTCTTGGGATACACAAAAATAAATTTCTTTACAACTCTTTCCGTTATCATTTCAAACGTTTATTTCTAGAATTTTCACATTCTATCAAATGATATGTGAATGATGGAAAATAATATTTTTACTTCGTTTATTTCAGTCTTTGGAAATTTCGAAAATGTCTTGCTGGGAAACATTCATCCTACCAACGAAGATAGCACTGTCCACCGTTGAAAAACTTGAGTACTGCCAAGAGGACGACCTTCAAAAATTGGTGGTGATAGAAAACCTAATGAAACAAAATGAGAGTGTCCAGAGACGTGTAGAAGACATCAGATATTATGCCAGTACTGAATCGAAAAACATCATCGATTCAAACGAAAAATTGGCGATTCTAACAAAAAAATTGAATAATGCCCGAATTATAAAGCAAATTTTGGAAAATACCGCCCAGGGGACCAAAAGTAAAAAATCATCGGACATGGAAATCGCGAAGTTATGTGGAATCAACAGAATGAAAAGGAATAACAGATATTGCAAATTCAAACAACCTCTATCACCCCTTGCCGTTCACGGAAATACACATTTGCACCGCGGAATCAAGAGAAAAAGAAATGAATAGTTCCCTGATTCATGAAAATTCTTGTAAATAATTGTATATATCTAAAGTAAGTGTAGAATAATTTCGCTATTAATTTTAAGTGTTGTGTACATATATTTTGGTTTTTGAATGAAAAACAAGCATAAAATATGAGTAATTTCATTTTCCACTTCTTTTAAAAATTTAAATAATCATTGAGTTTTGTTGAAGCGGCAAATGTATTCATGAATATTCAAGCTTTGACATAGTGAATTATACTAGGTGTCTGTTAACAAATGCGAAGGACTTACGGAGATGATTCCTATAAATTTTTTTCGAAATCAACCTCCCTTCCAAGATACAGTTTTTAATTTTTTTACGGGTTCTAGAAAACACTGACGTCCAGTTTCATAATCAAATTCAGTCACTTTAAGCTTAAAGCTTCCTTTAGTGTCATTTTTAGTAGGGTTAAAGAAAGCTTTAGATTTAAAGCGACTTTAGGTTTGATTATGAAACCGGCCGTTAGTCATAAAACTATACATAATATGAAGCACTGAGTAGATATTACTCACACATTTTTTTTAAATCTCATAACTTTATTATTAGGGGTTGAAAATAACAACTCCTTATGATTTTCCTTCAAAAATTGTTTTCTCTTATGGTTTCCCATTCAATTTTGGAGAAAAAAAGTCTCTTGCAGAATGTCGATACAGTCGATACATTTCTCGGAATAAGTAAAAACTTACAAGCAGTATGCGAAGGTGTATGAAGCAGAGAGTTGATGCATGTATTGATGTATTTTAGCGGGAGGTAGTCATTATATGGAATACTTATACGATGAAATGGATTGAACTAACAGTGATCAGAACTGCTTGTATATTTTTATTTATTCCGAGAAAAATATCGACTCTATCGAAATTTTGCAAGAAACTTTTTTGCTCCATTATTGAATGGGAAACCATAAGAGAATTTATTTTTCGAAAATCTATCCCACGAAAAGAAAATCATAAGGGGTTGTTATTTTCCAACCGTAATAATAAAGTTATGAGATCTAAAAAAATTCTGTGAGTAACATCTACTTATTGCTTCATATTATGTACAGTTTTATAAGTCAGAGTGAGTGTTTTTTGAAACCCGCACAAAAAATTAAAAACTGTCAACTCGTCATTGCCTTCCAAAGGCTGTGTCTTGGGAGGTCGATTTCGAAAAAAATTTATAGGAACTACCCTTGCTTATTTTCATCGAGGAATCATCTCCCTAAGTCCTTCACATTTGTTTACAGACACCCTGTATAATTATTGGGAATTACTTATATATTTTTTTCAGCAGCCCCTTTAAAATGGCACCTGGGAAGCAACTTTTTTCTCAGAAACCACAACACTGTCATCTGCTCAATTTTATCTCTGTTAGTTTTCTGTTTCATATTCACAATTTATAAATTCGAATTCAGTATAAGAAATATCAGTTGTTATGAAGAATAATTCTAAGAGGAATGCTTCATCACAGTTTTATCGAAAAAATGTATATACACCATAATTTTTTTTTATTTGCACGAGTATATGGAAAAATATATAATGAAACAACAGAAGGAATATCTCCAGAAATATAACTCAACATTTGCTATTCATCTTTGTTTTCAATAAAATAATTTTTTCTATACTTTATCTGTATTTTTTTATTTGTTTCTAATCGGAACACACACTAAAAAAAGCTGCGACAGTGAAATCCATTTTCTAGTCAGTTTGTTCTATATCAACATTTTTATGTTGATCAAAAACGAATTCATATTTCCAAATGAATGCTCAGAGAGTATAATCCATAATTACTCAACAGACAAATATGGAATCCAGTAATTGAAACAGTGGAACACGTGGAAGGTGTTGTTTTAATGATTAATCAATATTTCCAATTGATGGAAATAAAAAAGATTCAAAAGTTATTATATATTATTTCAGAGACTTATATTGAATATAACAATGGTACCTAATGAAATATGTGATGTACAGAAACAAGTAGGATTTTCGCCAATTTAACAATGAGATATTTTTATTGGGTAACTTTCCACTTCATTAAAAAAAAAGAAGAAACAATAAGTATGGGAACAAATTATCAGAAAAGTTAAACTTGCAAAATTAAGATACGCTAGCGCATCTGACAAGTGATTCCTTTACTAACAGTACAGTCATAGAAGAGAAGGGGTAACTACCACTCCGAAAGGCTGGCAGGTAGAAAAAGTAAATTAGATAGGGGTAGCTTTCTCATTTTATACCGATACTTTGAAGAGTAAAGTGCTTGTCTCATTGTCAAATTTGAAGTTTCGTGTTGTGTTTTGTGCATATATCTGAAAATGGTGAGTTGAATTTCATTTAAAATAGTATTGAGAAAGTAGTTTTAGAGTTTGACTAAACATTTGGCTCTGAAAGTACCTAACCACTTATTGCAGACAAAATATTCCAGAAATTGTTCTTGAAATTAATTTATTACTGCGATTGTTTATCCCTAGGAATAGATGTAGAAATTTGACTGATCTTTTTGATCTGATAGAGACAAATATGTTCCAGAAATATTTCGAAAATTGTCCATAATTCTAATTTTCTTGTTTCGTTTGTTTATCTCCAGAACATTTGAATTTTATTGAAATATTCCGAGAATAATATGGAACTGCAGATAGTATTATTTGGATGTTGGAATTTGTAATGGGTCGTTCTGAATGGATCTTTTAAAATCAATTTTTTGTTCATAGTTATGTTATAATTTATATTTTTGTTTCAGACGACCAAAATCTCGAAGAAGAATGGGATCAGCAAACCGAAAATTTCCATTAATTTAACAAAGGTGGCAATTTCCACTTTAGAAACCTTAAAAGCAGGAAATTTGAGAAATGTGGTTGTTGTCGGAAACTTCATTGAAAATAAGGCGAGTCTGCTGAAAGAGCTAAAAAATTTATCAAGCCCACCGAACAGTTCAGCCACGAAGAAAAAGTCTCCAGGCCTTCTCAAAGAAAAACTGGAGAAGGCATCACGTATGAAGAGTATTTTAGAAGAGGCTGTACAAGGGGATGCAGGAAAAGCGCATAACGAATTGGCAGAATTATGTGAAGAGAGGAAAAAACAAGTTGAATTCAGGCATCACAATTTTATATCCACTACTTCTCCCCTTGCTGCGTCTACTTATAATTGCCCAAATCGCAGAAGAAAAGGAAAGAAGAAGCACAGAAAAAATAGTGGAAAAAAATTAACTGACAAATGATTTTTCGTGATAGGTTTTTATTTGAATTGTAAATATGTAAATAATGTATTTGAATTGATTGTACATATATTGTTCTGTATTATTCATAGTTTTATAAATAAATTTTATATGAAAAATGATTTTTTTCACGAATTCTAAAAATAATATATGAAATAATATCAAAATTGATCAATTGAAGTTGAAGCTTTATTTTTGGTGTTCATCGAGTCTTAAGTAGCTTCTCTGGAAACGAAAATATAATTTATTGACTAATCCTTATATGAAAATTTTGAGTTATTAGGTGTCATTTCAAATATGTATCGAAAGCATTGTTCTCTCTTGCAAATCAATAAGGATATTTAAATTTTCGCAAAAAAAAATTCAGCCCTATGCCCCATGAAATAAGATATAAATGCCTCAAAAAGATATGAATCATTGCGATTTAATTCGTCATATATAATCGAAATTCCAAAGATTAGTCATTGAAGTACACATTATAATAGAATAAATTCGAGAAGGCATGTGAATGTATACAAGAAAAAGTGCTCTTGCAGGTAAGTAAGGGAGAAATTCGAAAAGAAAAATATACTATTCAACAGTACCAGAAAAGATACTTTTTTCAATATACATTCTCTTAACTTTAGGGATTGCTCAACTATTTAGATTATACAAAAAAAAATTAGGAGCAAAACATCCGAATAATTTTTTCTATGAAGTATAAAAGATATGTTGACCTTTGCGGATTTTTTTTTTGAATAAGTCATATTTGATTATAATATTCCTGAAAAAATATAATGGCTCTGTATAATAAGAACTGAAAATGAAAATTCATGGAAACTATTCAAAATAAATTGAAGTATGCAGTAATGAAATTTAGGAATTCCTTTCGAACTGACAGAAAGTTTTTCTTTGTTTGGATTTATGATTCCAATTAGTGATATGCTTCAAAGGACCCAATATTGTTCCTTCATATTACCAGAGTACCTGCTGAAGTAATAAAAGTATTAGTGATTCCCAGAAGTTATTCGAATGCGTTATCAGCACCATTGAGAAAATAATGCATCCCCCAAGGTGGTTAGATACTTGTTCAATAAACATGAATACCCAGCTGAATGAAAAGAAGTGGCAAACGAATACTGATGAAGACATTGACTGATTTCATTTTTCTTACTTTCATTTTATTTGGATTGAACCAAAATGTCTGAATTCAATATTTCTAAAAACAACCGTTAATTTATCCATTCAAGAAATTAATTCACCTGAGTTGTTGATATAGTTGTTTTTTTATTTATTAATTTCTCAATCGGTGAATCGAAAGAATGTTGATAAATTGTTAGTTGTTATTATACACAACTTGGATTTGATTTTTAAGTTGAGGACATGAAAATGAAAAGACATGGATGAGATCAGAATATTTCCAAAATTTTGGGATTCATTATTTTGTGAATATTGTAGCGTTCATTAATTACAGTACTGGAAGAAATATCTCTGTTCCCGATTTTTATTTCGATGTTATACACACATTTTTTTAAGCTTATCACTTTGCCAAAGTATCACAACTAAATTCAGCATGCAAAAATATTTATTGATCTTATCGTCTACTTTGTGAAATAAGGAATGGAAATTCGACGATTCGTTTAAGAATTGGATAGGGCATACACATTCTGAAGGTATAGCTAAAAAGCGAACAATTTAGACACTTTATTTTTTATTTCCGTCTTTCGTTGAACAAAATCAGATATAAATTATAATTCCGAATTGGAACGTTTCAAAACGAAGAGAAAAATATGAGATAATCAACGTATTAATCATCTCAAAACCGATCAGTTCAAGCACAGTAGCATAATAAAAAATATCCCATAGTTCTGAGCTAAATAGGTATAGAAGAAAATTTGGACGCATATCGGTTTCATTCAAAATTTTCGTAAATCAACTATAATTTTCAAAGTCGATAACTAGTTAAATATACATCTAATGATTCAATATTGTATGTACATCTATAATTCTGATGTTGAGCACAGATCTGAAGCTTTATCTGACATTTTGCAGGGGCTGTTTATTGAAAGTCAGGCAAGTAAAAGTTGCAAAATTTTAGGAACATACTTCAGCGTATACCAAAACTTTGAAGAGAGAAGTTCAAAATATATTGTTGGCAGTGTACCACTTCAAAATCCTAAGAAGTTCTTCTTGTCAATATGAAAGTGGTGAATCGAAATTTGTATATAAATATCTATATCACCTTAATAATCAAATGAATTCAGTTTTTCCTTTATTTCTGTTATCAATGTTCTGTTTATTCATTTCTATTCTTCGTATTTTTTTATTCGTTTCTAATCGGAACACACACTAAAAAAAGCTGCGACGGTGAAATCCATTTTCTAGTCATATTGTTCTGTATCAACATATTTATGTTGATCAAAAACGAATTCATATTTCCAAATGAATGCTCAGAGAGTATAATCCATAATTACCCAACAGACAAATATGGAATCCAGTAATTGAAACAGAGGAACACATGGAAGGTGTTGTTTTAATGATTAATCAATATTTCCAATTGATGGAAATAAAAAAGATTCAAAAGTTATTATATATTATTTCAGAGACTTATATTGAATATAACAATGGTACCTAATGAAATATGTGATGTACAGAAACCAATAGGATTTTCGCCAATTTAACAATGAGATATTTTTATTGGGTAACTTTCCACTTCATTAAAAAAAAAGAAGAAACAATAAGTATGGGAGCAAATTATCAGAAGTTGAGTTGAATTTCATTTAAAATAGTATTGAGAAAGTAGTTTTAGAGATTGACTTAACATTTGGCTCTGAAAGTACCTAACCACTTATTGCAGACAAAATATTCCAGAAATTGTTCTTGAAATTAATTTATTACTGCGATTGTTTATCCCTAGGAATAGATGTAGAAATTTGACTGATCTTTTTGATCTGATAGAGACAAATATGTTCCAGAAATATTTCGAAAATTGTCCATAATTCTAATTTTCTTGTTTCGTTTGTTTATCTCCAGAACATTTGAATTTTATTGAAATATTCCGAGAATAATATGGAACTGCAGATAGTATTATTTGGATGTTGGAATTTGTAATGGGTCGTTCTGATTGGATCTTTTAAAATCAATTTTTTGTTCATAGTTATGTTATAATTTATATTTTTGTTTCAGACGACCAAAATCTCGAAGAAGAATGGGATCAGCAAACCGAAAATTTCCATTAATTTAACAAAGGTGGCAATTTCCACTTTAGAAACCTTAAAAGCAGGAAATTTGAGAAATGTGGTTGTTGTCGGAAACTTCATTGAAAATAAGGCGAGTCTGCTGAAAGAGCTAAAAAATTTATCAAGCCCACCGAACAGTTCAGCAACGAAGAAAAAGTCTCCAGGCCTTCTCAAAGAAAAACTGGAGAAGGCATTACGTATGAAGAGTATTTTAGAAGAGGCTGTACAAGGGGATGCAGAAAAGGCGCATAACGAATTGGCAGAATTATGTGAAGAGAGGAAGAAGCAAGTTGAATTCAGGCATCACAATTTTATATCCACTACTTCTCCCCTTGCTGCGTCTACTTATAATTGCCCAAATCGCAGAAGAAAAGGAAAAAAGAAGCACAGAAAAAATAGTGGAAAAAAACTTAACTAACAAATGATTTTTCGTGATAGGTTTTTATTTGAATTGTAAATATGTAAATAATGTATTTGAATTGATTGTACATATATTGTTCTGTATTATTCATAGTTTTATAAATAAATTTTATATGAAAAATGATTTTTTTTCACGAATTCTAAAACTAATATATGAAATAATATCAAAATTGATCAATTGAAGTTGAAGTTTTATTTTTGGTATTCATCGAGTCTAAGTAGCTTCTCTGGAAACGAAAATATAATTTATTGACTAATTCTCTCTTGCAGATCAATTAAGATATTTAAATTTTCGCAAAAAAAAATTCAGCCCTATGCCTCATGAAATAAGATATGAATGCCTCAAAAAGATGTGAATCATTGCGATTTAATTCGTCATATATAATCGAAATTTCAAAGATTAGTCATTGAGGTACACATTATAATAGAATAAATTCGAGAAGGCATGTGAATGTATACAAGAAAAAATGCTCTTGCAGGTAAGTAAGGGAGAAATTCGAAAAGAAAAATATACTATTCAACAGTACGAGAAAAGATACTTTTTTGAAAATACATTCTCTTAACTTTAATTATTAAGATTATACAAAAAAAAATTAGGAGCAAAACATCCAAATAATTTTTTCTATGAAGTATAAAAGATATGTTGACCTTTGCGGATTTTTTTTTTGAATAAGTCATATTTGATTATAATATTCCTGAAAAAATATAATGGCTCTGTATAATAAGAACTGAAAATGAAAATTCATGGAAACTATTCAAAATAAATTGAAGTATGCAGTAATGAAATTTAGGAATTCCTTTCGGACTGACAGAAAGTTTTTCTTTGTTTGGATTTATGATTCCAATTAGTGATATGCTTCAAAGGACCCAATATTGTTCCTTCATATTACCAGAGTACCTGCTGAAGTAATAAAAGTATTAGTGATTCCCAGAAGTTATTCGAATGCGTTATCAGCACCATTGAGAAAATAATGCATCCCCCAAGGTGGTTAGATACTTGTTCAATAAACATGAATACCCAGCTGAATGAAAAGAAGTGGCAAACGAATACTGATGAAGACATTGACTGATTTCATTTTTCTTACTTTCATTTTATTTGGATTGAACCAAAATGTCTGAATTCAATATTTCTAAAAACAACCGTTAATTTATCCATTCAAGAAATTAATTCACCTGAGTTGTTGATATAGTTGTTTTTTTTATTTATTAATTTCTCAATCGGTGAATCGAAAGAATGTTGATAAATTGTTAGTTGTTACCATACACAACTTGGATTTGATTTTTAAGTTGAGGACATGAAAATGAAAAGACATGGATGAGATCAGAATATTTCCAAAATTTTGGGATTCATTATTTTGTGAATATTGTAGCGTTCATTAATTACAGTACTGAAAGAAATATCCCTGTTCCCGATTTTTATTTCGATGTTATACACACATTTTTTTAAGCTTATCACTTTGCCAAAGTATCACAACTAAATTCAGCATGCAAATTTATTTATTGATCTTATCGTGTACTTTGTGAAATAAGGAATTGAAATTCGACGATTCGTTTAAGAATTGGATAGGGCATACACATTCTGAAGGTATAGCTAAAAAGCGAACAATTTAGACACTTTATTTCCGACTTTCGTTGAACAAAATCAGATATAAAATATAATTCCGAATTGGAACCTTTCGAAACGAAGAGAAAAATATGAGATAATCAACGTATTAATCATCTCAAAACCGATCAGTTCAAGCACAGTAGCATAATAAAAAATATTCCATAGTTCTGAGCTAAATAGGTATAGAAGAAAATTTGGACGCATATCGGTTTCATTCAAAATTTTCGTAAATCAACTATAATTTTCAAAGTCGATAACTAGTTAAATATAGGTACATCTAATGATTCAATATTGTATGTACATCTATAATTCTGATGTTAAGCACAGATCTGAAGCTTTATCTGACATTTTGCAGGGGCTGTTTATTGAAAGTCAGGCAAGTAAAAGTTGCAAAATTTTAGGAACATACTTCAGCGTATACCAAAACTTTGAAGAGAGAAGTTCAAAATATATTGTTGGCAGTGTACCACTTCAAAATCCTAAGAAGTTCTTCTTGTCAATATGAAAGTGGTGAATCGAAATTTGTATATAAATATCTATATCACATTAATAATCAAATGAATTCAGTTTTTCCTTTATTTCTGTTATCAATTTCTGAAAAGAAAAATATACTATGCAACAGTAAGAGAAAAGATACTGAATGCTTTTTTTCAATATACATCCTCTCAACTTTAGGGACTGCTCATTTATTTCGATTTTACAAAAAAAATTTAGAAGCAAAACATCTGAAAGATTTTTTCTGAGAATTATCAAAGATATGTTGATTTTTGCGGATTCTTTTCTGAATAAGTCATATTTGATTATCCTATTCCTGAAAATATATAATGGCTCTGTATAATAAGAACTGAAGGACCCAATTTTGTTCCTTCATATTGTCAGAGTACCTGCTGAAGTGATAAAAGTATTAGTGAATACCAGAAATTATTCAAATGCGTTATCAGCACCATTAAGAGAATAAAGCATCCCTCAAGGTGGTTAGATACTTGTTGTTCAATAAACATGAATACCCAGATGGATGAAACGAATTCAAAAACGAATACTGAAGACGTTGACTGATTTACTTCTCCTATACAAAAATCTCTCAGTAATATTTGTATGGTTTAAATGTAGGTTGATACATATAATACGTATAATGAGTTTTTCGAATAAAGTGAAATTGATGTGAAAATATGAACATTCGGGATTATTCAAATCCGAATTCGCATTCATAGACAATGGTAAGTTTTTTACAAAAGTGTTAAAAATTCCAAACTAAACTTCGAATGAACTATTTTTCGACCCCAGCGAGCCTTGACATTTGAAATTCAGCCGATGAGCAAACTCAGTTTTTAAAGCATTACATTGCTTTTATTAAAGCACATAAAACTACTCTGCTCCCTTGTGACAGCGTTGAAGGCTGAACTGATATAATAAAACACAGAGTATAAATGAGCAGCTGTTAGAAAATTCAAGGGATGATTCCATGTCAAAAAGTGCGAGTTTTTCATTAATTTATTTTGAACATTCCATTTCCAGGACACTGACACAGCTAAAGATGATTAAAAAAAGCAATTTTCAATTTTTTTTTCAGAAACCAGAAAACTGAGATTTATTTTATGCCATTTTGATTTGGGATAGTTTATCGTTTTTCGAATAATGAACAAAAAACTCCCCATAGTAAAATTGACTGAATTTCAGTATAGGCATAATAACATATGCAAATTTAACAGCTTGCTCTTTCGTTAGATTGCTAAGCTGAATTATAATTTTTCTGAATCTACTAACTCTAGTTTAAATGTCATGCATCGTAATGTTATATTATTTAAGATTATCTGTTTTTTTCAACGACAATCTCTGTGGAGCAGTTTTGTGCAGCAGTTGAGAATTGTATGTTGGATATAAACAGGTCGAGGATACATATAATTTTCAACCATCTATAGTAGTTTCATCCACCCAACCGATCTTTCAAAAGCAAGAATAAATATGAATAAAAAGTTAACACTAATTAGTAAGTATATAATATCTGACTTTAATACTGGGAACAATTTGTCACTGTAATTCTGGGAAAGATTTATCTGTGTGGCACTAATTATAAATTACGGTTTATATTATCATCCGTATTATATAATAATGAAAACTCCTTCAGGTATTTGGATAGTTTGTATATTAATCGATACTCCTTTTTACATAAACACCGACGTTTCGGTATCAAATCGGACCTTTATCAAGGATTAATGATTTCACAGGAATCGAGTCATCACAACAAAATACATCAATCTGTTTCACCGAATGCTTCTTTTAAAATGATCGCACATATAGTTTTATTGCTTCACTTATATATTATTATTTACTATAGTATTTATTTTATTTTGGTCATTCATCAAAATAATTTCCTTCTAGAGTGATAAAATCAGTCCAACGTCGCTTTAAAATTTCGATGCCTTTTTGCAATTCTGGAAAATATTTATCATTTTGTAATTCTAGAAACAATTTGTAATGTAGCAAAAATGATAAATTTGAACTCCGCCGTTTACTACATCATTGCAGGAGAGTGGGGGTAAACTGCCAAATGACAGGTAGGTACTGGAAGGGAAAAATTCAGGTACATATTTAAATTCTATTCGTATGGTTCGATGAGTGAAGTTGATCATATTTTTCTTGAAGTTGAAGTTGGAAATGAACTTTTGTGTCCTGTGAAAACAAATTTGGTGAGTTGAATTCAATTGATTAATTTCATCTTTTTATTCTTGGGATACACAAAAATAAATTTCTTTACAACTCTTTCCGTTATCATTTCAAACGTTTATTTCTAGAATTTTCACATTCTATCAAATAATATGTGAATGATGGAAAATAATATTTTTACTTCGTTTATTTCAGTCTTTGGAAATTTCGAAAATGTCTTGCTGGGAAACATTCATCCTACCAACGAAGATAGCACTGTCCACCGTTGAAAAACTTGAGTACTGCCAAGAGGACGACCTTCAAAAATTGGTGGTGATAGAAAACCTAATGAAACAAAATGAGAGTGTCCAGAGACGTGTAGAAGACATCAGATATTATGCCAGTACTGAATCGAAAAACATCATCGATTCAAACGAAAAATTGGCGATTCTAACAAAAAAATTGAATAATGCCCGAATTATAAAGCAAATTTTGGAAAATACCGCCCGGGGGACCAAAAGTAAAAAATCATCGGACATGGAAATCGCGAAGTTATGTGGAATCAACAGAATGAAAAGGAATAACAGATATTGCAAATTCAAACAACCTCTATCACCCCTTGCCGTTCACGCAAATAAACATTTGCACCGCGGAATCAAGGGAAAAAGAAATGAATAGTTCCCTGATTCATGAAAATTCTTGTAAATAATTGTATATATCTAAAGTAAGTGTAGAATCATTTCGCTATTAATTTTAAGTGTTGTGTACATATATTTTGGTTTTTGAATGAAAAACAAGCATAAAATATGAGTAATTTCATTTTCCACTTCTTTTAAAAATTTAAATAATCATTGAGTTTTGTTGAAGCGGCAAATGTATTCATGAATATTCAAGCTTTGACATAGTGAATTATACTAGGTGTCTGTTAACAAATGCGAAGGACTTACGGAGATGATTCCTATAAATTTTTTTCGAAATCAACCTCCCTTCCAAGATACAGTTTTTAATTTTTTTACGGGTTCTAGAAAACACTGACGTCCAGTTTCATAATCAAATTCAAAGTCACTTTAAGCTTAAAGCTTCTTTTAGTGTCATTTTTAGTAGGGTTAAAGAAAGCTTTAGAATTAAAGCGACTTTAGGTTTGATTATGCAACCGGCCGTTAGTCATAAAACTATACATAATATGAAGCACTGACTAGATATTACTCACACATTTTTTTTAAATCTCATAACTTTATTATTAGGGGTTGAAAATAACAACTCCTTATGATTTTCCTTCAAAAATTGTTTTCTCTTATGGTTTCCCATTCAATTTTGGAGAAAAAAAGTCTCTTGCAGAATGTCGATACAGTCGATACATTTCTCGGAATAAGTAAAAACTTACAAGCAGTATGCGAAGGTGTATGAAGCAGAGAGTTGATGCATGTATTGATGTATTTTAGCGGGAGGTAGTCATTATATGGAATACTTATACGATGAAATGGATTGAACTAACAGTGATCAGAACTGCTTGTATATTTTTATTTATTCCGAGAAAAATATCGACTCTATCGAAATTTTGCAAGAAACTTTTTTGCTCCATTATTGAATGGGAAACCATAAGAGAATTTATTTTTCGAAAATCTATCCCACGAAAAGAAAATCATAAGGGGTTGTTATTTTCCAACCGTAATAATAAAGTTATGAGATCTAAAAAAATTCTGTGAGTAACATCTACTTATTGCTTCATATTATGTACAGTTTTATAAGTCAGAGTGAGTGTTTTTTGAAACCCGCACAAAAAATTAAAAACTGTCAACTCGTCATTGCCTTCCAAAGGCTGTGTCTTGGGAGGTCGATTTCGAAAAAAATTTATAGGAACTACCCTTGCTTATTTTCATCGAGGAATCATCTCCCTAAGTCCTTCACATTTGTTTACAGACACCCTGTATAATTATTGGGAATTACTTATATATTTTTTTCAGCAGCCCCTTTAAAATGGCACCTGGGAAGCAACTTTTTTCTCAGAAACCACAACACTGTCATCTGCTCAATTTTATCTCTGTTAGTTTTCTGTTTCATATTCACAATTTATAAATTCGAATTCAGTATAAGAAATATCAGTTGTTATAAAGAATAATTCTAACAGGAATGCTTCATCACAGTTTTATCGAAAAAATGTATATACACCATAATTTTTTTTTATTTGCACGAGTATATGGAAAAATATATAATGAAACAACAGAAGGAATATCTCCAGAAATATAACTCAACATTTGCTATTCATCTTTGTTTTCAATAAAATAATTTTTTCTATACTTTATCTGTATTTTTTTATTTGTTTCTAATCGGAACACACACTAAAAAAAGCTGCGACAGTGAAATCCATTTTCTAGTCAGTTTGTTCTATTTCAACATTTTTATGTTGATCAAAAACGAATTCATATTTCCAAATGAATGCTCAGAGAGTATAATCCATAATTACTCAACAGACAAATATGGAATCCAGTAATTGAAACAGTGGAACACGTGGAAGGTGTTGTTTTAATGATTAATCAATATTTCCAATTGATGGAAATAAAAAAGATTCAAAAGTTATTATATATTATTTCAGAGACTTATATTGAATATAACAATGGTACCTAATGAAATATGTGATGTACAGAAACCAGTAGGATTTTCGCCAATTTAACAATGAGATATTTTTATTGGGTAACTTTCCACTTCATTAAAAAAAAAGAAGAAACAATAAGTATGGGAACAAATTATCAGAAAAGTTAAACTTGCAAAATTAAGATACGCTAGCGCATCTGACAAGTGATTCCTTTACTAACAGTACAGTCATAGAAGAGAAGGGGTAACTACCACTCCGAAAGGCTGGCAGGTAGAAAAAGTAAATTAGATAGGGGTAGCTTTCTCATTTTATACCGATACTTTGAAGAGTAAAGTGCTTGTCTCATTGTCAAATTTGAAGTTTCGTGTTGTGTTTTGTGCATATATCTGAAAATGGTGAGTTGAATTTCATTTAAAATAGTATTGAGAAAGTAGTTTTAGTGTTTGACTAAACATTTGGCTCTGAAAGTACCTAACCACTTATTGCAGACAAAATATTCCAGAAATTGTTCTTGAAATTAATTTATTACTGCGATTGTTTATCCCTAGGAGTAGATGTAGAAATTTGACTGATCTTTTTGATCTGATAGAGACAAATATGTTCCAGAAATATTTCGAAAATTGTCCATAATTCTAATTTTCTTGTTTCGTTTGTTTATCTCCAGAACATTTGAATTTTATTGAAATATTCCGAGAATAATATGGAACTGCAGATAGTATTATTTGGATGTTGGAATTTGTAATGGGTCGTTCTGAATGGATCTTTTAAAATCAATTTTTTGTTCATAGTTATGTTATAATTTATATTTTTGTTTCAGACGACCAAAATCTCGAAGAAGAATGGGATCAGCAAACCGAAAATTTCCATTAATTTAACAAAGGTGGCAATTTCCACTTTAGAAACCTTAAAAGCAGGAAATTTGAGAAATGTGGTTGTTGTCGGAAACTTCATTGAAAATAAGGCGAGTCTGCTGAAAGAGCTAAAAAATTTATCAAGCCCACCGAACAGTTCAGCAACGAAGAAAAAGTCTCCAGCCCTTCTCAAAGAAAAACTGAAGAAGGCATTACGTATGAAGAGTATTTTAGAAGAGGCTGTACAAGGGGATGCAGAAAAGGCGCATAACGAATTGGCAGAATTATGTGAAGAGAGGAAGAAGCAAGTTGAATTCAGGCATCACAATTTTATATCCACTACTTCTCCCCTTGCTGCGTCTACTTATAATTGCCCAAATCGCAGAAGAAAAGGAAAAAAGAAGCACAGAAAAAATAGTGGAAAAAAACTTAACTGACAAATGATTTTTCGTGATAGGTTTTTATTTGAATTGTAAATATGTAAATAATGTATTTGAATTGATTGTACATATATTGTTCTGTATTATTCATAGTTTTATAAATAAATTTTATATGAAAAATGATTTTTTTTCACGAATTCTAAAACTAATATATGAAATAATATCAAAATTGATCAATTGAAGTTGAAGCTTTATTTTTGGTATTCATCGAGTCTAAGTAGCTTCTCTGGAAACGAAAATATAATTTATTGACTAATCCTTATTTGAAAATTTTTAGTTATTAGGTGTCATTTCAAATATGTATCGAAAGCATTGTTCTCTCTTGCAAATCAATTGAGATATTTAAATTTTCGCAAAAAAAAATTCAGCCCTATGCCTCATGAAATAAGATATAAATGCCTCAAAAAGATGTGAATCATTGCGATTTAATTCGTCATATATAATCGAAATTTCAAAGATTAGTCATTGAGGTACACATTATAATAGAATAAATTCGAGAAGGCATGTGAATGTATACAAGAAAAAATGCTCTTGCAGGTAAGTAAGGGAGAAATTCGAAAAGAAAAATATACTATTCAACAGTACGAGAAAAGATACTTTTTTGAATATACATTCTCTTAACTTTAATTATTAAGATTATACAAAAAAAAAATTAGGAGCAAAACATCCAAATAATTTTTTCTATGAAGTATAAAAGATATGTTGACCTTTGCGGATTTTTTTTTTGAATAAGTCATATTTGATTATAATATTCCTGAAAAAATATAATGGCTCTGTATAATAAGAACTGAAAATGAAAATTCATGGAAACTATTCAAAATAAATTGAAGTATGCAGTAATGAAATTAAGGAATTCCTTTCGAACTGACAGAAAGTTTTTCTTTGTTTGGATTTATGATTCCAATTAGTGATATGCTTCAAAGGACCCAATATTGTTCCTTCATATTACCAGAGTACCTGCTGAAGTAATAAAAGTATTAGTGATTCCCAGAAGTTATTCGAATGCGTTATCAGCACCATTGAGAAAATAATGCATCCCCCAAGGTGGTTAGGTACTTGTTGTTCAATAAACATGAATACCCAGCTGAATGAAAAGAAGTGGCAAACGA
This sequence comes from Coccinella septempunctata, assembly GCF_907165205.1. Lineage (NCBI taxonomy): Eukaryota > Metazoa > Arthropoda > Insecta > Coleoptera > Coccinellidae > Coccinella > Coccinella septempunctata. Next base: position 10,478,094 of record NC_058191.1, read on the forward strand.
ATACTGATGAAGACATTGACTGATTTCATTTTTCTTACTTTCATTTTATTTGGATTGAACCAAAATGTCTGAATTCAATATTTCTAAAAACAACCGTTAATTTATCCATTCAAGAAATTAATTCACCTGAGTTGTTGATATAGTTGTTTTTTTTATTTATTAATTTCTCAATCGGTGAATCGAAAGAATTTTGATAAATTGTTAGTTGTTACCATACACAACTTGGATTTGATTTTTAAGTTGAGGACATGAAAATGAAAAGACATGGATGAGATCAGAATATTTCCAAAATTTTCGGATTCATTATTTTGTGAATATTGTAGCGTTCATTAATTACAGAGGATTCGCGAGTCTACACCCACGGTGTTTGCATCGTTCTTTTGTGGCTACCAATTGAATATACCTAATTACGAAATAAGTAGTTATCAACGAGTGTGCTATAATAGTATACGTAAGTGATACTTACTTTGAGTTACTCATCAAAAATTTGAGAGACCTTTTCTACCCCGACTTCGTTTGTAAACAAACGAGTTTTTCACCCACTTTATTCTGTCAGCATAAACACACGGCTGATAGTATAAACGGATTCTTTACTGCCTACTAATAGGCAACCAATAATACATTATGATGTATATAAAACTACATATACGCTGATAGTTAACACCTAAACACAAACTTCAAACCGAACACTCTTGAGTACAAGGGTGTTAAGCATGGCATCCATGAACCCTGCTGAACACAATACAACAATGTCGAAAAACACTGGACATACAATGAGCTCCCAATCCTACGTAGCTGCTGCTAAAACAATTCCAAAAATCAATTTTCCTAAAAGAGAACAAGCTATAGTGCTACATGCAGAGGACAACCTGAAACTATTCGACTACGTCCAGGCTATAGGTAACATTATCCAACCGAAAAATATCTGTTTCGCTTCCAGAATATCTAACAACAGGATCTGCGTATACCTAGCCAACATAGAACTAGTAGACCAACTTATTAAAACCCACCCAACTGTAACTATAGGTGACACAAATTTGAATGTAAGAAGGCTAGTTTCACCAACAAAGAGGATTGTGATTTCGAATATTTCACCATGCATCCCACACGATCTCGTAACAGAAGTCTTAACTGACATCGGACTACAATTGGCTTCCCCCGTTTCATTCTTGAAAGCTGGTATACCTGGAGATGAGTACTCCCATATACTTAGTTTCCGAAGACAAGTATATATTTTCCCCCCTAACGAAAATTACGAACTGCAAACATCCACCTTAGTCCAATACGACGGTAATGAATATAGGATTTTCCTTTCAACAGACAAAATGGAGTGCTTTATTTGCCGCCAAACTGGCCACGTAGCATCAACTTGCCCTAACCCTCAAACAATACAAGTACATAACACCCAACCACAGACACAAGCCCCAACAAACTATGTCCAAGCTCATCATCCGTCCTCTACGATACCACAAGCGGGTGAGATTCCCGCTCCCAAGAGAGGGCTCTCGGAGATCTTATCATCTTGTGATCAAACCAGTCAACAAGAACCTACCACCGATTCTGACCCTGTAAGTGAGAATTCCATGCCACCCCCACAAACTTCAATGAAAAGGATTCCCGATAACAAAAGAGTCAGGAAGAAGCGCAAAATAGAGGTACCTGAGGACCACACCCTGAGCGACTCCACCAAAACAACAATTTCAACTGCTTATCAAGAAAACCCAGAATCCTTCCATGTACCCTATGATAACCTAATTGCGTTTCTAGAAAATTCTTATGGAAGCCCCTCACCATATAACGAAGCTGAAAAATTCACAACGAATGTGAAAGCACTACTACAGGACCTACATAATATTTACCCATACGTAGAAAGAGCAAGCAAAAACCGAATCACCAGAATTTCAAAGAAAATCAAAGAAAAACTTAAGGATGAAGAAATTGAAGTTGAAAGTCTCAATAGCCTTGACATAAATACAGAAGACGACGACCCTTCAGACAGTTCTTCCCAAGTATCTACACACTACCAATAATAACCATCCACCTTCAAATTATTACAATGGAATTGCAAAGGGTTTTACCCACGACTAGAACGGATTCAACAACTTGTCTCCGATACTCTTCCTGACATTCTATGCCTGCAAGAGACGAATTTCAAAACCAGTCATAATCCTCACCTAAAAAACTATTCAGGTCATCACTTCATCAGAAGAACAAACACCAAAGCTAGCGGCGGTGCAACTATATTCATCTCAACAGAAATTTACCACAGAGAAATTAACCTACATACCTCTCTCGAGGCCGTAGCCGTTACTACCTGGTGCCCCAAAAAAATTACTATTTGCAACGTTTATATTCCGCCGAAACACAACCTCTCTTACTCCGAATTAACAGATCTCGTGAACCAATTGCCTACCCCTTTCATCATGGTAGGCGACTTCAATGCTCACAATACGGCATGGGGCTCAGAAACAACATTTGGTAAAGGAAAAGTGGTTGGAGATGTGATAACAGATCTCGACCTCAACATACTTAATACGGGAGAAAACACATATTTCAATGTGTCAACCGGGGAATTTTCATCTATTGACCTCTCTTTGTGCGATCCTACTACAGCGACTCATCTCTCCTGGACCACTCTGGACAGTCTATATGATAGCGATCATTTTCCCATTGTTGTAACAGATAGCATATCCAACCCCTCAGATAATGTTATAAAGTGGAGAATGACCAGTGCTGACTGGGATTCCTACGCGGAAGAGGTGAACTCTCAAGTAACAGCTGCAGAATTCATGAATAACATAGATCAAGCTGTCCACCAGTTCACAAACATCTTAATATCAGCAGCGGAAAAACATATCGGACGAATCACAATAAAAACAAACAAGAAGATAGTCCCATGGTGGAATGAAGCCTGCAAACTCGCCGTAAAACAATGTAAGAGTGCACTGAACCGTTACAGAAGAACACGACATCAAGAAGACTTGCTAAATTTCAAAAAACTCAAGGCAATCTCTAGAAGAATTCTTAAGGAAAGCAAACGGAAATCTTGGATGAATTTTGTATCTTCAATCTCCCCGAATACAACACCTACTCAAGTTTGGACCAAAATAAAACAAATAAAAGGTCAGAATACAACCTACAGCATTCCTTCCATCCTTGACGAGAAAGACGAACCCATCACTAGGAGTCAAGACATAGCAAACACGTTGGCGAAACATTATTTTGAAAAAACAGTCAATCAAGATATTCCACAACACCCCAAGAAACGAACGATGAATATAGGACAGTCTGAAAAGACTATCAATCACCCCTTTACCTTACAAGAACTTAAATTAGCCCTTTCCTCTATGAGGAACACTGCAGCAGGCCCGGACGAAATTCCAATGATATTCCTAAAAAAACTGAAGGATGAGACACTGCCAAAACTACTGAAGTTGTACAATAATATCTGGACAAGTCATCAATTTCCCAAACAGTGGCAACAATCACACATCATACCAATTAAAAAACCAGGCAAAACAAAACCCACTCCTAATGTATTCCGACCAATTTCATTGACCTGCACACTGTGCAAAGTTCTTGAAAAGATGGTCAATGCGAGACTGATTTGGTATCTGGAAAAATGCAATCTCTTACATCCCGCCCAATCAGGCTTCAGACAAAACCGCAGCACAACAGATAACCTCGTCATGCTTCAGACAGAAATAGCTCATGCATTTGCAAACCAACAAGACCTTATAGCTGCATTGATAGACATCGATAGTGCCTTTGACACTACAAGTCGAGAAGCGATTTTGAACAAGCTACATGATATCAAACTTGACGGAAATATTTACTGTTTTCTGGAGAACTTTCTGACCGATAGAAGTTTCAAGGTGTTAGTGAATGGCAAGTCCTCTGACTCTTTTGTCACCCATAACGGCATCCCGCAAGGCTCAGTGTTGAGCACGACGCTATTTATACTAGCCATCAATGATATCTGTACCGTTATTGAGGCCCCAATCAAATTCGTCTTATACGCCGATGACCTGCTTCTCTTCTGCTCGGGCAAAAGTACCAAAAGTACATGTAAACTTTTGCAACGGGCTCTGAATAGTATCACCACATGGGCTAAGACAATAGGATTCAATTTCTCTCCTTCTAAATCCAAACTAATCAAGTTTACTAGAAGACACCTTACAGTCCCACCACAATTAACGATATACGATACACCCATAGAACTCGTTGATCACCTACACTATCTCGGAATGACATTTGACCAGAAGCTAACGTGGTCACTTCATATCAAGAAAATCAAAGGCTCCTGTATGAATACCATGAACATCCTACGAACATTGTCTCACCATCACTGGGGATGTGACGAAGAAATACTACTCAAAATCTACAGATCACTCATTCGTTCAAGACTTGACTACGGCAGTATGCTTTATTCCACATCTAGTAAATCAAATTTAAAATTGCTCAACAGCATACCCAACACTGCTCTGCGCCTCTCCCTTGGAGCATTCAGATCCAGCCCATCAATAAGTTTACACGTTGAAGCACAAGAACTTCCGCTCAACTTTCGCCGACAGCAAACTCTCCTTACTTACATATCCAAAGTGTCTGCTCTTCCGAATCACCCAGTGCGACACCTGCTTGAAACTTCACAAGAGCCACCTACTATGAAGCCCATGACCTTGCTCTCAATTCCACAAATTGCAAAGCAAAATTTGGGGCCTATAGATGTTTCCTTAACATCTCCCATTACGTTTCCGAAACACACCCCATGGTCTAGACACCACCCAAGGCTAAATACCTCTCTGCATAGACACAGCAAACTAGAAACTTTGGGAATAATTATTAAGCAACACTTATTTGAACTAATTGAGCATGAAAAGTTCGACGAAGAACTATACACCGACGCCTCCAAAGACGAGCAGGGAATAGCATGCTCGATCATCAATGAATCGAATGCCCCGGTGTCCTACAAACTCCCATCCATCTGCAGCATCCACACTGGTGAACTCTTCGCAATTTATAAATCCCTTTGCAGTCCTCTTATCCCAGGTCAAAAGCTCGCAATACTCACAGACTCTTTATCTTCAATTGAATCCATAGACAACATTTACTCGAAGAACCCTCTGGTACAGCGAATTCTAGAACGATGCCATACCCTTAAAGCGAAGGAGAATATTTCCACCACTATAATCTGGATCCCATCACATATTGGTATAACAGGAAACGAAGCTGCAGATCAGGCCGCAAATCAAGCACGAACTTCCGACCTTCCTGTGACCCAAATCCAACTTCATACAGACCTCAAAAATGCCATAAAGCTGAGATCCTTACAGGAATGGCAAGTCCAATGGGAAGGAGCTAGCACTGGACTACATATGATACAACCCAAAATACATAATCCACCACAAATTAGTTTGGGCAGAAAAGACAAAACCGTAGTGAGAAGACTTCGAATAGGCCACACCAAGCTAACCCACAGCTATCTGATGTCTTCAGAAAATCAGCCCAAATGCGAACACTGTCACAATACCCGTCTAACTGTTGAACACCTACTATGTATCTGCCCATATTACGGAGATGACCGACGACGACTTGGGCTGAGAGAGAATCTTGGAAATATCCTCAATTCACAAAATCAAATTGAATTAACTCTTAAATTTCTCAAAAAATGTCAACTTTACAATGATATATGAATTCTCAAATGTTAGTTCTTCAAGCTCCGAATAACTAGATTTATATTTAGAATAAGTTAATGTGTACTGTACCTCGTGTCAATGATCTCGATGTCGAGACACGTTAATTCGAAATAAAATAAAATAAAAAAAATTAATTACAGTACTGAAAGAAATATCTCTGTTCCCGATTTTTATTTCGATGTTATACACACATTTTTTTAAGCTTATCACTTTGCCAAAGTATCACAACTAAATTCAGCATGCAAAAATATTTATTGATCTTATCGTGTACTTTGTGAAATAAGGAATTGAAATTCGACGATTCGTTTAAGAATTGGATAGGGCATACACATTCTGAAGGTATAGCTAAAAAGCGAACAATTTAGACACTTTATTTCCGACTTTCGTTGAACAAAATCAGATATAAAATATAATTCCGAATTGGAACCTTTCAAAACGAAGAGAAAAATATGAGATAATCAACGTATTAATCATCTCAAAACCGATCAGTTCAAGCACAGTAGCATAATAAAAAATATCCCATAGTTCTGAGCTAAATAGGTATAGAAGAAAATTTGGACGCATATCGGTTTCATTCAAAATTTTCGTAAATCAACTATAATTTTCAAAGTCGATAACTAGTTAAATATACATCTAATGATTCAATATTGTATGTACATCTATAATTCTGATGTTAAGCACAGATCTGAAGCTTTATCTGACATTTTGCAGGAGCTGTTTATTGAAAGTCAGGCAAGTAAAAGTTGCAAAATTTTAGGAACATACTTCAGCGTATACCAAAACTTTGAAGAGAGAAGTTCAAAATATATTGTTGGCAGTGTACCACTTCAAAATCCTAAGAAGTTCTTCTTGTCAATATGAAAGTGGTGAATCGAAATTTGTATATAAATATCTATATCACATTAATAATCAAATGAATTCAGTTTTTCCTTTATTTCTGTTATCAATTTCTGAAAAGAAAAATATACTATGCAACAGTAAGAGAAAAGATACTGAATGCTTTTTTTCAATATACATCCTCTCAACTTTAGGGACTGCTCATTTATTTCGATTTTACAAAAAAAAATTAGAAGCAAAACATCTGAATGATTTTTTCTGAGAATTATCAAAGATATGTTGATTTTTGCGGAATCTTTTCTGAATAAGTCATATTTGATTATCCTATTCCTGAAAATATATAATGGCTCTGTATAATAAGAACTGAAGGACCCAATTTTGTTCCTTCATATTGTCAGAGTACCTGCTGAAGTGATAAAAGTATTAGTGAATACCAGAAATTATTCAAATGCGTTATCAGCACCATTAAGAGAATAAAGCATCCCTCAAGGTGGTTAGATACTTGTTGTTCAATAAACATGAATACCCAGATGGATGAAACGAATTCAAAAACGAATACTGAAGACGTTGACTGATTTACTTCTCCTATACAAAAATCTCTCAGTAATATGTGTATGGTTTAAATGTAGGTTGATACATATAATACGTATAATGAGTTTTTCGAATAAAGTGAAATTGATGTGAAAATATGAACATTCGGGATTATTCAAATCCGAATTCGCATTCATAGACAATGGTAAGTTTTTTACAAAAGTGTTAAAAATTCCAAACTAAACTTCGAATGAACTATTTTTCGACCCCAGCGAGCCTTGACATTTGAAATTCAGCCGATGAGCAAACTCAGTTTTTAAAGCATTACATTGCTTTTATTAAAGCACATAAAACTACTCTGCTCCCTTGTGACAGCGTTGAAGGCTGAACTGATATAATAAAACACAGAGTATAAATGAGCAGCTGTTAGAAAATTCAAGGGATGATTCCATGTCAAAAAGTGCGAGTTTTTCATTAATTTATTTTGAACATTCCATTTCCAGGACACTGACACAGCTAAAGATGATTAAAAAAAGCAATTTTCAATTTTTTTTTCAGAAACCAGAAAACTGAGATTTATTTTATGCCATTTTGATTTGGGATAGTTTATCGTTTTTCGAATAATGAACAAAAAACTCCCCATAGTAAAATTGACTGAATTTCAGTATAGGCATAATAACATATGCAAATTTAACAGCTTGCTCTTTCGTTAGATTGCTAAGCTGAATTATAATTTTTCTGAATCTACTAACTCTAGTTTAAATGTCATGCATCGTAATGTTATATTATTTAAGATTATCTGTTTTTTTTAACGACAATCTCTGTGGAGCAGTTTTGTGCAGCAGTTGAGAATTGTATGTTGGATATAAACAGGTCGAGGATACATATAATTTTCAACCATCTATAGTAGTTTCATCCACCCAACCGATCTTTCAAAAGCAAGAATAAATATGAATAAAAAGTTAACACTAATTAGTAAGTATATAATATCTGACTTTAATACTGGGAACAATTTGTCACTGTAATTCTGGGAAAGATTTATCTGTGTGGCACTAATTATAAATTACGGTTTATATTATCATCCGTATTATATAATAATGAAAACTCCTTCAGGTATTTGGATAGTTTGTATATTAATCGATACTCCTTTTTACATAAACACCGACGTTTCGGTATCAAATCGGACCTCTATCAAGGATTAATGATTTCACAGGAATCGAGTCATCACAACAAAATACATCAATCTGTTTCATCGAATGCTTCTTTTAAAATGATCGCACATATAGTTTTATTGCTTCACTTATATATTATTATTTACTATAGTATTTATTTTATTTTGGTCATTCATCAAAATAATTTCCTTCTAGAGTGATACAATCAGTCCAACGTCGCTTTAAAATTTCGATGCCTTTTTGCAATTCTGGAAAATATTTATCATTTTGTAATTCTAGAAACAATTTGTAATGTAGCAAAAATGACAAATTTGAACTCCGCCGTTTACTACATCATTGCAGGAGAGTGGGGGTTCGCGCGTAAACTGCCAAATGACAGGTAGGTACTGGAAGGGAAAAATTCAGGTACATATTTAAATTCTATTCGTATGGTTCGATGAGTGAAGTTGATCATATTTTTCTTGAAGTTGAAGTTGGAAATGAACTTTTGTGTCCTGTGAAAACAAATTTGGTGAGTTGAATTCAATTGATTAATTTCATCTTTTTATTCTTGGGATACACAAAAATAAATTTCTTTACAACTCTTTCCGTTATCATTTCAAACGTTTATTTCTAGAATTTTCACATTCTATCAAATAATATGTGAATGATGGAAAATAATATTTTTACTTCGTTTATTTCAGTCTTTGGAAATTTCGAAAATGTCTTGCTGGGAAACATTCATCCTACCAACGAAGATAGCACTGTCCACCGTTGAAAAACTTGAGTACTGCCAAGAGGACGACCTTCAAAAATTGGTGGTGATAGAAAACCTAATGAAACAAAATGAGAGTGTCCAGAGACGTGTAGAAGACATCAGATATTATGCCAGTACTGAATCGAAAAACATCATCGATTCAAACGAAAAATTGGCGATTCTAACAAAAAAATTGAATAATGCCCGAATTATAAAGCAAATTTTGGAAAATACCGCCCGGGGGACCAAAAGTAAAAAATCATCGGACATGGAAATCGCGAAGTTATGTGGAATCAACAGAATGAAAAGGAATAACAGATATTGCAAATTCAAACAACCTCTATCACCCCTTGCCGTTCACGCAAATACACATTTGCACCGCGGAATCAAGAGAAAAAGTAATGAATAGTTCCCTGATTCATGAAAATTATTGTAAATAATTGTATATATCTAAAGTAAGTGTAGAATCATTTCGCTATTAATTTTAAGTGTTGTGTACATATATTTTGGTTTTTGAATGAAAAACAAGCATAAAATATGAGTAATTTCATTTTCCACTTCTTTTAAAATTTTAAATAATCATTGAGTTTTGTTGAAGCGGCAAATGTATTCATGAATATTCAAGCTTTGACATAGTGAATTATACTAGGTGTCTGTTAACAAATGCGAAGGACTTACGGAGATGATTCCTATAAATTTTTTTCGAAATCAACCTCCCTTCCAAGACATAGTTTTTAATTTTTTTACGGGTTCTAGAAAACACTGACGTCCAGTTTCATAATCAAATTCAAAGTCACTTTAAGCTTAAAGCTTCCTTTAGTGTCATTTTTAGTAGGGTTAAAGAAATATTTAGAATTAAAGCGACTTTAGGTTTGATTATGAAACCGGCCGTTAGTCATAAAACTATACATAATATGAAGCACTGACTAGATATTACTCACACATTTTTTTTAAATCTCATAACTTTATTATTAGGGGTTGAAAATAACAACTCCTTATGATTTTCCTTCAAAAATTGTTTTCTCTTATATTTTCCCATTCAATTTTGGAGAAAAAAAGTCTCTTGCAGAATGTCGATACAGTCGATACATTTCTCGGAATAAGTAAAAACTTACAAGCAGTATGCGAAGGTGTATGAAGCAGAGAGTTGATGCATGTACATATTTTAGCGGGAGGTAGTCATTATATGGAATACTTATACGATGAAATGGATTGAACTAACAGTGATCAGAACTGCTTGTATATTTTTATTTATTCCGAGAAAAATATCGACTCTATCGAAATTTTGCAAGAAACTTTTTTGCTCCATTATTGAATGGGAAACCATAAGAGAATTTATTTTTCGAAAATCTATCCCACGAAAAGAAAATCATAAGGGGTTGTTATTTTCCAACCGTAATAATAAAGTTATGAGATCTAAAAAAATTCTGTGAGTAACATCTACTTATTGCTTCATATTATGTACAGTTTTATAAGTCAGAGTGAGTGTTTTTTGAAACCCGCACAAAAAATTAAAAACTGTCAACTCGTCATTGCCTTCCAAAGGCTGTGTCTTGGGAGGTCGATTTCGAAAAAAATTTATAGGAACTACCCTTGCTTATTTTCATCGAGGAATCATCTCCCTAAGTCCTTCACATTTGTTTACAGACACCCTGTATAATTATTGGGAATTACTTATATATTTTTTTCAGCAGCCCCTTTAAATTGGCACCTGGGAAGCAACTTTTTTCTCAGAAACCACAACACTGTCATCTGCTCAATTTTATCTCTGTTAGTTTTCTGTTTCATATTCACAATTTATAAATTCGAATTCAGTATAAGAAATATCAGTTGTTATAAAGAATAATTCTAACAGGAATGCTCCATCACAGTTTTATCGAAAAAAAGTATATACACCATAATTTTTTTTTATTTGCATGAGTATATGGAAAAATATATAATGAAACAACAGAAGGAATATCTCCAGAAATATAACTCAACATTTGCTATTCATCTTTGTTTTCAATAAAATAATTTTTTCTATACTTTATCTGTATCTTTTTATTTGTTTCTAATCCGAACACACACTAAAAAAAGCTGCGACAGTGAAATCCATTTTCTAGTCAGTTTGTTCTATATCAACATTTTTATGTTGATCAAAAACGAATTCATATTTCCAAATGAATGCTCAGAGAGTATAATCCATAATTACTCAACAGACAAATATGGAATCCAGTAATTGAAACAGTGGAACACGTGGAAGGTGTTGTTTTAATGATTAATCAATATTTCCAATTGATGGAAATAAAAAAGATTCAAAAGTTATTATATATTATTTCAGAGACTTATATTGAATATAACAATGGTACCTAATGAAATATGTGATGTACAGAAACCAGTAGGATTTTCGCCAATTTAACAATGAGATATTTTTAATGGGTAACTTTCCACTTCATTAAAAAAAAAGAAGAAACAATAAGTATGGGAACAAATTATCAGAAAAGTTAAACTTGCAAAATTAAGATACGCTAGCGCATCTGACAAGTGATTCCTTTACTAACAGTACAGTCATAGAAGAGAAGGGGTAACTACCACTCCGAAAGGCTGGCAGGTAGAAAAAGTAAATTAGATAGGGGTAGCTTTCTCATTTTATACCGATACTTTGAAGAGTAAAGTGCTTGTCTCATTGTCAAATTTGAAGTTTCGTGTTGTGTTTTGTGCATATATCTGAAAATGGTGAGTTGAATTTCATTTAAAATAGTATTGAGAAAGTAGTTTTAGAGTTTGACTAAACATTTGGCTCTGAAAGTACCTAACCACTTATTGCAGACAAAATATTCCAGAAATTGTTCTTGAAATTAATTTATTACTGCGATTGTTTATCCCTAGGAATAGATGTAGAAATTTGACTGATCTTTTTGATCTGATAGAGACAAATATGTTCCAGAAATATTTCGAAAATTGTCCATAATTCTAATTTTCTTGTTTCGTTTGTTTATCTCCAGAACATTTGAATTTTATTGAAATATTCCGAGAATAATATGGAACTGCAGATAGTATTATTTGGATGTTGGAATTTGTAATGGGTCGTTTTGAATGGATCTTTTAAAATCAATTTTTTGTTCATAGTTATGTTATAATTTATATTTTTGTTTCAGACGACCAAAATCTCGAAGAAGAATGGGATCAGCAAACCGAAAATTTCCATTAATTTAACAAAGGTGGCAATTTCCACTTTAGAAACCTTAAAAGCAGGAAATTTGAGAAATGTGGTTGTTGTCGGAAACTTCATTGAAAATAAGGCGAGTCTGCTGAAAGAGCTAAAAAATTTATCAAGCCCACCGAACAGTTCAGCAACGAAGAAAAAGTCTCCAGGCCTTCTCAAAGAAAAACTGGAGAAGGCATCACGTATGAAGAGTATTTTAGAAGAGGCTGTACAAGGGGATGCAGAAAAAGCGCATAACGAATTGTCAGAATTATGTGAAGAGAGGAAGAAACAAGTTGAATTCAGGCATCACAATTTTATATCCACTACTTCTCCCCTTGCTGCGTCTACTTATAATTGCCCAAATCGCAGAAGAAAAGGAAAGAAGAAGCACAGAAAAAATAGTGGAAAAAAATTAACTGACAAATGATTTTTCGTGATAGGTTTTTATTTGAATTGTAAATATGTAAATAATGTATTTGAATTGATTGTACATATATTGTTCTGTATTATTCATAGTTTTATGAATAAATTTTATATGAAAAATGATTTTTTTCACGAATTCTAAAAATAATATATGAAATAATATCAAAATTGATCAATTGAAGTTGAAGCTTTATTTTTGGTGTTCATCGAGTCTTAAGTAGCTTCTCTGGAAACGAAAATATAATTTATTGACTAATCCTTATATGAAAATTTTGAGTTATTAGGTGTCATTTCAAATATGTATCGAAAGCATTGTTTCCTCTTGCAAATCAATAGGGATATTTAAATTTTCGCAAAAAAAAAATTCAGCCCTATGCCCCATGAAATAAGATATAAATGCCTCAAAAAGATATGAATCATTGCGATTTAATTCGTCATATATAATCGAAATTCCAAAGATTAGTCATTGAAGTACACATTATAATAGAATAAATTCGAGAAGGCATGTGAATGTATACAAGAAAAAGTGCTCTTGCAGGTAAGTAAGGGAGAACTTCGAAAAGAAAAATATACTATTCAACAGTACCAGAAAAGATACTTTTTTCAATATACATTCTCTTAACTTTAGGGATTGCTCAACTATTTAGATTATACAAAAAAAAAATTAGGAGCAAAACATCCAAATAATTTTTTCTATGAAGTATAAAAGATATGTTGACCTTTGCGGATTTTTTTTTTTTGAATTAGTCATATTTGATTATAATATTCCTGAAAAAATATAATGGCTCTGTATAATAAGAACTGAAAATGAAAATTCATGGAAACTATTCAAAATAAATTGAAGTATGCAGTAATGAAATTTAGGAATTCCTTTCGAACTGACAGAAAGTTTTTCTTTGTTTGGATTTATGATTCCAATTAGTGATATGCTTCAAAGGACCCAATATTGTTCCTTCATATTACCAGAGTACCTGCTGAAGTAATAAAAGTATTAGTGATTCCCAGAAGTTATTCGAATGCGTTATCAGCACCATTGAGAAAATAATGCATCCCCCAAGGTGGTTAGATACTTGTTCAATAAACATGAATACCCAGCTGAATGAAAAGAAGTGGCAAACGAATACTGATGAAGACATTGACTGATTTCATTTTTCTTACTTTCATTTTATTTGGATTGAACCAAAATGTCTGAATTCAATATTTCTAAAAACAACCGTTAATTTATCCATTCAAGAAATTAATTCACCTGAGTTGTTGATATAGTTGTTTTTTTTATTTATTAATTTCTCAATCGGTGAATCGAAAGAATGTTGATAAATTGTTAGTTGTTACCATACACAACTTGGATTTGATTTTTAAGTTGAGGACATGAAAATGAAAAGACATGGATGAGATCAGAATATTTCCAAAATTTTGGGATTCATTATTTTGTGAATATTGTAGCGTTCATTAATTACAGTACTGAAAGAAATATCTCTGTTCCCGATTTTTATTTCGATGTTATACACACATTTTTTTAAGTTTATAACTTTGCCAAAGTATCACAACTAAATTCAGCATGCAAAAATATTTATTGATCTTATCGTGTACTTTGTGAAATAAGGAATTGAAATTCGACGATTCGTTTAAGAATTGGATAGGGCATACACATTCTGAAGGTATAGCTAAAAAGCGAACAATTTAGACACTTTATTTCCGACTTTCGTTGAACAAAATCAGATATAAAATATAATTCCGAATTGGAACATTTCAAAACGAAGAGAAAAATATGAGATAATCAACGTATTAATCATCTCAAAACCGATCAGTTCAAGCACAGTAGCATAATAAAAAATATCCCATAGTTCTGAGCTAAATAGGTATAGAAGAAAATTTGGACGCATATCGGTTTCATTCAAAATTTTCGTAAATCAACTATAATTTTCAAAGTCGATAACTAGTTAAATATAGGGGAGACTGGGGAGGGTTGATACGTTTTTTGGAATTTTTATTCTGGAAACTGAATTATATGAAGAAGCAGGACTTTCCTTATATTATATAATTCTTCAATTAATCGTTCAACAAAATAAATATAGAAGTCGCAAAACATAAACATCTTATTCTGTACAGAACGTTGAACACAGAAACATGCAAACTGTCTCAAGCCTCCCCACATATGGGAGGATTGATACGATGTACTGGGAGAGTAATCGAGAGGATTATTCAGCTCAGTAGGTAGGTCAGCAATGATACTGGCTTGCTTTGGTCCTATAGGTGTAGAAAAATCAGGAAATTGTCAGTTAGTCACTTCCACACAAGAAAAGTCGGCCTCGTTAAATATATGGGGATTGTACGGTTTTTAAAAATCCCTTTGATATGTTGGATGGTGAAGACGCCTTCATGTAGGCCTATCCAACTAGCTACGGAATATTTTTTGAAGATTATACATGTATCAGGCCTCCCCACGACAAATGTCTCAAACCTCCCTGAAAGCAATTTTTAAAGTGATTTATGTTTTCATCTTATACCCATATATTTTGAAAAGCGAATAAAACTGTAAATTGAGTAGTTTTATGCATATTTTCCAGTGAAATGTTTGTTTATGCCGAAGAATTAATGCATGATCATAAAACCCTTAGGTAACTTGAGTAAAAACTTACAATTTCTCACCTCGGAACACTCTTCGTTGAATATTTCACAAACAAACTACTGTTAGCCTTACATATTAACGTCACGCAATGCCCTCTGCCAAAGAATAGTGTTCACTAGTATAATACTTTTGAAAACGGCTACAGATCGCGGATATAAGCCTGTATCAAGCCTCCCCATGTATCAATGCTCCCTAGTCTCCCCTACATCTAATGATTCAATATTGTATGTACATCTATAATTCTGATGTTAAGCACAGATCTGAAGCTTTATCTGACATTTTGCAGGGGCTGTTTATTGAAAGTCAGGCAAGTAAAAGTTGCAAAATTTTAGGAACATACTTCAGCGTATACCAAAACTTTGAAGAGAGAAGTTCAAAATATATTGTTGGCAGTGTACCACTTCAAAATCCTAAGAAGTTCTTCTTGTCAATATGAAAGTGGTGAATCGAAATTTGTATATAAATATCTATATCACATTAATAATCAAATGAATTCAGTTTTTCCTTTATTTCTGTTATCAATTTCTGAAAAGAAAAATATACTATGCAACAGTAAGAGAAAAGATACTGAATGCTTTTTTTCAATATACATCCTCTCAACTTTAGGGACTGCTCATTTATTTCGATTTTACAAAAAAAAATTAGAAGCAAAACATCTGAAAGATTTTTTCTGAGAATTATCAAAGATATGTTGATTTTTGCGGATTCTTTTCTGAATAAGTCATATTTGATTATCCTATTCCTGAAAATATATAATGGCTCTGTATAATAAGAACTGAAGGACCCAATTTTGTTCCTTCATATTGTCAGAGTACCTGCTGAAGTGATAAAAGTATTAGTGAATACCAGAAATTATTCAAATGCGTTATCAGCACCATTAAGAGAATAAAGCATCCCTCAAGGTGGTTAGATACTTGTTGTTCAATAAACATGAATACCCAGATGGATGAAACGAATTCAAAAACGAATACTGAAGACGTTGACTGATTTACTTCTCCTATACAAAAATCTCTCAGTAATATTTGTATGGTTTAAATGTAGGTTGATACATATAATACGTATAATGAGTTTTTCGAATAAAGTGAAATTGATGTGAAAATATGAACATTCGGGATTATTCAAATCCGAATTCGCATTCATAGACAATGGTAAGTTTTTTACAAAAGTGTTAAAAATTCCAAACTAAACTTCGAATGAACTATTTTTCGACCCCAGCGAGCCTTGACATTTGAAATTCAGCCGATGAGCAAACTCAGTTTTTAAAGCATTACATTGCTTTTATTAAAGCACATAAAACTACTCTGCTCCCTTGTGACAGCGTTGAAGGCTGAACTGATATAATAAAACACAGAGTATAAATGAGCAGCTGTTAGAAAATTCAAGGGATGATTCCATGTCAAAAAGTGCGAGTTTTTCATTAATTAATTTTGAACATTCCATTTCCAGGACACTGACACAGCTAAAGATGATTAAAAAAAGCAATTTTCAATTTTTTTTTCAGAAACCAGAAAACTGAGATTTATTTTATGCCATTTTGATTTGGGATAGTTTATCGTTTTTCGAATAATGAACAAAAAACTCCCCATAGTAAAATTGACTGAATTTCAGTATAGGCATAATAACATATGCAAATTTAACAGCTTGCTCTTTCGTTAGATTGCTAAGCTGAATTATAATTTTTCTGAATCTACTAACTCTAGTTTAAATGTCATGCATCGTAATGTTATATTATTTAAGATTATCTGTTTTTTTCAACGACAATCTCTGTGGAGCAGTTTTGTGCAGCAGTTGAGAATTGTATGTTGGATATAAACAGGTCGAGGATACATATAATTTTCAACCATCTATAGTAGTTTCATCCACCCAACCGATCTTTCAAAAGCAAGAATAAATATGAATAAAAAGTTAACACTAATTAGTAAGTATATAATATCTGACTTTAATACTGGGAACAATTTGTCACTGTAATTCTGGGAAAGATTTATCTGTGTGGCACTAATTATAAATTACGGTTTATATTATCATCCGTATTATATAATAATGAAAACTCCTTCAGGTATTTGGATAGTTTGTATATTAATCGATACTCCTTTTTACATAAACACCGACGTTTCGGTATCAAATCGGACCTTTATCAAGGATTAATGATTTCACAGGAATCGAGTCATCACAACAAAATACATCAATCTGTTTCACCGAATGCTTCTTTTAAAATGATCGCACATATAGTTTTATTGCTTCACTTATATATTATTATTTACTATAGTATTTATTTTATTTTGGTCATTCATCAAAATAATTTCCTTCTAGAGTGATACAATCAGTCCAACGTCGCTTTAAAATTTCGATGCCTTTTTGCAATTCTGGAAAATATTTATCATTTTGTAATTCTAGAAACAATTTGTAATGTAGCAAAAATGATAAATTTGAACTCCGCCGTTTACTACATCATTGCAGGAGAGTGGGGGTTCGCGCGTAAACTGCCAAATGACAGGTAGGTACTGGAAGGGAAAAATTCAGGTACATATTTAAATTCTATTCGTATGGTTCGATGAGTGAAGTTGATCATATTTTTCTTGAAGTTGAAGTTGGAAATGAACTTTTGTGTCCTGTGAAAACAAATTTGGTGAGTTGAATTCAATTGATTAATTTCATCTTTTTATTCTTGGGATACACAAAAATAAATTTCTTTACAACTCTTTCCGTTATCATTTCAAACGTTTATTTCTAGAATTTTCACATTCTATCAAATAATATGTGAATGATGGAAAATAATATTTTTACTTCGTTTATTTCAGTCTTTGGAAATTTCGAAAATGTCTTGCTGGGAAACATTCATCCTACCAACGAAGATAGCACTGTCCACCGTTGAAAAACTTGAGTACTGCCAAGAGGACGACCTTCAAAAATTGGTGGTGATAGAAAACCTAATGAAACAAAATGAGAGTGTCCAGAGACGTGTAGAAGACATCAGATATTATGCCAGTACTGAATCGAAAAACATCATCGATTCAAACGAAAAATTGGCGATTCTAACAAAAAAATTGAATAATGCCCGAATTATAAAGCAAATTTTGGAAAATACCGCCCGGGGGACCAAAAGTAAAAAATCATCGGACATGGAAATCGCGAAGTTATGTGGAATCAACAGAATGAAAAGGAATAACAGATATTGCAAATTCAAACAACCTCTATCACCCCTTGCCGTTCACGCAAATACACATTTGCACCGCGGAATCAAGAGAAAAAGAAATGAATAGTTCCCTGATTCATGAAAATTCTTGTAAATAATTGTATATATCTAAAGTAAGTGTAGAATCATTTCGCTATTAATTTTAAGTGTTGTGTACATATATTTTGGTTTTTGAATGAAAAACAAGCATAAAATATGAGTAATTTCATTTTCCACTTCTTTTAAAAATTTAAATAATCATTGAGTTTTGTTGAAGCGGCAAATGTATTCATGAATATTCAAGCTTTGACATAGTGAATTATACTAGGTGTCTGTTAACAAATGCGAAGGACTTACGGAGATGATTCCTATAAATTTTTTTCGAAATCAACCTCCCTTCCAAGATACAGTTTTTAATTTTTTTACGGGTTCTAGAAAACACTGACGTCCAGTTTCATAATCAAATTCAAAGTCACTTTAAGCTTAAAGCTTCCTTTAGTGTCATTTTTAGTAGGGTTAAAGAAAGCTTTAGAATTAAAGCGACTTTAGGTTTGATTATGAAACCGGCCGTTAGTCATAAAACTATACATAATATGAAGCACTGACTAGATATTACTCACACATTTTTTTTAAATCTCATAACTTTATTATTAGGGGTTGAAAATAACAACTCCTTATGATTTTCCTTCAAAAATTGTTTTCTCTTATGGTTTCCCATTCAATTTTGGAGAAAAAAAGTCTCTTGCAGAATGTCGATACAGTCGATACATTTCTCGGAATAAGTAAAAACTTACAAGCAGTATGCGAAGGTGTATGAAGCAGAGAGGTGATGCATGTATTGATGTATTTTAACGGAAGGTAGTCATTATATGGAATACTTATACGATGAAATGGATTGAACTAACAGTGATCAGAACTGCTTGTATATTTTTATTTATTCCGAGAAAAATATCGACTCTATCGAAATTTTGCAAGAAACTTTTTTGCTCCATTATTGAATGGGAAACCATAAGAGAATTTATTTTTCGAAAATCTATCCCACGAAAAGAAAATCATAAGGGGTTGTTATTTTCCAACCGTAATAATAAAGTTATGAGATCTAAAAAAATTCTGTGAGTAACATCTACTTATTGCTTCATATTATGTACAGTTTTATAAGTCAGAGTGAGTGTTTTTTGAAACCCGCACAAAAAATTTAAAACTGTCAACTCGTCATTGCCTTCCAAAGGCTGTGTCTTGGGAGGTCGATTTCGAAAAAAATTTATAGGAACTACCCTTGCTTATTTTCATCGAGGAATCATCTCCCTAAGTCCTTCACATTTGTTTACAGACACCCTGTATAATTATTGGGAATTACTTATATATTTTTTTCAGCAGCCCCTTTAAAATGGCACCTGGGAAGCAACTTTTTTCTCAGAAACCACAACACTGTCATCTGCTCAATTTTATCTCTGTTAGTTTTCTGTTTCATATTCACAATTTATAAATTCGAATTCAGTATAAGAAATATCAGTTGTTATAAAGAATAATTCTAACAGGAATGCTTCATCACAGTTTTATCGAAAAAATGTATATACACCATAATTTTTTTTTATTTGCACGAGTATATGGAAAAATATATAATGAAACAACAGAAGGAATATCTCCAGAAATATAACTCAACATTTGCTATTCATCTTTGTTTTCAATAAAATAATTTTTTCTATACTTTATCTGTATTTTTTTATTTGTTTCTAATCGGAACACACACTAAAAAAAGCTGCGACAGTGAAATCCATTTTCTAGTCAGTTTGTTCTATATCAACATTTTTATGTTGATCAAAAACGAATTCATATTTCCAAATGAATGCTCAGAGAGTATAATCCATAATTACTCAACAGACAAATATGGAATCCAGTAATTGAAACAGTGGAACACGTGGAAGGTGTTGTTTTAATGATTAATCAATATTTCCAATTGATGGAAATAAAAAAGATTCAAAAGTTATTATATATTATTTCAGAGACTTATATTGAATATAACAATGGTACCTAATGAAATATGTGATGTACAGAAACCAGTAGGATTTTCGCCAATTTAACAATGAGATATTTTTATTGGGTAACTTTCCACTTCATTAAAAAAAAAGAAGAAACAATAAGTATGGGAACAAATTATCAGAAAAGTTAAACTTGCAAAATTAAGATACGCTAGCGCATCTGACAAGTGATTCCTTTACTAACAGTACAGTCATAGAAGAGAAGGGGTAACTACCACTCCGAAAGGCTGGCAGGTAGAAAAAGTAAATTAGATAGGGGTAGCTTTCTCATTTTATACCGATACTTTGAAGAGTAAAGTGCTTGTCTCATTGTCAAATTTGAAGTTTCGTGTTGTGTTTTGTGCATATATCTGAAAATGGTGAGTTGAATTTCATTTAAAATAGTATTGAGAAAGTAGTTTTAGAGTTTGACTAATTATTTGGCTCTGAAAGTACCTAACCACTTATTGCAGACAAAATATTCCAGAAATTTTTCTTGAAATTAATTTATTACTGCGATTGTTTATCCCTAGGAATAGATGTAGAAATTTGACTGATCTTTTTGATCTGATAGAGACAAATATGTTCCAGAAATATTTCGAAAATTGTCCATAATTCTAATTTTCTTGTTTCGTTTGTTTATCTCCAGAACATTTGAATTTTATTGAAATATTCCGAGAATAATATAGAACTGCAGATAGTATTATTTGGATGTTGGAATTTGTAATGGGTCGTTTTGAATGGATCTTTTAAAATCAATTTTTTGTTCATAGTTATGTTATAATTTATATTTTTGTTTCAGACGACCAAAATCTCGAAGAAGAATGGGATCAGCAAACCGAAAATTTCCATTAATTTAACAAAGGTGGCAATTTCCACTTTAGAAACCTTAAAAGCAGAAAATTTGAGAAATGTGGTTGTTGTCGGAAACTTCATTGAAAATAAGGCGAGTCTGCTGAAAGAGCTAAAAAATTTATCAAGCCCACCGAACAGTTCAGCAACGAAGAAAAAGTCTCCAGGCCTTCTCAAAGAAAAACTGGAGAAGGCATTACGTATGAAGAGTATTTTAGAAGAGGCTGTACAAGGGGATGCAGAAAAGGCGCATAACGAATTGGCAGAATTATGTGAAGAGAGGAAGAAGCAAGTTGAATTCAGGCATCACAATTTTATATCCACTACTTCTCCCCTTGCTGCGTCTACTTATAATTGCCCAAATCGCAGAAGAAAAGGAAAAAAGAAGCACAGAAAAAATAGTGGAAAAAACTTAACTGACAAATGATTTTTCGTGATAGGTTTTTATTTGAATTGTAAATATGTAAATAATGTATTTGAATTGATTGTACATATATTGTTCTGTATTATTCATAGTTTTATAAATAAATTTTATATGAAAAATGATTTTTTTTCACGAATTCTAAAACTAATATATGAAATAATATCAAAATTGATCAATTGAAGTTGAAGCTTTATTTTTGGTATTCATCGAGTCTAAGTAGCTTCTCTGGAAACGAAAATATAATTTATTGACTAATCCTTATTTGAAAATTTTGAGTTATTAGGTGTCATTTCAAATATGTATCGAAAACATTGTTCTCTCTTGCAAATCAATTAAGATATTTAAATTTTCGCAAAAAAAAATTCAGCCCTATGCCTCATGAAATAAGATATAAATGCCTCAAAAAGATGTGAATCATTGCGATTTAATTCGTCATATATAATCGAAATTTCAAAGATTAGTCATTGAGGTACACATTATAATAGAATAAATTCGAGAAGGCATGTGAATGTATACAAGAAAAAATGCTCTTGCAGGTAAGTAAGGGAGAAATTCGAAAAGAAAAATATACTATTCAACAGTACGAGAAAAGATACTTTTTTGAATATACATTCTCTTAACTTTAATTATTAAGATTATACAAAAAAAAAATTAGGAGCAAAACATCCAAATAATTTTTTCTATGAAGTATAAAAGATATGTTGACCTTTGCGGATTTTTTTTTTGAATAAGTCATATTTGATTATAATATTCCTGAAAAAATATAATGGCTCTGTATAATAAGAACTGAAAATGAAAATTCATGGAAACTATTCAAAATAAATTGAAGTATGCAGTAATGAAATTTAGGAATTCCTTTCGAACTGACAGAAAGTTTTTCTTTGTTTGGATTTATGATTCCAATTAGTGATATGCTTCAAAGGACCCAATATTGTTCCTTCATATTACCAGAGTACCTGCTGAAGCAATAAAAGTATTAGTGATTCCCAGAAGTTATTCGAATGCGTTATCAGCACCATTGAGAAAATAATGCATCCCCCAAGGTGGTTAGATACTTGTTCAATAAACATGAATACCCAGCTGAATGAAAAGAAGTGGCAAACGAATACTGATGAAGACATTGACTGATTTCATTTTTCTTACTTTCATTTTATTTGGATTGCACCAAAATGTCTGAATTCAATATTTCTAAAAACAACCGTTAATTTATCCATTCAAGAAATTAATTCACCTGAGTTGTTGATATAGTTGTTTTTTTATTTATTAATTTCTCAATCGGTGAATCGAAAGAATGTTGATAAATTGTTAGTTGTTACCATACACAACTTGGATTTGATTTTTAAGTTGAGGACATGAAAATGAAAAGACATGGATGAGATCAGAATATTTCCAAAATTTTGGGATTCATTATTTTGTGAATATTGTAGCGTTCATTAATTACAGTACTGGAAGAAATATCTCTGTTCCCGATTTTTATTTCGATGTTATACACACATTTTTTTAAGCTTATCACTTTGCCAAAGTATCACAACTAAATTCAGCATGCAAAAATATTTATTGATCTTATCGTCTACTTTGTGAAATAAGGAATGGAAATTCGACGATTCGTTTAAGAATTGGATAGGGCATACACATTCTGAAGGTATAGCTAAAAAGCGAACAATTTAGACACTTCATTTCCGTCTTTCGTTGAACAAAATCAGATATAAAATATAATTCCGAATTGGAACCTTTCAAAACGAAGAGAAAAATATGAGATAATCAACGTATTAATCATCTCAAAACCGATCAGTTCAAGCACAGTAGCATAATAAAAAATATCCCATAGTTCTGAGCTAACTAGATATAGAAGAAAATTTGGACTCATATCGGTTTCATTCAAAATTTTCGTAAATCAACTATAATTTTCAAAGTCGATAACTAGTGAAATATACATCTAATGATTCAATATTGTATGTACATCTATAATTCTGATGTTAAGCACAGATCTGAAGCTTTATCTGACATTTTGCAGGGCTGTTTATTGAAAGTCAGGCAAGTAAAATTTGCAAAATTTTAGGAACATACTTCAGCGTATACCAAAACTTTGAAGAGAGAAGTTCAAAATATATTGTTGGCAGTGTACCACTTCAAAATCCTAAGAAGTTCTTCTTGTCAATATGAAAGTGGTGAATCGAAATTTGCATATAAATATCTATATCACATTAATAATCAAATGAATTCAGTTTTTCCTTTATTTCTGTTATCAATTTCTGAAAAGAAAAATATACTATGCAACAGTACGAGAAAAGATACTGAATGCTTTTTTTCAATATACATCCTCTCAACTTTAGGGACTGCTCATTTATTTCGATTTTACAAAAAAAAATTAGAAGCAAAACATCTGAATGATTTTTTCTGAGAATTATCAAAGATATGTTGATTTTTGCGGATTCTTTTCTGAATAAGTCATATTTGATTATCCTATTCCTGAAAATATATAATGGCTCTGTATAATAAGAACTGAAGGACCCAATTTTGTTCCTTCATATTGTCAGAGTACCTGCTGAAGTGATAAAAGTATTAGTGAATACCAGAAATTATTCAAATGCGTTATCAGCACCATTAAGAGAATAAAGCATCCCTCAAGGTGGTTAGATACTTGTTGTTCAATAAACATGAATACCCAGATGGATGAAACGAATTAAAAAACGAATACTGAAGACGTTGACTGATTTACTTCTCCTATACAAAAATCTCTCAGTAATATTTGTATGGTTTAAATGTAGGTTGATACATATAATACGTATAATGAGTTTTTCGAATAAAGTGAAATTGATGTGAAAAAATGAACATTCGGGATTATTCAAATCCGAATTCGCATTCATAGACAATTATAAGTTTTTTACAAAAGTGTTAAAAATTCCAAACTAAACTTCGAATGAACTATTTTTCGACCCCAGCGAGCCTTGATATTTGAAATTCAGCCGATGAGCAAACTCAGTTTTTAAAGCATTACATTGCTTTTATTAAAGCACATAAAACTACTCTGCTCCCTTGTGACAGCGTTGAAGGCTGAACTGATATAATAAAACACAGAGTATAAATGAGCAGCTGTTAGAAAATTCAAGGGATGATTCCATGTCAAAAAGTGCGAGTTTTTCATTAATTTATTTTGAACATTCCATTTCCAGGACACTGACACAGCTAAAGATGATTAAAAAAAGCAATTTTCAATTTTTTTTTCAGAAACCAGAAAACTGAGATTTATTTTATGCCATTTTGATTTGGGATAGTTTATCGTTTTTCGAATAATGAACAAAAAACTCCCCATAGTAAAATTGACTGAATTTCAGTATAGGCATAATAACATATGCAAATTTAACAGCTTGCTCTTTCGTTAGATTGCTAAGCTGAATTATAATTTTTCTGAATCTACTAACTCTAGTTTAAATGTCATGCATCGTAATGTTATATTATTTAAGATTATCTGTTTTTTTCAACGACAATCTCTGTGGAGCAGTTTTGTGGAGCAGTTGAGAATTGTATGTTGGATATAAACAGGTCGAGGATACATATAATTTTCAACCATCTATAGTAGTTTCATCCACCCAACCGATCTTTCAAAAGCAAGAATAAATATGAATAAAAAGTTAACACATATTTAAATTCTATTCGTATGGTTCGATGAGTGAAGTTGATCATATTTTTCTTGAAGTTGAAGTTGGAAATGAACTTTTGTGTCCTGTGAAAACAAATTTGGTGAGTTGAATTCAATTGATTTATTTCATCTTTTTATTCTTGGGATACACAAAAATAAATTTCTTCACAACTCTTTCCGTTATCATTTCAAACGTTTATTTCTAGAATTTTCACATTCTATCAAATAATATGTGAATGATGGAAAATAATATTTTTACTTCGTTTATTTCAGTCTTTGGAAATTTCGAAAATGTCTTGCTGGGAAACATTCATCCTACCAACGAAGATAGCACTGTCCACCGTTGAAAAACTTGAGTACTGCCAAGAGGACGACCTTCAAAAATTGGTGGTGATAGAAAACCTAATGAAACAAAATGAGAGTGTCCAGAGACGTGTAGAAGACATCAGATATTATGCCAGTACTGAATCGAAAAACATCATCGATTCAAACGAAAAATTGGCGATTCTAACAAAAAAATTGAATAATGCCCGAATTATAAAGCAAATTTTGGAAAATACCGCCCGAGGGACCAAAAGTAAAAAATCATCGGACATGGAAATCGCGAAGTTATGTGGAATCAACAGAATGAAAAGGAATAACAGATATTGCAAATTCAAACAACCTCTATCACCCCTTGCCGTTCACGCAAATACACATTTGCACCGCGGAATCAAGAGAAAAAGAAATGAATAGTTCCTTGATTCATGAAAATTCTTGTGAATAATTGTATATATCTAAAGTAAGTGTAGAATCATTTCACTATTAATTTTAAGTGTTGTGTACATATATTTTAGTTTTTGAATGAAAAACAAGCATAAAATATGAGTAATTTCATTTTCCACTTTTTTTAAAAATTTAAATAATCATTGAGTTTTGTTGAAGCGGCAAATGTATTCATGAATATTCAAGCTTTGACATAGTGAATTATACTAGGTGTCTGTTAACAAATGCGAAGGACTTACGGAGATGATTCCTATAAATTTTTTTCGAAATCAACCTCCCTTCCAAGATACAGTTTTTAATTATTTTACGGGTTCTAGAAAACACTGACGTCCAATTTCATAATCAAATTCAAAGTCACTTTAAGCTTAAAGCTTCCTTTAGTGTCATTTTTACGTCCAGTTTCATAATCAAATTTAAAGTGTCTTTAAGCTTGAAGCTTCCTTTAATGTCATTTTTAGTAGGGTTAAAGGAAGCTTTAAAGTTAAAGCGGCTTTAGGTTTGATTATGAAACCGGCCGTTAGTAGGGTTAAAGAAAGCTTTAGAATTAAAGCGACTTTAGGTTTGATTATGAAACCGGCCGTTAGTCATAAAACTATACATAATATGAAGCACTGAGTAGATATTACTCACACACTTTTTTTAAATCTCATAACTTTATTATTAGGGGTTGAAAATAACAACTCCTTATGATTTTCCTTCAAAAATTGTTTTCGTGAGATAGATTTTCGAAAAACAAAATTCTCTTATGGGTTACAATTCAATTTTGGAGAAAAAAAGTCTCTTGCAGAATGTCGATACAGTCGATACATTTCTCGGAATAAGTAAAAACTTACAAGCAGTATGCGAAGGTGTATGAAGCAGAGAGTTGATGCATGTATTTTAGCGTGAGGTAGTCATTATATGGAATACTTATACGATGAAATGGATTGAACTAACAGTGATTAGAACTGCTTGTATATTTTTATTTATTCCGAGAAAAATATCGACTCTATCGAAATTTTGCAAGAAACTTTTTTGCTCCATTATTGAATGAGAAACCATAAGAGAATTTATTTTTCGAAAATCTATCCCACGAAAACAATTCTTGAAAGAAAATCATAAGGGGTTGTTATTTTCCAACCGTAATAATAAAGTTATGAGATCTAAAAAAATTCTGTGAGTAACATCTACTTATTGCTTCATATTATGTACAGTTTCATAAGTCAGAGTGAGTGTTTTTTGAAACCCGCACAAAAAATTAAAAACTGTCAACTCGTCATTGCCTTCCAAAGGCTGTGTCCTGGGAGGTCGATTTCGAAAAAAATTTATTGGAACTACCCTTGCTTATTTTCATCGAGGAATCATCTCCCTAAGTCCTTCACATTTGTTTACAGACACCCTGTATAATTATTGGGAATTACTTATATATTTTTTTTAGCAGCCCCTTTAAAATGGCACCTGGGAAGCAACTTTTTTCTCAGAAACCACAACACTGTCATCTGCTCAATTTTATCTCTGTTAGTTTTCTGTTTCATATTCACAATTTATAAATTCGAATTCAGTATAAGAAATATCAGTTGTTATAAAGAATAATTCTAACAGGAATGCTCCATCACAGTTTTATCGAAAAAATGTATATACACCATAATTTTTTTTTATTTGCATGAGTATATGGAAAAATATATAATGAAACAACAGAAGGAATATCTCCAGAAATATAACTCAACATTTGCTATTCATCTTAGTTTTCAATAAAATAATTATTTCTATACTTTATCTGTATTTTTTTATTTGTTTCTAATCGGAACACACACTAAAAAAAGCTGCGACAGTGAAATCCATTTTCTAGTCAGTTTGTTCTATATCAACATTTTTATGTTGATCAAAAACGAATTCATATTTCCAAATGAATGCTCAGAGAGTATAATTACTCAACAGACAAATATGGAATCCAGTAATTGAAACAGTGGAACACATGGAAGGTGTTGTTTTAATGATTAATCAATATTTCCAATTGATGGAAATAAAAAAGATTCAAAAGTTATTATATATTAATAGTTACAAACAAACAAATGGTCTACTCCACTATATATTTAAATTATGCACTATGCATTTCGGCAAGGTAACTTGCCATCATCAGGTGCTCTAAAATCAAACAATTTGTCAAACAAATGAAAAGATCTTAAATTGAACAAATTATAACCTACCGATGCAGTTGTTAAGACGTCAACGATGTAATATGAGCAAAATGGAACAAAAATAAACAAAATCATCGAGAAAACACACTAATAACGACATCTATGTTTAACAATTAAAATCAAATTAAACATATCCACAATCACATGTTCAACAAAAAGGGGGAACATGAGAAAACACACGCATTAAAGAAAGAAAACCTAGATGTCGTCCCGTTCTTCGATATTGTCTAAAATTACAAAAATGAACAGTCCACGAACAAACAAAAACAATAAAATAATAAAACTCAGCAAAAATCAGGCACCTCGTATAGAATTGAAAAAAGTTGAACAGTCAAAGTTAATCTGCTCATTGACGCAGTTATATTCTTGAGACCTCAACGCTCTGTTGATTTCCAAGATCTCCAGAAGATCCAATTGAAGACTCTTCTCACAAACATGCAAAACTTTGACACCAGTTCTTGGATCGAAAGTATGGCCTGACTCTAAGATGTGGTTGGCGAACTGTGATGGGGTGTTGACGATATCTTTATCTCTGTTTTTCTCTATATGTTTCAGATGTTCACCAACCCTTGTTTCTATTCTCCTCCCACTTTGACCTACGTAAGTGATATTGCATTGGGGTTGGGAGCAAAAAAGTTGGTAAACTCCAGACCTTTGTGTGATGGGTATTTTATCTTTAGTGTTGAGTAGATGTTTAGCCAGGGTATTAACCGTTTTGAAGGTAATCAGAGTGTTTTCTGTGTGAGCACTAAACAGTTTTGCGATGCTTACTGATATCTGTCCAAAAAACCTCAAGCTTCTATAGGTCTTCTGTTGAATTCCATCTGTGAGAGACCTATTCAGCTGCCTGTTCATGTGTCTTCGGTATATTCTCTCAATTGCGCGCTCAGGGTAACCATTTCCTTCCGCAATCTGTCTTATAATTGACAATTCCTTTTGAAAATTGGAGGGACTAAGAGGGATGTTGAACAATCTATGGAACATGGAATGAAATGAAGAGAATTTTTGACTGTACGGGTGGTTGGATGTGAAAGGTATTACGGAATCAGTAGTTGTTGGCTTCCGGAAAATATCAAAATTCAAACTGCAATTATCCCTCTCAATAATCAGATCTAAAAAAGGCAAACGGTCATTCACCTCCAGCTCGCACGTAAATTTGATGGAGGGGTGAAGACTATTCAACAAGTCGAGGAAACTCATCAGTTGACCATGGGTGCCCCTAAAAATGGCAAAAACATCATCGACATAACGGTACCACTTCAAGATGTGCTTAAGGAATAAACTTGTTCTAGACAAGTTTTGTTCAAATTTTGACATGAATGCTTCGGATAAAAACGGTGATATGTTGGAACCCATAGACAACCCATCAACTTGACAGTAATATTTATTCTCGAACTGAAAGAAGTTCTGTTTAAGGACAAGGTCTAATAAAGTACACAAATCTAAAATTACATGAGTGTGAAGGCCAGATTTTTCAAAGAGTAATTGTCGTACTATCTCCAAACATTCATCTGGAGGGATACTAGGGAAAAGGTTAACGACATCAAAAGAAACGAGCACGCAATCCGAAGGAATAGTAAAGTTCACCAACCTAGAAGAAAGCTCTAACGAATTTTCAATCGAAAACGTGCTTTCAAACTTCAAACATGATGGGAGAAAGGTAGAAAACATGTGAGACAACTTGGAGGCCGGGGAACCTGTGAAGGATACAATAGGTCTGACCGGGCAATTGGGTTTATGGATTTTAGGTAAGCAATAAAGGAGTGGGGTTGTGGGGTTCATCGGGAGGATATTTTGTCTACTGGGGTTTAACAAGTGTGAAGCTTCTTGACAGGTTTTTAAAGTCAACTTCATCTTGGCTATGAATTTGTTGGTCGGGTTATACGGTAATTCGTGAAATTTGTTTTCATTAAGTAGATGGTAGACTTTCTCTCTATAATCCACCCTCGACATCAGAATAATGCAATTACCTTTATCTGCCTTTGTTATAATGAGTTCATTATCTATTACCTTCTTTTTTAAAGATTTCACCTTCTCAATCATGACATCTCGACCCCTTCTCGTGGTGGAACACTCACCAACCCGAAACTTGTTGAGTTTGCTAGTGATCTGGGCTCTTAAAGCGTTCGATTCTTCGACTGTCGTACTCTGAATGACCCTCTCGCAGTCAACCATCAGCTGTTCAATGCAAAAATCAGTTCTATGGTGGTAGAAATTGAACTTCAAGCCAAGGTTCAGCACCTGAACGTCACCCT
The DNA here is from genome assembly GCF_907165205.1 of Coccinella septempunctata. Lineage (NCBI taxonomy): Eukaryota > Metazoa > Arthropoda > Insecta > Coleoptera > Coccinellidae > Coccinella > Coccinella septempunctata. The sequence goes on from NC_058191.1 coordinate 10,508,608, forward strand.
CAGAAAGTGACACACTGCTCAAGTTAAGAAATCTAGGGTGGAACTGATGGGGTGGATCGTGTTGCCTGGACCTTCTATCTTCTGTCCTGGTAGACTGAGTGTAAATTAAATTGTCAATCTTCAAATTTAAGGACCTCTTGTGAACTCTACCCTTTCTCGAAACGTGCTCATCAATGTGCTTAAATAAACATGAAAATTCAGCATTATGCAGTCTCTTCGCCAACTCAAAGTAGAGAAACTTCAGCTTTTGTTCTAAGGAAGCTAAGGTTGAGTAGTGTCTTCTTATTTCATGTTGAATCCATAACTTTGTCGCCAATGAGACAGCTCTACGGGCGCTGTGTGAGCTAGATTTACAATTCAAGGTGACGTACTTTGGTGTCAGATTCATGTCCAAGCATCGGTGGTTGAACCAAATATTCTGGTGCAATATTCGTCTTCTGACGGAAAACTTACGAAACTGGCGGACTAAGTATGCTCGACTGGCATTTCTTAAAATCTGGTAATAGTCCATCGGTGGAGTTTTTAATAATAGTTACAAACAAACAAATGGTCTACTCCACTATATATTTAAATTATGCACTATGCATTTCGGCAAGGTAACTTGCCATCATCAGGTGCTCTAAAATCAAACAATTTGTCAAACAAATGAAAAGATCTTAAATTGAACAAATTATAACCTACCGATGCAGTAGGTTCCCCCTTTTTGTTGAACATGTGATTGTGGATATGTTTAATTTGATTTTAATTGTTAAACATAGATGTCGTTATTAGTGTGTTTTCTCGATGATTTTGTTTATTTTTGTTCCATTTTGCTCATATTACATCGTTGACGTCTTAACAACTGCATCGGTAGGTTATAATTTGTTCAATTTAAGATCTTTTCATTTGTTTGACAAATTGTTTGATTTTAGAGCACCTGATGATGGCAAGTTACCTTGCCGAAATGCATAGTGCATAATTTAAATATATAGTGGAGTAGACCATTTGTTTGTTTGTAACTATTATTAAAAACTCCACCGATGGACTATTACCAGATTTTAAGAAATGCCAGTCGAGCATACTTAGTCCGCCAGTTTCGTAAGTTTTCCGTCAGAAGACGAATATTGCACCAGAATATTTGGTTCAACCACCGATGCTTGGACATGAATCTGACACCAAAGTACGTCACCTTGAATTGTAAATCTAGCTCACACAGCGCCCGTAGAGCTGTCTCTTTGGCGACAAAGTTATGGATTCAACATGAAATAAGAAGACACTACTCAACCTTAGCTTCCTTAGAACAAAAGCTGAAGTTTCTCTACTTTGAGTTGGCGAAGAGACTGCATAATGCTGAATTTTCATGTTTATTTGAGCACATTGATGAGCACGTTTCGAGAAAGGGTAGAGTTCACAAGAGGTCCTTAAATTTGAAGATTGACAATTTAATTTACACTCAGTCTACCAGGACAGAAGATAGAAGGTCCAGGCAACACGATCCACCCCATCAGTTCCACCCTAGATTTCTTAACTTGAGCAGTGTGTCACTTTCTGAGGGTGACGTTCAGGTGCTGAACCTTGGCTTGAAGTTCAATTTCTACCACCATAGAACTGATTTTTGCATTGAACAGCTGATGGTTGACTGCGAGAGGGTCATTCAGAGTACGACAGTCGAAGAATCGAATGCTTTAAGAGCCCAGATCACTAGCAAACTCAACAAGTTTCGGGTTGGTGAGTGTTCCACCACGAGAAGGGGTCGAGATGTCATGATTGAGAAGGTGAAATCTTTAAAAAAGAAGGTAATAGATAATGAACTCATTATAACAAAGGCAGATAAAGGTAATTGCATTATTCTGATGTCGAGGGTGGATTATAGAGAGAAAGTCTACCATCTACTTAATGAAAACAAATTTCACGAATTACCGTATAACCCGACCAACAAATTCATAGCCAAGATGAAGTTGACTTTAAAAACCTGTCAAGAAGCTTCACACTTGTTAAACCCCAGTAGACAAAATATCCTCCCGATGAACCCCACAACCCCACTCCTTTATTGCTTACCTAAAATCCATAAACCCAATTGCCCGGTCAGACCTATTGTATCCTTCACAGGTTCCCCGGCCTCCAAGTTGTCTCACATGTTTTCTACCTTTCTCCCATCATGTTTGAAGTTTGAAAGCACGTTTTCGATTGAAAATTCGTTAGAGCTTTCTTCTAGGTTGGTGAACTTTACTATTCCTTCGGATTGCGTGCTCGTTTCTTTTGATGTCGTTAACCTTTTCCCTAGTATCCCTCCAGATGAATGTTTGGAGATAGTACGACAATTACTCTTTGAAAAATCTGGCCTTCACACTCATGTAATTTTAGATTTGTGTACTTTATTAGACCTTGTCCTTAAACAGAACTTCTTTCAGTTCGAGAATAAATATTACTGTCAAGTTGATGGGTTGTCTATGGGTTCCAACATATCACCGTTTTTATCCGAAGCATTCATGTCAAAATTTGAACAAAACTTGTCTAGAACAAGTTTATTCCTTAAGCACATCTTGAAGTGGTACCGTTATGTCGATGATGTTTTTGCCATTTTTAGGGGCACCCATGGTCAACTGATGAGTTTCCTCGACTTGTTGAATAGTCTTCACCCCTCCATCAAATTTACGTGCGAGCTGGAGGTGAATGACCGTTTGCCTTTTTTAGATCTGATTATTGAGAGGGATAATTGCAGTTTGAATTTTGATATTTTCCGGAAGCCAACAACTACTGATTCCGTAATACCTTTCACATCCAACCACCCGTACAGTCAAAAATTCTCTTCATTTCATTCCATGTTCCATAGATTGTTCAACATCCCTCTTAGTCCCTCCAATTTTCAAAAGGAATTGTCAATTATAAGACAGATTGCGGAAGGAAATGGTTACCCTGAGCGCGCAATTGAGAGAATATACCGAAGACACATGAACAGGCCGCTGAATAGGTCTCTCACAGATGGAATTCAACAGAAGACCTATAGAAGCTTGAGGTTTTTTGGACAGATATCAGTAAGCATCGCAAAACTGTTTAGTGCTCACACAGAAAATACTCTGATTACCTTCAAAACGGTTAATACCCTGGCTAAACATCTACTCAACACTAAAGATAAAATACCCATCACACAAAGGTCTGGAGTTTACCAACTTTTTTGCTCCCAACCCCAATGCAATATCACTTACGTAGGTCAAAGTGGGAGGAGAATAGAAACAAGGGTTGGTGAACATCTGAAACATATAGAGAAAAACAGAGATAAAGATATCGTCAACACCCCATCACAGTTCGCCAACCACATATTAGAGTCAGGCCATACTTTCGATCCAAGAACTGGTGTCAAAGTTTTGCATGTTTGTGAGAAGAGTCTTCAATTGGATCTTCTGGAGATCTTGGAAATCAACAGAGCGTTGAGGTCTCAAGAATATAACTGCGTCAATGAGCAGATTAACTTTGACTGTTCAACTTTTTTCAATTCTATACGAGGTGCCTGATTTTTGCTGAGTTTTATTATTTTATTGTTTTTGTTTGTTCGTGGACTGTTCATTTTTGTAATTTTAGACAATATCGAAGAACGGGACGACATCTAGGTTTTCTTTCTTTAATGCGTGTGTTTTCTCATGTTCCCCCTTTTTGTTGAACATGTGATTGTGGATATGTTTAATTTGATTTTAATTGTTAAACATAGATGTCGTTATTAGTGTGTTTTCTCGATGATTTTGTTTATTTTTGTTCCATTTTGCTCATATTACATCGTTGACGTCTTAACAACTGCATCGGTAGGTTATAATTTGTTCAATTTAAGATCTTTTCATTTGTTTGACAAATTGTTTGATTTTAGAGCACCTGATGATGGCAAGTTACCTTGCCGAAATGCATAGTGCATAATTTAAATATATAGTGGAGTAGACCATTTGTTTGTTTGTAACTATTATTAAAAACTCCACCGATGGACTATTACCAGATTTTATTATATATTATTTCAGAGACTTATATTGAATATAACAATGGTACCTAATGAAATATGTGATGTACAGAAACCAATAGGATTTTCGCCAATTTAACAATGAGATATTTTTATTGGTTAACTTTCCACTTCATTAAAAAAAAAGAAGAAACAATAAGTATGGGAACAAATTATCAGAAAAGTTAAACTTGCAAAATTAAGATACGCTAGCACATCTGACAAGTGATTCCTTTACTAACAGTACAGTCATAGAAGAGAAGGGGTAACTACCAATCCGAAAGGCTGGCAGGTAGAAAAAGTAAATTAGATAGGGGTAGCTTTCTCATATTATACCGATACTTTGAAGAGTAAAGTGCTTGTCTCATTGTCAAATTTGAAGTGTCGTGTTGTGTTTTGTGCATATATCTGAAAATGGTGAGTTGAATTTCATTTAAAATAGTATTGAGAATGTAGTTTTAGAGTTTGACTAAACATTTGGCTCTGAAAGTACCTAACCACTTATTGCAGACAAAATATTCCAGAAATTGTTCTTGAAATTAATTTATTACTGCGATTGTTTATCCCTAGGAATAGATGTAGAAATTTGACTGATCTTTTTGATCTGATAGAGACAAATATGTTCCAGAAATATTTCGAAAATTGTCCATAATTCTAATTTTCTTGTTTCGTTTGTTTATCTCCAGAACATTTGAATTTTATTGAAATATTCCGAGAATAATATGGAACTGCAGATAGTATTATTTGGATGTTGGAATTTGTAATGGGTCGTTTTGAATGGATCTTTTAAAATCAATTTTTTGTTCATAGTTATGTTATAATTTATATTTTTGTTTCAGACGACCAAAATCTCGAAGAAGAATGGGATCAGCAAAACGAAAATTTCCATTAATTTAACAAAGGTGGCAATTTCCACTTTAGAAACCTTAAAAGCAGGAAATTTGAGAAATGTAGTTGTTGTCGGAAACTTCATTGAAAATAAGGCGAGTCTGCTGAAAGAGCTAAAAAATTTATCAAGCCCACCGAACAGTTCAGCCACGAAGAAAAAGTCTCCAGGCCTTCTCAAAGAAAAACTGGAGAAGGCATTACGTATGAAGAGTATTTTAGAAGAGGCTGTACAAGGGGATGCAGAAAAGGCACATAACGAATTGGCAGAATTATGTGAAGAGAGGAAGAAGCAAGTTGAATTCAGGCATCACAATTTTATATCCACTACTTCTCCCCTTGCTGCGTCTACTTATAATTGCCCAAATCGCAGAAGAAAAGGAAAAAAGAAGCACAGAAAAAATAGTGGAAAAAAACTTAACTGACAAATGATTTTTCGTGATAGGTTTTTATTTGAATTGTAAATATGTAAATAATGTATTTGAATTGATTGTACATATATTGTTCTGTATTATTCATAGTTTTATAAATAAATTTTATATGAAAAATGATTTTTTTTCACGAATTCTAAAAATAATATATGAAATAATATCAAAATTGATCAATTGAAGTTGAAGCTTTATTTTTGGTATTCATCGAGTCTAAGTAGCTTCTCTGGAAACGAAAATATAATTTATTGACTAATCCTTATTTGAAAATTTTGAGATATTAGGTGTCATTTCAAATATGTATCGAAAGCATTGTTCTCTCTTGCAGATCAATTAGGATATTTAAATTTTCGCAAAAAAAAAATTCAGCCCTATGCCTCATGAAATAAGATATAAATGCCTCAAAAAGATGTGAATCATTGCGATTTAATTCGTCATATATAATCGAAATTTCAAAGATTAGTCATTGAGGTACACATTATAATAGAATAAATTCGAGAAGGCATGTGAATGTATACAAGAAAAAATGCTCTTGCAGGTAAGTAAGGCAGAAATTCGAAAAGAAAAATATACTATTCAACAGTACGAGAAAAGATACTTTTTTGAATATACATTCTCTTAACTTTAGGGATTGCTCAATTATTAAGATTGTAAAAAAAAAAAATTAGGAGTAAAACATCCAAATAATTTTTTCTATGAAGTATTAAAGATATGTTGACCTTTGCGGATTTTTTTTTTGAATAAGTCATATTTGATTATAATATTCCTGAAAAAATATAATGGCTCTGTATAATAAGAACTGAAAATGAAAATTCATGAAAACTATTCAAAATAAATTGAAGTATGCAGTAATGAAATTTAGGAATTCCTTTCGAACTGACAGAAAGTTTTTCTTTGTTTGGATTTATGATTCCAATTAGTGATATGCTTCAAAGGACCCAATATTGTTCCTTCATATTACCAGCAGAGGCGTAGGAAGGGGGGTGCGGAGGGGGCGGACCGCCCCGGGTGCCAGCCCTGTGGGGGTGACAAAAATGTATCTTAACAGGCTTATATTTGATTAGAGCGTATTTTCCTAGCAAAGAATCTAAGTCGGATTGATTTTAGATATAGTTTACGTACGATCGCTAAAATTGTGGGTGAAGTACAATTATATATTAGGATAGATATCGTATAATGGCAAAGAGGAAGGTTAATCTTTGAAAATGGCTACTAAGCGAGGAGCGGAACAGTGAGCAACGAGTACGATCGCGTCGAGAAGGAAACTTGTAGTCAGGGCTGAATAGAGTAGGAGCAGCCAGTGTCCGGCTGGAGTGATTTATGACCCATTATATTTCCACTGCGCCTGCCTCTTCCAGTAGTTTAATTTTATCATTCATCCTCAGTGCGTCTGCGTCAGTACCTAAATTCGACTGCAATAATACGCAAGCGCTGTTTACTCGTTTATTGTTTGTGCTTCTTTGTGGGAATCTAGACTAGCTGTGTTATTGGTGCCGTGGTGTACGTATAATCGTACAGAAATAAAATATTGAATCAGTGGTCCATATTATTCTACCTCTTCGATCTGGCAGCTATTTAGGAATTTGGGTGAGTTTTGTTTTCCCATGCGTTTTGATAGTTTGAAATGTGATAGGATGAGGAGCAGAGGTAGGTAATCTACATAGGCACACTTTCGCAATTTAGTGAAGGTCGATTTGTTGAGAAGTAGCAGGAGGACTGACAAGGTGGAGTACTCAGTATGAAGCTGTTAAAACTGTATTCCAAAGTTCCAAGAAGATTGCCGATATAGCATTGAGGAACTTTGTGACCCTTCAGAAACTATCCGCACTTGAAGAGCAGCTCAAACTTTATTAACTGCAGAATGTGATTTTTCATTCTTGTGCTATTTGAGTCTATGGAATAGTGCACTAGAAGAAAAAAGGCTTTTAAACTTCTCATTCTTATGAGGAACTTTTTGACACTTATTCCTACAGTGTCGAAAAGTGCCTCATCAGAATGAGAAGTTTAATGGCCTTTTTGATTGAAAACAGGGAAATTCTTGTGGAAAAGGCAATGGAATTTGCGAAAGGTATTTGTGACGAGATAAAAATTCCTACCGTCAAAAGAAGAACCTTCAGAAGAAGGAAATCTATGCCGGAGAGAAAGATATCGGACGATCGATGTTAGGGTGCATTGACACGTTTCAACAAAAAATACTCGTTGCCAAGGCATGGAAGTGATATCAGTCAGGTGTGTTATCTTGCAGACCAAGAACTTGCTGAAGAGTTCAGAAACTGAATTGCTAGAATTAGTTGGCAGTTTAGTTTGGAGTTATGAAGAAATATCTTCAGAAGACATGTTGAAAGAAATCCCACGTCTGAGGAGGTTTTTAAAAGTGCGGCTAGCGTTCCTGAAGAAGAAGCTCTGAAGTGGAGTTCTTTGTGACTATTGCAGTTTAATGTCGAGTATGAGCTTCCAGATTCTGTTCCAAATTTAACGTTAGCACTTGGGATTTACCTTACATTATGTGTTTCTGAGTTTTTCCAAAACTAAGCTTATCCAAAGTTATCTCAGATCTACTGTGAGCCAAGGTCGACTATCTTGCTTGGCTATTTTATCCAATGAGCATGGTGTAGCCAGAGGGATCGTCTTTGATGAGACTATTTCTCAGTTTGCAGAGAGCAAAGTCAGAAAAAAGAAGTTCTGAAAGAAGAGATGCTGATAATTTGTTGAATTTGTGCAAAAAACTTATTTTTTTTTCATTGAAATATAATATTTTACGTGTTGCCCTTCACACCTCTATGCCCATGTTTCAAACACTTCAAATAAAAACTTGTAATTTTGTTAACAAACAAAAAAGGCTCAACAATGTTATGTAATGTTGGGGGGCGACAAGTTGAAATTCCGCCCCGGGTGTCACAAGAGCTTGCTACGCCTCTGATTACCAGAGTACCTGCTGAAGTAATAAAAGTATTAGTGATTCCCAGAAGTTATTCGAATGCGTTATCAGCACCATTGAGAAAATAATGCATCCCCCAAGGTGGTTAGATACTTGTTCAATAAACATGAATACCCAGCTGAATGAAAAGAAGTGGCAAACGAATACTGATGAAGACATTGACTGATTTCATTTTTCTTACTTTCATTTTATTTGGATTGAACCAAAATGTCTGAATTCAATATTTCTAAAAACAACCGTTAATTTATCCATTCAAGAAATTAATTCACCTGAGTTGTTGATATAGTTGTTTTTTTTATTTATTAATTTCTCAATCGGTGAATCGAAAGAATGTTGATAAATTGTTAGTTGTTACCATACACAACTTGGATTTGATTTTTAAGTTGAGGACATGAAAATGAAAAGACATGGATGAGATCAGAATATTTCCAAAATTTTGGGATTCATTATTTTGTGAATATTGTAGCGTTCATTAATTACAGTACTGGAAGAAATATCTCTGTTCCCGATTTTTATTTCGATGTTATACACACATTTTTTTAAGCTTATCACTTTGCCAAAGTATCACAACTAAATTCAGCATGCAAAAATATTTATTGATCTTATCGTGTACTTTGTAAAATAAGGAATTGAAATTCGACGATTCGTTTAAGAATTGGATAGGGCATACACATTCTGAAGGTATAGCTAAAAAGCGAACAATTTAGACACTTTTTTTCCGACTTTCGTTGAACAAAATCAGATATAAAATATAATTCCGAATTGGAACGTTTCAAAGCGAAGAGAAAAATATGAGATAATCAACGTATTAATCATCTCAAAACCGATCAGTTCAAGCACAGTAGCATAATAAAAAATATCCCATAGTTCTGAGCTAAATAGGTATAGAAGAAAATTTGGACGCATATCGGTTTCATTCAAAATTTTCGTAAATCAACTATAATTTTCAAAGTCGATAACTAGTTAAATATACATCTAATGATTCAATATTGTATGTACATCTATAATTCTGATGTTAAGCACAGATCTGAAGCTTTATCTGACATTTTGCAGGGGCTGTTTATTGAAAGTCAGGCAAGTAAAAGTTGCAAAATTTTAGGAACATACTTCAGCGTATACCAAAACTTTGAAGAGAGAAGTTCAAAATATATTGTTGGCAGTGTACCACTTCAAAATCCTAAGAAGTTCTTCTTGTCAATATGAAAGTGGTGAATCGAAATTTGTATATAAATATCTATATCACATTAATAATCAAATGAATTCAGTTTTTCCTTTATTTCTGTTATCAATTTCTGAAAAGAAAAATATACTATTCAACAGTAAGAGAAAAGATACTGAATGCTTTTTTTCAATATACATCCTCTCAACTTTAGGGACTGCTCATTTATTTCGATTTTACAAAAAAAAAATTAGAAGCAAAACATCTGAATGATTTTTTCTGAGAATTATCAAAGATATGTTGATTTTTGCGGATTCTTTTCTGAATAAGTCATATTTGATTATCCTATTCCTGAAAATATATAATGGCTCTGTATAATAAGAACTGAAGGACCCAATTTTGTTCCTTCATATTGTCAGAGTACCTGCTGAAGTGATAAAAGTATTAGTGAATACCAGAAATTATTCAAATGCGTTATCAGCACCATTAAGAGAATAAAGCATCCCTCAAGGTGGTTAGATACTTGTTGTTCAATAAACATGAATACCCAGATGGATGAAACGAATTCAAAAACGAATACTGAAGACGTTGACTGATTTACTTCTCCTATACAAAAATCTCTCAGTAATATTTGTATGGTTTAAATGTAGGTTGATACATATAATACGTATAATGAGTTTTTCGAATAAAGTGAAATTGATGTGAAAATATGAACATTCGGGATTATTCAAATCCGAATTCGCATTCATAGACAATGGTAAGTTTTTCACAAAAGTGTTAAAAATTCCAAACTAAACTTCGAATGAACTATTTTTCGACCCCAGCGAGCCTTGACATTTGAAATTCAGCCGATGAGCAAACTCAGTTTTTAAAGCATTACATTGCTTTTATTAAAGCACATAAAACTACTCTGCTCCCTTGTGACAGCGTTGAAGGCTGAACTGATATAATAAAACACAGAGTATAAATGAGAAGCTGTTAGAAAATTCAAGGGATGATTCCATGTCAAAAAGTGCGAGTTTTTCATTAATTTATTTTGAACATTCCATTTCCAGGACACTGACACAGCTAAAGATGATTAAAAAAAGCAATTTTCAATTTTTTTTTCAGAAACCAGAAAACTGAGATTTATTTTATGCCATTTTGATTTGGGATAGTTTATCGTTTTTCGAATAATGAACAAAAAACTCCCCATAGTAAAATTGACTGAATTTCAGTATAGGCATAATAACATATGCAAATTTAACAGCTTGCTCCTTCGTTAGATTGCTAAGCTGAATTATAATTTTTCTGAATCTACTAACTCTAGAGTAAATGTCATGCATCGTAATGTTATATTATTTAAGATTATCTGTTTTTTTCAACGACAATCTCTGTGGAGCAGTTTTGTGCAGCAGTTGAGAATTGTATGTTGGATATAAACAGGTCGAGGATACATATAATTTTCAACCATCTATAGTAGTTTCATCCACCCAACCGATCTTTCAAAAGCAAGAATAAATATGAATAAAAAGTTAACACTAATTAGTAAGTATATACATAATATCTGACTTTAATACTGGGAACAATTTGTCACTGTAATTCTGGGAAAGATTTATCTGTGTGGCACTAATTATAAATTACGGTTTATATTATCATCCGTATTATATAATAATGAAAACTCCTTCAGGTATTTGGATAGTTTGTATATTAATCGATACTCCTTTTTACATAAACACCGACGTTTCGGTATCAAATCGGACCTTTATCAAGGATTAATGATTTCACAGGAATCGAGTCATCACAACAAAATACATCAATCTGTTTCACCGAATGCTTCTTTTAAAATGATCGCACATATAGTTTTATTGCTTCACTTATATATTATTATTTTTTATAGTATTTATTTTATTTTGGTCATTCATCAAAATAATTTCCTTCTAGAGTGATACAATCAGTCCAACGTCGCTTTAAAATTTCGATGCCTTTTTGCAATTCTGGAAAATATTTATCATTTTGTAATTCTAGAAACAATTTGTAATGTAGCAAAAATGATAAATTTGAACTCCGCCGTTTACTACATCATTGCAGGAGAGTGGGGGTTCGCGCGTAAACTGCCAAATGACAGGTAGGTACTTGAAGGGAAAAATTCAGGTACATATTTAAATTCTATTCGTATGGTTCGATGAGTGAAGTTGATCATATTTTTCTTGAAGTTGAAGTTGGAAATGATTTTTTGTGTCCTGTGAAAACAAATTTGGTGAGTTGAATTAAATTGATTAAGTTCATCTTTTTATTCTTGGGATACACAAAAATAAATTTCTTCACAACTCTTTCCGTTATCATTTCAAACGTTTATTTCTAGAATTTTCACATTCTATCAAATAATATGTGAATGATGGAAAATAATATTTTTACTTCGTTTATTTCAGTCTTTGGAAATTTCGAAAATGTCTTGCTGGGAAACATTCATCCTACCAACGAAGATAGCACTGTCCACCGTTGAAAAACTTGAGTACTGCCAAGAGGATGACCTTCAAAAATTGGTGGTGATAGAAAACCTAATGAAACAAAATGAGAGTGTCCAGAGACGTGTAGAAGACATCAGATATTATGCCAGTACTGAATCGAAAAACATCATCGATTCAAACGAAAAATTGGCGATTCTAACAAAAAAATTGAATAATGCCCGAATTATAAAGCAAATTTTGGAAAATACCGCCCGGGGGACCAAAAGTAAAAAATCATCGGACATGGAAATCGCGAAGTTATGTGGAATCAACAGAATGAAAAGGAATAACAGATATTGCAAATTCAAACAACCTCTATCACCCCTTGCCGTTCACGCAAATACACATTTGCACCGCGGAATCAAGAGAAAAAGAAATGAATAGTTCCCTGATTCATGAAAATTCTTGTAAATAATTGTATATATCTAAAGTAAGTGTAGAATCATTTCGCTATTAATTTTAAGTGTTGTGTACATATATTTTGGTTTTTGAATGAAAAACAAGCATAAAATATGAGTAATTTCATTTTCCACTTCTTTTAAAAATTTAAATAATCATTGAGTTTTGTTGAAGCGGCAAATGTATTCATGAATATTCAAGCTTTGACATAGTGAATTATACTAGGTGTCTGTTAACAAATGCGAAGGACTTACGGAGATGATTCCTATAAATTTTTTTCGAAATCAACCTCCCTTCCAAGATACAGTTTTTAATTTTTTTACGGGTTCTAGAAAACACTGACGTCCAGTTTCATAATCAAATTCAAAGTCACTTTAAGCTTAAAGCTTCCTTTAGTGTCATTTTTAGTAGGGTTAAAGAAAGCTTTACAATTAAAGCGACTTTAGGTTTGATTATGAAACCGGCCGTTAGTCATAAAACTATACATAATATGAAGCACTGACTAGATATTACTCACACATTTTTTTTAAATCTCATAACTTTATTATTAGGGGTTGAAAATAACAACTCCTTATGATTTTCCTTCAAAAATTGTTTTCTCTTATGGTTTCCCATTCAATTTTGGAGAAAAAAAGTCTCTTGCAGAATGTCGATACAGTCGATACATTTCTCGGAATAAGTAAAAACTTACAAGCAGTATGCGAAGGTGTATGAAGCAGAGAGTTGATGCATGTATTTTAGCGGGAGGTAGTCATTATATGGAATACTTATACGATGAAATGGATTGAACTAACAGTGATCAGAACTGCTTGTATATTTTTATTTATTCCGAGAAAAATATCGACTCTATCGAAATTTTGCAAGAAACTTTTTTGCTCCATTATTGAATGGGAAACCATAAGAGAATTTATTTTTCGAAAATCTATCCCACGAAAAGAAAATCATAAGGGGTTGTTATTTTCCAACCGTAATAATAAAGTTATGAGATCTAAAAAAATTCTGTGAGTAACATCTACTTATTGCTTCATATTATGTACAGTTTTATAAGTCAGAGTGAGTGTTTTTTGAAACCCGCATAAAAAATTAAAAACTGTCAACTCGTCATTGCCTTCCAAAGGCTGTGTCTTGGGAGGTCGATTTCGAAAAAAATTTATAGGAACTACCCTTGCTTATTTTCATCGAGGAATCATCTCCCTAAGTCCTTCACATTTGTTTACAGACACCCTGTATAATTATTGGGAATTACTTATATATTTTTTTCAGCAGCCCCTTTAAAATGGCGCCTGGGAAGCAACTTTTTTCTCAGAAACCACAACACTGTCATCTGCTCAATTTTATCTCTGTTAGTTTTCTGTTTCATATTCACAATTTATAAATTCGAATTCAGTATAAGAAATATATAATGAAACAACAGAAGGAATATCTCCAGAAATATAACTCAACATTTGCTATTCATCTTTGTTTTCAATAAAATAATTTTTTCTATACATTATCTGTATTTTTTTATTTGTTTCTAATCGGAACACACACTAAAAAAAGCTGCGACAGTGAAATCCATTTTCTAGTCAGTTTGTTCTATATCAACATTTTTATGTTGATCAAAAACGAATTCATATTTCCAAATGAATGCTCAGAAAGTATAATCCATAATTACTCAACAGACAAATATGGAATCCAGTAATTGAAACAGTGGAACACGTGGAAGGTGTTGTTTTAATGATTAATCAATATTTCCAATTGATGGAAATAAAAAAGATTCAAAAGTTATTATATATTATTTCAGAGACTTATATTGAATATAACAATGGTACCTAATGAAATATGTGATGTAATTTTCGCCAATTTAACAATGAGATATTTTTATTGGGTAACTTTCCACTTAATTAAAAAAAAAGAAGAAACAATAAGTATGGGAACAAATTATCAGAAAAGTTAAACTTGCAAAATTAAGATACGCTAGCGCATCTGACAAGTGATTCCTTTACTAACAGTACAGTCATAGAAGAGAAGGGGTAACTACCACTCCGAAAGGCTGGCAGGTAGAAAAAGTAAATTAGATAGGGGTAGCTTTCTCATTTTATACCGATACTTTGAAGAGTAAAGTGCTTGTCTCATTGTCAAATTTGAAGTTTCGTGTTGTGTTTTGTGCATATATCTGAAAATGGTGAGTTGAATTTCATTTAAAATAGTATTGAGAAAGTAGTTTTAGAGTTTGACTAAACATTTGGCTCTGAAAGTACCTAACCACTTATTGCAGACAAAATATTCCAGAAATTGTTCTTGAAATTAATTTATTACTGCGATTGTTTATCCCTAGGAATAGATGTAGAAATTTGACTGATCTTTTTGATCTGATAGAGACAAATATGTTCCAGAAATATTTCGAAAATTGTCCATAATTCTAATTTTCTTGTTTCGTTTGTTTATCTCCAGAACATTTGAATTTTATTGAAATATTCCGAGAATAATACGGAACTGCAGATAGTATTATTTGGATGTTTGAATTTGTAATGGGTCGTTTTGAATGGATCTTTTAAAATCAATTTTTTGTTTATAGTTATGTTATAATTTATATTTTTGTTTCAGACGACCAAAATCTCGAAGAAGAATGGGATCAGCAAAACGAAAATTTCCATTAATTTAACAAAGGTGGCAATTTCCACTTTAGAAACCTTAAAAGCAGGAAATTTGAGAAATGTGGTTGTTGTCGGAAACTTCATTGAAAATAAGGCGAGTCTGCTGAAAGAGCTAAAAAATTTATCAAGCCCACCGAACAGTTCAGCCACGAAGAAAAAGTCTCCAGGCCTTCTCAAAGAAAAACTGGAGAAGGCATCACGTATGAAGAGTATTTTAGAAGAGGCTGTACAAGGGGATGCAGGAAAAGCGCATAACGAATTGGCAGAATTATGTGAAGAGAGGAAAAAACAAGTTGAATTCAGGCATCACAATTTTATATCCACTACTTCTCCCCTTGCTGCGTCTACTTATAATTGCCCAAATCGCAGAAGAAAAGGAAAGAAGAAGCACAGAAAAAATAGTGGAAAAAACTTAACTGACAAATGATTTTTCGTGATAGGTTTTTATTTGAATTGTAAATATGTAAATAATGTATTTGAATTGATTGTACATATATTGTTCTGTATTATTCATAGTTTTATAAATAAATTTTATATGAAAAATGATTTTTTTCACGAATTCTAAAAATAATATATGAAATAATATCAAAATTGATCAATTGAAGTTGAAGCTTTATTTTTGGTGTTCATCGAGTCTTAAGTAGCTTCTCTGGAAACGAAAATATAATTTATTGACTAATCCTTATATGAAAATTTTGAGTTATTAGGTGTCATTTCAAATATGTATCGAAAGCATTGTTCTCTCTTGCAAATCAATAAGGATATTTAAATTTTCGCAAAAAAAAATTCAGCCCTATGCCCCATGAAATAAGATATAAATGCCTCAAAAAGATATGAATCATTGCGATTTAATTCGTCATATATAATCGAAATTCCAAAGATTAGTCATTGAAGTACACATTATAATAGAATAAATTCGAGAAGGCATGTGAATGTATACAAGAAAAAGTGCTCTTGCAGGTAAGTAAGGGAGAAATTCGAAAAGAAAAATATACTATTCAACAGTACGAGAAAAGATACTTTTTTGAATATACATTCTCTTAACTTTAATTATTAAGATTATACAAAAAAAAAATTAGGAGCAAAACATCCAAATAATTTTTTCTATGAAGTATAAAAGATATTTATTTATTCATTTATTTATTTAACAACAGTAACGAGTAGAGGACAAACCTATACACTCGATTCACAAAGTCTGGAAAAATAAACATCTAATGCGTACAAACGGGCGCGGGTAAATAGAGTCTAGGATCAAACAAAGCTACCTTAAAACCGCAGCATGAACACAACACTCGAATGCACCCGCCACAGCACAGTCCGCACACCGACAGCACACCAGAGGTCCCTCACCGAGAGGACCTCCACCTATCGTAATTGTTCTTGAAGGAGTTTATTGATGATGACTGAACAACCTCCCCGGGCAATCGGTTCCAGTTATGAAACACACGATTAGGGAGAAAGTGTTGACGTTGGGCGCACTTGAAATTCTCCCGTCTCAGTTTGTAGATATGCCCTCGTAGATCGTTTCTGTTCAGAGGGAACATATCGCGAACCCTCACACCGAATTGACCCGTCACAGCTCGAAAAGTGAAAATCAGATCGCCACGCACACGCCTATCCTCGAATAGTGTCAAACCCATTGCACCAAGTCGCCGCTCGTACGGGGGTCGGCTCGGGCCATAGTGTATACGAGTGGCCCATCGCTGCACTCGCTCAAGGACCTCGGAAGCGGCCCTCGTGGAACACCACCAGACCGGACCAGCGTATTCAAGTACTGGACGAATATATGTCCTGTATATTAATCCGAAAGCTCGATCGTCGCAGCCTCTAAAGGATTTGTTCAATATATATGCAAGTTGTTTGGCTTTGGCTGCTATGCTTTGTATGTGGGCGGACCAGCTGAGATCTTCCGAAACTGTAACGCCGAGGTCCTTGATTTGAGAGACTGGGGACAAGTTAACTCCACCAATGGTGTATCTCTTTCGGGGGTTGTTCTTTCCGATGTGGAGGACGACGCATTTACTGATGTTGAGGGGGAGTAACCACTCCTCGCACCACCCCTGCAAAGTATCCAGGTCAGACTGAAGAGTACCGTGTTCCGTTATGGGATCATTATAGAGCTTTAGGTCATCGGCAAACTGTGACAGGGTGGAACCGAACTGTCGAGGCAGGTCGGAGGTGTAGAGGAGAAAGAGCAGGGGCCCTAAAACGGAACCCTGGGGCACGCCGGAAAGTACGGACCAAGAGGATGAAGAGAGCGCGTCGCCCACACGCACTCGGTAGGTACGGCCAGATAAGAAGGCTCTAATCCAGCTGAGCAGCCTCCCCCGGATACCAACGTGCTCCAGCTTTGCCAATAATCGGTTGTGCGGCACCCTGTCGAAAGCCTTGGAGAAATCAAGGTATATAACATCTGTGGGCCGACCAGAGTCAAGTGCCCTCGTCCAATCGGATATGCAAGAGAGAAGATTTGTGGTGGTAGATCTCCCGGGGACAAATCCGTGCTGCTCGTCAGGGATCAGCCCAGTCGAAAGGGAGAACTCAAGAAGTTGTTCGCTTATAATTCTTTCCAGCACCTTTGAAACAGACGACAGAAGGCTAATGGGGCGATAGTTGTCAGGTGAGAGCTTATCTCCGCTCTTGTAGATTGGAGTAACAGCTGCGTAGAGCCAGTCGGAAGGAAGTGATTGGGTAGCCATGGATCTACGAAATATGACGGAGAGTGGGGCAGACAGGGCAGCAGCACATCGTTTCAGAAGGAATGGGGTGATACCGTCAACACCAGGAGCAGAGGAAACGTTGAGCTTTGAAAGGTGGCGCTCCACCATCACCTCATCAATCTGGATGTCTACTATCTCTGTGCAGGATCGAGGGCCCCGAGGGGCCGGACACGCACCCGGTGGCTCGGGGGAGAAAGATCGAGAGAAAGATTTCGCGAGAATGTCGGCCGACTCCTCGCAACCACCACTCAGGCCGCCCGAGTCACCTCTGACAACAGGAACGCTCACGCTGGTGCACAAGGAAGATCTCACATATTTGAAGAATTTCTTCTTGTTCTTGGAAGCGGCTAGTTTATTCTCAAAGTTTCTTTTAGACCTCTGTAGCAAGGTCGAAACATAATTGGAATAGTTTCGGTGGACGGAATAGTCGAGTGTGGATCTGGTCCGCAAGTATCTTTGCCACAGAGACCTCTTCTTTCTGATGAGCCGTAATGAGTGATCGTTGATCCAGGGTTTCAGGAGGTTACGTCTTTCTATTATTGTATGAGTGTTAGAAGAGACTATTTGATTGACACGATCCGAAAAAGTCTTCCACAGCTTGTCTACGTCATCGTTAGGAGGATATGTTGACCTTTGCGGATTTTTTTTTTGAATAAGTCATATTTGATTATAATATTCCTGAAAAAATATAATGGCTCTGTATAATAAGAACTGAAAATGAAGATTCATGGAAACTTTTCAAAATAAATTGAAGTATGCAGTAATGAAATTTAGGAATTCCTTTCGAACTGACAGAAAGATTTTCTTTGTTTGGATTTATGATTCCAATTAGTGATATGCTTCAAAGGACCCAATATTGTTCCTTCATATTACCAGAGTACCTGCTGAAGCAATAAAAGTATTAGTGATTCCCAGAAGTTATTCGAATGCGTTATCAGCACCATTGAGAAAATAATGCATCCCCCAAGGTGGTTAGATACTTGTTCAATAAACATGAATACCCAGCTGAATGAAAAGAAGTGGCAAACGAATACTGATGAAGACATTGACTGATTTCATTTTTCTTACTTTCATTTTATTTGGATTGCACCAAAATGTCTGAATTCAATATTTCTAAAAACAACCGTTAATTTATCCATTCAAGAAATTAATTCACCTGAGTTGTTGATATAGTTGTTTTTTTATTTATTAATTTCTCAATCGGTGAATCGAAAGAATGTTGATAAATTGTTAGTTGTTACCATACACAACTTGGATTTGATTTTTAAGTTGAGGACATGAAAATGAAAAGACATGGATGAGATCAGAATATTTCCAAAATTTTGGGATTCATTATTTTGTGAATATTGTAGCGTTCATTAATTACAGTACTGGAAGAAATATCTCTGTTCCCGATTTTTATTTCGATGTTATACACACATTTTTTTAAGCTTATCACTTTGCCAAAGTATCACAACTAAATTCAGCATGCAAAAATATTTATTGATCTTATCGTCTACTTTGTGAAATAAGGAATGGAAATTCGACGATTCGTTTAAGAATTGGATAGGGCATACACATTCTGAAGGTATAGCTAAAAAGCGAACAATTTAGACACTTCATTTCCGTCTTTCGTTGAACAAAATCAGATATAAAATATAATTCCGAATTGGAACCTTTCAAAACGAAGAGAAAAATATGAGATAATCAACGTATTAATCATCTCAAAACCGATCAGTTCAAGCACAGTAGCATAATAAAAAATATCCCATAGTTCTGAGCTAACTAGATATAGAAGAAAATTTGGACTCATATCGGTTTCATTCAAAATTTTCGTAAATCAACTATAATTTTCAAAGTCGATAACTAGTGAAATATACATCTAATGATTCAATATTGTATGTACATCTATAATTCTGATGTTAAGCACAGATCTGAAGCTTTATCTGACATTTTGCAGGGGCTGTTTATTGAAAGTCAGGCAAGTAAAATTTGCAAAATTTTAGGAACATACTTCAGCGTATACCAAAACTTTGAAGAGAGAAGTTCAAAATATATTGTTGGCAGTGTACCACTTCAAAATCCTAAGAAGTTCTTCTTGTCAATATGAAAGTGGTGAATCGAAATTTGCATATAAATATCTATATCACATTAATAATCAAATGAATTCAGTTTTTCCTTTATTTCTGTTATCAATTTCTGAAAAGAAAAATATACTATGCAACAGTACGAGAAAAGATACTGAATGCTTTTTTTCAATATACATCCTCTCAACTTTAGGGACTGCTCATTTATTTCGATTTTACAAAAAAAAATTAGAAGCAAAACATCTGAATGATTTTTTCTGAGAATTATCAAAGATATGTTGATTTTTGCGGATTCTTTTCTGAATAAGTCATATTTGATTATCCTATTCCTGAAAATATATAATGGCTCTGTATAATAAGAACTGAAGGACCCAATTTTGTTCCTTCATATTGTCAGAGTACCTGCTGAAGTGATAAAAGTATTAGTGAATACCAGAAATTATTCAAATGCGTTATCAGCACCATTAAGAGAATAAAGCATCCCTCAAGGTGGTTAGATACTTGTTGTTCAATAAACATGAATACCCAGATGGATGAAATGAATTCAAAAACGAATACTGAAGACGTTGACTGATTTACTTCTCCTATACAAAAATCTCTCAGTAATATTTGTATGGTTTAAATGTAGGTTGATACATATAATACGTATAATGAGTTTTTCGAATAAAGTGAAATTGATGTGAAAAACATTCGGGATTATTCAAATCCGAATTCGCATTCATAGACAATGGTAAGTTTTTTACAAAAGTGTTTTATTAAAGCACATAAAACTACTCTGCTCCCTTGTGACAGCGTTGAAGGCTGAACTGATATAATAAAACACAGAGTATAAATGAGCAGCTGTTAGAAAATTTAAGGGATGATTCCATGTCAAAAAGTGTGAGTTTTTCATTAATTTATTTTGAACATTCCATTTCCAGGACACTGACACAGCTAAAGATGATTAAAAAAAGCAATTTTCAATTTTTTTTTCAGAAACCAGAAAACTGAGATTTATTTTATGCTATTTTGATTTGGGATAGTTTATCGTTTTTCGAATAATGAACAAAAAACTCCCCATAGTAAAATTGACTGAATTTCAGTATAGGCATAATAACATATGCAAATTTAACAGCTTGCTCCTTCGTTAGATTGCTAAGCTGAATTATAATTTTTCTGAATCTACTAACTCTAGTTTAAATGTCATGCATCGTAATGTTATATTATTTAAGATTATCTGTTTTTTTTAAACGACAATCTCTGTGGAGCAGTTTTGTGCAGCAGTTGAGAATTGTATGTTGGATATAAACAGGTCGAGGATACATATAATTTTCAACCATCTATAGTAGTTTCATCCACCCAACCGATCTTTTAAAAGCAAGAATAAATATGAATAAAAAGTTAACACTAATTAGTA
The DNA here is from genome assembly GCF_907165205.1 of Coccinella septempunctata. NCBI lineage: Eukaryota > Metazoa > Arthropoda > Insecta > Coleoptera > Coccinellidae > Coccinella > Coccinella septempunctata. The sequence continues at coordinate 10,529,685 of NC_058191.1, forward strand.
AGTATATAATATCTGACTTTAATACTGGGAACAATTTGTCACTGTAATTCTGGGAAAGATTTATCTGTGTGGCACTAATTATAAATTACGGTTTATATTATCATCCGTATTATATAATAATGAAAACTCCTTCAGGTATTTGGATAGTTTGTATATTAATCGATACTCCTCTTCACATAAACACCGACGTTTCGGTATCAAATCGGACCTTTATCAAGGATTAATGATTTCACAGGAATCGAGTCATCACAACAAAATACATCAATCTGTTTCACCGAATGCTTCTTTTAAAATGATCGCACATATAGTTTTATTGCTTCACTTATATATTATTATTTACTATAGTATTTATTTTATTTTGGTCATTCATCAAAATAATTTCCTTCTAGAGTGATACAATCAGTCCAACGTCGCTTTAAAATTTCGATGCCTTTTTGCAATTCTGGAAAATATTTATCATTTTGTAATTCTAGAAACAATTTGTAATGTAGCAAAAATGATAAATTTGAACTCCGCCGTTTACTACATCATTGCAGGAGAGTGGGGGTTCGCGCGTAAACTGCCAAATGACAGGTAGGTACTTGAAGGGAAAAATTCAGGTACATATTTAAATTCTATTCGTATGGTTCGATGAGTGAAGTTGATCATATTTTTCTTGAAGTTGAAGTTGGAAATGAACTTTTGTGTCCTGTGAAAACAAATTTGGTGAGTTGAATTCAATTGATTTATTTCATCTTTTTATTCTTGGGATACACAAAAATAAATTTCTTCACAACTCTTTCCGTTATCATTTCAAACGTTTATTTCTAGAATTTTCACATTCTATCAAATAATATGTGAATGATGGAAAATAATATTTTTACTTCGTTTATTTCAGTCTTTGGAAATTTCGAAAATGTCTTGCTGGGAAACATTCATCCTACCAACGAAGATAGCACTGTCCACCGTTGAAAAACTTGAGTACTGCCAAGAGGACGACCTTCAAAAATTGGTGGTGATAGAAAACCTAATGAAACAAAATGAGAGTGTCCAGAGACGTGTAGAAGACATCAGATATTATGCCAGTACTGAATCGAAAAACATCATCGATTCAAACGAAAAATTGGCGATTCTAACAAAAAAATTGAATAATGCCCGAATTATAAAGCAAATTTTGGAAAATACCGCCCGGGGGACCAAAAGTAAAAAATCATCGGACATGGAAATCGCGAAGTTATGTGGAATCAACAGAATGAAAAGGAATAACAGATATTGCAAATTCAAACAACCTCTATCACCCCTTGCCGTTCACGCAAATACACATTTGCACCGCGGAATCAAGAGAAAAAGAAATGAATAGTTCCCTGATTCATGAAAATTCTTGTAAATAATTGTATATATCTAAAGTAAGTGTAGAATCATTTCGCTATTAATTTTAAGTGTTGTGTACATATATTTTGGTTTTTGAATGAAAAACAAGCATAAAATATGAGTAATTTCATTTTCCACTTCTTTTAAAAATTTAAATAATCATTGAGTTTTGTTGAAGCGGCAAATATATTCATGAATATTCAAGCTTTGACATAGTGAATTATACTAGGTGTCTGTTAACAAATGCGGAGGACTTACGGAGATGATTCCTATAAATTTTTTTCGAAATCAACCTCCCTTCCAAGATACAGTTTTTAATTTTTTTACGGGTTCTAGAAAACACTGACGTCCAGTTTCATAATCAAATTCAAAGTCACTTTAAGCTTAAAGCTTCCTTTAGTGTCATTTTTAGTAGGGTTAAAGAAAGCTTTAGAATTAAAGCGACTTTAGGTTTGATTATGAAACCGGCCGTTAGTCATAAAACTATACATAATATGAAGCACTGAGTAGATATTACTCACACACTTTTTTTAAATCTCATAACTTTATTATTAGGGGTTGAAAATAACAACTCCTTATGATTTTCCTTCAAAAATTGTTTTCTCTTATGGTTTCCCATTCAATTTTGGAGAAAATAAGTCTCCTGCAGAATGTCGATACAGTCGATACATTTCTCGGAATAAGTAAAAACTTACAAGCAGTATGCGAAGGTGTATGAAGCAGAGAGTTGATGCATGTATTTTAGCGGGAGGTAGTCATTATATGGAATACTTATACGATGAAATGGATTGAACTAACAGTGATCAGAACTGCTTGTATATTTTTATTTATTCCGAGAAAAATATCGACTCTATCGAAATTTTGCAAGAAACTTTTTTGCTCCATTATTGAATGGGAAACCATAAGAGAATTTATTTTTCGAAAATCTATCCCACGAAAACAATTCTTGAAAGAAAATCATAAGGGGTTGTTATTTTCCAACCGTAATAATAAAGTTATGAGATCTAAAAAAATTCTGTGAGTAACATCTACTTATTGCTTCATATTATGTACAGTTTTATAAGTCAGAGTGAGTGTTTTTTGAAACCCGCACAAAAAATTAAAAACTGTCAACTCGTCATTGCCTTCCAAAGGCTGTGTTTTGGGAGGTCGATTTCGAAAAAAATTTATAGGAACTACCCTTGCTTATTTTCATCGAGGAATCATCTCCCTAAGTCCTTCACATTTGTTTACAGACACCCTGTATAATTATTGGGAATTACTTATATATTTTTTTCAGCAGCCCCTTTAAAATGGCACCTGGGAAGCAACTTTTTTCTCAGAAACCACAACACTGTCATCTGCTCAATTTTATCTCTGTTAGTTTTCTGTTTCATATTCACAATTTATAAATTCGAATTCAGTATAAGAAATATCAGTTGTTATGAAGAATAATTCTAACAGGAATGCTTCATCACAGTTTTATCGAAAAAATGTATATACACCATAATTTTTTTTATTTGCACGAGTATATGGAAAAATATATAATGAAACAACAGAAGGAATATCTCCAGAAATATAACTCAACATTTGCTATTCATCTTTGTTTTCAATAAAATAATTTTTTCTATACTTTATCTGTATTTTTTTATTTGTTTCTAATCGGAACACACACTAAAGAAAGCTGCGACAGTGAAATCCATTTTCTAGTCAGTTTGTTCTATATCAACATTTTTATGTTGATCAAAAACGAATTCATATTTCCAAATGAATGCTCAGAGAGTATCACCATAATTACTCAACAGACAAATATGGAATCCAGTAATTGAAACAGTGGAACACGTGGAAGGTGTTGTTTTAATGATTAATCAATATTTCCAATTGATGGAAATAAAAAAGATTCAAAAGTTATTATATATTATTTCAGAGACTTATATTGAATATAACAATGGTACCTAATGAAATATGTGATGTACAGAAACCAGTAGGATTTTCGCCAATTTAACAATGAGATATTTTTATTGGGTAACTTTCCACTTCATTAAAAAAAAAGAAGAAACAATAAGTATGGGAACAAATTATCAGAAAAGTTAAACTTGCAAAATTAAGATACGCTAGCGCATCTGACAAGTAATTCCTTTACTAACAGTACAGTCATAGAAGAGAAGGGGTAACTACCACTCCGAAAGGCTGGCAGGTAGAAAAAGTAAATTAGATAGGGGTAGCTTTCTCATTTTATACCGATACTTTGAAGAGTAAAGTGCTTGTCTCATTGTCAAATTTGAAGTTTCGTGTTGTGTTTTGTGCATATATCTGAAAATGGTGAGTTGAATTTCATTTAAAATAGTATTGAGAAATAGTTTTAGAGATTGACTAAACATTTGGCTCTGAAAGTACCTAACCACTTATTGCAGACAAAATATTCCAGAAATTGTTCTTGAAATTAATTTATTACTGCGATTGTTTATCCCTAGGAATAGATGTAGAAATTCGACTGATCTTTTTGATCTGATAGAGACAAATATGTTCCAGAAATATTTCGAAAATTGTCCATAATTCTAATTTTCTTGTTTCGTTTGTTTATCTCCAGAACATTTGAATTTTATTGAAATATTCCGAGAATAATATGGAACTGCAGATAGTATTATTTGGATGTTGGAATTTGTAATGGGTCGTTTTGAATGGATCTTTTAAAATCAATTTTTTGTTCATAGTTATGTTATAATTTATATTTTTGTTTCAGACGACCAAAATCTCGAAGAAGAATGGGATCAGCAAACCGAAAATTTCCATTAATTTAACAAAGGTGGCAATTTCCACTTTAGAAACCTTAAAAGCAGGAAATTTGAGAAATGTGGTTGTTGTCGGAAACTTCATTGAAAATAAGGCGAGTCTGCTGAAAGAGCTAAAAAATTTATCAAGCCCACCGAACAGTTCAGCAACGAAGAAAAAGTCTCCAGGCCTTCTCAAAGAAAAACTGGAGAAGGCATTACGTATTGTAACCAGTCCGGCCCTTGCGGTCGGACCTTTCGAGAACCAGAGCGGTCGCGAAAGATTCCAGAATAACCGGGAATCTACCTGAATGTTTCCGGCGCCTATATAAGCCCAGCGGAGGAGCAGGTACGCAAGTAAAAGTACAAGTACAGTTACAGTGCAAGGGACTAGTGAAAATAAATGCGAGTGGAAATAAATAGTAGTGTAATAGTTAGTTTGTGAGTTATATGTGTATTAAGTGTAAATAAATAATTTTAATAAGTTGGACGTTTTAATCAAGCGAAGAAAACGTTACATTGGTGTCAAGTGTGCGGTTCAACATCGCTCGAATTAAATAAATAATTTTGGATATTTGGAGTTCATGCCAGTGACCACAAGATTATAGAACGCAATGGAGACTCAAGCTGTAATGGACCTTTTGAGTAAGATGAACGAAAGAATGGAAGAAAATTCTCGAAAATTAAATGAGAAAATGGACGAGAATTCTTGTAAGTTGAATGAACAAATGGTCCAAAATGAAGAAAATTCTCGAAAATTGAATGAACAATTGGAAGAAAATTCTAGAAGATTGAATGAGAAAATTGATGAGAAATTGAACGAGAAAATGGACCAGATTAGGGAAAATTGTAACGATGTGGTGAGTCAACTTACAGATAAATTGGATAAGAAACTGGAAACCATAAATGAAAAATTTGAAAAAGTAGACGAGAAGTTTGATATAGTGAACGAGAAATTTTACGAAGTTTATGAAAGTGTTCATGAAAAGTTTGACAAAGTTTATGAAAGAGTTGACGAAAAGTTTGACAAAGTTTATGACGACGTTAATGGAAAATTGGAGGAAATGGCAGGAATAATTGAACATCATTCCAAATTGATAGATTCCTTGAAAAGACTGTCAAACAGAACAGATATTCTGGCTTCAACACCCTACAGCACAGCGAAAGCGGAAAATGACGGCGAAGGTAGTAGAATGAAGATCAAGCCTCCAACTTTTGATGGAAAAATACCCTGGTCGACATATCAAAAACAGTTTGAAGCTGCTGCGCTGGCGAACAATTGGAACGATAACGAAAAAGCCACGGCATTGATAATAGCTCTACGAGGAGAGGCACTCAACATTCTGCAAACAATTCCGGAGAGTCAACAAGCCTGTTACGAAGTTCTTACATCGAAACTTCAGATGAGATATGGCGATGCTCATCTGCAACAAGTATACCATGCACAAATAAAGAACCGAGTGCAGAAAACAGGGGAAAATCTCCAGGAGTTTGAAGCTGATGTGGCGAGATTAGTCAGGCTGGCTTATCCATCTGCTCCAGATAGCTTCCTGGAACAGCTATCAATCCAGACATTCGTGGATGGGATAAAGGATAGTGAAATACAACAAGCCCTAAGACTAGCACGCCCTAGAACCATAGATGATGCCTTAGCCCAGGCTTTGGAAATCGAAGCAGCGAAGCAAGCGTCGCATAGGGGACACCTTCGTGTAAGACAAGAGCAAGAAACAGATCGATCTGTTGAGGAGATTGTCAGAGAAAAAGTCCGCAGAATATTGCTTGCTAGGAAAAAGGATGCTGTGTGCTGGAACTGCAACAAAAGGAGGCATTTCAAGCAAAATCTTCCAGAATTTGAAAGGGCTACAGCTGGGAAAATAAAAGGAGTCGCTGTGGTGGACAATGGTTCGACCAAAACCATTGAGTGTCCCCAGAATTCCAGCAATTGTTCGCGCCTGGAAGAAAAGATCGATTTAAGGCGAACCACCGTAATCGAAGACGACTGGCTACCTGAAGAAATTCAAAGAGCACAAGAGGAAGATAACGACTTGAAAGTAATCCTGAGTTGGAAGAAAAGCGATAGACGACCTACTTGGGAAGAGGTATCCAGACTGAGCCAGAATGTAAAGTCGTATTGGGCACAATGGGAAACATTGAAGATTGATGGAGGTCTTCTGAAACGTTGCTGGGAAAATGAAGATGGAACTGAGCAGAGACTTCAGTTGGTTGTGCCAAAGAGCCGTGTGACAGACATTCTGACCAGACTACATAATGGAACTTCAGGTGGACATTTCGGAATAACCAAGACGTTGGAAAAAGTCAGGCAGCGATTTTATTGGCCAAATTGTAAGAGGGACGTTAAAGATTGGTGTAGAAGATGCAAGGTTTGCGCTGCTGCTAACGGACCTTATGGTAGAGGAAAAGCACCAATGAAGCAATATAACGTCGGATCTCCCATGGAACGAGTAGCTATCGACATCGCTGGCCCCTTTCCCGAAACAGACCATGGAAACAAGTACATTTTGGTAGCGATGGACTATTTCACGAAATGGGTGGAAGCCTACGGTATTCCTAATCAAGAGGCAAGTACGGTAGCTGATAAATTGGTCAGAGAATTCTTCTGCAGATTTGGAATACCTCTGGAGCTGCATTGTGATCAAGGCCGAAATTTTGAGTCGAAGTTATTCCAAGAAGTATGCAGCAAATTGGGGATTCATAAAACAAGGACTACACCTCTTCATCCACAATCAGACGGCATGGTCGAACGAATGAATCGGACCATGGGAAAACATCTGGCCAAAGTAGTTTCTGATCACCAGCGGGATTGGGATGAATATTTACATCTATTCACCATGGCATATAGATCTTCGGTTCAAGAATCTACCAAGGAAACTCCAGCCAGTATAATGTTCGGCCGAGAAATAAGGCTGCCTTGCGACTTAGAGTTTGGATGTAAGCCTGGAGAAGACGTAGCTGGGGAGGACTACGTTAGTAAATTAAGGAACAAGCTGGATTACATTCATGACAAGGTACGCAATCAAATGCAGCAAGCAAGTGACCGAATGAAAATGCGCTACGACATCAAGGCTATTGAAGGTGGATTCACCACTGGAGATCTGGTATGGCTACATAATCCACAAAGGAGGAAAGGTTTTTCACCAAAGCTGCAGAGACAGTGGGAGGGACCGTATGAAATAATCAAGAGGATAAATGATGTAGTTTACCGGATAAGGAAGCTCCCCAGAGGAAAACCGAAGGTTGTCCATTTCAACCGATTAGCCCCGTACGCGCAGAACAAAGAAGAAGTACGTCTTGTGGAAGCCCCGATACAAGGTAGCAGCGATTACCAGAGGTTTATGGATTGTTATGGTGAGACACGCGTTGCACGGTTCGGCGTTACACAGGAAGTACATCAAGATCTCTTTACCGTGTCTGAGGAATACTCTCTCGCTCATTGCGTAGCGGAGGACCTTCGTATGAGCAAAGGAATAGCAAGAGTATTCAGAAATAAATTTGGACGTCAGGAACAACTATCGCGACAGCAGCCAAAAATCGGAAAAGTTTTGAAATTGAAGGCTGAAGGTCGGTTCATTTATTACCTAGTCACCAAGCAACATTCCTACCAGAAGCCAACCTATCAGAATCTATGGACGGCACTGCATAGCTTGAAAGAAGACCTTCAACGCTTCGGAGTTAGGAAATTAGCTGTTCCCAAGCTCGGTTGTGGATTGGACCAGCTGAATTGGCGAGTTGTGCGAAGCATGCTGGAGGTGGTATTTCAGGGGACTGGTATACGGATCCTGGTGTGCAGTTTCAACCCAAAGCAGGCCAGGGAGTCTGGAAAAACTGTGGAGTGCTACTTCCATCAGAATGGCTACTGTAGGAATGGTGATGACTGCAAGTTTCGCCACGGTCCTCGGAGAAATTCACTAAATCTGTTCTGGGACAGAACAGGCTTAAGGAGGGGACAGTGTAACCAGTCCGGCCCTTGCGGTCGGACCTTTCGAGAACCAGAGCGGTCGCGAAAGATTCCAGAATAACCGGGAATCTACCTGAATGTTTCCGGCGCCTATATAAGCCCAGCGGAGGAGCAGGTACGCAAGTAAAAGTACAAGTACAGTTACAGTGCAAGGGACTAGTGAAAATAAATGCGAGTGGAAATAAATAGTAGTGTAATAGTTAGTTTGTGAGTTATATGTGTATTAAGTGTAAATAAATAATTTTAATAAGTTGGACGTTTTAATCAAGCGAAGAAAACGTTACAGTATGAAGAGTATTTTAGAAGAGGCTGTACAAGGGGATGCAGAAAAGGCGCATAACGAATTGGCAGAATTATGTGAAGAGAGGAAGAAGCAAGTTGAATTCAGGCATCACAATTTTATATCCACTACTTCTCCCCTTGCTGCGTCTACTTATAATTGCCCAAATCGCAGAAGAAAAGGAAAAAAGAAGCACAGAAAAAATAGTGGAAAAAAACTTAACTGACAAATGATTTTTCGTGATAGGTTTTTATTTGAATTGTAAATATGTAAATAATGTATTTGAATTGATTGTACATATATTGTTCTGTATTATTCATAGTTTTATAAATAAATTTTATATGAAAAATGATTTTTTTTCACGAATTCTAAAACTAATATATGAAATAATATCAAAATTGATCAATTGAAGTTGAAGCTTTATTTTTGGTATTCATCGAGTCTAAGTAGCTTCTCTGGAAACGAAAATATAATTTATTGACTAATCCTTATTTGAAAATTTTGAGTTATTAGGTGTCATTTCAAATATGTATCGAAAGCATTGTTCTCTCTTGCAAATCAATTAAGATATTTAAATTTTCGCAAAAAAAAATTCAGCCCTATGCCTCATGAAATAAGATATAAATGCCTCAAAAAGATGTGAATCATTGCGATTTAATTCGTCATATATAATCGAAATTTCAAAGATTAGTCATTGAGGTACACATTATAATAGAATAAATTCGAGAAGGCATGTGAATGTATACAAGAAAAAATGCTCTTGCAGGTAAGTAAGGGAGAAATTCGAAAAGAAAAATATACTATTCAACAGTACGAGAAAAGATACTTTTTTGAATATACATTCTCTTAACTTTAATTATTAAGATTATACAAAAAAAAAAATTAGGAGCAAAACATCCAAATAATTTTTTCTATGAAGTATAAAAGATATGTTGACCTTTGCGGATTTTTTTTTTGAATAAGTCATATTTGATTATAATATTCCTGAAAAAATATAATGGCTCTGTATAATAAGAACTGAAAATGAAAATTCATGGAAACTATTCAAAATAAATTGAAGTATGCAGTAATGAAATTTAGGAATTCCTTTCGGACTGACAGAAAGTTTTTCTTTGTTTGGATTTATGATTCCAATTAGTGATATGCTTCAAAGGACCCAATATTGTTCCTTCATATTACCAGAGTACCTGCTGAAGTAATAAAAGTATTAGTGATTCCCAGAAGTTACTCGAATGCGTTATCAGCACCATTGAGAAAATAATGCATCCCCCAAGGTGGTTAGATACTTGTTCAATAAACATGAATACCCAGCTGAATGAAAAGAAGTGGCAAACGAATACTGATGAAGACATTGACTGATTTCATTTTTCTTACTTTCATTTTATTTGGATTGAACCAAAATGTCTGAATTCAATATTTCTAAAAACAACCGTTAATTTATCCATTCAAGAAATTAATTCACCTGAGTTGTTGATATAGTTGTTTTTTTTATTTATTAATTTCTCAATCGGTGAATCGAAAGAATGTTGATAAATTGTTAGTTGTTACCATACACAACATGGATTTGATTTTTAAGTTGAGGACATGAAAATGAAAAGACATGGATGAGATCAGAATATTTCCAAAATTTTGGGATTCATTATTTTGTGAATATTGTAGCGTTCATTAATTACAGTACTGAAAGAAATATCTCTGTTCCCGATTTTTATTTCGATGTTATACACACATTTTTTTAAGCTTATCACTTTGCCAAAGTATCACAACTAAATTCAGCATGCAAAAATATTTATTGATCTTATCGTGTACTTTGTGAAATAAGGAATTGAAATTCGACGATTCGTTTATGAATTGGATAGGGCATACACATTCTGAAGGTATAGCTAAAAAGCGAACAATTTAGACACTTTATTTCCGACTTTCGTTGAACAAAATCAGATATAAAATATAATTCCGAATTGGAACCTTTCAAAACGAAGAGAAAAATATGAGATAATCAACGTATTAATCATCTCAAAACCGATCAGTTCAAGCACAGTAGCATAATAAAAAATATCCCATAGTTCTGAGCTAAATAGGTATAGAAGAAAATTTGGACGCATATCGGTTTCATTCAAAATTTTCGTAAATCAACTATAATTTTCAAAGTCGATAACTAGTTAAATATACATCTAATGATTCAATATTGTATGTACATCTATAATTCTGATGTTAAGCACAGATCTGAAGCTTTATCTGACATTTGGCAGGGGCTGTTTATTGAAAGTCAGGCAAGTAAAAGTTGCAAAATTTTAGGAACATACTTCAGCGTATACCAAAACTTTGAAGAGAGAAGTTCAAAATATATTGTTGGCAGTGTACCACTTCAAAATCCTAAGAAGTTCTTCTTGTCAATATGAAAGTGGTGAATCGAAATTTGTATATAAATATCTATATCACCTTAATAATCAAATGAATTCAGTTTTTCCTTTATTTCTGTTATCAATTTCTGAAAAGAAAAATATACTATGCAACAGTACGAGAAAAGATACTGAATGCTTTTTTTCAATATACATCCTCTCAACTTTAGGGACTGCTCATTTATTTCGATTTTACAAAAAAAAATTGGAAGCAAAACATCTGAATAATTTTTTCTGAGAATTATCAAAGATATGTTGATTTTTGCGGATTCTTTTCTGAATAAGTCATATTTGATTATCCTATTCCTGAAAATATATAATGGCTCTGTATAATAAGTACTGAAGGACCCAATTTTGTTCCTTCATATTGTCAGAGTACCTGCTGAAGTGATAAAAGTATTAGTGAATACCAGAAGTTATTCAAATGCGTTATCAGCACCATTAAGAGAATAAAGCATCCCTCAAGGTGGTTAGATACTTGTTGTTCAATAAACATGAATACCCAGATGGATGAAACGAATTCAAAAACGAATACTGAAGACGTTGACTGATTTACTTCTCCTATACAAAAATCTCTCAGTAATATTTGTATGGTTTAAATGTAGGTTGATACATCTAATACGTATAATAAGTTTTTCGAATAAAGTGAAATTTATGTGAAAATATGAACATTCGGGATTATTCAAATCCGAATTCGCATTCATAGACAATGGTAAGTTTTTTACAAAAGTGTTAAAAATTCCAAACTAAACTTCGAATGAACTATTTTTCGACCCCAGCGAGCCTTGACATTTGAAATTCAGCCGATGAGCAAACTCAGTTTTTAAAGCATTACATTGCTTTTATTAAAGCACATAAAACTACTCTGCTCCCTTGTGACAGCGTTGAAGGCTGAACTGATATAATAAAACACAGAGTATAAATGAGCAGCTGTTAGAAAATTTAAGGGATGATTCCATGTCAAAAAGTGTGAGTTTTTCATTAATTTATTTTGAACATTCCATTTCCAGGACACTGACACAGCTAAAGATGATTAAGAAAAGCAATTTTCAATTTTTTTTTCAGAAACCAGAAAACTGAGATTTATTTTATGCCATTTTGATTTGGGATAGTTTATCGTTTTTCGAATAATGAACAAAAAACTCCCCATAGTAAAATTGACTGAATTTCAGTATAGGCATAATAACATATGCAAATTTAACAGCTTGCTCCTTCGTTAGATTGCTAAGCTGAATTATAATTTTTCTGAATCTACTAACTCTAGTTTAAATGTCATGCATCGTAATGTTATATTATTTAAGATTATCTGTTTTTTTTAACGACAATCTCTGTGGAGCAGTTTTGTGCAGCAGTTGAGAATTGTATGTTGGATATAAACAGGTCGAGGATACATATAATTTTCAACCATCTATAGTAGTTTTATCCACCCAACCGATCTTTCAAAAGCAAGAATAAATATGAATAAAAAGTTAACACTAATTAGTAAGTATATAATATCTGACTTTAATACTGGGAACAATTTGTCACTGTAATTCTGGGAAAGATTTATCTGTGTGGCACTAATTATAAATTACGGTTTATATTATCATCCGTATTATATAATAATGAAAACTCCTTCAGGTATTTGGATAGTTTGTATATTAATCGATACTCCTTTTTACATAAACACCGACGTTTCTGTATCAAATCGGACCTTTATCAAGGATTAATGATTTCACAGGAATCGAGTCATCACAACAAAATACATCAATCTGTTTCACCGAATGCTTCTTTTAAAATGATCGCACATATAGTTTTATTGCTTCACTTATATATTATTATTCACTATAGTATTTATTTTATTTTGGTCATTCATCAAAATAATTTCCTTCTAGAGTGATACAATCAGTCCAACGTCGCTTTAAAATTTCGATGCCTTTTTGCAATTCTGGAAAATATTTATCATTTTGTAATTCTAGAAACAATTTGTAATGTAGCAAAAATGATAAATTTGAACTCCGCCGTTTACTACATCAATGCAGGAGAGTGGGGGTTCGCGCGTAAACTGCCAAATGACAGGTAGGTACTTGAAGGGAAAAATTCAGGTACATATTTAAATTCTATTCGTATGGTTCGATGAGTGAAGTTGATCATATTTTTCTTGAAGTTGAAGTTGGAAATGAACTTTTGTGTCCTGTGAAAACAAATTTGGTGAGTTGAATTCAATTGATTAATTTCATCTTTTTATTCTTGGGATACACAAAAATAAATTTCTTTACAACTCTTTCCGTTATCATTTCAAACGTTTATTTCTAGAATTTTCACATTCTATCAAATAATATGTGAATGATGGAAAATAATATTTTTACTTCGTTTATTTCAGTGTTTGGAAATTTCGAAAATGTCTTGCTGGGAAACATTCATCCTACCAACGAAGATAGCACTGTCCACCGTTGAAAAACTTGAGTACTGCCAAGAGGACGACCTTCAAAAATTGGTGGTGATAGAAAACCTAATGAAACAAAATGAGAGTGTCCAGAGACGTGTAGAAGACATCAGATATTATGCCAGTACTGAATCGAAAAACATCATCGATTCAAACGAAAAATTGGCGATTCTAACAAAAAATTGAATAATGCCCGAATTATAAAGCAAATTTTGGAAAATACCGCCCGAGGGACCAAAAGTAAAAAATCATCGGACATGGAAATCGCGAAGTTATGTGGAATCAACAGAATGAAAAGGAATAACAGATATTTCAAACAACCTCTATCACCCCTTGCCGTTCACGCAAATACACATTTGCACCGCGGAATCAAGAGAAAAAGAAATGAATAGTTCCCTGATTCATGAAAATTCTTGTGAATAATTGTATATATCTAAAGTAAGTGTAGAATCATTTCGCTATTAATTTTAAGTGTTGTGTACATATATTTTAGTTTTTGAATGAAAAACAAGCATAAAATATGAGTAATTTCATTTTCCACTTTTTTTAAAAATTTAAATAATCATTGAGTTTTGTTGAAGCGGCAAATGTATTCATGAATATTCAAGCTTTGACATAGTGAATTATACTAGGTGTCTGTTAACAAATGCGAAGGACTCACGGAGATGATTCCTATAAATTTTTTTCGAAATCAACCTCCCTTCCAAGATACAGTTTTTAATTATTTTACGGGTTCTAGAAAACACTGACGTCCAATTTCATAATCAAATTCAAAGTCACTTTAAGCTTAAAGCTTCCTTTAGTGTCATTTTTAGTAGGGTTAAAGAAAGCTTTAGAATTAAAGCGACTTTAGGTTTGATTATGAAACCGGCCGTTAGTCATAAAACTATACATAATATGAAGCACTGAGTAGATATTACTCGCACACTTTTTTTAAATCTCATAACTTTATTATTAGGGGTTGAAAATAACAACTCCTTATGATTTTCCTTCAAAAATTGTTTTCGTGAGATAGATTTTCGAAAAACAAAATTCTCTTATGGTTTCCAATTCAATTTTGGAGAAAAAAAATCTCTTGCAGAATGTCGATACAGTCGATACATTTCTCGGAATAAGTAAAAACTTACAAGCAGTATGCGAAGGTGTATGAAGCAGAGAGTTGATGCATGTATTTTAGCGTGAGGTAGTCATTATATGGAATACTTATACGATGAAATGGATTGAACTAACAGTGATTAGAACTGCTTGTATATTTTTATTTATTCCGAGAAAAATATCGACTCTATCGAAATTTTGCAAGAAACTTTTTTGCTCCATTATTGAATGAGAAACCATAAGAGAATTTATTTTTCGAAAATCTATCCCACGAAAACAATTCTTGAAAGAAAATCATAAGGGGTTGTTATTTTCCAACCGTAATAATAAAGTTATGAGATCTAAAAAAATTCTGTGAGTAACATCTACTTATTGCTTCATATTATGTACAGTTTTATAAGTCAGAGTGAGTGTTTTTTGAAACCCGCACAAAAAATTAAAAACTGTCAACTCGTCATTGCTTTCCAAAGGCTGTGTCCTGGGAGGTCGATTTCGAAAAAAATTTATAGGAACTACCCTTGCTTATTTTCATCGAGGAATCATCTCCCTAAGTCCTTCACATTTGTTTACAGACACCCTGTATAATTATTGGGAATTACTTATATATTTTTTTCAGCAGCCCCTTTAAAATGGCACCTGGGAAGCAACTTTTTTCTCAGAAACCACAACACTGTCATCTGCTCATTTTTATCTCTGTTAGTTTTCTGTTTCATATTCACAATTTATAAATTCGAATTCAGTATAAGAAATATCAGTTGTTATAAAGAATAATTCTAACAGGAATGCTCCATCACAGTTTTATCGAAAAAATGTATATACACCATAATTTTTTTTTATTTGCATGAGTATATGGAAAAATATATAATGAAACAACAGAAGGAATATCTCCAGAAATATAACTCAACATTTGCTATTCATCTTAGTTTTCAATAAAATAATTTTTTCTATACTTTATCTGTATTTTTTTATTTGTTTCTAATCGGAACACACACTAAAAAAAGCTGCGACAGTGAAATCCATTTTCTAGTCAGTTTGTTCTATATCAACATTTTTATGTTGATCAAAAACGATTTCATATTTCCAAATGAATGCTCAGAGAGTATAATCCATAATTACTCAACAGACAAATATGGAATCCAGTAATTGAAACAGTGGAACACATGGAAGGTGTTGTTTTAATGATTAATCAATATTTCCAATTGATGGAAATAAAAAAGATTCAAAAGTTATTATATATTATTTCAGAGACTTATATTGAATATAACCATAGATTAAGGTAGTGTAGATAGGAAACTCTCACAATATTTTGAAACATTGTTCACCGCGACCTCTGGTGGACTGGGGTGAAGCTTGAGTAGATCTGGTTTTGAAAAAAAAGCTGTGTGTTGTCAAACAAAAAGAACGAGTATAATTTCTGTGTTTTCTGTATATTCTCCATACATTGTAGGAAATTCGAGTTGTCCATGTGAACGCAAGAAAACTACTTGACAATTTATTAGTATCAAATAATATAAACACCAATGTACTGGTATTTAGTTCAGATGAAATATCAGTAGTTTAGTATTTTTATGATACGAATAAATCACCGCAGTAGTATTCTTTCATTCGCATAATTTTCAAAGTGAAAAACCGATTAATGCAAAGGAAAAAATAAGGATAATATGGCATTCTTTATTGTATTATTTTATTAATTGCATGGATCAACAAGCAATAAAATATACTCTATAAAGGTTATTTATTTTTTCGTTTATACCAGGACTCCAGTCTTAAATTCGAACCATTTTAGTAGGTATAGGAAAGTTTTTCCTGATAAGCTATTTCACAGTCGCCACAATCGTAACTTTCACGTAGAATTACGCCTTCTCCAGCACGGAAATGAATTTTTTTTTCTAATCGGATATCCGGAAATATAGTTTGATATTTTCCCTTTTGATATTTACTCTTTCCGATACCTTATTGATCAATAGTTGAAAAATATTAAAATTAAGTCATTTCATAAGTGAGTAAAATTGGTAGTATCGTTCGTTACAACTCCAATGTATCGAATGTTAACAAGTCCTTTTGAAAATGCATAATTCAATAGGTAAAAATAAAACAGTTGACTAAAAATGTTCTTCGCATTACCTGAAGGGGATGAAAAAACCTCACAAAATCATGGGAATAATAACTCGCTGCCTAAACTAGGATATATAAAATATTTTCAAACATTTCAATTCAAAAAGATTAATCTTCAAAATTTCAAATGACAGAACACAAATCTCTCCTTGTCCTGTGAATGAAGTTGAAGGTTAAAGGAAATCTACTTTTTCCAGCGTCATCTATTAATTGTATATTGAAAGAAACACCCATTAATTCACCCCAGGTTAAGAGAGGGCGCAAAAAAACGGTTTCGTCTCGTAGTATGGAAGTTTCCAATCTACATAACTCTAATCTATGAATATAACAATGGTACCTAATGAAATATGTGATGTACAGAAACCAATAGGATTTTCGCCAATTTAACAATGAGATATTTTTATTGGGTAACTTTCCACTTCATTAAAAAAAAAGAAGAAACAATAAGTATGGGAACAAATTATCAGAAAAGTTAAACTTGCAAAATTAAGATACGCTAGCGCATCTGACAAGTGATTCCTTTACTAACAGTACAGTCATAGAAGAGAAGGGGTAACTACCACTCCGAAAGGCTGGCAGGTAGAAAAAGTAAATTAGATAGGGGTAGCTTTCTCATATTATACCGATACTTTGAAGAGTAAAGTGCTTGTCTCATTGTCAAATTTGAAGTTTCGTGTTGTGTTTTGTGCATATATCTGAAAATGGTGAGTTGAATTTCATTTAAAATAGTATTGAGAATAAGAAATGGATCACGCCTTCACAGTAAGGCAGGTAAATAATAAACGAATTAATTCAGATGCACAACATCCGCAGATAATTAAATCAACGAATGTTACGATGTTTGTTAGTTCGATTTAGATCGTAACATTCGTTGATTTAATTATCTGCGGATGTTGTGCATCTGAATTAATTCGTTTAGTATTGAGAATGTAGTTGTTGTCGGAAACTTCATTGAAAATAAGGCGAGTCTGCTGAAAGAGCTAAAAAATTTATCAAGCCCACCGAACAGTTCAGCAACGAAGAAAAAGTCTCCAGGCCTTCTCAAAGAAAAACTGGAGAAGGCATTACGTATGAAGAGTATTTTAGAAGAGGCTGTACAAGGGGATGCAGAAAAGGCGCATAACGAATTGGCAGAATTATGTGAAGAGAGGAAGAAGCAAGTTGAATTCAGGCATCACAATTTTATATCCACTACTTCTCCCCTTGCTGCGTCTACTTATAATTGCCCAAATCGCAGAAGAAAAGGAAAGAAGAAGCACAGAAAAAATAGTGGAAAAAAATTAACTGACAAATGATTTTTCGTGATAGGTTTTTATTTGAATTGTAAATATGTAAATAATGTATTTGAATTGATTGTACATATATTGTTCTGTATTATTCATAGTTTTATAAATAAATTTTATATGAAAAATGATTTTTTTCACGAATTCTAAAAATAATATATGAAATAATATCAAAATTGATCAATTGAAGTTGAAGCTTTATTTTTGGTGTTCATCGAGTCTTAAGTAGCTTCTCTGGAAACGAAAATATAATTTATTGACTAATCCTTATATGAAAATTTTGAGTTATTAGGTGTCATTTCAAATATGTATCGAAAGCATTGTTCTCTCTTGCAAATCAATAAGGATATTTAAATTTTCGCAAAAAAAAATTCAGCCCTATGCCCCATGAAATAAGATATAAATGCCTCAAAAAGATATGAATCATTGCGATTTAATTCGTCATATATAATCGAAATTCCAAAGATTAGTCATTGAAGTACACATTATAATAGAATAAATTCGAGAAGGCATGTGAATGTATACAAGAAAAAGTGCTCTTGCAGGTAAGTAAGGGAGAAATTCGAAAAGAAAAATATACTATTCAACAGTACCAGAAAAGATACTTTTTTCAATATACATTCTCTTAACTTTAGGGATTGCTCAACTATTTAGATTATACAAAAAAAAATTAGGAGCAAAACATCCAAATAATTTTTTCTATGAAGTATAAAAGATATGTTGACCTTTGCGGATTTTTCTTTCGAATAAGTCATATTTGATTATAATATTCCTGAAAAAATATAATGGCTCTGTATAATAAGAACTGAAAATGAAAATTCATGGAAACTATTCAAAATAAATTGAAGTATGCAGTAATGAAATTTAGGAATTCCTTTCGAACTGACAGAAAGATTTTCTTTGTTTGGATTTATGATTCCAATTAGTGATATGCTTCAAAGGACCCAATATTGTTCCTTCATATTACCAGAGTACCTGCTGAAGCAATAAAAGTATTAGTGATTCCCAGAAGTTATTCGAATGCGTTATCAGCACCATTGAGAAAATAATGCATCCCCCAAGGTGGTTAGATACTTGTTCAATAAACATGAATACCCAGCTGAATGAAAAGAAGTGGCAAACGAATACTGATGAAGACATTGACTGATTTCATTTTTCTTACTTTCATTTTATTTGGATTGCACCAAAATGTCTGAATTCAATATTTCTAAAAACAACCGTTAATTTATCCATTCAAGAAATTAATTCACCTGAGTTGTTGATATAGTTGTTTTTTTATTTATTAATTTCTCAATCGGTGAATCGAAAGAATGTTGATAAATTGTTAGTTGTTACCATACACAACTTGGATTTGATTTTTAAGTTGAGGACATGAAAATGAAAAGACATGGATGAGATCAGAATATTTCCAAAATTTTGGGATTCATTATTTTGTGAATATTGTAGCGTTCATTAATTACAGTACTGGAAGAAATATCTCTGTTCCCGATTTTTATTTCGATGTTATACACACATTTTTTAAGCTTATCACTTTGCCAAAGTATCACAACTAAATTCAGCATGCAAAAATATTTATTGATCTTATCGTCTACTTTGTGAAATAAGGAATGGAAATTCGACGATTCGTTTAAGAATTGGATAGGGCATACACATTCTGAAGGTATAGCTAAAAAGCGAACAATTTAGACACTTCATTTCCGTCTTTCGTTGAACAAAATCAGATATAAAATATAATTCCGAATTGGAACCTTTCAAAACGAAGAGAAAAATATGAGATAATCAACGTATTAATCATCTCAAAACCGATCAGTTCAAGCACAGTAGCATAATAAAAAATATCCCATAGTTCTGAGCTAACTAGATATAGAAGAAAATTTGGACTCATATCGGTTTCATTCAAAATTTTCGTAAATCAACTATAATTTTCAAAGTCGATAACTAGTGAAATATACATCTAATGATTCAATATTGTATGTACATCTATAATTCTGATGTTAAGCACAGATCTGAAGCTTTATCTGACATTTTGCAGGGGCTGTTTATTGAAAGTCAGGCAAGTAAAATTTGCAAAATTTTAGGAACATACTTCAGCGTATACCAAAACTTTGAAGAGAGAAGTTCAAAATATATTGTTGGCAGTGTACCACTTCAAAATCCTAAGAAGTTCTTCTTGTCAATATGAAAGTGGTGAATCGAAATTTGCATATAAATATCTATATCACATTAATAATCAAATGAATTCAGTTTTTCCTTTATTTCTGTTATCAATTTCTGAAAAGAAAAATATACTATGCAACAGTACGAGAAAAGATACTGAATGCTTTTTTTCAATATACATCCTCTCAACTTTAGGGACTGCTCATTTATTTCGATTTTACAAAAAAAAATTAGAAGCAAAACATCTGAATGATTTTTTCTGAGAATTATCAAAGATATGTTGATTTTTGCGGATTCTTTTCTGAATAAGTCATATTTGATTATCCTATTCCTGAAAATATATAATGGCTCTGTATAATAAGAACTGAAGGACCCAATTTTGTTCCTTCATATTGTCAGAGTACCTGCTGAAGTGATAAAAGTATTAGTGAATACCAGAAATTATTCAAATGCGTTATCAGCACCATTAAGAGAATAAAGCATCCCTCAAGGTGGTTAGATACTTGTTGTTCAATAAACATGAATACCCAGATGGATGAAATGAATTCAAAAACGAATACTGAAGACGTTGACTGATTTACTTCTCCTATACAAAAATCTCTCAGTAATATTTGTATGGTTTAAATATAGGTTGATACATATAATACGTATAATGAGTTTTTCGAATAAAGTGAAATTGATGTGAAAAACATTCGGGATTATTCAAATCCGAATTCGCATTCATAGACAATGGTAAGTTTTTTACAAAAGTGTTTTATTAAAGCACATAAAACTACTCTGCTCCCTTGTGACAGCGTTGAAGGCTGAACTGATATAATAAAACACAGAGTATAAATGAGCAGCTGTTAGAAAATTTAAGGGATGATTCCATGTCAAAAAGTGTGAGTTTTTCATTAATTTATTTTGAACATTCCATTTCCAGGACACTGACACAGCTAAAGATGATTAAAAAAAGCAATTTTCAATTTTTTTTTCAGAAACCAGAAAACTGAGATTTATTTTATGCTATTTTGATTTGGGATAGTTTATCGTTTTTCGAATAATGAACAAAAAACTCCCCATAGTAAAATTGACTGAATTTCAGTATAGGCATAATAACATATGCAAATTTAACAGCTTGCTCCTTCGTTAGATTGCTAAGCTGAATTATAATTTTTCTGAATCTACTAACTCTAGTTTAAATGTCATGCATCGTAATGTTATATTATTTAAGATTATCTGTTTTTTTTAACGACAATCTCTGTGGAGCAGTTTTGTGCAGCAGTTGAGAATTGTATGTTGGATATAAACAGGTCGAGGATACATATAATTTTCAACCATCTATAGTAGTTTCATCCACCCAACCGATCTTTCAAAAGCAAGAATAAATATGAATAAAAAGTTAACACTAATTAGTAAGTATATAATATCTGACTTTAATACTGGGAACAATTTGTCACTGTAATTCTGGGAAAGATTTATCTGTGTGGCACTAATTATAAATTACGGTTTATATTATCATCCGTATTATATAATAATGAAAACTCCTTCAGGTATTTGGATAGTTTGTATATTAATCGATACTCCTTTTCACATAAACACCGACGTTTCGGTATCAAATCGGACCTTTATCAAGGATTAATGATTTCACAGGAATCGAGTCATCACAACAAAATACATCAATCTGTTTCACCGAATGCTTCTTTTAAAATGATCGCACATATAGTTTTATTGCTTCACTTATATATTATTATTTACTATAGTATTTATTTTATTTTGGTCATTCATCAAAATAATTTCCTTCTAGAGTGATACAATCAGTCCAACGTCGCTTTAAAATTTCGATGCCTTTTTGCAATTCTGGAAAATATTTATCATTTTGTAATTCTAGAAACAATTTGTAATGTAGCAAAAATGATAAATTTGAACTCCGCCGTTTACTACATCATTGCAGGAGAGTGGGGGTTCGCGCGTAAACTGCCAAATGACAGGTAGGTACTTGAAGGGAAAAATTCAGGTACATATTTAAATTCTATTCGTATGGTTCGATGAGTGAAGTTGATCATATTTTTCTTGAAGTTGAAGTTGGAAATGAACTTTTGTGTCCTGTGAAAACAAATTTGGTGAGTTGAATTCAATTGATTTATTTCATCTTTTTATTCTTGGGATACACAAAAATAAATTTCTTCACAACTCTTTCCGTTATCATTTCAAACGTTTATTTCTAGAATTTTCACATTCTATCAAATAATATGTGAAGGATGGAAAATAATATTTTTACTTCGTTTATTTCAGTCTTTGGAAATTTCGAAAATGTCTTGCTGGGAAACATTCATCCTACCAACGAAGATAGCACTGTCCACCGTTGAAAAACTTGAGTACTGCCAAGAGGACGACCTTCAAAAATTGGTGGTGATAGAAAACCTAATGAAACAAAATGAGAGTGTCCAGAGACGTGTAGAAGACATCAGATATTATGCCAGTACTGAATCGAAAAACATCATCGATTCAAACGAAAAATTGGCGATTCTAACAAAAAAATTGAATAATGCCCGAATTATAAAGCAAATTTTGGAAAATACCGCCCGGGGGACCAAAAGTAAAAAATCATCGGACATGGAAATCGCGAAGTTATGTGGAATCAACAGAATGAAAAGGAATAACAGATATTGCAAATTCAAACAACCTCTATCACCCCTTGCCGTTCACGCAAATACACATTTGCACCGCGGAATCAAGAGAAAAAGAAATGAATAGTTCCCTGATTCATGAAAATTCTTGTAAATAATTGTATATATCTAAAGTAAGTGTAGAATCATTTCGCTATTAATTTTAAGTGTTGTGTACATATATTTTGGTTTTTGAATGAAAAACAAGCATAAAATATGAGTAATTTCATTTTCCACTTCTTTTAAAAATTTAAATAATCATTGAGTTTTGTTGAAGCGGCAAATATATTCATGAATATTCAAGCTTTGACATAGTGAATTATACTAGGTGTCTGTTAACAAATGCGGAGGACTTACGGAGATGATTCCTATAAATTTTTTTCGAAATCAACCTCCCTTCCAAGATACAGTTTTTAATTTTTTTACGGGTTCTAGAAAACACTGACGTCCAGTTTCATAATCAAATTCAAAGTCACTTTAAGCTTAAAGCTTCCTTTAGTGTCATTTTTAGTAGGGTTAAAGAAAGCTTTAGAATTAAAGCGACTTTAGGTTTGATTATGAAACCGGCCGTTAGTCATAAAACTATACATAATATGAAGCACTGAGTAGATATTACTCACACACTTTTTTTAAATCTCATAACTTTATTATTAGGGGTTGAAAATAACAACTCCTTATGATTTTCCTTCAAAAATTGTTTTCTCTTATGGTTTCCCATTCAATTTTGGAGAAAATAAGTCTCCTGCAGAATGTCGATACAGTCGATACATTTCTCGGAATAAGTAAAAACTTACAAGCAGTATGCGAAGGTGTATGAAGCAGAGAGTTGATGCATGTATTTTAGCGGGAGGTAGTCATTATATGGAATACTTATACGATGAAATGGATTGAACTAACAGTGATCAGAACTGCTTGTATATTTTTATTTATTCCGAGAAAAATATCGACTCTATCGAAATTTTGCAAGAAACTTTTTTGCTCCATTATTGAATGGGAAACCATAAGAGAATTTATTTTTCGAAAATCTATCCCACGAAAACAATTCTTGAAAGAAAATCATAAGGGGTTGTTATTTTCCAACCGTAATAATAAAGTTATGAGATCTAAAAAAATTCTGTGAGTAACATCTACTTATTGCTTCATATTATGTACAGTTTTATAAGTCAGAGTGAGTGTTTTTTGAAACCCGCACAAAAAATTAAAAACTGTCAACTCGTCATTGCCTTCCAAAGGCTGTGTCTTGGGAGGTCGATTTCGAAAAAAATTTATAGGAACTACCCTTGCTTATTTTCATCGAGGAATCATCTCCCTAAGTCCTTCACATTTGTTTACAGACACCCTGTATAATTATTGGGAATTACTTATATATTTTTTTCAGCAGCCCCTTTAAAATGGCACCTGGGAAGCAACTTTTTTCTCAGAAACCACAACACTGTCATCTGCTCAATTTTATCTCTGTTAGTTTTCTGTTTCATATTCACAATTTATAAATTCGAATTCAGTATAAGAAATATCAGTTGTTATGAAGAATAATTCTAACAGGAATGCTTCATCACAGTTTTATCGAAAAAATGTATATACACCATAATTTTTTTTTATTTGCACGAGTATATGGAAAAATATATAATGAAACAACAGAAGGAATATCTCCAGAAATATAACTCAACATTTGCTATTCATCTTTGTTTTCAATAAAATAATTTTTTCTATACTTTATCTGTATTTTTTTATTTGTTTCTAATCGGAACACACACTAAAGAAAGCTGCGACAGTGAAATCCATTTTCTAGTCAGTTTGTTCTATATCAACATTTTTATGTTGATCAAAAACGAATTCATATTTCCAAATGAATGCTCAGAGAGTATCACCATAATTACTCAACAGACAAATATGGAATCCAGTAATTGAAACAGTGGAACACGTGGAAGGTGTTGTTTTAATGATTAATCAATATTTCCAATTGATGGAAATAAAAAAGATTCAAAAGTTATTATATATTATTTCAGAGACTTATATTGAATATAACAATGGTACCTAATGAAATATGTGATGTACAGAAACCAGTAGGATTTTCGCCAATTTAACAATGAGATATTTTTATTGGGTAACTTTCCACTTCATTAAAAAAAAGAAGAAACAATAAGTATGGGAACAAATTATCAGAAAAGTTAAACTTGCAAAATTAAGATACGCTAGCGCATCTGACAGTGATTCCTTTACTAACAGTACAGTCATAGAAGAGAAGGGGTAACTACCACTCCGAAAGGCTGGCAGGTAGAAAAAGTAAATTAGATAGGGGTAGCTTTCTCATTTTATACCGATACTTTGAAGAGTAAAGTGCTTGTCTCATTGTCAAATTTGAAGTTTCGTGTTGTGTTTTGTGCATATATCTGAAAATGGTGAGTTGAATTTCATTTAAAATAGTATTGAGAAAGTAGTTTTAGAGTTTGACTAAACATTTGGCTCTGAAAGTACCTAACCACTTATTGCAGACAAAATATTCCAGAAATTGTTCTTGAAATTAATTTATTACTGCGATTGTTTATCCCTAGGAATAGATGTAGAAATTTGACTGATCTTTTTGATCTGATAGAGACAAATATGTTCCTGAAATATTTCGAAAATTGTCCATAATTCTAATTTTCTTGTTTCGTTTGTTTATCTCCAGAACATTTGAATTTTATTGAAATATTCCGAGAATAATATGGAACTGCAGAAAGTATTATTTGGATGTTGGAATTTGTAATGGGTCGTTTTGAATGGATCTTTTAAAATCAATTTTTTGTTCATAGTTATGTTATAATTTATATTTTTGTTTCAGACGACCAAAATCTCGAAGAAGAATGGGATCAGCAAACCGAAAATTTCCATTAATTTAACAAAGGTGGCAATTTCCACTTTAGAAACCTTAAAAGCAGGAAATTTGAGAAATGTGGTTGTTGTCGGAAACTTCATTGAAAATAAGGCGAGTCTGCTGAAAGAGCTAAAAAATTTATCAAGCCCACCGAACAGTTCAGCAACGAAGAAAAAGTCTCCGGGCCTTCTCAAAGAAAAACTGGAGAAGGCATTACGTATGAAGAGTATTTTAGAAGAGGCTGTACAAGGGGATGCAGAAAAGGCGCATAACGAATTGGCAGAATTATGTGAAGAGAGGAAGAAGCAAGTTGAATTCAGGCATCACAATTTTATATCCACTACTTCTCCCCTTGCTGCGTCTACTTATAATTGCCCAAATCGCAGAAGAAAAGGAAAAAAGAAGCACAGAAAAAATAGTGGAAAAAAACTTAACTGACAAATGATTTTTCGTGATAGGTTTTTATTTGAATTGTAAATATGTAAATAATGTATTTGAATTGATTGTACATATATTGTTCTGTATTATTCATAGTTTTATAAATAAATTTTATATGAAAAATGATTTTTTTTCACGAATTCTAAAACTAATATATGAAATAATATCAAAATTGATCAATTGAAGTTGAAGCTTTATTTTTGGTATTCATCGAGTCTAAGTAGCTTCTCTGGAAACGAAAATATAATTTATTGACTAATCCTTATTTGAAAATTTTGAGTTATTAGGTGTCATTTCAAATATGTATCGAAAGCATTGTTCTCTCTTGCAAATCAATTAAGATATTTAAATTTTCGCAAAAAAAAATTCAGCCCTATGCCTCATGAAATAAGATATAAATGCCTCAAAAAGATGTGAATCATTGCGATTTAATTCGTCATATATAATCGAAATTTCAAAGATTAGTCATTGAGGTACACATTATAATAGAATAAATTCGAGAAGGCATGTGAATGTATACAAGAAAAAATGCTCTTGCAGGTAAGTAAGGGAGAAATTCGAAAAGAAAAATATACTATTCAACAGTACGAGAAAAGATACTTTTTTGAATATACATTCTCTTAACTTTAATTATTAAGATTATACAAAAAAAAAATTAGGAGCAAAACATCCAAATAATTTTTTCTATGAAGTATAAAAGATATGTTGACCTTTGCGGATTTTTTTTTTGAATAAGTCATATTTGATTATAATATTCCTGAAAAAATATAATGGCTCTGTATAATAAGAACTGAAAATGAAAATTCATGGAAACTATTCAAAATAAATTGAAGTATGCAGTAATGAAATTTAGGAATTCCTTTCGAACTGACAGAAAGTTTTTCTTTGTTTGGATTTATGATTCCAATTAGTGATATGCTTCAAAGGACCCAATATTGTTCCTTCATATTACCAGAGTACCTGCTGAAGTAATAAAAGTATTAGTGATTCCCAGAAGTTATTCGAATGCGTTATCAGCACCATTGAGAAAATAATGCATCCCCCAAGGTGGTTAGATACTTGTTCAATAAACATGAATACCCAGCTGAATGAAAAGAAGTGGCAAACGAATACTGATGAAGACATTGACTGATTTCATTTTTCTTACTTTCATTTTATTTGGATTGAACCAAAATGTCTGAATTCAATATTTCTAAAAACAACCGTTAATTTATCCATTCAAGAAATTAATTCACCTGAGTTGTTGATATAGTTGTTTTTTTTATTTATTAATTTCTCAATCGGTGAATCGAAAGAATGTTGATAAATTGTTAGTTGTTACCATACACAACTTGGATTTGATTTTTAAGTTGAGGACATGAAAATGAAAAGACATGGATGAGATCAGAATATTTCCAAAATTTTGGGATTCATTATTTTGTGAATATTGTAGCGTTCATTAATTACAGTACTGGAAGAAATATCTCTGTTCCCGATTTTTATTTCGATGTTATACACACATTTTTTTAAGCTTATCACTTTGCCAAAGTATCACAACTAAATTCAGCATGCAAAAATATTTATTGATCTTATCGTGTACTTTGTGAAATAAGGAATTGAAATTCGACGATTCGTTTAAGAATTGGATAGGGCATACACATTCTGAAGGTATAGCTAAAAAGCGAACAATTTAGACACTTTATTTCCGACTTTCGTTGAACAAAATCAGATATAAAATATAATTCCGAATTGGAACGTTTCAAAACGAAGAGAAAAATATGAGATAATCAACGTATTAATCATCTCAAAACCGATCAGTTCAAGCACAGTAGCATAATAAAAAATATCCCATAGTTCTGAGCTAAATAGGTATAGAAGAAAATTTGGACGCATATCGGTTTCATTCAAAATTTTCGTAAATCAACTATAATTTTCAAAGTCGATAACTAGTTAAATATACATCTAATGATTCAATATTTTATGTACATCTATAATTCTGATGTTAAGCACAGATCTGAAGCTTTATCTGACATTTTGCAGGGGCTGTTTATTGAAAGTCAGGCAAGTAAAAGTTGCAAAATTTTAGGAACATACTTCAGCGTATACCAAAACTTTGAAGAGAGAAGTTCAAAATATATTGTTGGCAGTGTACCACTTCAAAATCCTAAGAAGTTCTTCTTGTCAATATGAAAGTGGTGAATCGAAATTTGTATATAAATATCTATATCACCTTAATAATCAAATGAATTCAGTTTTTCCTTTATTTCTGTTATCAATTTCTGAAAAGAAAAATATACTATGCAACAGTACGAGAAAAGATACTGAATGCTTTTTTTCAATATACATCCTCTCAACTTTAGGGACTGCTCATTTATTTCGATTTTACAAAAAAAAATTGGAAGCAAAACATCTGAATAATTTTTTCTGAGAATTATCAAAGATATGTTGATTTTTGCGGATTCTTTTCTGAATAAGTCATATTTGATTATCCTATTCCTGAAAATATATAATGGCTCTGTATAATAAGTACTGAAGGACCCAATTTTGTTCCTTCATATTGTCAGAGTACCTGCTGAAGTGATAAAAGTATTAGTGAATACCAGAAGTTATTCAAATGCGTTATCAGCACCATTAAGAGAATAAAGCATCCCTCAAGGTGGTTAGATACTTGTTGTTCAATAAACATGAATACCCAGATGGATGAAACGAATTCAAAAACGAATACTGAAGACGTTGACTGATTTACTTCTCCTATACAAAAATCTCTAAGTAATATTTGTATGGTTTAAATGTAGGTTGATACATATAATACGTATAATGAGTTTTTCGAATAAAGTGAAATTTATGTGAAAATATGAACATTCGGGATTATTCAAATCCGAATTCGCATTCATAGACAATGGTAAGTTTTTTACAAAAGTGTTAAAAATTCCAAACTAAACTTCGAATGAACTATTTTTCGACCCCAGCGAGCCTTGACATTTGAAATTCAGCCGATGAGCAAACTCAGTTTTTAAAGCATTACATTGCTTTTATTAAAGCACATAAAACTACTCTGCTCCCTTGTGACAGCGTTGAAGGCTGAACTGATATAATAAAACACAGAGTATAAATGAGCAGCTGTTAGAAAATTTAAGGGATGATTCCATGTCAAAAAGTGTGAGTTTTTCATTAATTTATTTTGAACATTCCATTTCCAGGACACTGACACAGCTAAAGATGATTAAAAAAAGCAATTTTCAATTTTTTTTTCAGAAACCAGAAAACTGAGATTTATTTTATGCCATTTTGATTTGGGATAGTTTATCGTTTTTCGAATAATGAACAAAAAACTCCCCATAGTAAAATTGACTGAATTTCAGTATAGGCATAATAACATATGCAAATTTAACAGCTTGCTCCTTCGTTAGATTGCTAAGCTGAATTATAATTTTTCTGAATCTACTAACTCTAGTTTAAATGTCATGCATCGTAATGTTATATTATTTAAGATTATCTGTTTTTTTTAACGACAATCTCTGTGGAGCAGTTTTGTGCAGCAGTTGAGAATTGTATGTTGGATATAAACAGGTCGAGGATACATATAATTTTCAACCATCTATAGTAGTTTTATCCACCCAACCGATCTTTCAAAAGCAAGAATAAATATGGATAAAAAGTTAACACTAATTAGTAAGTATATAATATCTGACTTTAATACTGGGAACAATTTGTCACTGTAATTCTGGGAAAGATTTATCTGTGTGGCACTAATTATAAATTACGGTTTATTTTTTTTTTTTTTTATTAAAAGAAGGTGTCTCGACTGCTATGGTCATTGACACAAAGGGACATTAAAATCAACAATGAGGTAAATTAAATACAATGAGCAATGGATAGACTATCAAGAAAGTTCACTATGTTAACACTGAAGTCCGGCTTGGTGAGGTCTGCACTTAAGTTTCCCTGGAGGCCATGTAATTCTCGGTTCGCAGAGTGGAAGGAGCAGTCCATTAGGATGTGCTTGACAGTGAGCACTGTGTTGCAGTGTTCACATAGCGGGGGCGCAGATGAAGCCATAAGGTAACCGTGGGTGTATCTGGTGTGTCCAATTCTGAGTCTTCTCATTATGACTGTGGTCCGTCTGTCTGATATGGTGAACTTGAGAGGTTTCACGCTTGGGTGGATATCATGTAGCTTAGAGGAATTGCGGTCCCATTCTTGTTGCCATCTTTCCTGAATTTTGGACGTTAGGAGTGCTTGTAGATCTTTTTGTGTGGTGATGTTGGGTGTTTCGGTGAGGTGCTTGGAGGCGCTCTTAGCGGCTTTGTCGGCGAGTTCGTTTCCAGCTATGCCTACATGTGAAGGTGTCCAAATTATTGTCAGGCGGTGATGGGTATTAATTAGCTGTTGATAGTGGTCGTGGATATTTTGGGCGATAGGATGCTGAGTGTGTCGGTCTTTGATGAGCTCTACGGAAGACGCTGAGTCGGTGCATATAGCAACATTATGGTGGTTGGTATTTATGTTTTTTATTGCTTTGAGGATGGCATATAGTTCCCCCGTAAGAACACTTGCATAGTTTGGTAGTTGGTATTGTTGTAGAACACTATTCTCAGTAGCCACAGAGCAAAACAGTCCAGCATCACTTTTCGAGGCGTCAGTGAAGTAGACAATGTCGTATGACCCCTCTTCAATTTTTTGCATAAATTTCTGTTGGATTAGGCGACTTTGTGTTACATGCTTAGGCAGCTTAGATAGGGATGTGTCAACAGGTGGAACTGATTTTTGCCATGGTGGAGTCAGGGGGATTGGGTATGGTAAGGTATTTGAAAAATCAATATCGGGTATTAGACTTTTGAGAGTATATGCCAGTGGGTGGTTGTGCACAGGAGTTTGAACCGTTGATACAGAAGAGAAGAGATGGGGGTATAGAGGGTTGTGAGCATCAGCAGATACGCGTGCTGCGTATGTAAGCAGTAGTTGTTGCCTCCTCAGTTGGAGGGGGAGTTCGTTTGCTTCAATATAAATGCTCTCAGCTGGGCTCGACCTGAAAGCTCCTAAGCAAAGTCGGAGTCCGGTGTTGTGAATGGCGTCTAGTGATTTAAGATTGGTTTTGGAGGCTGAGAGGTATATTATGCTGCCGTAGTCGAGTTTCGATCTGATGAGGGTTCTGTACAATCTTAGTAGTACTTCTTCTTCTGAGTCCCATTGTGTGTGGGATAGCGTCTTTAAGATGTTGAGTTTCCTCATGCAGTTAGTTTTGAGATTCACGATATGCTCTTTCCATGTGAGTTTGCTGTCAAATATCACACCGAGTATTTTGTGGGTTTCGACAACTGGAAGTGGGACACCATTTAGAAGTATATGTGGGGATATTGTGCTGGTAGTTCTTCTGCTGAACTTGATAATTTTTGATTTGGTTGTGGAGAATTTTAGTCCGATATTATTTGACCATTGTTGTAGTTGATCTATTGTGGCTTGGATCTGTAAAGATGTGGTTTTAGTACTTTTACCTCGGCAATATATTATTAGGTCATCCGCGTATAGGCCAAACTGTACAGGACAGATAATTGATTTTGAGATGTCGTTTATGGCCAGTATGAAAAGAATTGGGCTAAGGACAGATCCCTGTGGTAATCCATGTACTTGCGGCATCTCAACAGAAGTTTTTCCATTAACATTCACCACAAATTTACGATTTGTTAGAAAGTTGTCCACGAATTTGTAGATGTTCCCACTGAAGTGATGTTTTGATAGGCAATTTAAAATGACGTGTTTGAATAGACGGTCGAAGGCACTTTCAATATCAAAAATTGCGGCTATTACATCTTGTCTCATGTTGAAAGCTTCTGAAATGTAATCGTGCAGGGATGCCAGGTTGTCAAGTGTGCAGCGATGAGGGCGGAAACCTGATTGGTTGGGGGAGATTATATTATATTTTTGTAGAAACCACTGAAGTCTTAGGGTAATGATTTTTTCGATAAGTTTACACATGGTGCAGGTTAAGGCTATAGGTCTGTATGAGTTAGCGCGGTCGGGCGGTTGATCGGGCTTATGTATTGGTAGAATGATCGATTTTTGCCATAGTTTTGGGAATTTTTGATTAGTCCATATATTGTTAAACAGCTCAAGCAATTTTTCAAGGCCTTTCTCAGACAGTTTCTTCAGAAAAATGAAGGGAATATTGTCAGGACCAGCAGCAGAGTTTTTGCACTTCTTAAGGGCGTTTGTCAGTTCGTGGAAGGTGATGGGTTGATTCAGGAAAGTGTGGTCATCGACTTCACCATGGTTTAGAGTTGTTGGACTTGGGTCCATACGATCGTATTCAGTCGCGTTGCTGTTCTTGAACCTTTCTTGGAAGTGATCGGCGAGTGTGTTTGCTATCTCTTGGTCATCATTCAGTACTGTGTTTTGAAGTATGATAGCTGGTATCGTGTTATGTATTTTAGTGCCATTCATCCGTTTTATTTTCCGCCAAACCTCGGAGGCAGGAGTGTCGCTGGTTATTGAGGATACGTAATTGCGCCATGAGTCTTTTTTGCTCTTTTTGAGGGTGCGCCTTGCTATAGCTCTCAGTTTTTTGAAATTGATTAGATCTTCTGCGTTTCTGGTTCTACGGTATTTGTTGAGGGCCGCTTTGCTGTCGCTAACTGTTTTATGGCAGTTATCGTTCCACCAGGGCACACTTCTGCGTTTATTAGTGCTGCTGCTTGTGCCCACGTACATTTCGGCTGCTGAAACGATACAATGATTAACCCGGTAAAGGGCTTCATCAATGTCTTCCGATAGTTGAAGTTCTGCAAGATGTTCGTCAGTGTGTGCCTTATAGTTGTTCCAGTCAGCTTTTGTGATGTTCCATTTGATTATTTTCCTTGATTGAGAGTCATTTTTGTCAGTTATCAAGATTGGGTAATGATCACTCCCGAATAGGTTGTCAAAAGGACACCAAGATAACCTGTATGTTAGATTGGGGTCACAGAGGCTAAGATCAATAGCAGAGAAACTTCCTGTTGATGGGTTGAAATGAGTGTTACTGCCAGTGTTTAGTAAGCATATGGAGGAATTGTTGAGAAGGCTTTCAATTATCTTGCCTTTGCCAAACGTTTTTTCAGATCCCCACATTTTATTGTGTGCATTAAAATCTCCTACGATAATGAATGGAGAAGGAAGTTGATCGATCAGGTCTATAAGCTCTGTCAAGGCTAGGTCATAGTCCGGTGGGATGTAAAGGGAGCATATGGCGACTTTGTAGGGACTCCAAACAGATATGGCTACTGCTTCCAAGCTCGTTTTGAGTAGTATATTACTAGAGTAGATGTTGTCGGTGACGAAAATGGAGGTTCCCCCGCTGGCTCTGTTACAGACAGTTCTTATATGGTGGTAGCCGTGGAATCCTTTTAGTTTGGGGTTATGTTCTTTCTTGAAGTTCGTTTCCTGTAGACATAAAATATCAGGGGAAGCCTCGGATATTAGGTGTTGAATATACTCGAGGCGGGGGTAGAAACCTTCGCAATTCCACTGAATAAGATTGAAGAGCGTTGTTTAATTGGAATTCACATCTGGGAGTTGTCTGAGTAGCAATCCTCTTCTGTTGGTTCTTGGGAGGATTCTGAGTAATTGTTATCTAGCTCAGGAATGTTCAGTTCTTTCCTGATTTTTTTTGTCATTCTTGTAATTCTATTTTTAAGTGATCGGTCAGACAAGGACTGATATATGATGTGGAGATCTATAAGTAGTAGTTTGATATCATTTGTTATTTCCTGTGCTTCTTTCAAAGGGTTGTTGCTACCATGGGAATTTTCAAGAAAAGCTAGAAGGTTTTGTATGGGTATATTGAAAGAGCTAGGGTCATTTTTGTATAATTGTTCGATAGTTTGCCTTGAGTGATCAGACATTTTGGAGTCCTCTTTTTTTGCTTTCTTCTTGGTGTGTTTTGCGGCAGGTTTCTTAGCAGGGGCAACTGGTGGAGGCATCTGAGGACTTTCTGATGGGCTATGAGTCAATGGGGAAGGAGGATCATCTTGTTCAGTTGAGCTAGAAAGTACTCTTTTTAGGCTGAGTACTGTCGCTGATTCTTCTGGGACGGTAGTCTCTGTTGCTTCAGGTGGTTCGGGCAGGTTCTCTTGTTGAGGAGTAAGGAGAGATGTAGAGGCAAACACTTCTGTACTTGATATTGGTGTTGGTGTGAGAGGCATTTCGGTGTCTCTAGTTGAATTTGTATTTGGACAATTTGCAGCTATGTGTCCCGTTTGCTTGCATATATAACATTCCATTTTGTCTGTGGAGAAGAAAATTCGATGTTCGTTTTCCTCGAAGTTAATTAGTTTGGAAGTCTGTAAGGTGAAAGATTCGGATGGCGGAATGACATAGACTTGGCGCCTAAAGGAGAGGATATGGTTATATTCATCATCTGGAATACCAGCTCTCAGGAATGTTATAGGAGATACCAACTGGAGCTCCATGCTTTTTAAGGCTTCTTCTATGAGATTGTGAGGTATAGACGGGCAAACATTGGATATTATCACTCTTTTGGCTGGTGTGACGAGTCTTCGGATAGCAAGGTCGTATTCTTCGACTTTAATGATTCTATTATTTTCCATTAATTGGTCTACATATTCGATTTTGCTCAGGTATATGCAAATTCTATTATTAGAAATTCTAGATGCGAAGCAGATATTTTTGGGGCCGATGATTTTGCCTATAGCTTTTACATAATCGAAAAGTTTCAAAGACTCTTCACAATGGAACAGTGTTGCTTGTTCTTTCTTCGGAAAATTAGGTTTTGGGGTTGCCTTTGCTGCAGCTACATAGGACGAGGTGTTTTGGTTGTTGGTTACAGGTGAGATATTGGATGAGTTCATGTTTGTTTGATTATTTTGCCGATGTAGTCAAAGGCAATTTATTCGGAATGATGAATTGTTGGTTTGACAACCAGCAATACTCCACAGATGTATTGTTGGTTGCCTATTCAAAGAAAATGAAAGAATCTGTGAGATAGGCTGAGGTTATCGCTTATCACCCGATAAATAACAATAATAATCACAAAAAAGTCAGGTCTGAATACAAAGCCAAAAGATTGGCGATCACTTTATAGCGTCTATGCGCGATAATAATGTGAAACCAAAAACTGATTTACATTCCTGTCGATTGCTTCACTGGTCTTCGTCGAAATTATCGTATTTATGAAACAAATTCAGGTAGAATATCGCAAATTACGCGGAACGAAAGATTCACATGTGTTCACCATCACTGTCGAATCGGACTCCATTACGGTTTATATTATCATCCGTATTATATAATAATGAAAACTCCTTCAGGTATTTGGATAGTTTGTATATTAATCGATACTCCTTTTTACATAAACACCGACGTTTCGGTATCAAATCGGACCTTTATCAAGGATTAATGATTTCACAGGAATCGAGTCATCACAACAAAATACATCAATCTGTTTCACCGAATGCTTCTTTTAAAATACACACATATAGTTTTATTGCTTCACTTATATATTATTATTCGCTATAGTATTTATTTTATTTTGGTCATTCATCAAAATAATTTCCTTCTAGAGTGATACAATCAGTCCAACGTCGCTTTAAAATTTCGATGCCTTTTTGCAATTCTGGAAAATATTTATCATTTTGTAATTCTAGAAACAATTTGTAATGTAGCAAAAATGATAAATTTGAACTCCGCCGTTTACTACATCAATGCAGGAGAGTGGGGGTTCGCGCGTAAACTGCCAAATGACAGGTAGGTACTTGAAGGGAAAAATTCAGGTACATATTTAAATTCTATTCGTATGGTTCGATGAGTGAAGTTGATCATATTTTTCTTGAAGTTGAAGTTGGAAATGAACTTTTGTGTCCTGTGAAAACAAATTTGGTGAGTTGAATTCAATTGATTAATTTCATCTTTTTATTCTTGGGATACACAAAAATAAATTTCTTTACAACTCTTTCCGTTATCATTTCAAACGTTTATTTCTAGAATTTTCACATTCTATCAAATAATATGTGAATGATGGAAAATAATATTTTTACTTCGTTTATTTCAGTGTTTGGAAATTTCGAAAATGTCTTGCTGGGAAACATTCATCCTACCAACGAAGATAGCACTGTCCACCGTTGAAAAACTTGAGTACTGCCAAGAGGACGACCTTCAAAAATTGGTGGTGATAGAAAACCTAATGAAACAAAATGAGAGTGTCCAGAGACGTGTAGAAGACATCAGATATTATGCCAGTACTGAATCGAAAAACATCATCGATTCAAACGAAAAATTGGCGATTCTAACAAAAAATTGAATAATGCCCGAATTATAAAGCAAATTTTGGAAAATACCGCCCGAGGGACCAAAAGTAAAAAATCATCGGACATGGAAATCGCGAAGTTATGTGGAATCAACAGAATGAAAAGGAATAACAGATATTGCAAATTCAAACAACCTCTATCACCCCTTGCCGTTCACGCAAATACACATTTGCACCGCGGAATCAAGAGAAAAAGAAATGAATAGTTCCCTGATTCATGAAAATTCTTGTGAATAATTGTATATATCTAAAGTAAGTGTAGAATCATTTCGCTATTAATTTTAAGTGTTGTGTACATATATTTTAGTTTTTGAATGAAAAACAAGCATAAAATATGAGTAATTTCATTTTCCACTTTTTTTAAAAATTTAAATAATCATTGAGTTTTGTTGAAGCGGCAAATGTATTCATGAATATTCAAGCTTTGACATAGTGAATTATACTAGGTGTCTGTTAACAAATGCGAAGGACTCACGGAGATGATTCCTATAAATTTTTTTCGAAATCAACCTCCCTTCCAAGATACAGTTTTTAATTATTTTACGGGTTCTAGAAAACACTGACGTCCAATTTCATAATCAAATTCAAAGTCACTTTAAGCTTAAAGCTTCCTTTAGTGTCATTTTTAGTAGGGTTAAAGAAAGCTTTAGAATTAAAGCGACTTTAGGTTTGATTATGAAACCGGCCGTTAGTCATAAAACTATACATAATATGAAGCACTGAGTAGATATTACTCACACACTTTTTTTAAATCTCATAACTTTATTATTAGGGGTTGAAAATATCAACTCCTTATGATTTTCCTTCAAAAATTGTTTTCGTGAGATAGATTTTCGAAAAACAAAATTCTCTTATGGTTTCCAATTCAATTTTGGAGAAAAAAAGTCTCTTGCAGAATGTCGATACAGTCGATACATTTCTCGGAATAAGTAAAAACTTACAAGCAGTATGCGAAGGTGTATGAAGCAGAGAGTTGATGCATGTATTTTAGCGTGAGGTAGTCATTATATGGAATACTTATACGATGAAATGGATTGAACTAACAGTGATCAGAACTGCTTGTATATTTTTATTTATTCCGAGAAAAATATCGACTCTATCGAAATTTTGCAAGAAACTTTTTTGCTCCATTATTGAATGAGAAACCATAAGAGAATTTATTTGTCGAAAATCTATCCCACGAAAACAATTCTTGAAAGAAAATCATAAGGGGTTGTTATTTTCCAACCGTAATAATAAAGTTATGAGATCTAAAAAAATTCTGTGAGTAACATCTACTTATTGCTTCATATTATGTACAGTTTTATAAGTCAGAGTGAGTGTTTTTTGAAACCCGCACAAAAAATTAAAAACTGTCAACTCGTCATTGCTTTCCAAAGGCTGTGTCCTGGGAGGTCGATTTCGAAAAAAATTTATAGGAACTACCCTTGCTTATTTTCATCGAGGAATCATCTCCCTAAGTCCTTCACATTTGTTTACAGACACCCTGTATAATTATTGGGAATTACTTATATATTTTTTTCAGCAGCCCCTTTAAAATGGCACCTGGGAAGCAACTTTTTTCTCAGAAACCACAACACTGTCATCTGCTCATTTTTATCTCTGTTAGTTTTCTGTTTCATATTCACAATTTATAAATTCGAATTCAGTATAAGAAATATCAGTTGTTATAAAGAATAATTCTAACAGGAATGCTCCATCACAGTTTTATCGAAAAAATGTATATACACCATA
Source organism: Coccinella septempunctata (assembly GCF_907165205.1). Taxonomy (NCBI): domain Eukaryota; kingdom Metazoa; phylum Arthropoda; class Insecta; order Coleoptera; family Coccinellidae; genus Coccinella; species Coccinella septempunctata. The sequence goes on from NC_058191.1 coordinate 10,567,459, forward strand.
ATTTTTTTTTATTTGCATGAGTATATGGAAAAATATATAATGAAACAACAGAAGGAATATCTCCAGAAATATAACTCAACATTTGCTATTCATCTTAGTTTTCAATAAAATAATTTTTTCTATACTTTATCTGTATTTTTTTATTTGTTTCTAATCGGAACACACACTAAATAAAGCTGCGACAGTGAAATCCATTTTCTAGTCAGTTTGTTCTATATCAACATTTTTATGTTGATCAAAAACGAATTCATATTTCCAAATGAATGCTCAGAGAGTATAATCCATAATTACTCAACAGACAAATATGGAATCCAGTAATTGAAACAGTGGAACACATGGAAGGTGTTGTTTTAATGATTAATCAATATTTCCAATTGATGGAAATAAAAAAGATTCAAAAGTTATTATATATTATTTCAGAGACTTATATTGAATATAACAATGGTACCTAATGAAATATGTGATGTACAGAAACCAATAGGATTTTCGCCAATTTAACAATGAGATATTTTTATTGGGTAACTTTCCACTTCATTAAAAAAAAAGAAGAAACAATAAGTATGGGAACAAATTATCAGAAAAGTTAAACTTGCAAAATTAAGATACGCTAGCGCATCTGACAAGTGATTCCTTTACTAACAGTACAGTCATAGAAGAGAAGGGGTAACTACCACTCCGAAAGGCTGGCAGGTAGAAAAAGTAAATTAGATAGGGGTAGCTTTCTCATATTATACCGACACTTTGAAGAGTAAAGTGCTTGTCTCATTGTCAAATTTGAAGTTTCGTGTTGTGTTTTGTGCATATATCTGAAAATGGTGAGTTGAATTTCATTTAAAATAGTATTGAGAATGTAGTTTTAGAGTTTGACTAAACATTTGGCTCTGAAAGTACCTAACCACTTATTGCAGACAAAATATTCCAGAAATTGTTCTTGAAATTAATTTATTACTGCGATTGTTTATCCCTAGGAATAGATGTAGAAATTTGACTGATCTTTTTGATCTGATAGAGACAAATATGTTCCAGAAATATTTCGAAAATTGTCCATAATTCTAATTTTCTTGTTTCGTTTGTTTATCTCCAGAACATTTGAATTTTATTGAAATATTCCGAGAATAATATGGAACTGCAGATAGTATTATTTGGATGTTGGAATTTGTAATGGGTCGTTTTGAATGGATCTTTTAAAATCAATTTTTTGTTCATAGTTATGTTATAATTTATATTTTTGTTTCAGACGACCAAAATCTCGAAGAAGAATGGGATCAGCAAACCGAAAATTTCCATTAATTCAACAAAGGTGGCAATTTCCACTTTAGAAACCTTAAAAGCAGGAAATTTGAGAAATGTGGTTGTTGTCGGAAACTTCATTGAAAATAACTAGCTGAAAGAGCTAAAAAATTTATCAAGCCCACCGAACAGTTCAGCAACGAAGAAAAAGTCTCCAGGCCTTCTCAAAGAAAAACTGGAGAAGGCATTACGTATGAAGAGTATTTTAGAAGAGGCTGTACAAGGGGATGCAGAAAAGGCGCATAACGAATTGGCAGAATTATGTGAAGAGAGGAAGAAGCAAGTTGAATTCAGGCATCACAATTTTATATCCACTACTTCTCCCCTTGCTGCGTCTACTTATAATTGCCCAAATCGCAGAAGAAAAGGAAAAAAGAAGCACAGAAAAAATAGTGGAAAAAAACTTAACTGACAAATGATTTTTCGTGATAGGTTTTTATTTGAATTGTAAATATGTAAATAATGTATTTGAATTGATTGTACATATATTGTTCTGTATTATTCATAGTTTTATAAATAAATTTTATATGAAAAATGATTTTTTTTCACGAATTCTAAAACTAATATATGAAATAATATCAAAATTGATCAATTGAAGTTGAAGCTTTATTTTTGGTATTCATCGAGTCTAAGTAGCTTCTCTGGAAACGAAAATATAATTTATTGACTAATCCTTATTTGAAAATTTTGAGTTATTAGGTGTTATTTCAAATATGTATCGAAAGCATTGTTCTCTCTTGCAGATCAATTAGGATATTTAAATTTTCGCAAAAAAAAAAATTCAGCCCTATGCCTCATGAAATAAGATATAAATGCCTCAAAAAGATGTGAATCATTGCGATTTAATTCGTCATATATAATCGAAATTTCAAAGATTAGTCATTGAGGTACACATTATAATAGAATAAATTCGAGAAGGCATGTGAATGTATACAAGAAAAAATGCTCTTGCAGGTAAGTAAGGCAGAAATTCGAAAAGAAAAATATACTATTCAACAGTACGAGAAAAGATACTTTTTTGAATATACATTCTCTTAACTTTAGGGATTGCTCAATTATTAAGATTGTACAAAAAAAAAATTAGGAGTAAAACATCCAAATAATTTTTTCTATGAAGTATAAAAGATATGTTGACCTTTGCGGATTTTTTTTTGAATAAGTCATATTTGATTATAATATTCCTGAAAAAATATAATGGCTCTGTATAATAAGAACTGAAAATGAAAATTCATGGAAACTATTCAAAATAAATTGAAGTATGCAGTAATGAAATTTAGGAATTCCTTTCGGACTGACAGAAAGTTTTTCTTTGTTTGGATTTATGATTCCAATTAGTGATATGCTTCAAAGGACCCAATATTGTTCCTTCATATTACCAGAGTACCTGCTGAAGTAATAAAAGTATTAGTGATTCCCAGAAGTTATTCGAATGCGTTATCAGCACCATTGAGAAAATAATGCATCCCCCAAGGTGGTTAGATACTTGTTCAATAAACATGAATACCCAGCTGAATGAAAAGAAGTGGCAAACGAATACTGATGAAGACATTGACTGATTTCATTTTTCTTACTTTCATTTTATTTGGATTGAACCAAAATGTCTGAATTCAATATTTCTAAAAACAACCGTTAATTTATCCATTCAAGAAATTAATTCACCTGAGTTGTTGATACAGTTGTTTTTTTTATTTATTAATTTCTCAATCGGTGAATCGAAAGAATGTTGATAAATTGTTAGTTGTTACCATACACAACTTGGATTTGATTTTTAAGTTGAGGACATGAAAATGAAAAGACATGGATGAGATCAGAATATTTCCAAAATTTTGGGATTCATTATTTTGTGAATATTGTAGCGTTCATTAATTACAGTACTGAAAGAAATATCTCTGTTCCCGATTTTTATTTCGATGTTATACACACATTTTTTTAAGCTTATCACTTTGCCAAAGTATCACAACTAAATTCAGCATGCAAAAATATTTATTGATCTTATCGTGTACTTTGTGAAATAAGGAATTGAAATTCGACGATTCGTTTAAGAATTGGATAGGGCATACACATTCTGAAGGTATAGCTAAAAAGCGAACAATTTAGACACTTTATTTATTTCCGACTTTCGTTGAACAAAATCAGATATAAAATATAATTCCGAATTGGAACCTTTCAAAACGAAGAGAAAAATATGAGATAATCAACGTATTAATCATCTCAAAACCGATCAGTTCAAGCACAGTAGCATAATAAAAAATATCCCATAGTTCTGAGCTAAATAGGTATAGAAGAAAATTTGGACGCATATCGGTTTCATTCAAAATTTTCGTAAATCAACTATAATTTTCAAAGTCGATAACTAGTTAAATATACATCTAATGTTTCAATATTGTATGTACATCTATAATTCTGATGTTAAGCACAGATCTGAAGCTTTATCTGACATTTTGCAGGGGCTGTTTATTGAAAGTCAGGCAAGTAAAAGTTGCAAAATTTTAGGAACATACTTCAGCGTATACCAAAACTTTGAAGAGAGAAGTTCAAAATATATTGTTGGCAGTGTACCACTTCAAAATCCTAAGAAGTTCTTCTTGTCAATATGAAAGTGGTGAATCGAAATTTGTATATAAATATCTATATCACATTAATAATCAAATGAATTCAGTTTTTCCTTTATTTCTGTTATCAATTTCTGAAAAGAAAAATATACTATGCAACAGTAAGAGAAAAGATACTGAATGCTTTTTTTCAATATACATCCTCTCAACTTTAGGGACTGCTCATTTATTTCGATTTTACAAAAAAAATTAGAAGCAAAACATCTGAATAATTTTTTCTGAAAATTATCAAAGATATGTTGATTTTTGCGGATTCTTTTCTGAATAAGTCATATTTGATTATCCTATTCCTGAAAACATATAATGGCTCTGTATAATAAGAACTGAAGGACCCAATTTTGTTCCTTCATATTGTCAGAGTACCTGCTGAAGTGATAAAAGTATTAGTGAATACCAGAAATTATTCAAATGCGTTATCAGCACCATTAAGAGAATAAAGCATCCCTCAAGATGGTTAGATACTTGTTGTTCAATAAACATGAATACCCAGATGGATGAAACGAATTCGAAAACGAATACTGAAGACGTTGACTGATTTACTTCTCCTATACAAAAATCTCTCAGTAATATTTGTATGGTTTAAATGTAGGTTGATACATATAATACGTATAATGAGTTTTTCGAATAAAGTGAAATTGATGTGAAAATATGAACATTCGGGATTATTCAAATCCGAATTCGCATTCATAGACAATGGTAAGTTTTTTACAAAAGTGTTAAAAATTCCAAACTAAACTTCGAATGAACTATTTTTCGACCCCAGCGAGCCTTGACATTTGAAATTCAGCCGATGAGCAAACTCAGTTTTTAAAGCATTACATTGCTTTTATTAAAGCACATAAAACTACTCTGCTCCCTTGTGACAGCGTTGAAGGCTGAACTGATATAATAAAACACAGAGTATAAATGAGCAGCTGTTAGAAAATTCAAGGGATGATTCCATGTCAAAAAGTGCGAGTTTTTCATTAATTTATTTTGAACATTCCATTTCCAGGACACTGACACAGCTGAAGATGATTAAAAAAAGCAATTTTCAATTTTTTTTTCAGAAACCAGAAAACTGAGATTTATTTTATGCCATTTTGATTTGGGATAGTTTATCGTTTTTCGAATAATGAACAAAAAACTCCCCATAGTAAAATTGACTGAATTTCAGTATAGGCATAATAACATATGCAAATTTAACAGCTTGCTCTTTCGTTAGATTGCTAAGCTGAATTATAATTTTTCTGAATCTACTAACTCTAGTTTAAATGTCATGCATCGTTATGTTATATTATTTAAGATTATCTGTTTTTTTTAACGACAATCTCTGTGGAGCAGTTTTGTGCAGCAGTTGAGAATTGTATGTTGGATATAAACAGGTCGAGGATACATATAATTTTCAACCATCTATAGTAGTTTCATCCACCCAACCGATCTTTCAAAAGCAAGAATAAATATGAATAAAAAGTTAACACTAATTAGTAAGTATATAATATCTGACTTTAATACTGGGAACAATTTGTCACTGTAATTCTGGGAAAGATTTATCTGCGTGGCACTAATTATAAATTACGGTTTATATTATCATCCGTATTATATAATAATGAAAACTCCTTCAGGTATTTCGATAGTTTGTATATTAATCGATACTCCTTTTTACATAAACACCGACGTTTCGGTATCAAATCGGACCTTTATCAAGGATTAATGATTTCACAGGAATCGAGTCATCACAACAAAATACATCAATCTGTTTCACCGAATGCTTCTTTTAAAATGATCGCACATATAGTTTTATTGCTTCACTTATATATTATTATTTACTATAGTATTTATTTTATTTTGGTCATTCATCAAAATAATTTCCTTCTAGAGTGATACAATCAGTCCAACGTCGCTTTAAAATTTCGATGCCTTTTTGCAATTCTGGAAAATATTTATCATTTTGTAATTCTAGAAACAATTTGTAATGTAGCAAAAATGATAAATTTGAACTCCGCCGTTTACTACATCATTGCAGGAGAGTGGGGGTTCGCGCGTAAACTGCCAAATGACAGGTAGGTACTTGAAGGGAAAAATTCAGGTACATATTTAAATTCTATTCGTATGGTTCGATGAGTGAAGTTGATCATATTTTTCTTGAAGTTGAAGTTGGAAATGAACTTTTGTGTCCTGTGAAAACAAATTTGGTGAGTTGAATTCAATTGATTAAGTTCATCTTTTTATTCTTGGGATACACAAAAATAAATTTCTTCACAACTCTTTCCGTTATCATTTCAAACGTTTATTTCTAGAATTTTCACATTCTATCAAATAATATGTGAATGATGGAAAATAATATTTTTACTTCGTTTATTTCAGTCTTTGGAAATTTCGAAAATGTCTTGCTGGGAAACATTCATCCTACCAAAGAAGATAGCACTGTCCACCGTTGAAAAACTTGAGTACTGCCAAGAGGATGACCTTCAAAAATTGGTGGTGATAGAAAACCTAATGAAAAAAAATGAGAGTGTCCAGAGACGTGTAGAAGACATCAGATATTATGCCAGTACTGAATCGAAAAACATCATCGATTCAAACGAAAAATTGGCGATTCTAACAAAAAAATTGAATAATGCCCGAATTATAAAGCAAATTTTGGAAAATACCGCCCGGGGGACCAAAAGTAAAAAATCATCGGACATGGAAATCGCGAAGTTATGTGGAATCAACAGAATGAAAAGGAATAACAGATATTGCAAATTCAAACAACCTCTATCACCCCTTGCCGTTCACGCAAATACACATTTGCACCGCGGAATAAAGAGAAAAAGAAATGAATAGTTCCCTGATTCATGAAAATTCTTGTAAATAATTGTATATATCTAAAGTAAGTGTAGAATCATTTCGCTATTAATTTTAAGTGTTGTGTACATATATTTTGGTTTTTGAATGAAAAACAAGCATAAAATATGAGTAATTTCATTTTCCACTTCTTTTAAAAATTTAAATAATCATTGAGTTTTGTTGAAGCGGCAAATGTATTCATGAATATTCAAGCTTTCACATAGTGAATTATACTAGGTGTCTGTTAACAAATGCGAAGGACTTACGGAGATGATTCCTATAAATTTTTTTCGAAATCAACCTCCCTTCCAAGATACAGTTTTTAATTTTTTTACGGGTTCTAGAAAACACTGACGTCCAGTTTCATAATCAAATTCAAAGTCACTTTAAGCTTAAAGCTTCCTTTAGTGTCATTTTTAGTAGGGTTAAAGAAAGCTTTAGAATTAAAGCGACTTTAGGTTTGATTATGAAACCGGCCGTTAGTCATAAAACTATACATAATATGAAGCACTGACTAGATATTACTCACACATTTTTTTTAAATCTCATAACTTTATTATTAGGGGTTGAAAATAACAACTCCTTATGATTTTCCTTCAAAAATTGTTTTCTCTTATGGTTTCCCATTCAATTTTGGAGAAAAAAAGTCTCTTGCAGAATGTCGATACAGTCGATACATTTCTCGGAATAAGTAAAAACTTACAAGCAGTATGCGAAGGTGTATGAAGCAGAGAGTTGATGCATGTATTGATGTATTTTAGCGGGAGGTAGTCATTATATGGAATACTTATACGATGAAATGGATTGAACTAACAGTGATCAGAACTGCTTGTATATTTTTATTTATTCCGAGAAAAATATCGACTCTATCGAAATTTTGCAAGAAACTTTTTTGCTCCATTATTGAATGGGAAACCATAAGAGAATTTATTTTTCGAAAATCTATCCCACGAAAACAATTCTTGAAAGAAAATCATAAGGGGTTGTTATTTTCCAACCGTAATAATAAAGTTATGAGATCTAAAAAAATTCTGTGAGTAACATCTACTTATTGCTTCATATTATGTACAGTTTTATAAGTCAGAGTGAGTGTTTTTTGAAACCCGCACAAAAAATTAAAAACTGTCAACTCGTCATTGCCTTCCAAAGGCTGTGTCTTGGGAGGTCGATTTCGAAAAAAATTTATAGGAACTACCCTTGCTTATTTTCATCGAGGAATCATCTCCCTAAGTCCTTCACATTTGTTTACAGACACCCTGTATAATTATTGGGAATTACTTATATATTTTTTTCAGCAGCCCCTTTAAAATGGCACCTGGGAAGCAACTTTTTTCTCAGAAACCACAACACTGTCATCTGCTCAATTTTATCTCTGTTAGTTTTCTGTTTCATATTCACAATTTATAAATTCGAATTCAGTATAAGAAATATCAGTTGTTATGAAGAATAATTCTAACAGGAATGCTTCATCACAGTTTTATCGAAAAAATGTATATACACCATAATTTTTTTTTATTTGCACGAGTATATGGAAAAATATATAATGAAACAACAGAAGGAATATCTCCAGAAATATAACTCAACATTTGCTATTCATCTTTGTTTTCAATAAAATAATTTTTTCTATACTTTATCTGTATTTTTTTATTTGTTTCTAATCGGAACACACACTAAAAAAAGCTGCGACAGTGAAATCCATTTTCTAGTCAGTTTGTTCTATATCAACATTTTTATGTTGATCAAAAACGAATTCATATTTCCAAATGAATGCTCAGAGAGTATAATCCATAATTACTCAACAGACAAATATGGAATCCAGTAATTGAAACAGTGGAACACGTGGAAGGTGTTGTTTTAATGATTAATCAATATTTCCAATTGATGGAAATAAAAAAGATTCAAAAGTTATTATATATTATTTCAGAGACTTATATTGAATATAACAATGGTACCTAATGAAATATGTGATGTACAGAAACCAGTAGGATTTTCGCCAATTTAACAATGAGATATTTTTATTGGGTAACTTTCCACTTCATTAAAAAAAAAGAAGAAACAATAAGTATGGGAACAAATTATCAGAAAAGTTAAACTTGCAAAATTAAGATACGCTAGCGCATCTGACAAGTGATTCCTTTACCAACAGTACAGTCATAGAAGAGAAGGGGTAACTACCACTCCGAAAGGCTGGCAGGTAGAAAAAGTAAATTAGATAGGGGTAGCTTTCTCATTTTATACCGATACTTTGAAGAGTAAAGTGCTTGTCTCATTGTCAAATTTGAAGTTTCGTGTTGTGTTTTGTGCATATATCTGAAAATGGTGAGTTGAATTTCATTTAAAATAGTATTGAGAAAGTAGTTTTAGAGTTTGACTAAACATTTGGCTCTGAAAGTACCTAACCACTTATTGCAGACAAAATATTCCAGAAATTGTTCTTGAAATTAATTTATTACTGCGATTGTTTATCCCTAGGAATAGATGTAGAAATTTGACTGATCTTTTTGATCTGATAGAGACAAATATGTTCCAGAAATATTTCGAAAATTGTCCATAATTCTAATTTTCTTGTTTCGTTTGTTTATCTCCAGAACATTTGAATTTTATTGAAATATTCCGAGAATAATATGGAACTGCAGATAGTATTATTTGGATGTTGGAATTTGTAATGGGTCGTTTTGAATGGATCTTTTAAAATCAATTTTTTGTTCATAGTTATGTTATAATTTATATTTTTGTTTCAGACGACCAAAATCTCGAAGAAGAATGGGATCAGCAAACCGAAAATTTCCATTAATTTAACAAAGGTGGCAATTTCCACTTTAGAAACCTTAAAAGCAGGAAATTTGAGAAATGTGGTTGTTGTCGGAAACTTCATTGAAAATAAGGCGAGTCTGCTGAAAGAGCTAAAAAATTTATCAAGCCCACCGAACAGTTCAGCAACGAAGAAAAAGTCTCCAGGCCTTCTCAAAGAAAAACTGGAGAAGGCATTACGTATGAAGAGTATTTTAGAAGAGGCTGTACAAGGGGATGCAGAAAAGGCGCATAACGAATTGGCAGAATTATGTGAAGAGAGGAAGAAGCAAGTTGAATTCAGGCATCACAATTTTATATCCACTACTTCTCCCCTTGCTGCGTCTTCTTATAATTGCCCAAATCGCAGAAGAAAAGGAAAGAAGAAGCACAGAAAAAATAGTGGAAAAAAATTAACTGACAAATGATTTTTCGTGATAGGTTTTTATTTGAATTGTAAATATGTAAATAATGTATTTGAATTGATTGTACATATATTGTTCTGTATTATTCATAGTTTTATAAATAAATTTTATATGAAAAATGATTTTTTTCACGAATTCTAAAAATAATATATGAAATAATATCAAAATTGATCAATTGAAGTTGAAGCTTTATTTTTGGTGTTCATCGAGTCTTAAGTAGCTTCTCTGGAAACGAAAATATAATTTATTGACTAATCCTTATATGAAAATTTTGAGTTATTAGGTGTCATTTCAAATATGTATCGAAAGCATTGTTCTCTCTTGCAAATCAATAAGGATATTTAAATTTTCGCAAAAAAAAATTCAGCCCTATGCCCCATGAAATAAGATATAAATGCCTCAAAAAGATATGAATCATTGCGATTTAATTCGTCATATATAATCGAAATTCCAAAGATTAGTCATTGAAGTACACATTATAATAGAATAAATTCGAGAAGGCATGTGAATGTATACAAGAAAAAGTGCTCTTGCAGGTAAGTAAGGGAGAAATTCGAAAAGAAAAATATACTATTCAACAGTACCAGAAAAGATACTTTTTTCAATATACATTCTCTTAACTTTAGGGATTGCTCAACTATTTAGATTATACAAAAAAAAATTAGGAGCAAAACATCCAAATAATTTTTTCTATGAAGTATAAAAGATATGTTGAGCTTTGCGGATTTTTCTTTCGAATAAGTCATATTTGATTATAATATTCCTGAAAAAATATAATGGCTCTGTATAATAAGAACTGAAAATGAAAATTCATGGAAACTATTCAAAATAAATTGAAGTATGCAGTAATGAAATTTAGGAATTCCTTTCGAACTGACAGAAAGATTTTCTTTGTTTGGATTTATGATTCCAATTAGTGATATGCTTCAAAGGACCCAATATTGTTCCTTCATATTACCAGAGTACCTGCTGAAGCAATAAAAGTATTAGTGATTCCCAGAAGTTATTCGAATGCGTTATCAGCACCATTGAGAAAATAATGCATCCCCCAAGGTGGTTAGATACTTGTTCAATAAACATGAATACCCAGCTGAATGAAAAGAAGTGGCAAACGAATACTGATGAAGACATTGACTGATTTCATTTTTCTTACTTTCATTTTATTTGGATTGCACCAAAATGTCTGAATTCAATATTTCTAAAAACAACCGTTAATTTATCCATTCAAGAAATTAATTCACCTGAGTTGTTGATATAGTTGTTTTTTTATTTATTAATTTCTCAATCGGTGAATCGAAAGAATGTTGATAAATTGTTAGTTGTTACCATACACAACTTGGATTTGATTTTTAAGTTGAGGACATGAAAATGAAAAGACATGGATGAGATCAGAATATTTCCAAAATTTTGGGATTCATTATTTTGTGAATATTGTAGCGTTCATTAATTACAGTACTGGAAGAAATATCTCTGTTCCCGATTTTTATTTCGATGTTATACACACATTTTTTTAAGCTTATCACTTTGCCAAAGTATCACAACTAAATTCAGCATGCAAAAATATTTATTGATCTTATCGTCTACTTTGTGAAATAAGGAATGGAAATTCGACGATTCGTTTAAGAATTGGATAGGGCATACACATTCTGAAGGTATAGCTAAAAAGCGAACAATTTAGACACTTTATTTATTTCCGACTTTCGTTGAACAAAATCAGATATAAAATATAATTCCGAATTGGAACCTTTCAAAACGAAGAGAAAAATATGAGATAATCAACGTATTAATCATCTCAAAACCGATCAGTTCAAGCACAGTAGCATAATAAAAAATATCCCATAGTTCTGAGCTAACTAGATATAGAAGAAAATTTGGACTCATATCGGTTTCATTCAAAATTTTCGTAAATCAACTATAATTTTCAAAGTCGATAACTAGTGAAATATACATCTAATGATTCAATATTGTATGTACATCTATAATTCTGATGTTAAGCACAGATCTGAAGCTTTATCTGACATTTTGCAGGGGCTGTTTATTGAAAGTCAGGCAAGTAAAATTTGCAAAATTTTAGGAACATACTTCAGCGTATACCAAAACTTTGAAGAGAGAAGTTCAAAATATATTGTTGGCAGTGTACCACTTCAAAATCCTAAGAAGTTCTTCTTGTCAATATGAAAGTGGTGAATCGAAATTTGCATATAAATATCTATATCACATTAATAATCAAATGAATTCAGTTTTTCCTTTATTTCTGTTATCAATTTCTGAAAAGAAAAATATACTATGCAACAGTACGAGAAAAGATACTGAATGCTTTTTTTCAATATACATCCTCTCAACTTTAGGGACTGCTCATTTATTTCGATTTTACAAAAAAAAATTAGAAGCAAAACATCTGAATGATTTTTTCTGAGAATTATCAAAGATATGTTGATTTTTGCGGATTCTTTTCTGAATAAGTCATATTTGATTATCCTATTCCTGAAAATATATAATGGCTCTGTATAATAAGAACTGAAGGACCCAATTTTGTTCCTTCAAATGCGTTATCAGCACCATTAAGAGAATAAAGCATCCCTCAAGGTGGTTAGATACTTGTTGTTCAATAAACATGAATACCCAGATGGATGAAATGAATTCAAAAACGAATACTGAAGACGTTGACTGATTTACTTCTCCTATACAAAAATCTCTCAGTAATATTTGTATGGTTTAAATATAGGTTGATACATATAATACGTATAATGAGTTTTTCGAATAAAGTGAAATTGATGTGAAAAACATTCGGGATTATTCAAATCCGAATTCGCATTCATAGACAATGGTAAGTTTTTTACAAAAGTGTTTTATTAAAGCACATAAAACTACTCTGCTCCCTTGTGACAGCGTTGAAGGCTGAACTGATATAATAAAACACAGAGTATAAATGAGCAGCTGTTAGAAAATTTAAGGGATGATTCCATGTCAAAAAGTGTGAGTTTTTCATTAATTTATTTTGAACATTCCATTTCCAGGACACTGACACAGTTAAAGATGATTAAAAAAAGCAATTTTCAATTTTTTTTCAGAAACCAGAAAACTGAGATTTATTTTATGCTATTTTGATTTGGGATAGTTTATCGTTTTTCGAATAATGAACAAAAAACTCCCCATAGTAAAATTGACTGAATTTCAGTATAGGCATAATAACATATGCAAATTTAACAGCTTGCTCCTTCGTTAGATTGCTAAGCTGAATTATAATTTTTCTGAATCTACTAACTCTAGTTTAAATGTCATGCATCGTAATGTTATATTATTTAAGATTATCTGTTTTTTTTAACGACAATCTCTGTGGAGCAGTTTTGTGCAGCAGTTGAGAATTGTATGTTGGATATAAACAGGTCGAGGATACATATAATTTTCAACCATCTATAGTAGTTTCATCCACCCAACCGATCTTTCAAAAGCAAGAATAAATATGAATAAAAAGTTAACACTAATTAGTAAGTATATAATATCTGACTTTAATACTGGGAACAATTTGTCACTGTAATTCTGGGAAAGATTTATCTGTGTGGCACTAATTATAAATTACGGTTTATATTATCATCCGTATTATATAATAATGAAAACTCCTTCAGGTATTTGGATAGTTTGTATATTAATCGATACTCCTTTTCACATAAACACCGACGTTTCGGTATCAAATCGGACCTTTATCAAGGATTAATGATTTCACAGGAATCGAGTCATCACAACAAAATACATCAATCTGTTTCACCGAATGCTTCTTTTAAAATGATCGCACATATAGTTTTATTGCTTCACTTATATATTATTATTTACTATAGTATTTATTTTATTTTGGTCATTCATCAAAATAATTTCCTTCTAGAGTGATACAATCAGTCCAACGTCGCTTTAAAATTTCGATGCCTTTTTGCAATTCTGGAAAATATTTATCATTTTGTAATTCTAGAAACAATTTGTAATGTAGCAAAAATGATAAATTTGAACTCCGCCGTTTACTACATCATTGCAGGAGAGTGGGGGTTCGCGCGTAAACTGCCAAATGACAGGTAGGTACTTGAAGGGAAAAATTCAGGTACATATTTAAATTCTATTCGTATGGTTCGATGAGTGAAGTTGATCATATTTTTCTTGAAGTTGAAGTTGGAAATGAACTTTTGTGTCCTGTGAAAACAAATTTGGTGAGTTGAATTCAATTGATTTATTTCATCTTTTTATTCTTGGGATACACAAAAATAAATTTCTTCACAACTCTTTCCGTTATCATTTCAAACGTTTATTTCTAGAATTTTCACATTCTATCAAATAATATGTGAATGATGGAAAATAATATTTTTACTTCGTTTATTTCAGTCTTTGGAAATTTCGAAAATGTCTTGCTGGGAAACATTCATCCTACCAACGAAGATAGCACTGTCCACCGTTGAAAAACTTGAGTACTGCCAAGAGGACGACCTTCAAAAATTGGTGGTGATAGAAAACCTAATGAAACAAAATGAGAGTGTCCAGAGACGTGTAGAAGACATCAGATATTATGCCAGTACTGAATCGAAAAACATCATCGATTCAAACGAAAAATTGGCGATTCTAACAAAAAAATTGAATAATGCCCGAATTATAAAGCAAATTTTGGAAAATACCGCCCGGGGGACCAAAAGTAAAAAATCATCGGACATGGAAATCGCGAAGTTATGTGGAATCAACAGAATGAAAAGGAATAACAGATATTGCAAATTCAAACAACCTCTATCACCCCTTGCCGTTCACGCAAATACACATTTGCACCGCGGAATCAAGAGAAAAAGAAATGAATAGTTCCCTGATTCATGAAAATTCTTGTAAATAATTGTATATATCTAAAGTAAGTGTAGAATCATTTCGCTATTAATTTTAAGTGTTGTGTACATATATTTTGGTTTTTGAATGAAAAACAAGCATAAAATATGAGTAATTTCATTTTCCACTTCTTTTAAAAATTTAAATAATCATTGAGTTTTGTTGAAGCGGCAAATATATTCATGAATATTCAAGCTTTGACATAGTGAATTATACTAGGTGTCTGTTAACAAATGCGGAGGACTTACGGAGATGATTCCTATAAATTTTTTTCGAAATCAACCTCCCTTCCAAGATACAGTTTTTAATTTTTTTACGGGTTCTAGAAAACACTGACGTCCAGTTTCATAATCAAATTCAAAGTCACTTTAAGCTTAAAGCTTCCTTTAGTGTCATTTTTAGTAGGGTTAAAGAAAGCTTTAGAATTAAAGCGACTTTAGGTTTGATCATGAAACCGGCCGTTAGTCATAAAACTATACATAATATGAAGCACTGAGTAGATATTACTCACACACTTTTTTTAAATCTCATAACTTTATTATTAGGGGTTGAAAATAACAACTCCTTATGATTTTCCTTCAAAAATTGTTTTCTCTTATGGTTTCCCATTCAATTTTGGAGAAAATAAGTCTCCTGCAGAATGTCGATACAGTCGATACATTTCTCGGAATAAGTAAAAACTTACAAGCAGTATGCGAAGGTGTATGAAGCAGAGAGTTGATGCATGTATTTTAGCGGGAGGTAGTCATTATATGGAATACTTATACGATGAAATGGATTGAACTAACAGTGATCAGAACTGCTTGTATATTTTTATTTATTCCGAGAAAAATATCGACTCTATCGAAATTTTGCAAGAAACTTTTTTGCTCCATTATTGAATGGGAAACCATAAGAGAATTTATTTTTCGAAAATCTATCCCACGAAAAGAAAATCATAAGGGGTTGTTATTTTCCAACCGTAATAATAAAGTTATGAGATCTAAAAAAATTCTGTGAGTAACATCTACTTATTGCTTCATATTATGTACAGTTTTATAAGTCAGAGTGAGTGT
Source organism: Coccinella septempunctata (assembly GCF_907165205.1). NCBI lineage: Eukaryota > Metazoa > Arthropoda > Insecta > Coleoptera > Coccinellidae > Coccinella > Coccinella septempunctata. The sequence goes on from NC_058191.1 coordinate 10,583,293, forward strand.
TTTTTGAAACCCGCACAAAAAATTAAAAACTGTCAACTCGTCATTGCCTTCCAAAGGCTGTGTCTTGGGAGGTCGATTTCGAAAAAAATTTATAGGAACTACCCTTGCTTATTTTCATCGAGGAATCATCTCCCTAAGTCCTTCACATTTGTTTACAGACACCCTGTATAATTATTGGGAATTACTTATATATTTTTTTCAGCAGCCCCTTTAAAATGGCACCTGGGAAGCAACTTTTTTCTCAGAAACCACAACACTGTCATCTGCTCAATTTTATCTCTGTTAGTTTTCTGTTTCATATTCACAATTTATAAATTCGAATTCAGTATAAGAAATATCAGTTGTTATAAAGAATAATTCTAACAGGAATGCTTCATCACAGTTTTATCGAAAAAATGTATATACACCATAATTTTTTTTTATTTGCACGAGTATATGGAAAAATATATAATGAAACAACAGAAGGAATATCTCCAGAAATATAACTCAACATTTGCTATTCATCTTTGTTTTCAATAAAATAATTTTTTCTATACTTTATCTGTATCTTTTTATTTGTTTCTAATCGGAACACACACTAAAAAAAGCTGCGACAGTGAAATCCATTTTCTAGTCAGTTTGTTCTATATCAACATTTTTATGTTGATCAAAAACGAATTCATATTTCCAAATGAATGCTCAGAAAGTATAATCCATAATTACTCAACAGACAAATATGGAATCCAGTAATTGGAACAGTGGAACACATGGAAGGTGTTGTTTTAATGATTAATCAATATTTCCAATTGATGGAAATAAAAAAGATTCAAAAGTTATTATATATTATTTCAGAGACTTATATTGAATATAACAATGGTACCTAATGAAATATGTGTTGTACAGAAACCAATAGGATTTTCGCCAATTTAACAATGAGATATTTTTATTGGGTAACTTTCCACTTCATTAAAAAAAAAGAAGAAACAATAATTATGGGAACAAATTATCAGAAAAGTTAAGCTTGCAAAATCAAGATACGCTAGCGCATCTGACAAGTGATTCCTTTACTAACAGTACAGTCATAGAAGAGAAGGGGTAACTACCACTCCGAAAGGCTGGCAGGTAGAAAAAGTAAATTAGATAGGGGTAGCTTTCTCATTTTATACCGATACTTTGAAGAGTAAAGTGCTTGTCTCATTGTCAAATTTGAAGTTTCGTGTTGTGTTTTGTGCATATATCTGAAAATGGTGAGTTGAATTTCATTTAAAATAGTATTGAGAAAGTAGTTTTAGAGTTTGACTAAACATTTGGCTCTGAAAGTACCTAACCACTTATTGCAGACAAAATATTCCAGAAATTTTTCTTGAAATTAATTTATTACTGCGATTGTTTATCCCTAGGAATAGATGTCGAAATTTGACTGATCTTTTTGATCTGATAGAGACAAATATGTTCCAGAAATATTTCGAAAATTGTCCATAATTCTAATTTTCTTGTTTCGTTTGTTTATCTCCAGAACATTTGAATTTTATTGAAATATTCCGAGAATAATATGGAACTGCAGATAGTATTATTTGGATGTTGGAATTTGTAATGGGTCGTTTTGAATGGATCTTTTAAAATCAATTTTTTGTTCATAGTTATGTTATAATTTATATTTTTGTTTCAGACGACCAAAATCTCGAAGAAGAATGGGATCAGCAAACCGAAAATTTCCATTAATTTAACAAAGGTGGCAATTTCCACTTTAGAAACCTTAAAAGCAGGAAATTTGAGAAATGTGGTTGTTGTCGGAAACTTCATTGAAAATAAGGCGAGTCTGCTGAAAGAGCTAAAAAATTTATCAAGCCCACCGAACAGTTCAGCAACGAAGAAAAAGTCTCCAGGCCTTCTCAAAGAAAAACTGGAGAAGGCATTACGTATGAAGAGTATTTTAGAAGAGGCTGTACAAGGGGATGCAGAAAAGGCGCATAACGAATTGGCAGAATTATGTGAAGAGAGGAAGAAGCAAGTTGAATTCAGGCATCACAATTTTATATCCACTACTTCTCCCCTTGCTGCGTCTACTTATAATTGCCCAAATCGCAGAAGAAAAGGAAAAAAGAAGCACAGAAAAAATAGTGGAAAAAACTTAACTGACAAATGATTTTTCGTGATAGGTTTTTATTTGAATTGTAAATATGTAAATAATGTATTTGAATTGATTGTACATATATTGTTCTGTATTATTCATAGTTTTATAAATAAATTTTATATGAAAAATGATTTTTTTTCACGAATTCTAAAACTACCCAACAAACACAATATACAGCAACTGTACAAATACTGCACTACAAATGCCACCAGAATGCAGCACAGAGATTGCTGTACTGAAACTGCACAGTTTCTGTATTGATAATTCTGCATTTTCAAAACGCAGTTTTTGATGTACAGTAACTGCACAGTTTCTGTATTCATAATTCTGCATTTTCAAAAAGCAGTTTGTGATGTACAGTGACTGCATAGTTTCTGTATTGATAATTCTGCATTTTCAAAACGCAGTTTTTGATGTGCAGTAACTTCACAGTTTCTGTATTGATAATTCTGCATTTTCAAAACGCAGTTCTTGATGTACAGTAACTGCACAGTTTCTGTATTGATAATTCTGCATTTTCAAAACGCAGTTCTTGATGTACAGTAACTGCACAGTTTCTGTATTGACAATTCTGCATTTTCAAAACGCAGTTTTTGATGTACAGTGACTGCATAGTTTCTGCATTGATAATTCTGTATTTTCAAAATGCAGTTTGTGATGTACAGTGACTGCATAGTTTCTGTATTGATAATTCTGCATTTTCAAAACGCAGTTTTTGATGTACAGTGACTGCACAGTTTCTGTATTGATAATTCTGCATTTTCAAAACGCAGTTTTCGATGTACAGTCACTGCACAGTTTCTGTATTGATAATTCTGCATTTTCAAAACGCAGTTTTTGATGTACAGTGACTGCACAGTTTCTGTATTGATAATTCTGCATTTTCAAAACGCAGTTTTCGATGTACAGTCACTGCACAGTTTCTGTATTGATAATTCTGCATTTTCAAAACGCAGTTTTTGATGTACAGTGACTGCACAGTTTCTGTATTTGCAATTCTTCATTTCAAAAATGGAGTATTTGATAGTTAATAATAGAATCTAGAATAATAATTCATAGGAATTCCTAAAACTTAAACATATACCTTCTTCAAGAAGTTGAAAATTCGATTATGAAGGTTAAAGAGACATTTCATAAACAAATTTAATTCAATAATTGAAGACTCCTTTCATTATCAAAATATGGATTATACCCATGGTAGAAGAATACTTCATCTCACCATGGTGGTACCAGAATTAGCCAAATGATGGCATCACTGCTCTTGACGGTTGCGATCATAGGGTAGCATACACGTCTATTGCGGTGTAGCATACGCCAAACGATGGCGCCACCGGCGACGCATTACTCTAAATCCTCTACGTAACCGGCGTTTATAGCAGGCACGAACTACGCTGCTTTCGGCGATTGTCGTAGGTAACTCCTAGGGTTCATTAACCTACTATCACACCCAAGAGCAGGCCATTCCTCATATAGCGTGAACTCACCCCCGCACTTACCGCCAAAATATCAAGTGAAATTGAATGTTTCCGATTTACAGAATAGATTTTCTATTTTCTGTTTATAACTAGGAAACTTTGCTACATAGAATATTGTTTCGTAATTGCAAGTTTCGGTATAATTTTTACATAGTGACTGCTACATTTAAAGTGCAGCTTACTGTATAGTTTGATTAGTTTGAGCACAGTATAAAATACAGCTAGCTGTACAGTTTTTGCACTTAACTGCTGCATTTGAAGTGTAGCTTGCTGTACAGTGTTTGCTCAGTGACCACTGCATTTAAAGTGCAGTTTGCTGTGCAGTTTTTGCAAAGTGAATACTGCATTTAAAGTACAGCTTGCTGTACAGTTTTAGCACGTCACTGCTGCATTTGAAGTGCAGCTTGCTGTACAGTGATTGCAATACCATCGCTGTTTTTGAAGTGCAGCTGTGGCTGTATGTCGAATGCAGTTTGTACTGTACAATAACTGCACAGTCCACCGGGACATATACGGTCCTTTTTTGTGCAGTTATTGCATTACCGTCACTGCAGTCAATTGAAGCAACGAAGTACAGTTTTTGTACAGTGACTGCATTTCAGTGTTTGCTGGGCTCCGTTCATTACCAAAATATGGATTATACCCATGATAGAAGAATACTTCATCGCACCATGGTGGTACCAGAATTAGCCAAATGATGGCATCACTGCTCTTGACGGTTGCGATCACAGGGTAGCATACACGTCTATTGCGGTGCAGCATACGCCAAACGATGGCGCCACCGGCGACGCATTACTCTATGTCCTCTATGTAACCAGCGTTTGTAGCAGGCACAATCTACGCTGCCTCGACGATTGTCGTAGCTAGCTCCTATGGTTCATTAATCTCCACCCCTAAGAGTAGGCTATGTCTCAATTAGCGTGAAGTCACCTTTGCGCTTACCGCAAAAATGCTAAGTGAAATTGAAAATTTCTGATTTGCAGAATAGATTTTCTGTTTATAACTAGGAAACTTCTCTAATAGAATATTGTTTCGTAATTGCAAGTTTCGATATAGTTTTTACACAGTGACTGCTACATTTAAAGTGCAGCTACTGTATAGTTTGAGCACAGTGTCTATTGTATATAAAATACAGCTTGCTGTACAGTTCTTGCGTGAACAAACTGCATATAAAACACAGCTAACTGTACAGTATTTGCACAGTGACCACTGCATTTAAAGTACAACTTGCTGTACAGTTTTAGCACGTAACTGCTGCATTTGAAGTGCAGCTATCTGTGCAGTTTTTGCAAAGTGAATACTGCATTCAAAGTACAGCTTGCTGTACAGTTTTAGCTGCATTTGAATTGCAGCTTGCTGTACAGTGGATTGCGATGCCATCGCTGTTTTTGAAGTGCAGCTGTGGCTGTATGTCGAATGCAGTTTGTACTGTACAGTAACTGCAAAGTCCACCTGGACATATACGGTCCTTTTTGGTGCAGTTATTGCATTACCGTAACTGCAGTCAATTGAAGCAACGAAGTACAGTTTTTGTACAGTGACTGCATTTCAGTGTTTGCTGGGTAATATATGAAATAATATCAAAATTGATCAATTGAAGTTGAAGCTTTATTTTTGGTATTCATCGAGTCTAAGTAGCTTCTCTGGAAACCAAAATATAATTTATTGACTAATCCTTATTTGAAAATTTTGAGTTATTAGGTGTCATTTCAAATATGTATCGAAAACATTGTTCTCTCTTGCAAATCAATTAAGATTTAAATTTTCGCAAAAAAAAATTCAGCCCTATGCCTCATGAAATAAGATATAAATGCCTCAAAAAGATGTGAATCATTGCGATTTAATTCGTCATATATAATCGAAATTTCAAAGATTAGTCATTGAGGTACACATTATAATAGAATAAATTCGAGAAGGCATGTGAATGTATACAAGAAAAAATGCTCTTGCAGGTAAGTAAGGGAGAAATTCGAAAAGAAAAATATACTATTCAACAGTACGAGAAAAGATACTTTTTTGAATATACATTCTCTTAACTTTAGGGATTGCTCAATTATTAAGATTATACAAAAAAAAAATTAGGAGCAAAACATCCAAATAATTTTTTCTATGAAGTATAAAAGATATGTTGACCTTTGCGGATTTTTTTTTTTGAATAAGTCATATTTGATTATAATATTCCTGAAAAAATATAATGGCTCTGTATAATAAGAACTGAAAATGAAAATTCATGGAAACTATTCAAAATAAATTGAAGTATGCAGTAATGAAATTTAGGAATTCCTTTCGAACTGACAGAAAGTTTTTCTTTGTTTGGATTTATGATTCCAATTAGTGATATGCTTCAAAGGACCCAATATTGTTCCTTCATATTACCAGAGTACCTGCTGAAGTAATAAAAGTATTAGTGATTCCCAGAAGTTATTCGAATGCGTTATCAGCACCATTGAGAAAATAATGCATCCCCCAAGGTGGTTAGATACTTGTTCAATAAACATGAATACCCAGCTGAATGAAAAGAAGTGGCAAACGAATACTGATGAAGACATTGACTGATTTCATTTTTCTTACTTTCATTTTATTTGGATTGAACCAAAATGTCTGAATTCAATATTTCTAAAAACAACCGTTAATTTATCCATTCAAGAAATTAATTCACCTGAGTTGTTGATATAGTTGTTTTTTTTATTTATTAATTTCTCAATCGGTGAATCGAAAGAATGTTGATAAATTGTTAGTTGTTACCATACACAACTTGGATTTGATTTTTAAGTTGAGGACATGAAAATGAAAAGACATGGATGAGATCAAAATATTTCCAAAATTTTGGGATTCATTATTTTGTGAATATTGTAGCGTTCATTAATTACAGTACTGGAAGAAATATCTCTGTTCCCGATTTTTATTTCGATGTTATACACACATTTTTTTAAGCTTATCACTTTGCCAAAGTATCACAACTAAATTCAGCATGCAAAAATATTTATTGATCTTATCGTGTACTTTGTGAAATAAGGAATTGAAATTCGACGATTCGTTTAAGAATTGGATAGGGCATACACATTCTGAAGGTATAGCTAAAAAGCGAACAATTTAGACACTTTATTTCCGACTTTCGTTGAACAAAATCAGATATAAAATATAATTCCGAATTGGAACGTTTCAAAACGAAGAGAAAAATATGAGATAATCAACGTATTAATCATCTCAAAACCGATCAGTTCAAGCACAGTAGTATAATAAAAAATATCGTATAGTTCTGAGCTAAATAGGTATAGAAGAAAATTTGGACGCATATCGGTTTCATTCAAAATTTTCGTAAATCAACTATAATTTTCAAAGTCGATAACTAGTTAAATATACATCTAATGATTCAATATTGTATGTACATCTATAATTCTGATGTTAAGCACAGATCTGAAGCTTTATCTGACATTTCGCAGGGGCTGTTTATTGAAAGTCAGGCAAGTAAAAGTTGCAAAATTTTAGGAACATACTTCAGCGTATACCAAAACTTTGAAGAGAGAAGTTCAAAATATATTGTTGGCAGTGTACCACTTCAAAATCCTAAGAAGTTCTTCTTGTCAATATGAAAGTGGTGAATCGAAATTTGTATATAAATATCTATATCACATTAATAATCAAATGAATTCAGTTTTTCCTTTATTTCTGTTATCAATTTCTGAAAAGAAAAATATACTATGCAACAATAAGAGAAAAGATACTGAATGCTTTTTTTCAATATACATCCTCTCAACTTTAGGGACTGCTCATTTATTTCGATTTTACAAAAAAAAAATTAGAAGCAAAACATCTGAATAATTTTTTCTGAGAATTATCAAAGATATGTTGATTTTTGCGGATTCTTTTCTGAATAAGTCATATTTGATTATCCTATTCCTGAAAATATATAATGGCTCTGTATAATAAGAACTGAAGGACCCAATTTTGTTCCTTCATATTGTCAGAGTACCTGCTGAAGTGATAAAAGTATTAGTGAATACCAGAAATTATTCAAATGCGTTATCAGCACCATTAAGAGAATAAAGCATCCCTCAAGGTGGTTAGATACTTGTTGTTCAATAAACATGAATACCCAGATGGATGAAACGAATTCAAAAACGAATACTGAAGACGTTGATTGATTTACTTCTCCTATACAAAAATCTCTCAGTAATATTTGTATGGTTTAAATGTAGGTTGATACATATAATACGTATAATGAGTTTTTCGAATAAAGTGAAATTGATGTGAAAATATGAACATTCGGGATTATTCAAATCCGAATTCGCATTCATAGACAATGGTAAGTTTTTTACAAAAGTGTTAAAAATTCCAAACTAAACTTCGAATGAACTATTTTTCGACCCCAGCGAGCGTTGACATTTGAAATTCAGCCGATGAGCAAACTCAGTTTTTAAAGCATTACATTGCTTTTATTGAAGCACATAAAACTACTCTGCTCCCTTGTGACAGCGTTGAAGGCTGAACTGATATAATAAAACACAGAGTATAAATGAGCAGCTGTTAGAAAATTTAAGGGATGATTCCATGTCAAAAAGTGTGAGTTTTTCATTAATTTATTTTGAACATTCCATTTCCAGGACACTGACACAGCTAAAGATGATTAAAAAAAGCAATTTTCAATTTTTTTTTCAGAAACCAGAAAACTGAGATTTATTTTATGCCATTTTGATTTGGGATAGTTTATCGTTTTTCGAAGAATGAACAAAAAACTCCCCATAGTAAAATTGACTGAATTTCAGTATAGGCATAATAACATATGCAAATTTAACAGCTTGCTCCTTCGTTAGATTGCTAAGCTGAATTATAATCGTAATGTTATATTATTTAAGATTATCTGTTTTTTTTAACGACAATCTCTGTGGAGCAGTTTTGTGCAGCAGTTGAGAATTGTATGTTGGATATAAACAGGTCGAGGATACATATAATTTTCAACCATCTATAGTAGTTTTATCAAACCAACCGATCTTTCAAAAGCAAGAATAAATATGAATAAAAAGTTAACACTAATTAGTAAGTATATAATATCTGACTTTAATACTGGGAACAATTTGTCACTGTAATTCTGGGAAAGATTTATCTGTGTGGCACTAATTATAAATTACGGTTTATATTATCATCCGTATTATATAATAATGAAAACTCCTTCAGGTATTTGGATAGTTTGTATATTAATCGATACTCCTTTTTACATAAACACCGACGTTTCGGTATCAAATCGGACCTTTATCAAGGATTAATGATTTCACAGGAATCGAGTCATCACAACAAAATATATCAATCTGTTTCACCGAATGCTTCTTTTAAAATGATCGCACATATAGTTTTATTGCTTCACTTATATATTATTATTCACTATAGTATTTATTTTATTTTGGTCATTCATCAAAATAATTTCCTTCTAGAGTGATACAATCAGTCCAACGTCGCTTTAAAATTTCGATGCCTTTTTGCAATTCTGGAAAATATTTATCATTTTGTAATTCTAGAAACAATTTGTAATGTAGCAAAAATGATAAATTTGAACTCCGCCGTTTACTACATCATTGCAGGAGAGTGGGGGTTCGCGCGTAAACTGCCAAATGACAGGTAGGTACTTGAAGGGAAAAATTCAGGTACATATTTAAATTCTATTCGTATGGTTCGATGAGTGAAGTTGATCATATTTTTCTTGAAGTTGAAGTTGGAAATGAACTTTTGTGTCCTGTGAAAACAAATTTGGTGAGTTGAATTCAATTGATTAATTTCATCTTTTTATTCTTGGGATACACAAAAATAAATTTCTTTACAACTCTTTCCTTTATCATTTCAAACGTTTATTTCTAGAATTTTCACATTCTATCAAATAATATGTGAATGATGGAAAATAATATTTTTACTTCGTTTATTTCAGTCTTTGGAAATTTCGAAAATGTCTTGCTGGGAAACATTCATCCTACCAACGAAGATAGCACTGTCCACCGTTGAAAAACTTGAGTACTGCCAAGAGGACGACCTTCAAAAATTGGTGGTGATAGAAAACCTAATGAAACAAAATGAGAGTGTCCAGAGACGTGTAGAAGACATCAGATATTATGCCAGTACTGAATCGAAAAACATCATCGATTCAAACGAAAAATTGGCGATTCTAACAAAAAAATTGAATAATGCCCGAATTATAAAGCAAATTTTGGAAAATACCGCCCGGGGGACCAAAAGTAAAAAATCATCGGACATGGAAATCGCGAAGTTATGTGGAATCAACAGAATGAAAAGGAATAACAGATATTGCAAATTCAAACAACCTCTATCACACCTTGCCGTTCACGCAAATACACATTTGCACCGCGGAATCAAGAGAAAAAGAAATGAATAGTTCCCTGATTCATGAAAATTCTTGTGAATAATTGTATATATCTAAAGTAAGTGTAGAATCATTTCGCTATTAATTTTAAGTGTTGTGTACATATATTTTAGTTTTTGAATGAAAAACAAGCATAAAATATGAGTAATTTCATTTTCCACTTTTTTTAAAAATTTAAATAATCATTGAGTTTTGTTGAAGCGGCAAATGTATTCATGAATATTCAAGCTTTGACATAGTGAATTATACTAGGTGTCTGTTAACAAATGCGAAGGACTTACGGAGATGATTCCTATAAATTTTTTTCGAAATCAACCTCATCCCTTCCAAGATACAGTTTTTAATTATTTTACCGGTTCTAGAAAACACTGACGTCCAGTTTCATAATCAAATTCAAAGTCACTTTGAGCTTAAAGCTTCCTTTAGTGTCATTTTTATTAGGGTTAAAGAAAGCTTTAGAATTAAAGCGACTTTAGGTTTGATTATGAAACCGGCCGTTAGTCATAAAACTATACATAATATGAAGCACTGAGTAGATATTACTTACACACTTTTTTTAAATCTCATAACTTTATTATTAGGGGTTGAAAATAACAACTCCTTATGATTTTCCTTCAAAAATTGTTTTCGTGAGATATATTTTCGAAAAACAAAATTCTCTAATGGTTTCCAATTCAATTTTGGAGAAAAAAAGTCTCTTGCAGAATGTCGATACAGTCGATACATTTCTCGGAATAAGTAAAAACTTACAAGCAGTATGCGAAGGTGTATGAAGCAGAGAGTTGATGCATGTATTTTAGCGTGAGGTAGTCATTATATGGAATACTTATACGATGAAATGGATTGAACTAACAGTGATCAGAACTGCTTGTATATTTTTATTTATTCCGAGAAAAATATCGACTCTATCGAAATTTTGCAAGAAACTTTTTTGCTCCATTATTGAATGAGAAACCATAAGAGAATTTATTTTTCGAAAATCTATCCCACGAAAACAATTCTTGAAAGAAAATCATAAGGGGTTGTTATTTTCCAACCGTAATAATAAAGTTATGAGATCTAAAAAAATGCTGTGAGTAACATCTACTTATTGCTTCATATTATGTACAGTTTTATAAGTCAGAGTGAGTGTTTTTTGAAACCTGCACAAAAAATTAAAAACTGTCAACTCGTCATTGCCTTCCAAAGGCTGTGTCTTGGGAGGTCGATTTCGAAAAAAATTTATAGGAACTACCCTTGCTTATTTTCATCGAGGAATCATCTCCCTAAGTCCTTCACATTTGTTTACAGACACCCTGTATAATTATTGGGAATTACTTATATATTTTTTTCAGCAGCCCCTTTAAAATGGCACCTGGGAAGCAACTTTTTTCTCAGAAACCACAACACTGTCATCTGCTCAATTTTATCTCTGTTAGTTTTCTGTTTCATATTCACAATTTATAAATTCGAATTCAGTATAAGAAATATCAGTTGTTATAAAGAATAATTCTAACAGGAATGCTTCATCACAGTTTTATCGAAAAAATGTATATACACCATATTTTTTTTTTATTTGCACGAGTATATGGAAAAATATATAATGAAACAACAGAAGGAATATCTCCAGAAATATAACTCAACATTTGCTATTCATCTTTGTTTTCAATAAAATAATTTTTTCTATACTTTATCTGTATTTTTTTATTTGTTTCTAATCGGAACACACACTAAAAAAAGCTGCGACGGTGAAATCCATTTTCTAGTCATATTGTTCTGTATCAACATATTTATGTTGATCAAAAACGAATTCATATTTCCAAATGAATGCTCAGAGAGTATAATCCATAATTACCCAAAAGACAAATATGGAATCCAGTAATTCAAACAGAGGAACACATAGAATAAGGTGTTGTTTTAATGATTAATCAATATTTCCAATTGATGGAAATAAAAAAGATTCAAAAGTTATTATATTCTATTATTTCAGAGACTTATATTGAATATAACAATGGTACCTAATGAAATATGTGATGTACAGAAACCAATAGGATTTTCGCCAATTTAACAATGAGATATTTTTATCGGGTAACTTTCCACTTCATTAAAAATAAAGAAGAAACAATAAGTATGAGAACAAATTATCAGAAAATTTAAACTAGCAAAATTAAGATACGCTAGCGCATCTGACAAGTGATTCCTTTACTAACAGAACAGTCATAGAAGAGAAGGGGTAACTACCACTCCGAAAGGCTGGCAGGTAGAAAAAGTAAATTAGATAGGGGTAGCTTTCTCATTTTATACCGATACTTTGAAGAGTAAAGTGCTTGTCTCATTGTCAAATTTGAAGTTTCGTGTTGTGTTTTGTGCATATATCTGAAAATGGTGAGTTGAATTTCATTTATAATAGTATTGAGAAAGTAGTTTTAGAGTTTGACTAAACATTTGGCTCTGAAAGTACCTAACCACTTATTACAGACAAAATATTCCAGAAATTGTTCTTGAAATTAATTTATTACTGCGATTGTTTATCCCTAGGAATAGATGTAGAAATTTGACCGATCTTTTTGATCTGATAGAGACAAATATGTTCCAGAAATATTTCGAAAATTGTCCATAATTCTAATTTTCTTGTTTCGTTTGTTTATCTCCAGAACATTTGAATTTTATTGAAATATTCCGAGAATAATATGGAACTGTAGATAGTTTTTATTTGGATGTTGGAATTTGTAATGGGTCGTTTTGAATGGATATTTTAAAATCAATTTTTTGTTCATAGTTATGTTATAATTTATATTTTTGTTTCAGACGACCAAAATCTCAAAGAAGAATGGGATCAGCAAACCGAAAATTTCCATTAATTTAACAAAGGTGGCAATTTCCACTTTAGAAACCTTAAAAGCAGGAAATTTGAGAAATGTAGTTGTTGTCGGAAACTTCATAGAAAATAAGGCGAGTCTGCTGAGAGAGCTAAAAAATTTATCAAGCCCACCGAACAGTTCAGCCACGAAGAAAAAGTCTCCAGGCCTTCTCACAGAAAAACTGGAGAAGGCATTACGTATGAAGAGTATTTTAGAAGAGGCTGTACAAGGGGATGCAGAAAAGGCGCATAACGAATTGGCAGAATTATGTGAAGAGAGGAAGAAGCAAGTTGAATTCAGGCATCACAATTTTATATCCACTACTTCTCCCCTTGCTGCGTCTACTTATAATTGCCCAAATCGCAGAAGAAAAGGAAAAAAGAAGCACAGAAAAAATAGTGGAAAAAAACTTAACTGACAAATGATTTTTCGTGATAGGTTTTTATTTGAATTGTAAATATGTAAATAATGTATTTGAATTGATTGTACATATATTGTTCTGTATTATTCATAGTTTTATAAATAAATTTTATATGAAAAATGATTTTTTTTTCACGAATTCTAAAAATAATATATGAAATAATATCAAAATTGATCAATTGAAGTTGAAGCTTTATTTTTGGTATTCATCGAGTCTAAGTAGCTTCTCTGGAAACGAAAATATAATTTATTGACTAATCCTTATTTGAAAATTTTGAGTTATTAGGTGTCATTTCAAATATGTATCGAAAGCATTGTTCTCTCTTGCAAATCAATTAAGATATTTAAATTTTCGCAAAAAAAAATTCAGCGCTATGCCTCATGAAATAAGATATAAATGCATCAAAAAGATATGAATCATTGCGATTTAATTCGTCATATATAATCGAAATTCCAAAGATTAGTCATTGAGGTACACATTATAATAGAATAAATTCGAGAAGGCAGGTAAGTAAGGGAGGAATTCGAAAAGAAAAATATACTATTCAACAGTACGAGAAAAGATACTTTTTTCAATATACATTCTCTTAACTTTAGGGATTGCTTAATTATTTAGATTATACAAAAAAAAATCAGGAGCAAAACATCCAAATAATTTTTTCTATGAAGTATGAAAGATATGTTGACCTTTGCGGATTTTTTTTTTGAATAAGTCATATTTGATTATAATATTCCTGAAAAAATATAATGGCTCTGTATAATAACAACTGAAAATGAAAATTCATGGAAACTATTCAAAATAAATTGAAGTATGCAGTAATGAAATTTAGGAATTCCTTTCGAACTGACAGAAAGTTTTTCTTTGTTTGGATTTATGATTCCAATTAGTGATATGCTTCAAAGGACCCAATATTGTTCCTTCATTTTACCAGAGAACCTGCTGAAGTAATAAAAGTATTAGTGATTCCCAGAAGTTATTCGAATGCGTTATCAGCACCATTGAGAAAATAATGCATCCCCCAAGGTGGTTAGGTACTTGTTCAATAAACATGAATACTCAGCTGAATGAAAAGAAGTGGCAAACGAATACTGATGAAGACATTGACTGATTTCATTTTTCTTACTTTCATTTTATTTGGATTGAACCAAAATGTCTGAATTCAATATTTCTAAAAACAACCGTTAATTTATCCATTCAAGAAATTAATTCACCTGAGTTGTTGATATAGTTGTTGTTTTTATTTATTAATTTCTCAATCGGTGAATCGAAAGAATGTTGATAAATTGTTAGTTGTTACCATACACAACTTGGATTTGATTTTTAAGTTGAGGACATGAGAATGAAAAGACATGGATGAGATCAGAATATTTCCAAAATTTTGGGATTCATTATTTTGTGAATATTGTAGCGTTCATTGATTACAGTACTGGAAGAAATATCTCTGTTCCCGATTTTTATTTCGATGTTATACACACATTTTTTTAAGCTTATCACTTTGCCAAAGTATCACAACTAAATTCAGCATGCAAAAATATTTATTGATCTTATCGTGTACTTTGTGAAATAAGGAATTGAAATTCGACGATTCGTTTAAGAATTGGATAGGGCATACACATTCTGAAGGTATAGCTAAAAAGCGAACAATTTAGACACTTTATTTTTTATTTCCGTCTTTCGTTGAACAAAATCAGATATAAAATATAATTCCGAATTGGAACCTTTCAAAACGAAGAGAAAAATATGAGATAATCAACGTATTAATCATCTCAAAACCGATCAGTTCAAGCACAGTAGCATAATAAAAAATATCCCATAGTTCTGAGCTAACTAGGTATAGAAGAAAATTTGGACTCATATCGGTTTCATTCAAAATTTTCGTAAATCAACTATTATTTTCAAAGTCGATAACTAGTGAAATATACATCTAATGATTCAATATTGTATGTACATCTATAATTCTGATGTTAAGCACAGATCTGAAGCTTTATCTGACATTTTGCAGGGGCTGTTTATTGAAAGTCAGGCAAGTAAAATTTGCAAAATTTTAGGAACATACTTCAGCGTATACAGAAACTGACCCAATATTGTTCCTTCATATTGTCAGAGTACCTGCTGAAGTGATAAAAGTATTAGTGAATACCAGAAGTTATTCAAATGCGTTATCAGCACCATTAAGAGAATAAAGCATCCCTCAAGGTGGTTAGGTACTTGTTCAATAAACATGAATACTCAGCTGAATGAAAAGAAGTGGCAAACGAATACTGATGAAGACATTGACTGATTTCATTTTTCTTACTTTCATTTTATTTGGATTGAACCAAAATGTCTGAATTCAATATTTCTAAAAACAACCGTTAATTTATCCATTCAAGAAATTAATTCACCTGAGTTGTTGATATAGTTGTTGTTTTTATTTATTAATTTCTCAATCGGTGAATCGAAAGAATGTTGATAAATTGTTAGTTGTTACCATACACAACTTGGATTAATTTATTTTGAACATTCCATTTCCAGGACACTGACACAGCTAAAGATGATTAAAAAAAGCAATTTTCAATTTTTTTTTCAGAAACCAGAAAACTGAGATTTATTTTATGCCATTTTGATTTGGGATAGTTTATCGTTTTTCGAATAATGAACAAAAAACTCCCCATAGTAAAATTGACTGAATTTCAGTATAGGCATAATAACATATGCAAATTTAACAGCTTGCTCTTTCGTTAGATTGCTAAGCTGAATTATAATTTTTCTGAATCTACTAACTCTAGTTTAAATGTCATGCATCGTAATGTTATATTATTTAAGATTATCTGTTTTTTTTAACGACAATCTCTGTGGAGCAGTTTTGTGCAGCAGTTGAGAATTGTATGTTGGATATAAACAGGTCGAGGATACATATAATTTTCAACCATCTATAGTAGTTTCATCCACCCAACCGATCTTTCAAAAGCAAGAATAAATATGAATAAAAAGTTAACACTAATTAGTAAGTATATAATATCTGACTTTAATTCTGGGAACAATTTGTCACTGTAATTCTGGGAAAGATTTATCTGTGTGGCACTAATTATAAATTACGGTTTATATTATCATCCGTATTATTTAATAATGAAAACTGCTTCAGGTATTTGGATAGTTTGTATATTAATCGATACTCCTTTTTACATAAACACCGACGTTTCGTTATCAAATCGGACCTTTATCAAGGATTAATGATTTCACAGGAATCGAGTCATCACAACAAAATACATCAATCTATTTCACCGAATGCTTCTTTTAAATTGATCGCACATAGTTTTATTTCTTCACTTATATATTATTATTTACTATAGTATTTATTTTTTTTTTGGTCATTCATCAAAATAATTTCCTTCTAGAGTGATACAATCAGTCCAACGTCGCTTTAAAATTTCGATGCCTTTTTGCAATTCTGGAAAATATTTATCGTTGTTATTCTAGAAACAATTTGTAATGTAGCAAAAATGATAAATTTGAACTCCGCCGTTTACTACATCATTGCAGGAGAGTGGGGGTTCGCGCGTAAACTGCCAAATGACAGGTAGGTACTTGAAGGGAAAAATTCAGGTACATATTTAAATTCTATTCGTATGGTTCGATGAGTGAAGTTGATCATATTTTTCTTGAAGTTGAAGTTGGAAATGAACTTTTGTGTCCTGTGAAAACAAATTTGGTGAGTTGAATTCAATTGATTAATTTCATCTTTTTATTCTTGGGATACACAAAAATAAATTTCTTTACAACTCTTTCCGTTATCATTTCAAACGTTTAGTTCTAGAATTTTCACATTCTATCAAATAATATGTGAATGATGGAAAATAATATTTTTACTTCGTTTATTTCAGTCTTTGGAAATTTCGAAAATGTCTTGCTGGGAAACATTCATCCTACCAACGAAGATAGCACTGTCCACCGTTGAAAAACTTGAGTACTGCCAAGAGGACGACCTTCAAAAATTGGTGGTGATAGAAAACCTAATGAAACAAAATGAGAGTGTCCACAGACGTGTAGAAGACATCAGATATTATGCCAGTACTGAATCGAAAACATCATCGATTCAAACGAAAAATTGGCGATTCTAACAAAAAAATTGAATAATGCCCGAATTATAAAGCAAATTTTGGAAAATACCGCCCGGGGGACCAAAAGTAAAAAATCATCGGACATGGAAATCGCGAAGTTATGTGGAATCAACAGAATGAAAAGGAATTTATTTATTTATTTATTTATTCAATGAACGGTATAAAACCTTTTACAAAAAAAAAACAATGAAAATTACAAAATCATCAACTATTTCTATTATTCAAAAACATTACATAATAGAAGAAAAAAAATCACAGTGTTATGAGATGCCTTAAATCTAACCTCAATCCCGAGACCGACCGATGAAATATATCGAGACCCAAGGAATCTACAACATTGGTATTCCGCATCATTCTGGAAACTGGAGAATGAAAGCAGTAATCAGTTCTCGATAAGGCAGGTCTAAACAGATCGAATCTCTTGACCAATCTCGAGGGAACATATAAATTGAACTGGGATAGAAGTTCAGGAGAATACAAAAGTCCTCGAAACAGTTTACAGACAAAAATGACATCTGCATGGAATCTTCTTGTTCTCAAGGATGATAGTCCAAGCTGGTCCCGCAAACGACTCGCAGAGAAAGACATAAAAGAATATTCGCCTCTTCTGATTGCTAAATATTTGAGGAATTTGTTCTGTACTTTTTCGATAAGAAGGCTGTCCACGGCAGTGTAGGGGGACCACACGACGGATGCGAATTCCATATTTGGTCTTACAAGAGTGACATATAGGTATTGTAGTGTCTCGCTGCTGAAATCTCTAGTACTTCTGAGAACAAATCCCAAAGTTCTTAGGGACGTTGAAGTAATCATTTGGATATGAGGCTTGAAAGTCATCTCTCTGTCATATGAAATACCTAAGTCTTTGACAATAAATGCTCTCTCGATGGGTTGCCGTCTAATGAAATAGTGTACTGTTATAGGGAATTCTAAACGAGAAACAGTCATGAACTTACATTTATTGATGTTAATTGTTAGACGATTGGCTGCACACCATTCCTCAACAGCTCGCAGAACCGACTCCAAAGCCTCAACGTCAGCCATCGATTTAACCGAAGTGAAAAGCTTCAGATCATCTGCAAATAATAAAAATTTGACAAAACGGATGACGAGTCCTATGTCGTTAATGAAAATCAAGAACAACAAAGGCCCCAGGTGACTTCCCTGGGGAACGCCAGACGTGACAGAAACCGGAACTGAAAGCGTGTTACCTAACTTCACGAACTGGAATCTGCCCGAGAGATAAGAACTCAACCAGAAATAAAATCTTCCATGAAAACCAAATGACGCAAGCTTCCTCCCCAGAATCGAGTGCGACACCCTGTCGAACGCCTTAGCGAAATCAGTATACACAACCTCGACCTGCCCGTGATTTCCCAAGGCCTCAAGAACAAACTGAACGAAGACAAGTAGATTGGTCTCAACACTTCTACCCCGAAAAAATCCGTGCTGCTCAGGAATAATTTTATCATAACATCTAGACTTTATTTGATCATGAACAATAGACTCAAACAACTTAGGGATGGCACTCAGTATGGTTATTGGTCTATAATTAGAAATATCCTCCTTAGAACCCGATTTGTGAACAGGCTTGACAAACGCAGACTTCCAAGAAGTCGGGAAAATTCCATCATTCAAGGATTTATTGAATAAAATTTGAAGCGGAAGAGCAATGGTTTGCTTACATTTCTTCAAGAGTAACACTGGAATATTGTCGGGTCCAGATCCTTTATTCACATCGAGAGATTCAATGCTATTCAACACATGTTCAACATGAATCACCGGGACAGAAATCATGTCTTCGGAATCGTGATATGAGTTGTCAGTGGATTCGCTGGAAATATTCAGATCGCTCGGAATATAGACTGACTGAAAGAATTTACCGAAAGCATTGGCTATATCTTTTTCGGTATGAAAATGATCATCCCCATAACACATAACACCTGGTAAATTAGTATCGGATTTCCTAGCATTCACATAGTTCCAAAATTTTAGATTCTTCGCTCTCCTTGACAAAATTATCATAGCATTCTTTAGTCAAATTCTTACATTGCGATCTGAGGCTACAAAATTTCAAGTAATCATCCCATGTGTTTGAAATCTTATATTTCCTATGAGCTATCTTCTTACGAAAAATCAAATCTTTCAATTCACATGAGAACCATTTGGGAAAATTTGACAATTTGATTTTGATTTTAGGAACAAATTCCTCTATAGCCTCGTATATAAGAGAGTAAAAAGCTTCAACCTGAGAGTCGACACCCGCATCAACTGCTCCAAGCATTGCAGTCCAATCAATGGAGGACATGTACTCATTGAGTCTGTCATAGTTTGCGGATTTGAAATTTTTTTTTATTTTTTATTTTATTTCGAATTAACGTGTCTCGACATCGAGATCATTGACACGAGGTACAGTACATATTAACTTATTCTAAATATAAATCTAGTTATTCGGAGCTTGAAGAACTAACATTTGAGAATTCATATATTATTGTAAAGTTGACATTTTTTGAGAAATTTAAGAGTTAATTCAATTTGATTTTGTGAATTGAGGATATTTCCAAGATTCTCTCTCAGCCCAAGTCGTCGTCGGTCATCTCCGTAATATGGGCAGATACATAGTAGGTGTTCAACAGTTAGACGGGTATTGTGACAGTGTTCGCATTTGGGCTGATTTTCTGAAGACATCAGATAGCTGTGGGTTAGCTTGGTGTGGCCTATTCGAAGTCTTCTCACTACGGTTTTGTCTTTTCTGCCCAAACTAATTTGTGGTGGATTATGTATTTTGGGTTGTATCATATGTAGTCCAGTGCTAGCTCCTTCCCATTGGACTTGCCATTCCTGTAAGGATCTCAGCTTTATGGCATTTTTGAGGTCTGTATGAAGTTGGATTTGGTGATTTGTAGGAATTTTGAAAGAAAGTGCCGGATGATGAACATCCAACTTCGACAGGATATCATCAGCAGCATCGACTCTCAGGAATTCGGAACTCGAGAAAACTAAATCTAGCATTCTGCAATTTATATTAAGAATAGTATTGTTCTGATACAGATTGAGAAAGCTGAAAGTCTCTAATAAAACTTCAGAACGCTGACAAAAACCCGATTCAATATTCAAGCACATGTGGTCATTAGACCAAGTAGTATTGGGAAGATTAAAGTCACCCACAATAAATATTTCATCTGGTCCAAACCGATCAACAGCAGCTTCAATGTTTTCACAGTGATAGTCGTAGATACACACTGGCGACTTGGGTGGTATATACGCTGAAACGAACAAAAACTTCCTACACCCGATAGACACAACAACGAGAACATCTTCGACCGACATCTGCACACGGGGTACGCACTGAACAGAGAAAATCTTCTTTATAGCTATTAAACAGCCACCACCTTCAGTTTTTTCACTGGTTGATGTAGATCGATCAGTTCTATAAATATTGTAGTTCCTCAACTGCAGCTCCAGGTCACCAATAGAATCGTTCAACCAAGTTTCTGTGATTAAAATTATGTCATATGATGAGATGTATACGTTTTGCATGAAATCTGCGAACTTGGTACGCAGACCTCTCACATTTTGATAGTAGACAGTTAGATGATCAGACCTTAAGGACTTGGCTGGCTGCGCATACCGTAAGGCAGAGTGCGATGATTTTTTGAGAGGGGAACGGTCCTTGGATTTCCTCGAACATAACGAATCGTTATGTCCTTCTCTCCTCTGGACTTCCTTTCCTCCAGTTCCTGTCGTAACCGTGACAAATGTTCCCTCTGCTTTAATGTGAGATCAGCCCTCACTCGGACGGGCTCAAATTTACTTTTGCTCTTCAGAACCTTAAGAGCATCTTCGGAATCCTTAAAGGATACCTTGATGGACAAGAGGCCGTCATCTTTGCTACCGCCAACACGCGTGGTACGGGCAATCTTAACTTCCGGAAATACTTTAGACACCATGTCCTGCACCATCTTATTATCCTCCCGTACCGGTCCAGTCATCGAGACACCGTAAAACATCACGTTTTTCGCTCGGAGTCTACGCTCATCCAGCTCTGAATAAAATTCCACAGCAGAGCAAACCCCGCTGGTGCCTCCAGATGGCGCAGAAGGAACCATCTCAAGCCGATCAGCCCGAGAGCCAAGGCTGAACATGTCCTCCTTTACAGCAGAAATTTCCTCCGATAACTTATTTCGGATAACAGATATTGCAAATTCAAACAACCTCTATCACCCCTTGCCGTTCACGCAAATACACATTTGCACCGCGGAATCAAGAGAAAAAGAAATGAATAGTTCCCTGATTCATGAAAATTCTTGTGAATAATTGTATATATCTAAAGTAAGTGTAGAATCATTTCGCTATTAATTTTAAGTGTTGTGTACATATATTTTAGTTTTTGAATGAAAAACAAGCATAAAATATGAGTAATTTCATTTTCCACTTCTTTTAAAAATTTAAATAATCATTGAGTTTTGTTGAAGCGGCAAATGTATTCATGAATATTCAAGCTTTGACATAGTGAATTATACTAGGTGTCTGTTAACAAATGCGAAGAACTTACGGAGATGATTCCTAAAAATTTTTTTCGAAATCAACCTCCCTTCCAAGATACAGTTTTTAATTTTTTTACGGGTTCTAGAAAACACTGAGTCATAAAACTATACATAATATGAAGCACTGAGTAGATGTTACTCACACACTTTTTTTAAATATCATAACTTTATTA
Source organism: Coccinella septempunctata (assembly GCF_907165205.1). Taxonomy (NCBI): domain Eukaryota; kingdom Metazoa; phylum Arthropoda; class Insecta; order Coleoptera; family Coccinellidae; genus Coccinella; species Coccinella septempunctata. Next base: position 10,605,329 of record NC_058191.1, read on the forward strand.
TTAGGGGTTGAAAATAACAACTCCTTGTGATTTTCCTTCAAAAATTGTTTTCGTGAGATAGATTTTCGAAAAACAAAATTCTCTTATGGTTTCCCATTCAATTTTGGAGAAAAAAAGTCTCTTGCAGAATGTCGATACAGTCGATACCTTTCTCGGAATAAGTAAAAACTTACAAGCAGTATGCGAAGGTGTATGAAGCAGAGAGTTGATGCATGTATTTTAGCGGGAGGTAGTCATTATATGGAATACTTATACGATTAAATGGAATGAACTAACAGTGATCAGAACTGCTTGTATATTTTTATTTATTCCGAGAAAAATATCGACTCTATCGAAATTTTGCAAGAAACTTTTTTGCTCCAGTATTGAATGGGAAACCATAAGAGAATTTATTTTTCGAAAATCTATCCCACGAAAACAATTCTTGAAGGAAAATCATAAGGGGTTGTTATTTTCCAACCGTAATAATTAAGTTATGAGATCTAAAAAAATTCTGTGAGTAACATCTACTTATTGCTTCATATTATGTACAGTTTTATAAGTCAGAGTCAGTGTTTCTTGAAACCCACACAAAAAATTAAAAACTGTCAACTCGTCATTGCCTTTCAAAGGCTGTATCTTGGAAGGGAGGTCGATTTCGAAAAAAAATTATAGGAACTACCCTTGCTTATTTTCATCGAGGAATCATCTCCCTAAGTCCTTCACATTTGTTTACAGACACCCTGTATAATTATTGGGAATTATTTATATATTTTTTTAAGCACCCCCCTTAAAATGGCACCTGGGAAGCAACTTTTTTCTCAGAAACCACAACACTGTCATCTGCTCAATTTTATCTCTGTTAGTTTTCTGTTTCATATTCACAATTTATAAATTCGAATTCAGTATAAGAAATATCAGTTGTTATAAAGAATAATTCTAACAGGGATGCTTCATCACAATTTTATCGAAAAAATGTATATACACCATAATTTTTTTTATTTGCAAGAGTATATGGAGAAATGTATAGTGAAACAACAGAAGAAATATCTCCAGAAATATAACTCAACATTTGCTATTCATCTTTGTTTTCAATAAAATAATTTTTTCTATACTTTATCTGTATTTTTTTATTTGTTTCTAATCGGAACACACACTAAAAAAGCTGCGACGGTGAAAGCCATTTTCTAGTCAGTTTGTTCTATATCAACATTTTTATGTTGATCAAAAACGAATTCATATTTCCAAATGAATGCTCAGAGAGTATAATCTATAATTACTCAACAGACAAATATGGAATCCAGTAATTGAAACAGAGGAACTCATGGAAGGTGTTGTTTTGATGATTAATCAATATTTCCAATTGATGGAAATAAAAAATATTCAAAATTTATCATATTCTATTATTTCAGAGACTTATATTGAATATAACAATGGTAATGAAATATGTGATGTACAGAAACCAATAGGATTTTCGCCAATTGAACAATAAGATATTTTTATTGGGTAACTTTCCACTTCATTAAAAATAAAGAAGAAACAATAAGTATGGGAACAAATTATCAGAAAAGTTGAACTAGCAAAATTAAGATACGCTAGCGCATCTGACAAGTGATTCCTTTACTAACAGAACAGTCATAGAAGAGAAGGGGTAACTACCACTCCGAAAGGCTGGCAGTTAGAAAAAGTAAATTAGTTAGGGCTAGCTTTCTCAATTCTCATTTTATACCGATACTTTGAAGAGTAAAGTGCTTGTCTCATTGTCAAATTTGAAGTTTCGTGTTGTGTTTTGTGCATATATCTGAAAATGTTGAGTTGAATTTCATTTATAATAGTATTGAGAAAATAGTTTTAGAGTTTGACTAAACATTTGGCTCTGAGAGTACCTAACCACTTATTACAGACAAAATATTCCAGAAATTGTTCTTGAAATTAATTTATTACTGCGATTGTTTATCCCTAGGAATAGATGTAGAAATTTGACTGATCTTTTTGATGTGATAGAGACAAATATGTTCCAGAAATATTTCGAAAATTGTCCATAATTCTAATTTTCTTGTTTCGTTTTTTATCTCCAGAACATTTGAATTTTATTGAAATGTTCCAAGAATAATATGGAACTGCAGATAGTTCTTATTTGGATGTTGGAATTTGTAATGGGTCGTTTTGAATGGATCTTTTAAAATCAATTTTTTGTTCGTAGTTATGTTATAATTTATATTTTTGTTTCAGACGAGCAAAATCTCAAAGAAGAATGGGATCAGCAAACCGAAAATTTTCATTAATTTAACAAAGGTGGCAATTTTCACTTTAGAAACCTTAAAAACAGGAAATTTGAGAAATGTAGTTGTTGTCGGAAACTTCATTGAAAATAAGGCGAGTCTGCTGAAAGAGCTAAAAAATTTATCAAGCCCACCGAACAGTTCAGCCACGAAGAAGAAGTTTCCAGGCCTTCTCAAAGAAAAACTGGAGAAGGCATTACGTATGAAGAGTATTTTAGAAGAGGCTGTACAAGGAGATGCAGAAAAAGCGCATAACGAATTGGCAGAATTGTGTGAAGAGAGGAAGAAGCAAGTTGAATTCAGGCATCACAATTTTATATCCACTACTTCTCCCCTTGCTGCGTCTACTTATAATTGCGCAAATCGCAGAGGAAAAGGAAATAAGAAGCACAGAAAAAATAGTGGAAAAAAACTTAACTGACAAATGATTTTTCGTGATAGGTATTTGAATTGTAAATATGTAAATAATGTATTTGAATTGATTGTACATATATTGTTCTGTATTATTCATAGTTTTATAAATAAATTTTATATGAAAAATGATTTTTTTTCACGAATTCTAAAAATAATACATGAAATAATATCAAAATTGATCAATTGAAATTGAAGCTTTATTTTTGGTATTCATCGACTCTAAGTAGCTTCTCTGGAAACGAAAATATAATTTATTGACTAATCCTTATTTGAAAATTTTGAGTCATTAGGTGTCATTTTAAATATGTATCGAAAGCATTGTTCTCTCTTGCAAATCATTTAAGATATTTAAATTTTCGCAAAAAAAAATTCAGCCCTATGCCTCATGAAATAAATATATAAATGCCTCAAAAAGATATGAATCATTGCGATTTAATTCGTCATATATAATCTTGGCAACAGCATCATGTCTATTTTTGTACTCCGTGCCCGCGAACTTCTGACATCCCCCGGTGATGTGCTGGATAGTTTCATGTGTCGCACAGCCATAACGACAGCTATCGTCCGCCACTGAGGCATCCTTGGCGATGTATTTCATGTAATTTCTTGTTGGAATCACCTGATCAGTTTTTTGCATTTTACTTTCTGCAGAGTGTTCGACGGCTTCCAAGTGATCCTGTTGTAGCTTTAACGGTGTAGAACTATCAGCAACACAAACTACTCGATGGTGTTCTGACGAAGCTGCCTTGCTCACGAAATATTTTCGAAGTCCTTCAATTTCCTGGAACATACGGTTGGACAAATCAACAATTCCTCTACCCCCAAGATGTCGTGGCAGCTCTGTCCGTTCTATTGAGCTTTTGGGGTGATGTTTATTGTGTTTAGTCAGCATCGTCCTTATTTTTCTCTGTAAAGCTGCTAAATCGGTGGTCGTCCAAGAGATAATACCAAATGAATAGCTCAGTGCCGAGCAAGCGTAGGTGTTAATCGCTTTTATGAGATTCTTGCTGTTAAGACCAGTTCTCATTATCCTTCTCAATCTTCGGGTGAACTCCTCCGTTAATTCTTTCTTCATCTGGGTCTGATTGATTTTTCTTGCCTGTTTTATGCCTAGATACTTGTATGTGTCTCGTTCCTTCAATGCTTCAATTTCTGCACCTTCCTTGAGTTTGAACGTACCATCTTCTATTTTCCCTCTCGTTATGTTCAGCAGTCGACATTTTTCTAATCCAAACTTCATTTTGATGTCTTCCGAGAATCTTTCCACCATTTTCAGCCTCTGTTGCATTTGTTTTTTGGTAGATGCGAAGAGTTTCAAATCGTCCATGTAAAGTAGATGATTCAGTTTCATCATAGTTCTACTGCCGCTCTTGATGGAAAATCCGTAGTCCGTAGAATTCAATCTATGAGACAAGGGATTCAGGGCCATGCATAACCACAGAGGGCTCAGCGAGTCTCCTTGGAAAATTCCGCGTCTTATTGGAATAGGTCCTGGAGCAATCTGCTGCTTTCATTTGAAGACTAGTACGCCAGGTTGACATGGCGTTTTTCAGGAACTTAACAATATTGGGATCCACCTTGTAAATCTTCAAGATCGTCAAGAGCCATTCGTGGGGTATAGAATCGAATGCTTTTTTGTAGTCTATGTACGCAGCGTACAGATTCCTCCGCTTGGAGAACGCTTGATTGCAGATAACTGAATCAATTATTAGCTGTTCTTTGCACCCTCGGCTGTCTTTGGTGCATCCTTTCTGTTGCATGGCGATGATGTTATTCCTTTCGCAATGGTTGTGAATTCGATTTGAAATGCACGATGTGATTAATTTGTACATCGTTGAAAGACATGTGATTGGTCGGTATTTGGATGGGTCTTCTATATTCCTTTGGTCTTTAGGTAACAGGTACGTTGTGCCATGTGTAAGGAATATTGGCATTCTTTCAGGATTTTCAATGACATCATTTATTGCGGAGGTCAATTTGTCATGCATGATCCAAAGTTTCTTGATCCAGAAGTTCTGCAATCCATCAGACCCAGGTGCTTTCCAGTTGTGTAGTCCTCTGATAGCTGATTTTACTTCTTCAATTGTGATCTTCTCATACTGCATCGGCTCATATTTTATAGCTTCAAATTTTTCATCTTCAATCCATCCGGTATCTGCATTGAACTGAGGTTTCGTTGATAATTGTTCGGTCCAGAATTGTTCTATGGCTTCCTTTGGTGGTAGCTTTCCATTTTCTACATCAGACGATGTGAGTGATCGGTAGAAAGTTTCTTCCGACTTTTCGAATGAATTATTGTCCCTTTTTCGGCTATAATTGCTTTTATATCTCCTCAGGCGTTCTGCATACAGACTTAACTTTTGCTTCAGAGTGTCGAGGCAGTGGTGAGCTGTCGTATTCTCCATCTTTCGTTCTGTGTGTGTTCTGTTTCTATCCATGATTTCTCTGGCAGCTTTCACAACCTTTCTTCCGCGATTCCCGTTCAAGTACTCCGTCAGTCGTCCAATGGTCGCATTCAGCGGACGGAGCGCAAAACGCTTCTGCTACCCATCGGTAGCGGACAGTAGCGGTAGCGGTCGGGAACATGTTGAACGTTCGCTGGCAAGCCGAGATAGGATAAGGCAGTCCAACATCAGCTGATTAGTTGAAAAGTCTGTAGGAAAGACGTAAACAAACGGATTTTTTAAGTTTCGTTAACCTTGTGCTGGTTAAGTCAGTTTTTTTTTGTGAAAAACATAACCTAGAATTCTGACGAATTACTTTGTTGCTCTAGTATATTTCCTATAACTTATTTAACATCCTTCTTTATTACCTTCCATCAATTTTCATTTCATTTTCCTCAACAAACTCAAGCTCGTGCATCTTCCACACTAAATAACATCTACCTACTCAGTTCAAATCCAACTTTCGCTCCTTTCCGCTACCGCTACCTAGCACAAATCAAATCCGCTCCCAAAAGTGGCGTCCGCTCCAGAACGTGTTGAGAATGTAGCGCATATGTCACCGAACGTTTACGCTAGCGTTTGGTAACAGTTGCGCAACTGTTTCGTCCGCTGAATGCGACCAATGGTCGCATTCAGCGGACGGAGCGCAAAGCGCTTCTGCTACCCATCTGTAGCGGTAGCGGTCGGGAACATGTTGAACGTCCGCTGGCAAGCCGAGATAGGATAAGGCAGTCCAACGAGCTGTCACGATCAGCTGATTGGTTGAGAAGTCTGTAGGAAAGACGTAAATAAACGGATTTTTTAAGTTTCGTTAACCTTGTGCTGGTTAAGTCAGTTTTTGTGTGTGAAAAATTACTTACTAGGTGTACTCTGTATCCATTGCGGTTCATCTACTTACCATCTTGTATATAAAAATGGAAAATTCAACATCCTTCTATATTTCTAACCATCAATTTCGATTTCATTTTCATCAACAAACTCAAACTCGTACATCTTCCACACTAAATAACAACTACTCAGTGCAAGTCCAACTTTCGCTCCTTTTCGCTACTGCTACCTAGCACAAATCAAATCCGCTCCCAAAAATGGCGTCCGCTCCAGAACGTGTTGAGAATGTAGCGCATATTTCACCGAACGTTTCCGCTAGCGTTTGGTAACAGTTGCGCAACTGTTTCGTCCGCTGAATGCGACCATTGTCTCTTCTTAGTCTCTCTGTTTTGTGTTGAAGACGTTTCTGCCATGGTGGCGCATGTAATTTGTGTAATTTTGGACCATCGTTGTTGGTTCGGCGAATTTTTGCTCCTATGGTTTTAGCCGTCGTTAGCGCTGCACAGTAAAAAACTAGATGAAGATATTCCAATGAACTTCCCTTCTGTAGGTACTCAGGTAAAACGTCCTTATTCAAGATGTCGATTATGAGTGACAGTTTCTTGGATGTATTGAGTCGGGGAGGTGCTATTCGATGAAGAGGATCTGTTCCTTCCAGTTCGGCAAAGTATCTCTTCATCTCAGAGTCAACTTGTCGGTGGAGCTCATCCCTATCGTCCTGGTGTTCAGGCTCATTTGCTTTGCAAGATGGACTTTCAGTATTAATGTCTCCTGGGTGTTGTTGCCCAGGCATGTGAATTTCATCAGAGGTGTTGGTGGTATTCTCTATTGCTAGCGGACGCTGAAGTTCTCGTTTAATTGCGTCGATTCGGGCCGTTGGTATTAGTTCATTTCTCCAGAATTACGCGGTACTGGTCTGCCACTCGTTGTTCAGTGACATTGAGATTTGGGTAGGCGTTGCAGAATTCCTCATGGAGCCTTTTCCTATAGTTGTTCGTGTTCTGCCCTAGTCCCGTGATGGAGTTATATATGCGCACAATAGTTTCATTCATGGACGTTGTCCACTTCATGCGCTTTCTAACGAACCCCGCTTGGGTGAGCACTGGCTGAATATCCTGCGCAGCATCTTCAGCGGTTCGAGTCGGCAATTGAATTGGACTCGTTGGTTGCTGTTGTTGCTTTGGAGCTGTAGCTTCTTTTGCAGCAGGAGCCCGCTTCCTCAACATCCTGCCATTATTATTATGACTTTAGCCTTGCGGCTTTCACACTCCTCTCCAAAGGAAAATTCACTTATCCCAGATATCTCAGATATCAAAAGGATTAAGCTCTGTTGGAGCCCTTTCCAGGTTTTCGGGCTAGTGGTGGTGGTCGGGTCCGGGTCGCTCCTCGCCTCCCTGCTGTAGGTTGGATTCCTGCTCCACCCGCACTTCCTGTCGGAGCAGACGGTGTTCCTTGTGTTCGGTGCCACTTCGCACTCAATTACAGGATGAAAAAAAAAGAATTCTCATAGTAGGTACGTAATGTTTTCTGTTACCGTTGAAAAGTAGTTGGCAAAATTTTTTGTTAATTCCACAGTATCACTGTGCAGGATACCATCAACGAGAAGCTCAATACATATATTATTTCTGTCCTTTCGGCCGGTCAAATTATTTACTATGGACCATACCGTTTTGTTTTTATTATCCGATCTATTAATAAACTCATTATGAAATTTTAATTTGGTATTTTTGATTAACGGATTATATTCGCATTTGGCCTTCTTGTATAAAAAAATATGTGTTCTGCCACTTTACATTTGAGTGTAACCAATGCAAATCCATTAGTTGACGTTTCGCTAGAACCACTTCCGTAGTGATCCAACTATTTAATTTGTGAGCGTTAATGGGCAATTTTACCATCGGACAACATGACACAAAAGTACTATGAATGGCATCAACGAATGCTTGAAAACATTCATCAACATCAATGATGTTATAAATGGCATGAAAATCATAAATTGAGATATGATATACAAAATTGTTGAGATCTTGTTGACTCAAGTTTCTGATCATATAAAAATCATTGTTATCAACCATTCACAACGAAAGTAGCATAATCTTAAAGTTAACCTAATCTTAGATTAAGCGGTCACAATTCATGTTTTTCTCTGTCAGGGGCTTGACACTTCCTTACCCCCACCCCAAATACGGTTTTTAGTTCTGCAATCAATCGCTATGTGGCACTGCATACGAAAATATATATCATATTCTCCCATTGAACTCTATGGGAACCCATAGAGTTCAATGTATTCTCCACAGATTACTGTATTCTGACATATTGGATTTGTGAACGCCAACAGTGTCAATGTCAATTGGGAATTCAAATGTAGATTGCAGCGACATAGTGGTGACAGTTCGAAGTAAAAAGTTAATGCCTTTACGTCATTGTTCTACGTTCCTCGATGTAAACCATAGACCTAATAATACATTTTATTTTATTAGGTCTATGATGTAAACAAACAAATGACAAAAGTGCCTTAACTTTTTATTTACAAAAATAGCCACCAGAGGGCGTATCGCTTGTTTTGAATTCCCAATATGTTTTAATGCAAATTCTTGTTTACAAACGAGATCTTATACGAGAGTAAATTAAAAATAACCATTTATTGAACTCGACAGTTTTATCAGGAAAACAATTTTCTTGTAAGAAATATTTGATTCAAAGAACCACGTAATTATAACATTAATCGTTTATACTTAAACCAATCCAACCAAACCCTTTAAAAATTGTGTTAATGGAAATGAAAGTCAAACTGTGTAGTCAGGTATTAAGCCAATCCGTGGGGTCAATGATGAAGCTCATTTCTCAATGGGGTAAGTATTTTTTTCAAACATAATAATACAAAAATTTACTATTTTCCTTTTTAGAAATCAAGCATCCGCTTCAGCTTCCCAGAGAGGCTATTGACACTGCTGACTTCATACTATTCTTGGATGAGTTATTTGATTCGTTGAATGTATCCAGAGTGAGAATGTATGCCAAACTCTTAAAGAAGACGGTTAGTATTCAAACAGAACACAATGTTTGTTGGGAGCAGGCGATACAAATTTTCAACAGTATTTCATTTTATTGCCCTCAAAGAAAAGATCCATTGTGGTGCCCACTTTGAAGAATATAGTGACAACATTGAAAGCATTCCTTTACCTTAGGCAAAAACTATTCAATGATTATCACTTTGAATATATTCTCACTGGGGCTTTCAATCAAGATTGTTTAGAAAACCTTTTTGGGTACATTAGAGCACATTGGAGTAAGGAATAGTAACCCAAATGTTGAACACTTTATTTCATCATTCAAAACTTTAGTTATTAATAATTTCATGTCAGTGCATTCCTGGTGATCTAACTGTGAGGAAGATAAAACAGGGAGTCGTTGTTTAGAGACTTTGAAATCTTTCCTGCAGGAAAATATAAGATCCACATAGGTCTTTGGGCAACTAATTTTTTCTTTTCCAAATTATTCATGCATTCTCAGCTTTGGCATGCTGTTTTTGATTTCTATTGCCGACTCCCAACAAACATTGTGTCCCTTTTGGATAATGTTGAAGATTTCTGAACATATAATTATTTCAACCTCATTTCCTTTGAACAATATTATTACTGTTTATTATAATTATTGTCTTACAAAGATATGTGACCCTATTGACATTTTACCTCTGCTCATATATTCATTGCCATAATTATAGCTTATGTATTTCCATATTTTTTTTTTCCTGTGCTGGAAATATCAATATATGTATATTTTTCATGAGATGTTTTATTTCTCCTTTAAATTCGCCCTAATAATCCATATTATTCTATCGACGTCTAAAACACCAGTGAATGGGCTAATTTAAATTTCGCGCCTTGCAATTGCAGTTTCCTGTTATACCGACATTACTCCCGGTTAGTTGGGTGGCAACCGCATGGGGGCGCTGAGGGCGGGATAAACTGTATTTTTCATCGTAGAACGTCAGTGTCAGATCTATTCTACTCTGTAATCTGTGTTCTCTGTGAATGAATATCGACTGTTCGCTTGCACTGTACTAAAAAATTGACTGAGGTAGGAGTGGGCTAGAGGCTACGTTATGGCGTAGAATTCAACCAGATGGCATTTTTCATGAGCCCGTAATCGAAAGGGATCATCTTACCCAAAGGTATCCACTCGTGCACATTTCCCCTAATTGTTAGGTCTTGAGTCGAGACAACAGCCTGTATATGTCAATACTTTTGTTTGAAATAAAAATATGCTACTTCAAAAATGAGCAACTTACCTCCTTTTTCATTTATTTTCTCAAATAGGGCGCAATGTGATGATCAATTTGCGCATACATGTGTTTGAAAGTTCATTCATAATAATATTTGTCCAAAATACGGAAAGGTTCTCGTTTTTCAATAAGGTTGAGATCTAGAAATTAAGAGAATGAAAAATAGTTCATGATTTAAGCTGGAAAACTATCATTCGGGGAAACCAATTTATTTGTTTACAGTTTGTGCTACATAATTTTCGAAATATCTGGATTTGACTCAAGCTAACAAGTTAAAAAATTGTATGTGAAAACACCAATATGAGGCGCCGTTTGGGCCAAAAGTGTTTCAACGAATTATTTATTTTTTTAATCCAAATATACATATATCCTCACCCAGAATAGTAAATATCACCTACATTGACAAATACATCAACTAAAATAATTTATATATTTTAAGGCATACTTTTGACCCAAACGGCGTGAAATCCAAATATATTATAATTTGAACTATTTTATGTCGCCAGGAGATGGCGCAGCCTATGCGAGTTTCAAGAAAATAGATCATTCGGCAACCCTGTCAGACGAGGTCAGTAGTAAGCAAAGTGGCTTATAGATAGCACTAGCAGCGGTACTGTTATCGTTATGCAGATAGCTAATAGCTCTTCTACAACAAAGATTACAGAGTAATCTGTGTTCTACAAAGAGTAACAGTTGGGGTGAACCCCAAACGGTGATGAAAGCACTTATTTAAAAGGCCGAAAGCGTAGCGTACTGGAAACGGGAGGTTTCCCTTTTTAGTAGACTATTTTGGAATTTCGAAACGAGTACTTTGCTATTTCAGTTTCCGTAAAGCAAGCTCAAATACAAAACAAATTCAAAATTCATGTTTTTTGTGATGTTAACAATGATTTTGACGGGGTAATCATTATTTTTCAGGATGCATCTTATTTTATTCAAGTTAGTTGTTTAAAATTCATCTGATGACAACAACAAACTTGAATGAAATAAGATGCATCTTGAAAAATAGGTCGGCATTGTTTTAAGAAGTGGTTTTTGTTCTATAAACTTGACCTTTTTCCTGTCAAACAACAGAAAAATATCAATTTCCTCATCACTGATTGTTTTTCGAGCTTCAGGAGTGCACATTAATTGTCTATGACGGTATAGTGTTCTCCTAGATACACTAAAAATACGGTAAAAGTCCTGAACCTCTCGAAACCATATTTTTTCTTGATTTATATCGTACCTAGGACAAAACCATTTCTTTGCACATAACGTACATATAAATTGTGATCTGATTCATTTAATTTCGATTCTATGTGTTGGTAAAGATTCCATAATTCCTGATAAATATAGGGATCGAAATATCTTTCAGGACATTATCTGTAGCTGCCCCGATAAAAATGTTGAAAATTCGACAATAATTTTCAATTTTTTGGTGCTGCAAATTCAATATATCTATTTCTCCGCTATAGATGCGAGATTTGACAAATATTGATAGCAATCAATCACTTCCCTAAAAAAATCATCCATCGATACAATATTAGACATTATTATTATTATTATCTGAAAACGATCTCAGGAACAGAGATAACTGCTATGCTTGAGAGGGTGCGAAATAAACAACGCGTCTAGAATTTACGCGCGTGAATATATTTTGTATTCGAGCTATTGAAAGTATAGTTTGCTTTACGGAAATTGAAATAGTAAAGTACTCGTTTCGAAATACCAAAATACCCTTCTAAAAATGGAAACCTTCAGTTTCTAGTACGCTACGCTTTCGGCGTTTTAAATAAGTGCTTTTATCACCGTTTGGGGCGCAGCCCAAGTGTTACTTTTTGTAGAAGAGCTATTAGCTATCTGCATAACGATAACAGTACCGGTGCTAGTGCTATCTATAAGCCACTTTCCGTACTACTGACCTCGTTTCACAGGGTTGCCGAATGATCTATTTTCTTGAAACTCGCATAGGCTGCGCCATCTCCTGGCGACATGAAATAGTTCAAATTATAATATATTTGGATTTCACGCCGTTTGGGTCAAAAGTATGTCTTAAAATTTATAAATTATTCTAGTTGATATATTTGTCGGTGTAGGTGATATTTACTATTCTAGGTGAGGATATATGTATATTTGGATTAAAAAAATGAATAATTCGTTGAAACAGTTTTGGCCCAAACGGCGCCTCATACACCAAACACATTTAATTTTACTTATTTTTTTCTGATCTTTTCCAATTTTTGAATGAAATTCCAAAATATTGATATACAGAGTGTTCTCTCGACTGGAAACCTTCTCATTAATTTTTCTTGAGCCGGACCTGGAATGAGACTTTTTTATAATATTAATCGATAGCACTCCTGACAATGAACATACGAATAAAATATCACAAGAATGTATAGGGTGGTTCAGCCGTCTTCCCTGATTGTATGCGAATTTCCCAATGAATCGCCCTGTATAAAATATATCTCAGGGGAAGTATTTGTCGACTACATAAGTAGAATTCTAGTAATTATTGGGATAGCGAGTACTGGTGAGTAAAACCCTTTTTCCTTCAGCTTAAGCGTTCGAGACTTTAATTTGGGTATATCTTCCTCAGAAGCACTACAAAAAAACATGAAGTATTCAGCATTCGTAAGTTACAACAAGTGAAAACGCAACTACTTCAAGGATTTGGGATTGTAGATGGGTTGTTTTAATGATGAACATTTAACAGGCCTAGCATGTTTTTTCTTACTTCGGATTAGCCTCCGTTAATCGTTCAGTAAAAAAAATACCAAAACTGTAAGAACCTTTAATTTACTACAGAGAAACCGAAATATTCAAAACTTGACGAGAATGAATTTTCGTCACAAGAAACTAACATCCACCAACGTGTCGCCGTTTTTTTGTTCTCATACCGATTTTTTTATTTTCATACTAATGGGAAATGAACAAGAAAAAATATCGAACAAAAATCAGGACACCGGTATGACCGTTAAAATTAAAACGAAAGTATTCTTGGCGACAATCGTCGAATTAAGACAAAACTCATAACTCTACCAACTATGACTAACGACCTAGCGTCCCAGTACCCCGACATAAAACACCATTGAGACGTGTAATTTCTGCAATCAGTCACGCTTGCAGAGCAGAAGAGATGTACCTACTAACTGTGACGGAAGAGACAAGGCAAATATCTAAGATGATTCGGTAAAAGACTAGAACAGTGTCAGCTTCGAATCTTGATGGCGCTCAGTTCAAACCCGTTCAGTGCCTTCTTGGGCAAGTTTACAGCGAATCAAGAAGTGCTTACTACTGTAGCTACAGCTTCCTTTCTAGATAGGACACATTACAGCTCTTCGGGTCATTCTGGGAGTGGATATCATCACTACCACTACAGTTCAGGGTAAGAAGTTGATTATTACCATTATTAGCCCTAGGTGCTTATATGATCGACAATAATCTAATATTATAACGACAGCATGTCTGTTAACGATGAATATCAATGGAATATATCATCCAATTTTATTCCAAGATGGTAAAACTACCAGCGCTATACACTCAAAGATTCTTGTTACAACAAAGACACAACCAAAAGGTTAATTTGTGATATATCATAAAGGGTGATGTGTTAAGCGTTATTTTTTTTTAAATACAATAAAACACTCAATTTGCAACACATATTCAAAATTTTTATTGAAATTGATAACTTGGCCTTTGTCATTTACATTTTAAAGATAACTTCATGTAAATGTTGTCCGCGGCTCCGTTTCAAAAGGTTCATTCGGAAGGTCCAATTTTGCGTCACTTTTTGGAGCATTTCTGCATGTATTCCGCGAATTACGAGTGTTATGTTATCCTGTAAGGCTTCAATCGTGTTCGGTTTGTCCACATACACTGACTAATTCACATTACCCCACAAGAAATAGTGCAGAGGCGTCAAATCGCATGATCTTGGCGGCCAATTCACAGGGCCATTTCGAGAGATAAGCTGCTCACCAAATTCATCCTTCAACATGTTCATTGTTTCACGAGCTGTGTGGCATGTGGCACCGTCTTGATGAAACCACATGTCAACCAAGTTCAACTCGGCCAATTGGGGCAAAAAAAAGTTGCGAAATCGTTCGAAAAAGTAACGGAAAATTGAACCTTCCGAATGAACCTTTTGAAACGGAGCCGCGGACAACATTTACATGAAGTTATCTTTAAAATGTAAATGGCAAAGGCCAAGTTATCAATTTCAATAAAAATTTTGAATATATGATGCAAATTGAGTGTTTTATTCGATTTTTTTTAAAACTACGCTTAAAAAATTTACAATTTTATTCCAAGATCGTGAAACTACCAGCTCTATACACTCGAAGATTCTTGTTATAAAAAAGATACAACCTAAAGGTTTATTTATGATGGTTAATTAGAAACATAGTTACCCAATAAAGACTGAAAAGAAAAGCTGTGGTTTCTCTGCTGGTTTGTTCATATTAGCTTTTTGAATAAGCTTTTCAAAAGGCTGTAGTGACCACAGAACACAACACAAGTATTAAAAAACTGCAATGAATGCACCTACTTTTAAGTATATTTTTCGTTAAGAACTAATACAAGTACGTTGGCTATTTGCAACTAAATTAATTGCTATTTCAGTCTACAATACAATAATTATTGTCATCATAGTTCGCAACGCAGAGTGGAGCAGCATAAAAATGCTACAGGAAAATAAAAAATATATAGTTGCAATGCCAAACTTAAAATTTCGATGAAGCGTACAAAAAGAAATATTATTATCTGATACTCGTAACGGATCATAGAGAATAATTACCACTTCAGAGATATAGATGAGAGTCGGAAACCGTATATTTACCAGCGTAGTTTTTTTGCACAGATTTGTCGGAAAGCATTCCGTTACTGATTTTTCGAAAATGTCATCCGTTTCAAAGATATTTAGTTTTTCGAATTCCTTCTCGACATCGGACACCTTTTATATAAATTGAACCGAAACTTCCAATCGAACTCCAAAGAGCACTGGAGTGAGTCGAATATGATAAGGGTAAGGTATCACATGTTAAGTATGAAGTCGAAAATCACATCAATGAAAAACTATATTCCTAAAATCATTTCATTCAATGAAGTCGTTTTCCTGCACGTGTTTCGAAAGTATTACTTTCCACACGCTTCGACGTTCAGAAAGTATGTAGTACTTAAATCGTGCGGAAAAAAGCCCCGCTCGCGTATACGTACGGAAAGTGAATAGCAAGGTTCAACTGCAATATCTAGCGGAAAAGTATCACTTTCCACACAGGTTAGGAAAATAACTATCTCCTACAAGCGTGCACGTTCAACCCTTTTCCCGCACGCATTTCAAGTTGCAAAGAGTCACTTTCCCAAACGGTGAGGGAAAAGCGCCTGCTATTTCTATTTTCCCGCATGCAGATGTTAAAGAGTAAACTGCATTCTATCAATTCTCTATGCACACAACGTCAACGATGAGAAAACTTTGGTAACAATATACAGAATTACGTCTCTCATTATATATGAATAATCTTAAAAGATTAACACCCAGTTAGAGGAACGTCAATTAAATTTTGAATGGACCATTAAATTATAATGGACGTTCCTGCAACTGGACTTTAGCAATTTACAATATAGTCGCAATACATACAATATATGAAGTGTAGTAGGCAATAGGGTTAATTCAAGTATATATTTCTTGCAGGAAAAAGAAGAAGAAGAGCATAGCAATGACTGCTCTCACCCTTCTATCGTTCCTATTCTTTTTGAACATCCTCCAAAACTGCATACAAGAACACATGAACCAAATGAACCCCACCGTCATGGTGATGCAAATGCAGACCACAATGGCGTCGATTAGAAAATCGGACAGAATAGGAGACGATGTAGGGGAGTTGTTTCACAATAATACCTTGCCAGAAGAAATAGAATCCGAAAGAAGTAAAAATGTTGTGAAAATTATAGATGAACTGGAAACATCAACCAAACCGACAAGAAGAAAGAGTAACAATGAAAGTAAAAAGCGAAAAAAAGGCGAAAAACAGAATATAGAGATAAAACCAACAAGGCCTACCATGTTCATAACAGAAGAAGAATACCAGTACACTCAAATTCCTATCAAATTAAAAACAGTGGAAAGTTACAATAATAAAAGGAAACCTTAGGACTTTTTTTCATTCATCATATATCCAGTAACACACTGTCTGGTAATCAAGAAACTGAAATGAGTAAAGGAAAGTGGATACAGAATGCGAGGTTTTAGACGAAAATTATGCTCCAACTCATGCGTAAAGTGTCTTTCCGCACGCCACTGCCGTTGACCGAACGACACGATGTGGAAAGTCACTTTCTGCATTTGTTAAAAAAATAACTTATATGTTATATGTTAGTTTTGTAAGCACCGAGTGGAAGAGGCAAGGGGATTTAGAGGTTTGGTAAATCTCTATTTGTGCGTGAACCGAAAAAAATTTCAGGCTTTCGAAGAAAAGGTATAAGTCAGTTGATTATCAAAATCATAATTTACATTATTTATTCATAATAAAGAATGATCACGCCTAAACGAGGAGGCAATCCTCATTATTATTTGTTCATTCAAGATATTGATAAGAGACATGTTTTGGACCCATAAGAGCCCATCTGCAGTCACTATAAAGGATTTAATCTCATCAGAAGAATCGCGAACAGAAAGTAAGATACAGATAGGAAAACCAGGCATTAGCTGGGGCGCACCAGGAGAGTACCGCTGCTAATTTAGACCGTTCCATCAAACAGTATCACCTATTTGATATTCTTCGATTTCAGTTTGCGGAGCGTCAGGCGCCAGGTTTCTTTTCCCTCTCCCCTGATGCACCACCAGAATTTCTGGGGCTTCACCGTAGTTAGAAGAAAGAGAAGATACCGCATTGCGCAGCTACGAAGGAGAATTTCCTGAAACTTTTTAGGGTTTTTACTCCCAATCTCTGGAACAAAATCAATTAAAAAATTGAAATAAACGATTTGCACCTGCGTAAATTCTTGCACCAATTTGTCAGGAGCAAATCAACTAGAAAAAATTGTTGCCTGACATGTCGACAACAAAATTCCTGATACTCAAGTCTTAAAACGAACGAAACACTATTACACCAAACACAAATACATGAATGAACATTCGAATATTGAGGTAAACGTAAGCAAAAATGGAGTAGACGCTTGGTAAATGTAAATATAAACATATATACGTAGGACACACTTTTTCTTGTTGTTCAAGTATCTTCCCCTTCGTCTACCTACGGGCTTCGCGCACTGATATCTGTTGAACGCAGGATTGCTGAGATTAGGTTAGTTTAATTTCACAGTTTTAGTCTAAGATCCGACACAAGAATTATTACGTTCATTACGTACAGAACCAAACACACATTTTTACATACGTTTATGGATAGGATAATACAATGATAACACCGCAGCCTGTCAAAAATGGCCGCAAGTAATTTTAATTAAATTAATGTTAATCAATATTCCAAGAAAAATTTCGTTCACTCCGTTTTGAAATAAAATATCATCCACATCATAGCAATTCATGTAAAGAATACTAAAATCCATAGCTGCCGTTGCGCAGTCGACCGCAACTACCTCGCAGCCAGGTGTAAGCAGGTAACATTTCGGTGTATTTCTACGTTCATGACGTACACGAATGTTTTTGATATCAAATTAAAGCTAATTTTTTTTCGAATAGGATGATGTATGGCTGCCTGTGAAAAAATAGCCGCAAGTTAGATCTGCCATCTGTTAAAATAGCGAGATATCCGAAATTAAGTAAGAGAGAGTTAGACTCATTTCGCACCATCGGGTTTTTACCCGATGTTCCGAATTATATCTACAGATATAATGGGATCTTTCACAAGTGTTCCGGTTTAGTTTCGCACTGGAAAACAACCGGATTGCACTTTCGGCGGCGCTTATCGCCACGAGATTCGAGAGCTTGATGTGCCACCGTACGGATAAAACCCGATGAATAATTTTTCATTCGGTTGTTTTCCGGTAAAAACTCGACGGTAAAAACCCGTGGTGTGAAAGGAGTCTTAGGGTTCTCAACAGTGCATCTGAATTATTCGTATATTATAACCACGTGTTGGAGCTCGTTGTAGACAGCGATGTTGATATCATTTATGTATTAACCCTTCATCGGGCGCTATACGAATATTGAGATTTCGGGCGCAATGCATATAATAGATTCTAATAAGAATAAGGTCCAAATAAATTAAAATTGAAACATAAGAAGAATTTTTTTGAAAGATGATAAGTCTCACCACAGTTCATTCCAAAGACACTGGACGATTTATCATGTTCAACAAGATGTATGCGGCAAAAGAGAATAATGAAAAATTCATAAAAAAAATCAGAGGGTTCGTTTCAACCCACATTTTATCGTGTTGGAAGTCATTAAAACAAAAGGTGCTAAGGACGATTTTCGTCAATTCGATGTTACTCAATACTACTAAGTACCACTGTGTGAAGTTTAGTGCGGAGAATAAATGGTTGGCTTCTTCTGGATGGTGCCCTGAAACCAACATGATTTCTGGGAAATTCAACTCCGATACAAGTTGAAAATGTATTATGTAATTGAGCTAACACATTTTCAGATTATGAAAAAAACTCTTATTGCGACGACCATAGTAACAACTGCGATTGTGAAAATAGCGAGGAATCGGACTTGGACTAGATAATTTACTACACTGATATAAAATATAACTTGATTCAAGAGACTGATTTTGAAGAAACACGAAAAATATTCTTGAGATTTAATTACATTTGTACTTGATGAATAAACTATTTTTTATTATAAAATAAATCTCTTAATACTTTAAGTTTTTTTCATAATATTCATTAGGTAATTATAATTTTGTAAATGTTAAGTCGTTCCTACTATTGTTTGAGCCGCCGGCTAAGAACCCTATCTATCGACGCATGCGCAATGGCATCTAACAAGTGGCGTTGCGCGCCATCTCTTTCACTTTATTTCGGATATCTCGCTATTTTAATAGATGGTAGACCTAACTTGCGGCTATTTTTTCGCAGGCAGCCATATATCATCATATTCGAAAAAAATTAACTTCAATTTGATATCCAAAACATCCGTGTACGTCATGAACGTAGAAATACATCGAAATGTTACCTGCTTACACCTGGCTGCGAGGTAGTTGCGGCCGAGTGTGCAACGGCAGCTATGGATTTTAGTATTCTTTACATGCATTGCCATGATGTGAATGATATTTTATTTCAAAACGGAGTGAACGAAATTTTTCTTGGAATATTGATTAACATTAATTTAATTAAAATTACTTGCGGCCACTTTTGACAGGCTGCGGCGTTATCATTGTATTCTCCTATCCATAAACGTATGTAAAAAAGTGTGTTTGTCTTTGTACGTAATGAACGTAGTGATGCTGCAGCGGGATCTCGTACTATTTAGTTTAGCGTGTTCCTGTGATAGCGAGGGCGTGAAGCTCCAGAACTTCAAGCTCTGGGGTTTCGCGCATCTGACTGGAAAGCAGTATATAAAACTCAGAATTCTACTGTTAGAACATTGGAGTACAACCACTGTGAAATAAAACGGTGACAGATCTTAACAAAATTTTAAGGATTTAAGCAAGGTCTATCAGTAGAAGTGCGTCCTCGCAAAAGATTGAGCTTGATGCCCTTACCAGAAGTAAGATCTCCAGCCGAAAATAGTCTCTCATTAATTATTCGGTCCGCAAAAGCACTTTTTGTTGCAACCGGGAATCCACAATCACTGCGTAGGACTCGATTATTCTCACATGCTCCCTGACCCGGGTAGTAATTTTCCTGCCGCTTTGACCAATGTTGGATGGTATCAATATAACGCATATATGGCGGATGTGTCTAACATCGGGATGAGATCTTTACATAAATATTTCGAAGAAATATAGAAGTGGATGTGATAACGCCTTAAAAGGAAGGCAGTGAATAATAATAAGAATTAATTCAGATGTATACCACCCGCCGATATGAATATCGACAGGTGTTATGATCTGAATGAGCTAGGCAATTTGCAATCGCCAGGGCCACCAAATAGAGTACGCTATATCGAAGAAAAGCAGATGATGACCATGGTTTTGGTCTCGTTTGACCTCCTCAGAGCAACATAGCTTCTTCTCCGATGGAGTAACGTTTGGAATTGACGGACCCTTATTCAATACTGGCACGTGCTACTGAGTATTATCCAGTAACTCAGACCGCCACCCAGTATGGTCTTTTAACATTAGTAATATGTATTATTAATTTTCATCAACATTCATTTTCAAAAAGTTCAAATTGATCATTAAGGAAACTCACAACACACAACGAACGCTACGCGCTTAACAAAACCTCATTTAAGCTTTTGAAAGCTGCAAATATCGCAGCTACAATTTCTCGTATATTGAGAATTCGGATGAAGAGGTGAGGCGAGGATCAGAGCACAACTGCAATGTTATTTAAATATGTTGAAGATGAGTAAACGTACCGTTATTGAATAATGTATATTTATGTAAACGTATCGTCTCATTTAATAACCTTTTGGTTTACTGGACTGGCTCACATGGCGATCCTGGTCGACTGCGCCACAATGTAGGTAATGATTACGAGCTATAGTTGGCCACTCAGAAAGTTTTACAAGCGATATTGAAAATGTCTCAACTTTTGGATTGTCTTCTGGAATAGAAATAATTTTATTTAGTAATTATGGGTCTTTATTCTCAGCATTAAATTTTGATTTGAAAGAATAAAATATACTCACCGCCATTCCTGCATGTGAATGCGTATGTAGATAAGTGAAATTATTACCACATACAAAATACAAGTGCTTGGCACTTTTGTGGTCGTTGACGGTTATGTACTGGTGGATTTCTTTGTATTTTTTTGTTTTAATGGGTTAATAAACATTATCCATTCTAATATCGAGGAATTGAATGTTTCACTGTCTTTAAACATTTTTCTAAAAGAAAAAAATTTAAAAATTTACTTTTCCTGCATTCATCACAATTTAATTTTTCAAACTCCTCAATTATCTAGCCAGTTTTCACCTTTAGCATCGAAAAATAATTCTGAAATTTGGAATTGGTTACTTTGTATCAGTTTTCGAAATTAAGAATTAAGGTAATCTAGCAGCGATTACCCCGTAACTAACCAAAGTTTTTTTTATAAGTTTAGCATTCGCCATATTTAATTGAAGCAAATATTCACAAAACCAAAACTTCGTGAACTGAATCTCTGAACGGATAGAAATGAAGACTTTAGTTCAAGAAATGTTTTCAGCAAATTTTGCTACTGATTCAATATTTTGTTATTTTTAAACGATATTCTGTATTTGATGAGACATCAATATCAACAGATGAGCTTTCAGAAGTTCTAAGTCTTTTCACTTCCTACATCGTGTTTAATGCTTAGCACTTCAGAATCTTGAAATGAATAACTTCGCAATATAATTATCTGACTTTCCGAAGGATGTTGCAACAAAAGAAAAAAATATTGATACAACAGATTCTTTATTACTATGATATAACGAAAGAATATGAAACGACAGAAGGTTAAAACACTATAACTATTATTTCTCCCTTATAAAATTAAATATATTTACAAAATCAAAATATCAAAACTTGATGAAAATCCTAGTACATAACACATCACGTTGTGTACTGGAAAAATTAGAATCTTCTTCTTTGTACCTTCTCTATATACTTTGTTTGAGTTAGAGCGCTTTGACCCATCGAAGGATCCATCATTCTATCCCAATCAGTCTGTCCTACAACGAATCCAATGGCTCTCATCTTCTCCTGTTGTTTACGTTCCTCCAGGTCAGCCCACCGAACCTAAAAATAAAGCCGATTTACAACGTAGTTCATTCGAACACAATAAAGAAACTACTGCAAAGAAAACACAGATCCAGATAGGAAGACGAATTGATGCAGCGAACATTTCAAAAAAGTATATAACTAAACGAATACACTCAACGGAATAAGAGAACATATTTTGATATGGAATAAATTATTAGAGCTTTTTTCCGGTTTGCAAAAACAAACCAGTGACTCCGTAACAGTATCACATAATTTCTTCGAGCAAAGATGTCATGCTTTATGTCGAATTAGCGGCATGCGCTTTAATTTGAAGAAATTTGCAGCTGAGGACCAGCAATTGCATATGGTGAGGCTGCTTTAATTCGGAGAATGTGTCTTGAATTGCTCAATTTCTACATAAAGCAGAGATGTTTTCACATAGTATAGTGGTTGATGGTTTAATCATCAGAGGATGAAGAGATCCTTCGAAGCCGTATCCGAATACTGAAAGAAGGATAAAAAAAAAGTAGTGCCTAGGAATAGACACTCACTACTTTGAATGAGGCGTAACGTACACGACATAAATTCGCAAGTTTTGGTAGAAGTAGGCGAAAATGTAGTTGAATACCTAATGCTATTCTTAGTATTGTTGAACCCCAGCCCCTTCTATGTTAATCTTGAGAAGAACAATAATTTCATTTTCTGAATACAATCTATGAATCGACCCACTTCGTAATCTTTGTAAACAATAAACACTTGTCCGGAATAGCCATAAGGACCGGCAATGACTACTTCAATAAACCAGTCTTTGGCTGTTCGTTAGAAGAAAATATAAATCGAACAATTATACAGAAAGTCCCGGGAGTAACTGTACGTACTCTCATCAGAAAAAGAGTAGGACTAGCTGAGTGCGGATTGACTATAAAAAATTCATTTCTGGTTTTGCCCATGGTGGTGAGACCATCACCAGAGCCAAACTTATCGACGGGATTCATTGAAACTTGAAAGATAATTGACACATGCTGAGATCAAGTCAAAGAGATATAAATTATTTCAATATTCCAAGGCCTGACTCATTAAACCTCATTCAAAGTGTACAGGGTAAGAACATCACTTTGTATTTCAATTAATAGTTTCGCTTTTTAAAACGAACCTAAATTATGCTTCAATATGTGGTACCACTCAAAGTTGTCGCATCTACAATTCTTTTTTTATGAGTTTTTGAAATTGAACAAGGTTTGAAAATTGAATTTATTCACATAAACAGAAATGAGATATCCCGTGAATTAATATTAAACGTAAGAATCTTCTTGAGAAACTCAGTGAAGGTGTAAAAGATGATAATAATTTGCTAATATATGAAGTAGCTCATTAGTGAAACAACAATAAAAGCCAAAATATTTCACCCTGCATGCTACAAGGTTTAGTTTATGCTGAAGACATCAAGTCGAAGAACAGAATAATCTTGTTGCAGTTAATTAAAAAATATTATTCTGAAGGATATATCCAATCTTAAAATTCTGCTAGAGAAATGTGTTCAACACGTAGGCACACGGTCCAAACATGTGAAGTTACTTGGTGGGACCGCGAGCCCACCGGTGGATACTTTGAAAAAGTGTACAAAATTCTGTAAATATTCATATAATAGAAAGGTTGGGTCCCATGGGCAAATTTGAAGTTTTCGATGCGGCGCTCAACGTGTTAAACAAATGGTTTTCATTTCGAATAACTTTCGAAATTACGTTAACTGAATACAAGGAATTCGTTAATTCCCATTTTCATTTTCATTATTTATTGTTTTTTTCATTTGTTATCACATTCATTACGGAATGTGTTTATTATAGCTCTCGACTATCTAAATGATTTTTCACGAACATTGTCCCGTTTCATATTAGATCAAAAAATATCTCAGTCACGTTTATGTTGATATAAATTCAATTTTTCGAACTTTGTCCAATTTCAAAAATTCATAAAAAAATAGTAGATGTGACAACTCTGATTGGTACCACATATTGAAACATAATTTAGGTTCTTTTTAAAAAGCGTAACAATTATTCGAAATACAAAGTGATGTTTTCAGCCTGAACGCTTTAAATGAGTATTAATGAGTCCAGATACGGGATACTGAAATAATTGATATCTCACTGACTCAATATCAGCATGTGTCAATAATCTCCCAAGTTTCATCAAATTCCGTCGATAAGTTTGGCTTTGATACTGGTCTCAGTATTTCCATGAATTTCGAAAATCATCCTGTAGGAAAAGTCAGAAATTAATTTTTATAGCCAATCCGCACTCAGCTAGTCCTACTCTATCTATGATAAGAGTATGTACAGTTATTCCCGAACACCCTGCATAAAAAACTCCACTTAATTGTCGTCGACGCCTTGATGATATACTACTTCTAAAATAATTGAATATCTGGTTTAATATGAATCATAATATACGCAGCGTATAAGCTGCGTATATTATGATTAACGATGTCGACCCGTGCTCCTCTTCCTCGAACTACACAAGGTGTGGCATTTTCGAATCTACAGTACCTGGCTTATAATATGACGTCAAAGCGACGATATAAATACCAATTAGTTTAATCTAAAAGCGAATAACTATGTTACTTCCTATGCTAAATTATCAAAACTATATAAAAGTTTGATTGTGAACTAATTACAATCCACTGACATTCAGTGTGTTGGAAAAAACATGTGGCCAACATTGAGACGTCCGCCGCGAATAACCTGGTATATGTATACAGGAAAATATATATATATAGGCTAGGAAATATTTCTGGCCAGATCGATTCTAATTTATAAGTCTCAGATCAGACCAGGATTTGAAACTGCTCCCATGTGTGGAGCTCTAAGCACAAACATTCATAGCAACTCTTTAATTCCATCCTAAGAAGATGAGCACGACAGCCGCTGCAACCTCTAAAGTTTCATACCTATGCCTGGTCTATAGATCACGGTCGATGCTCGAATCAGCTACAGGAAATTATCCAAATTATTCCATTGAAAACTCGCAAAACTTCTCCTTACTTGAAACTTTCTGAACTGTAAAATTTTGGAACACGCTTTTAACTGAAACTGAAGTTTCTTTCGGAGTATGATCTCCAGTGTTTGAGACGACAATAAACAGGCAGCCAGTTTCCGGGCGTCAACTAGGTGACATAGCACAAAAATAAAAAAATTTATTCTCGTTTAAGGAAACGGTGCTTACATCCATAAGCTATTAAATTACTCACTACTAGACTAAATAACTAGCCTAGTCTGAACAAGGCATTAGACACAATATATTCCACTGGCATAATCTGAAACTTCACACAAACCAAATCAATAAATAAGGAAATTTTCAACAAACCCTCTTCTCTCCTGGTTTGGTTGGCCTGGTGACTTCCCACTCATCGTCGAGCTGTAGGAATTCCTCCATAGTTCTTGAGGGGCGGGGGGGTTTGCTGAGGCCATCAAGTCGTGCTGCAAAAATAACTGAGTCAATTCCGCAGGAAAACTAAATTTGAGAGAGACTATGACATTCGACTCCATAGAGAGATATGGAAAAAACGCAGTTGTCGCGGTAAGTAAGCCCTTTTTGAAAAGGAGACGAGGTAACGTCGACCAGTTCTCAGTTTTGAATTGTATAATGATTTTCCAAATAGGAAACATACAATCTTCAAAACTGCAAGCTAGAAAAATTTTAACTTTATCTATATCAATGCATGAAATATAATTTCAATATACATAGAATAATTTCTTGGTTCACACTTTTTTTATACGAGATGGGAGGTACAAAAAATGAGCACTTCGAGATTTAAGAGATAGCTGAATGAGAATAAAACGTTTTTGGTCGAAATGGACCAATTTTGTGACCTTCAACGTCGAACCGAGTTTGTTCTTCAAGAGTTCAAGAACTTTCCATAATTCCGATACTGATCAGTGAATATATGCAATCCAAATCATATGATCTTGTGCCGGAATAATGTTTCTGTCGAATTCAAATCATGACGACGATGTAATACAGGTTGTGCCAAGTTATCGTATACAAGAGATTTCTCTCTCGTTTGACAAAATAATAAAAATTAAAATAACCGCTTCGAATGTATTCAAGTATAGGAAAATAGGAAATGGATCACGCTTTCATAGTAAGTATTATGGCTTAGTGAAAAATTTTATTACATTTCACAGTTCTGTGGTAGCTACCTCCCACTTATTATTTTCAAATAGCACCCCCTATATATCGTCATTGAAAACTAAATATCATATCTATTTGAAATGATTTTATTAATAACAATAAAAACATTTTTATGTCAAGATAACTATGATGCAATACAAAAAACTTAGTTCCTGCACAATCGATGCAAGTTGCAAAATGTGTTAAAAACGTTATTGTGCCTAAAACGTCGCAGGTGTAGCACTATAGGTATGCTTCACGAATACGTTCTTCAAAATCGTCTAAATCCAGGAATTTCATTTAATAAACCAAATATTTGAAATAACCCCAAAAAGAATAGTCCTGTGGTGTTAGGTCTGGCGAGGGCGGGTGCCAAGCTTTATGTTCATAATTATCAGTTCTTTTAACTGTATCAGCCGTATTTTATTTTAAATTCACACATCATGAGATGTTTTTGTTATTAATAATAAAAAAAAACAGTATGTGCGACAAGCAATTTTCAATAACAATATACATAGGGTACCATTTAAAAAGAAAAAGTGAGGGGTAGCTATTACAAGACTGTCAAATGTAATAATTTAGGAAGGTACTTTAATGCCATTCAACGCAGACTTTTTATTTTTTAATTATTTCGTCAAATAAGTGGGAGATCGCCTCTATACGGTACCATGGGATACATGATAACTATGATAACTAACCAAAGACGTTCGTGGTATCACTTTTGAAAATCAACTCAGGTATAACAATTCATATTTATTATCTGTATCCATTATTATGCTAGAGTCACCTGCTTTGTAGGACGAATTTTTTGATAAGAAATGTTTCCGTGAACCGTCAATCCCCAAGAATTTCACTTTATTACTGTGCCATCAAAATAATATAAGGACCAATAATTGGATTTCCACTGTGCCTGCAGATGGCTTATGCCAATCTCGAACATAACGGTGAAAATTTGTAATAGCATTTTATGTTAACTCTTTAAGATTAACGATTTCAAGAGTTCGATATACATATACAGCACCGTCTAATGAATGATGGATAAATGAAATTTCTATAACACCTTTTTTCATAATGTTTGACGTATGCCTTTGTGAAAAGATGTATAATATACCTGAACTCAGATGTATCAAAAAATAATGTTATCAGAAAACGTAATACCAACGTACAAATATCATTTACAGAACCTTTACAGCACACAAACCATAGACACACCTACTGGCCTTACTCGAAAGAAAGGAAATAATTTCCTGCATTACCAGTTATTTCATAAAGTATTCAAATGTTTAAAATGTACTTGACACAAAGCCAATGAATCAAGTTTCACAATAAACAGTCCAGCAAATCTTGAGATATAAATGATGTAACTAACAAAAAGCGACTCTCTTTTATATTATTAAGAGACAGAAAATAAATATTCATTGATCTTCCAAATGAGTGTTTATCTTAATGGTAAAATTCACGTTAAAGCCAACGGAAAACAATACATCATGCACGATTCCATAAAACAAATATGAAATTGTTGCGCACTGTTAATTCTGCTACGATAAAGTTTTGAAATAACTAGACGTCAAGCGCTATAACTATAGCATATCTGAGAGGTTAAACATGAAATTGATACAACTTTACCCCCAGTACAATAAGTTTAAATCAGTAGTACTGAAAATATAAAATATTTTCATTTCACTAATTATATTTCAGGTTCATGAAATATAGGTAGGACAAGAATTCGCGTAAACCTGAAAAACAAAACTTCATATGCATATACTTCATAATTGGTGACTAAAACTGCTGAACGTAATGTCCCATCCCGAAAGATGAAATCTTTCATTTATAGTGACAAAATAAAATATATGTACAAGAAACTTTTTGGTTTTTCATTTGTGAACTTAAAAATATTTCATGAATTCAATGAAATAAATTATCGTGTGAATGGTAAAAACAAAACAATCTAGGTAAAGTACACAAAGTAGGTATTTTACGCCTGATTGTAACAAAATTTATAAAAATAAGAGAACACAAAGGACGAACACATGAATAAAATAAAATATATATAAAATTGTAAAACAGGAACTAGCTCCAGGACAGTCACTCAAAAATGTTGAGTGTTAAAACGAACTTCTGAGACGACCGAGTGTAGATTCGACATCAATACACCAACAAAAAATTTGTTCTAAAAGAATATAAGAAACGAAAAAAATAAAATATTTTTCGACGGCCGTTCAAGGAAGGAGTACCCGCTGGAAAGGACTATTCGGATATTTCACTGAACAGAATATCGATGGTCATAACATAAAATCATCCTCACAAATATCGATTTCAATGTAAATAGTTTCTTTAACCCATTAAAAGTAAAACTTACCAAGATTATTTATAGAACAGTCGAAATTGTCCCATTTGCTTCGATCTAGTTGGTCCTGGGAAGACTTTAATCTTTAGTAGGTACGGGATGTAAAAAATTAAACAATAATAACAATACAATCTTGTGACGAAATTAAAACCCTTATCGAACATTCTGTGGAGGAAAATGCTGATTTAAAATTGAAAATGGTTGAAAATTCTCACATGAAGGCTCGCTGTAAGATAAGTCAACAAGTAATGCTGAAATTGCTTGAAATGGTAAAAATCCCTGCAGAATAGGCAAAAAGCTCAAACGAAGGATAGGATACCGAGAAGTTCATCCAATCCATCTTCTTCGTGTGTTATTTTTAACAAAATGAATGTTTTCAACGTGGAAAAGTGCTTGAATTGGATGAATAATCAGTTTCCTCGCAACCTTCACCATAACCTCTTACCTCTAACCCATCTTCCTTATCGTCAACATCACTGATTGGCGAATTTATTTCCTCCATTTCTACCTCGGGTATAGGTCCTCCCTGCAACAGGGAGGAAGCGTCAAGTATGGGATGATGGGAGGGTGTGGTCTCCCATCCTTCTATGCACCGACGTATCTCTTCTTCGGTACGGTTATGTATATTCCTTTTGAAACAGTTTTGGACATCTAGTTCCATCTGACATATGTAAACCTGAAATATTTCTATTTGATTAGGCCATGGGCGTAGACAAAATTAGTAAATCGGACGATTTACCAAACTTGTCTGAATAATAATAATAATAATAATAATAATAATTTTTATTCACTATGAAAAAAAGTTTCTACAGTACAAACAATATATAAAGTAATATGTGAACAAAAAAAAGATGAAACGACAGCACAGAAGCTCCAGCTGGAAGCCATCGCTTGTACGTGTTGTCATATCTTGAAAATTCACCCCTGATGATGAGTGAACAAAGTGAACGCACACTCCACACATTCTACCCCAGAAATTTTTTTTTTTTATCAATTTTTTATTTATTTATTCATTTTTTTTTTTTACTATTATCATATTCATATTCAAAGTGTTCTAATATCACAATTTTCCCCTTCTTTTTCTACTCATCTATATCTAAACATTGTTGATGAAATTATGTAGTCTTTCTCTTCCGTAGCACAGTACCCAACTCCTGCATATTCCCTTGAACAAACTGACATTATTTATCCCTAAGATGTAGGCAGGAAGTTGATTGAACAGTTTCGGTGCAAGATAATTACATTGTCGCAGGCCTATAGTCTTCCCACATCTAGGTACACTCAAGGAGCCTAATCTCGTTCTGGTGTTGTGACAGTGTACAATGGGCTCAAAAGCAATTTTGGATTTCTTTATATTCACCAGCATATTCAAACAGAATAGCTGTCTCACATCGAGTATCTCGGCCTCTTCATACAACCTATCGTTAGAGAAGGTAATTGGTTTTTTATAGATAACCCTTAGAATCCATCTCTGAATAACGCTCAATTTTTCCAAGTGAACATCACTCACACCCCCCCAACCGATGATTCCATATGTCAGATGCGACTGGACTAATGCAAAATATATCAATTTGAGGTGTTTTAGATCAAGGTAATCCTTCAAATATTTTATTTTATATAGAACCCCTCTTAACTTATTAACTATATTTTTTACTTGTAGGTCCCACCTCATGTGACGGTCAATGATCACACCCAAATACTTGACCGACTCTGCCTCCAGGATGTAAGAGTCAGTACCGGCCGTCAAAGGACCCATAGAAGGCAATCCACTGGAGTATGAGCAAAAGGGCATATATCTTGTTTTTTCTAGGTTTAGGGTGAGTGTGCTGAAACTCAGCCAATCCTTCAGAATTCTTATGTCGGCTTCAGTTTCTATTTTCAAGCTTTCCCACGATTCAGACTCACAAAACATTGCAATATCGTCCGCATAGCCGAGAATTTTGCCCTTGATTCCGAGATTCAGCAAGCTGTTAACATACAGAGTGAACAACAAAGGTCCGAGCACAGTCCCCTGTGGAACCCCGTAGGTCACATACACGGGATCACTCATCTCACCATCAACATCAATATCATAATATCCATCATATTGTGCTCGTTGAATAATCTACTACCTAACAATTTTTTGGCGCAGTCTCACATTCAATTCGCTCTTACTTCGGCTTTTTTTAATATTTGTTATTTAAATTTCATCTTATTCTTTTCTTTGAAAAAAAAAGATCCAATATTTCAGCAAAGTTTATTAATTATGTGGCGAATATTTCTACCTTCAATATCTTTCAAAATGGCCGACAATGTTTTGAGGACCTGTTCTGTTATATCATTAAAGCTAGAAAGCTCAAACTTTACAGAAAGCGTACCAACAAAGATTTGGAAGATACTATTGGAAACGTATTGATGCATAAGTGTGGATTTATGCAGCATCAAATAATACTTATCAACAAGTATCACGTAACAAATAGCATTTATGCAGAACAAATCAACAAATAACCTAACTTCATATTTTCATATTAAATAAACTGTATTTTCTACAAAAACCTCTTATAAATATCACTGAACCTAAGATGAATTAATGAAAAA
This sequence comes from Coccinella septempunctata, assembly GCF_907165205.1. Classification (NCBI taxonomy): domain Eukaryota; kingdom Metazoa; phylum Arthropoda; class Insecta; order Coleoptera; family Coccinellidae; genus Coccinella; species Coccinella septempunctata. The sequence continues at coordinate 10,636,432 of NC_058191.1, forward strand.
AAAAACATACAACTAGTATCGTTTGTTTTGTTATTTGTTTTTACAGAAGTTTCTATCTGTGTATTAAGTTTCAAGTAATAAAAAAGTAGTTGGCTCTTATTTGTGATATTTGTAACTTGGTTGCATAACCACTCTCATTGAAAAATAGTCATTCAACTTGAACCTGTTATTCGTTAATTGATAATAGTTATTTGATATTTGTTATTTTGAGCTGAGAAAGACAGCGTTCATCAGCCGAATTAGAACGACAACAAATGCACATGTGAATATAGTCCGATACGTTGGATTCGGCGTGGACGACATTGTCAAATCCATTTGAACGTTCGTTATACGTACTCCCAAAAAAAGAACAAAAGTTGAACCGATCATCAACCGCTTATCCACTGTTACAGCGAAAAATGCGAAATTTAATAGACAAAACAGAGATTGGATAGCCCAGACAATTAATCACCAATATCTATTGGAATTGCATATGGTGTCTAAGGTCCCTTTAGCATAAAATCTTATATCAAATCTCAAAAAAAAAAAACGAAAACATCAAACAATAAATAAATCATCTTATTCTTTTTCTGATTTGGTATTTTTACCTGGAAACCATTCTGCTTGGCGAAACTCCACATCTCTCCAAAATATTTCACTTTGTCATTCACATTGTCGACAATGATGAATGGGAAATAACCATCGGTTATCGTCTTTTTGAACGACTTCACTAGGGAATTTCTGTAGGATTCTTCCATACCAGCCTCGAACTCATAAACCATCTCCTTCAATTTGACCCGTTTACCATCTTCCACGACCTCTTTTTCCTGTTCTACCATGAAATAGTCGTCTAAGGATAAAATTCTAGGAGCCGATCCGCCATTTTCAACCTTCAACAAAATCCAGAAGATTGAATTATACTTTCTATTATGACTTCAGTTATTGGGAAGAAGAAAGCACAAATTATATAATTCAAGATATACGATGAACACTATTAACAGTTCCTACTATTCGTACAGTCCGCAGCGTTTAAAACGGGCATAAGAAAGCCACGAAATCGAAAAATCAATAAAAAGAATAGTACCTCTTTATCCTTGATCATTTTGGCTAGGTGAGTCTTTCCGCTGCCAGGTGGACCTCTTAGTATTATGACGATCCTCTGAGGTCTACTCGACCTGCCGGGCGCGTTCAAGAGATCTTCAATCGGCGTGACATTGCTAGGTTTATTCTCGTCTATTGGCTTGGAGAATGGAAATATTGGCATACCTTCCTTCCTTGCGTAATTATCTCTTTCGATATTTTTGTTATCTGCTTTAAAACGAGCGTCCCTTTTATCCCCATCTACGTCGTCTACTTCCATATCTTCGATTCTCCTTCGTTTATCCTCCCATCCGGAATCCCTTCTATTCCAACTGTCGTCCTCTTTGCGATCTCTGTCGTCTCTGCGCTCCCTTCTATCGTCCCGTCTTTCTCTATCGAATTCTCTATCCCTTCTGTTTCCCAGCCTTCTATCTCTTTCGCCTGGCCTGCCGCCTTGGTCCCAGGCCTCTCTGTCGGCGTACATTTGCGACCTGTCGAATCGAGGAGGTGACCTTGATCTACGTCTACGACCCGGCCAATCGTTTTCCATTTCAAATTTCATTGGCGGTGGCGATAATCTCGAATCGAATACGTTTCTTTCGTATTTGTACCTATCGTCTGGTCTATACCTATCGTCCCTGCGCGGAACTACGGGCTCGTAACGATCGTCGTACATCCTGCGATCGATGGGAGGTGGACGTATTATGGGAGGATCGAGCTCCGGTATCATTTTTACGGCATCAGACAGCCAGTTGGGCCTCTCTGGGTACGGTATACGTCTCAATGTTTTGTGTCGGTAATCGTACATGCGGAAAGGCTGAACGAGCACGTCGATTTCGGCTGCAATGGGGAATTCTTCTCAATTTTGGTTAACACAGCATATGCAAGTTTGAACTGAATAATTATGAGTTTCATTCATGAATTCTTCAAATGCATTGCGGAAACTATTCAAAATCATTCTTCAAATATGAGGTTTTAAAATTTAAATCACTTCGTTTCTAGTTTACGATTTGGCAACAGCGCCTACTAGAGAATAAAAAGAACAATGGCTTGTTTATAAAATAACAGCTGTTGATTTACAGCAATAGGCCTGTTTTGGTTCGCTTTTAGGATGGTTCCAGAACGGTTCAAAACAGTCGCACATTTATTTATTCAGCGTAAGCTCACGCGTAGCATGCGTGTAGCTTTCCATACCATTGCTGCTCCACTACTTTGAACCGATTCGGAACCGCCTCAAGTGCGAACCAAAACAAAGCCAGTGATTCCCAACTAGTGGTGCGCAGAAGCCAAAATGTGGTCCGCGAACTTAGAACATGAAACTTAGTTCGAAGTCTGCAAATGATTTACAGTGTTTTATTTCAGACTTAACCGCTGCTCTTAGACCAAAGTGTTTAATAGCCGGCGTTAGTAAATAGAATCAGTAGTACAGTCAATACAAACTTGCTGGAAAATTTGAGAACGTCGCAAATATATTAATTTTTGAAGATAACCTTCGAGCTTTTATTTGCAAATTTCAATTGTGATTATAAGTAAAAATTGACAAAAAGATGGAATCAATTAGATAATCGTCAAGATTGAACGGTTGCGTCGAAAATTTTCCAAAAAGATGGAATCAATTACATAATCCTCAAGACCGACCGGCTGCTTCGAGCTCCATAAAATTTTCAGATTTATTACAGGTGGTCCCTGCTGACAAGAATAATATAAAAGAGGTCCCTGCCCAAGAAAAGGTTGGGAACCCCTGATTTACAGCTATCATAAGGCGCGTACTCAATGGCGAGCCTCAACAGCAACCGGCCATAAAAGTACCAAAAAGTTTAAGGACTTTCCTCGTTCGTTGCAGACTTTGTAGACAGCCATCTTTGTCTATCTCATCAAGATAGTGTATTTGTTCTCCTTTATTATCAACGCATATTTCAGTCGATGTTGCCAACTTGTGCAATAGACACGAAACGCTTTAAATTTTAAATACCCATTTTTATTTTTCATTTTTAACTACTCAAAATAATTTTTTGGGAAACGGTTGAAATGGTTATTTCAAAATGTGACGTTTCAAAGATATTTCATAAAAAATACATCATTTTCGTCAGGGAGGGAGAATTCCCTATTAGAAACGTAAGGTTATTTCTTGATTAGACGAAGAGGAAGAAAGTGACGACTGCTGAATATAATTTTTTTTTTCATAAATTGTTGAGATCATGAGGTATTTTAAAATGATGTTAAGAAAGCGCCATTGGTAATATGTTACCCTATTTAGTATTTTTCACCGGATAACTCACAGCTGGTGATAATGAGAATTTTGTATGGTAGTCCAGTAATATCAATATAAAAAAATATTCCAATAATATTTTCATTACTAAAAAGGTTTAACGGATCGATCTCAAGAAACAGAGGAATATACTCACGAGGCTTCACACGTTTGTGATCGTAATCCACCACTGTCACTGGTTTCCATATGTCGTCATCCAGAATTGGCTCTTGTTCGTCACCTTCGGGAGGCATGTCGCCTAATGGCTCGTCCCCAAACTGAGGCGGTTCCGGGGCTTCCGCGAACTGCCCAGTGTTCTCGCCCCTGCCGAAACTGCCGTCGATTTCCGGGGGTGGCGGATAATCACCATCGTCCGCGAAATCACCCTCCCCGTAGTTCGGATCCATGTCGCCGCCGAATCGACCGCCGGGCCTATTGAACCTCTCGTTGAAGCCTTCTGCACCTTTGTTCAAAGGCGACCTTTCGTCCGCGTAACGATCCGGACCAGGACCGAAGTTGCCGCCCCTCTGAAGAGGCCTATCGTTCTGCCTGAAATCGTTGTTTCTACCGTTGAAGTTCGACGAAGGAGGCCCGTTAAAATCGTCTCTTCCTCCCCTGAAGTTCGGCGGCGGCGCCTCGTTGAAATCGCCTCTACCTCCTCTGAATCTCGGCGGAGGGGCCTCATTGAAATCGTCTCGACCGCCTCTGAAATTCGGCGCAAGACCCTCGTTGAAATCGTCTCTACCGTCTTTGAAGTTCGGCGGTGGGTGATCGTTAAAATCATCCCTGCCGCCTCTGAAATTGGGCGGCGGAGGCTTGTTGAAATCGTCCCTGCCACCTCTGAAGTTCGCCGGTGGCGGCTCGTTGAAATCGCCTCTGCCGCCTCTGAAATTCTTCGGAGGGGGCCCGTTGAAATTGTCCCTACCTCCTCTGAAATTCGGCGGAGGAGCCTCAGTAAAATCGTCTCTATCTCCCATGAAATTCTTCGAAAGTGGCTCGTTAAAATCGTCTCTACCACCTCTGAAATTCGGCGGTGGCGGCTCGTTAAGATTGTCTCTACCACCCCTGAAATTGGGCGGTGGGGGCTCGTTGAATTCCTCTCTATCGCCCCTGAAATTCGGAGGAGGGCGGTCGTTGAAATCGTCTCTGCCGCCTCTGAAATTAGGTGGTGGGGGCCCGCTAAAATCGTCTCTGCCTCCTCTGAAGTTCGGTGGCGGGTGCTCGTTGAAACTGTCTCTGTTGCCGCCTCTGAAATTAGGTGTAATAGGCTGGTTCAAACCATCCCTTCCGCCCCTGAAATTGGGTGGTGGAGGTTCGTTTAAATCGTCCCTTCCTTCTCTGAAACCTGGCGCGAACCTCTGGTTCTGGAATGGCCTTCCGTTTCTCTCGTTATCTAATGGACCTTTCCCTTCGTCGTCAAAGCCATAGGGTTTACCGAAATTATTTCTACCTTGTAGGTCTCTACCGAACGGTGTTCTACCACCCAAATTCTTATTGTGACCATCTTGCTCGAAATCGGGCCCCCTTGGTCCAAAGTTACCTCTATTGATGTCTTTATCGCCGAAATCTCCCCTTGCCCTTCCTGGACCGAACGGTTCTCTGCCCTTGGTCATGATTTCGCCAAAGTTACCTTTCCTAATCGGATCTGGAAGAAGGCCGGTACCTCTGCGACCGAGACCTTCTGGAACCAAAGGTGGTGCATTATCTGAGGCCGCAGCGTTTTGGTTCGGGAAAGAACCTTTATCGAATTCGTTTCCAAAGCGGTTCGGCGGTGGTCTCTTCATGTCATCGTGAGAAGGCATTGTGAAATTAGGAGGCGGTCTGTTGTAAGGAGATTCGTTATCGTAGAAATTAGGGGGCGGTGCACCCCTGCCAATCTGAGCATTACTGGGCGGACCCCGATAATACTCTGGATCGTTGGGTTGCATCGTGAAACTGCTTCTGGTCTGATCGTCGAAATTCTGTATTGGCTCAGGGTGTTCGTTGCGAGCGTCATCTCCGCTCATGTTCGACTGATCGCGACTTGAAGATGCGTCCGCTCCTATCCTCGGAGTACCGATCAGATTCGTGCTCTGGTTCTGGGAAACCATCGATAGCATACTCATCAATTTTTGGTCTCCCAAGATGTTGTTTATACCCTTTGAGATGGCCTCAAGATCCGGACCCTTCTTAACGGGAATCTGTTCTTCGTCGTCGAGCTTCTCGACGTCTCCGTCTTTGACGAGATCCAATCCTGGGATACCGTCCGATTTGGTAGTGTTCAAGAATCCCAGACCACCACCATCCTGGGGCTCCGGTTCTTTATCGTTACCCTTGAACTGCAAAGGTTCGTTGTTCATATCGGGCGGCGGTTTACTGTAAATGCTAGCAGCTGGTTGGACGGCATCCTTTGGCGGTACTTGAACTTGCGAGGCAGTCGTTGTAGGTTGCTGCTGGACGCCCTGCGAAGGCGGCGGAACGTTGAAGTTCTGAACTTGGGAGGGTTTAGCCGGAGGGAGACCGAGTCGTTTTCTTCTCATGGCTTCACGCCTGTCTAGCAACTGTTGCCTCCATTGTTCCCATTTCTTCTCGTACTCCTTGTATTGTTGTTTGTCGGGATGGCCGCTGTTCTGCTCTTTCCACTTGTTGAACTGAGCCTCCCACTCGGCGAATTGCTTGTCGAACTTTTTCTCCGCCTCGGACAGTTCTTCGTTTTGGTTAGGGTTGGACTGAGTCGCGCCCACGTTTTGCCATCCTTGTCTGTTAGTCATTTGTCTTTTCGGGTTGGTGTCTTCTTTGCCGGGTAACTGACGTTTCTGATCGACGTTGACGTTGCCGCTGGCCTTCCATGGCTGCTGGGGCGGATTGGGGACGAATGAAGGCGGCGGTGCAGAGAACTGATTGGGCATCAATGTTGTGGAATACTGGGGGACTACGGAATGCTGAGGAGGTGGAACGGGTACTGGTAGAGGCGGAGCAGGTTTAGGGAGCTCCTCTTTCGGAAGCGGAGGCTGAGGTTGCGGATCAACAGGTAGTGGCGGTGGCCCACCAATATTGGGAACAACTGACTGCTGGGCGGCCAGAGCGTTGATAGACTTTTGATACTGAAAAAAAAAATGAAATTGCCAACATTGAAATATAAAACTACAAGTAAATCAGCTATATTCAACATATTATATACTTCACATTCAAATTTTCCTTAAATAAATTAGAAGAGTTACCAGAAGAGAACTGCCATGTTCAAAGCAAGTGCTGAAAATAAGAATTGAATGAAAACTTATAATATAGAATAAAAATTGAAACTTCAATATCGGTAAAGCCGGTTTCACTTGATCACCTTATAAGTACATTGAGTTTCAAGTAAGCGGGCCACTGAGCTTATTCATTGAGATAAATTATGAATTGAACCATATGAACATGGACATGGGAAGTTATACGGAAAAACAATTTTCCAAAAATATTCAGATTTTACTGGTTTTCAAAAATGAATGGTATAGGAATAATTACAGACTATTGATTTTTTTGATTTCAACTTCAGTTTTCCCGAAAACGTCAACAAAAATTCTGCGCAATGTATTAAGGGGAAGACGGGTATATTGAAGGTTGAGATGTTATGTCTTCACTATTTATTCTTTATTGACGTTCCAGCAGCAGGTCGCAGGCCTTCTTCAGGATTCTACAAAAACAATACAACAATAAAATACTTCTATAGATACAATCATTATTTCTTGTACCCACCGAATATTTGAAGATACATAGGTTAATTCCTTCTCTTTCAGTCAGAATATTGTGCCTTTTTTTAAACAAACACATACAAGTTATTATTTGACGATATTCAAATTCAAACATATAGTTTTCTCAAAAATTACAACAGTCCATTCTTGAAAGTAGCATATATTCATCATACACTGTGTCAAAGTCATTTTTAGCTGAACAGACCGTTTTAAGAAATAATCCTGAAACACGTCGATTTTTTATTTTAATTTACCGTATTTTAAAATAATAATCTAATATACAGGGTGAATTACTTTCGAGTAATGACGTCACCGTAATTTTTTTTACCCACCATTTTGTCTCAATTTTCGGATTACTCCAGCTGAGCTGATTCCAAAAATGTATCACATGTTGATTCCAATTGGTACAGGGTGGACAGAAATACAATATGATAACATTAGTAATATTATTGATGGAATACATGACTTTATAAATGTTCGAACTGCAGCTGTGTATATTAGATTATTATTTCAAAAAAATAAATTAAAATCAAAAATCGATTATTTCTTAAAACGGTCTATTCAGCTAAAAATGACTTTGTTCCATACTTTACGGACACAGTGTATAATAATAATGATAGGAATCATATTGATAGAAGAAATCATCCACCGTTCTTATGACACAAAGAAAAAAACCTGTCATATTTAGATTCACAGGTTGACCGGGAACACAGTCAACGTCCTCTTACTCCATTGACATAGAAGTAAAGCCCAAAGAATGGACTGTTGTAATTTTTCAGAAAACTATATGTTTGAATTTGAATATAGTCAAATGATAACTAATATGTGCTTGTAAAAAAAGCCACAATATACTGGCTGAAAGAGAAGGAAATAACCTACGTATCTTCAAATTTTCAGTGGTTACATGAAATGATGATTGAATATTTAGAAGTATTATTATATTATTTTTGTAGAATCCTGAAGAAGGCCTGCGACCTGCGACCGAAACGTCGATAAAATATAAATACTGCAGGCATAGCGACTTAACCTTCAATATACCCTTCTTGTTCCTTATATATATATACCCATCATTAAAATCCCAATAACATTCTATGCCACTTTCACAATCCGGCAGCATCCATTGAGTCAATAATTGTCATCAAAGTTTTATGGTACCCATAGACTTAATAATTAAGAGCCGATTTCACCAAACGGTGATAAATAAATTAGCTCAACTCAAACTCAGATTAAAATTCTGTTTCTAATATTGACATCTTCTTTGTCTATGAAGTGAAGGAGGGTAAAGGAATCGCAAGTGGAATTGGCCCTAATTATGGTATTCACATTTGACAAAAAAAAAACAGACAATGACAGAACAAACAGAAAATTACAGAAAGTTTCTGTAATCTGCGGATATGGAATCTTTATCTTCTTGATCGGTTCCACTGTTGTCGAATCAACAGAAATTACTAGACTCTAGGTATTCTACGTCACAACATTTCACATATTCGAATTTGTGCCAAGTTACTGAAGGGTTATTTTTCTGTTACTGAATTTTGGGTCGAATCTTTTACGTGGTGAATAACTAATAAGAAAAGGTTTCCACTTCCAAGTTGCCAATTTTATCCTGCGCATACATTGATTGTCGGTGAGAAACCGTAAAATGAAGAAATGGACGCATACACCCGTGTACATCCATATCTCGGCACCCATGCAAATTCAGAAAAAATGCAAAAAGAGGTTAGCTTTGGTACGTATAGGGGCATTTATTAATACGGTTGGTTCCAACTAATTTGTATCAACCCTGTGAGCGTGATGACAGCAACCAATAAAATCTTAAATGAGAAGGCGGTTCGAGTAACACCGAGGTAATTCGATCGTCTTTTCCATAATCACATACACTTAAACTTGACCTTTTTTGTATCTACTACCGAAAAATAAAAATAAAGCAGAATAGTTACAATAGCAAGAGATGCAACGTAACATGCAAATTTTTCATTATGAAAGATTTTCCAAATGTTGTCCATTCTTTTGTTGGCAAAAATATAATCTATTTTCAAATTCGGCCCTTGTTTTGGAAAACTTGAACTTGCATGCGTATTTTTACTTTCAATTATTATTTATCGAGGCGGTGTTGAATACACAACGGATTTTAAATGTCCCAGAAGAAAAAATCTAAAGGTGTCATGTCTGGGGAGCGTGGTGACTATTCAATTGGTCCTCTTTCTGATCCATTTCTCTTGTAAATGATCAGTGAGTCATTACATCACTGAATTGAAGCAATGAGGTTGAGCTCCAACTAGTTGGAAGTGAATGGGTTGTTCTTTTGAAAGCATATAGCCATCCTCAGCAAGTTTATTGTCTAAACTTACTTTTATTATTTCTTCCGGCACATTCTAGTAAATGTTACCAGTAGGGTGTTCAATAAAAGAAAATAAACTTGATGAGGATGGAAATACGATTTCACATTTCGTAAGGCAATAGCTCACAGATCATTTCCAAGAGAAATTAGAAAAGAGCCGATTGAATTGACCACCATGCTCCACAGACTCGACACCTTTAGATTTTCTCCCCTGGAAGAACTGAAAGTAAGAATACGCACAGCAAGCCAAGAAATTCAAGTTGAAGTTTGCCGAATTTGAAAAAAGGTTATATTTTGTCTACAAACTAATGGACAACATTTTGAACATTTTTTATAGTAAAATATTATTTTCATGTTTCATTGCAACTTCTGATGAACCAAAATACCTCTCTTTACATTGTTTGTGATTTTGCATGGGGCCGAGATATTTAGGCAGGTACCTTTTCAAATTGACACACTGTATACTTGTCATAATAATAACTAGAATGATAATTTTTCGGCTGTGATCAGTGTGATCGGTACCACCTTCACTGCCGTCACACTGAAGTGCGGATGTGATTACTATCTGAAAAATATTGTGGTCTCACATATAATTTTTTTTCTGAGCAGCCCCTTTTTAGATACAGCTACCTAAATCACAGCCCTCACAACACGTAGCCGAGATGAGGGAGAAGTTTGGCAACACAGGGAAAGGCCTAGAATTTCTAGTTCTCGTATCGTGCTTGCCGGCGTCGTGTTGTTTGTAGGTTATGTTTAGTTTTTGTTTTTAGTGCTTGAAAGTACTGTGAATTGTGTGCTGAGGGAAAAAAAGTCTATGAGTGGAGTGAATTGTATGCTGAGGAAAAAAAGTCTATGAGTAAAGTGAATTGTTTCATTTGGTAATGTACCTAACGTTTTTGAACTCGATTTTGATTGTAGGATCGATTTCGTATCATACCTAATAAATGTTGTATACCTAGCTGCAAGGGCAATAATAAATCTTCAGAGAAAATGATTATTTCCAAACTTTTTCCAGAAATTCCAAAATAAATACAATTCCGGTAAATACATACAGTGCGTTTTACGAAATTCATTTTGATATTAACGTTATTGTGAAATTTTATCAATTATTACAAGCTGATAGCACTTCGAGACAGTCACCAATTTATTTTTTATCTATGCCAAAGAAATGTCCACAATTGACAGAATGTTGAGTTCTAAAAAAAATCATCAAATGTATCCAAATTTTTACTTGCTACATATCAAAAACAGACTTGGCATTAATTAAAAGAACGTAGTATTGAATTTGAATTTAATATTGGTGATTTTTCATAGATTTGCAGTTGTGGAAGTGATTTGAAAAAGAGTTTTGTATCCACTTCGCTCAACTTTTGTTAACATATTTAATTGAATAATCATGTGAAAAGTATAAACGATCAAATCGTTCTCAACACTCGAGAAAAAAGAAGGCAACAGTTCGGTATCGTGATAATTTATTGACACTACCTAAAAAAATAGCAAATTCGATAAAATGGGAATACGATAGTTCTTCAAGATTCTCCTCTGTCGATTGTAATTATTTATGCAGGTATTTGAATGTCATATTTATATTTTAAGTTAAATATTCGTATAGACAATTCTATTCCAGTTTTTTTTCGTGTAAGTGAATTTATTCAACGGACAATTCTTCTCAGTTTTTGCTCATACCTCCTTAAACTTAACTCCTTGATAATATTTGGATTCATGAGCTCATTTACACAATTTTGTGGGAGGAGATGGCACTACACCTTTTTGTTGGTTCTTGCTGAACGATAAATCGGGTTTGAAATATACAATATTGTTAGAATAATTGGATTTATCATTCATTCTTGGTGCTATCATACAGATAAAATTATTTTCATTAAATTGTTATCGAATCATAATATGATGAGTCAGTTCAATTCTTTGAACAAGTATGGCTTAGTTAGGATAGTGTCTTATATATATTTTATTAAATTTGAGACATCTCATGTCGATTATTGGCGTACTAATTGAAAGGTATTTGAAAATTCACTCCTATATCGCACTCACTGAGGCCTGAAGTCGGCCTTCCGCACCAAGCTATTTGCAATACATTTGTTATACATAAAAATGCAGAATGTTCCGGAGAATTAGAAAATATAACCTAATGAAGGTTGTCCCATTTAAGAAAAAGAAGTCGCCGTCAATTGTGCTTTTGTGGGACTGGCTGTATATTTGATGATATAATATAAAATTTGGATAACACTTGACCGTTTCGCAAATATACGGCATACCCTGTGCCGTTGAACACCCTGTATATCTTTATCGTTCAAACACCTTTGGTCTTGCTCTAGATAGCTTAGTTCGAGAGTAGATAGCCTGGCCGTTTTTCACGTTTTTCAGTTCGTCTGAATTTCACCCGGAAAAACAGAGAAAAAAAACTTCCTTAAGTGTCATTTTTACGTCCAGTTTCATAATCAAATTTGAAGTCACTTTAAGCTTAAAGCTTCCTTTACTGTCATTTTTAGTGGGGTTAAAGGAAGCTTCAAAATTAAAGCGACTTTAGGTTTGATTATGAAACCGGCCGTTAGTAGGGTTAAAGAAAGCTTCAAAAGGGACTTTAGGTTTGATTATGAAACCGGCCGTTATTATTCAAGTATTGTTAATGCATTTATGTTCACAGAACATTACAAAATTTTTAGTACTGCTCGTCAAGCGTTCTGTGTACCTCTCAATTTCATATCAAAAGGAAGAATCCATTCAAATTAAATTGAAAATTAAGAATGATTGAACTACAACTAATTAAGATTAAAAATTAGATACAACTATTTTGACGCGATAGCGACTAGACATTACTAATATTTCTCTGGAAATACCCACTTCACTCATCTTATTCGCCGAATTTGTACTGAATCAATATCAACACTTAAAATCTGAGCACTTTTGATCACTAATGACACAACTTCACTTGTTTAACAATAAACGGTTAACAAGTTAAGACAAGAATGCAGGAAGAAAATTTTTAAACTATAACTTCTTGATGTACAACAGCGACGGGAGGTCCAAATTACAAATATAAGACTCCGTGACATTGTTGCCAGTTTTCAGACCACTTCTGTCAGTTTTGTCAAACAGACGATCGACACAGATTTGTTTACATTTTTTGTGTTTGGTAAACGTTAAAAACCTCGAATTTCTGGAGCTTTTGTTACTTATTTCCGATCTGACCCCCGGGTCGGAAGTATTTGGTAGGCACACTCCTGGTATTCGTCGTCGTTTGGCATTTTTCGAGGCAGTCAATCTTTTTCGATTCCACCAAAAAGTAACGCACAGCTATGCCGGTGGAAACGGACGCTAAATGTGTGAACAGCTTGTACATGCTGGAGTGCTGCACAAAATGTTCGTGAACAAATTGAAAAAGGACGTTCGTTAGGTGCTGCCATCTTTTCTTCGAAAGTGGAAACTATTGTAATATCCGTAACTTCTACTTATCGTTCGAGTGTTCAGGCAATACCCCACATTCTGCTAGTCTTTCCACCTTTACGCGTTATACTGATGGCGAGAAAGTCCCGTGGTATGACTCTTCTTAACCATCCTGACCTACATGTTGAACATATATATACTGCTTTCCAGTCAGGTGTGCGAAACCCCAGAGCTTGACGCAATTGAGCTTCACGCCCTACCCACTATAACGGGAACGCGCTAATCTAAACTGTCAAATTAAACTAACCTAACCTCAGTAAAAATGACAAGTACAGCGCTCCACAGCTGTCATAACGAAATTCGGATGGTGCATCAGGGGAGAGGGGAAGGAAACCAAGGGCTTGACGCTCCGCGTACTGGAACGGTCTAACTTAGGGGCGGTACGCTCCCCCGGTGCGCCCCAACCAATGACTGGAGAATCCTTATTGCAATGTGTAAATAAACCGAAGAGCAAGTGTGATAGTTTTATTTTTCTCTTTGTCCCAAGTCTGAGACAACGGACCACAACAGTTATGCCTACTACTGTCACCGATCAACTCAAGTGTACGAAATAGAATTTGACCCATTTACCCTCGTTCCCCACTAACTACAACGACAATCAGGAATCGAGAAAATATTTCTGGTTATAATCTCAAATTTGTAAAATTAACTTTGCACTTTGAGCTAAACCGAGATCAGAGTCGTTGCGCTGAAATAATTCTGGCGCTGCTGGTGCAGATGTCGCATGCAGTTCTTTGTAATCTATGCTTTATAGCTCATTCCGAGCGCTGGCATCGATGCGCTATTGCGCAATTGCGATTCAACTCAATTATCTGGCGCAGAAAGCTACTCTTGAGTAAAACTACTGGACCCTATGAATAAATACTGTGTCGGCGTGGGAAAAATTATGGAAATAACTCATCTCTATTCAAAAACGCTAATAGAATATATGAAGACAAAATTAAAAAAATTACCTCTGCTCCATACTGTTGATGCCATTGCTGATATTGCTGCTGCCACTGGGCCCACTGTTGCCAGTTTTGCTGTTGCATCTGCGTCCACTGATCTGAAGTATATGGCATGCCAGGAGGAATCACTGCAGGTGCTGTATTCAAGAGAGGCGCGGTTGCAGCAACCACAGGAGGCTGCTGAGTTGGGGTCCCAGGCCATTGAGCCCAAGACATATTCTAAAAAATTGAATTGTAACATAAATGACAAACTGAAGAAGTTCTAACTTACCTTTCCTCAAAAAGACTTTCTCGAGTTATTGTAAAGTCCCTACAATATCTTTATGTTTGTTGCACTGTTGGAAAAAAGATCAAACATTCTCAAAAACAATAATCTCGCATTCTGTGATAATAATGACAAGCGTTGTCCATTCAAATCCAAATCGCTCATTTCTTTCAAGGGGGAACTACCAATTATACCATACAGTACAATATCTAGTATACAGTTATAATAGAAGCATAAGAAAATACAGGTAAAAATTCGAGAAAATGTGCATATCAAATGTTTATTCACAATATAATGAACAAACTTATAAATCGTGCCAATTTTGTAATAGTTGAGAATATTTAAGGAATAGTTTATTCATTAATTTTTTTTTATTTTCCAGACTGTCCATTAGCAATTCAAATGAATTGTTCGAAGGACCTCATTCTTTGTTTTCCACTTACTGGTAAAGAAACCGGAGTCAAGTATAGGACCGAACTCAACTTCATTGCACTTCGTGATAGAATATTTCATTATTATTCATGAAATTTCAATAATTTGTCTTAAGACAAAATTACTTCAGAAGGAAAGATATTTCATATCAACTTGTAAGTTCTTGTTAAAAAAAAGTGTATGTCGATGCATATTTATAATCATTAGGTTGTCCTATTTGTTTCCATACTCTGACACTAATGCGGACAAAGAAAATAAGATATGAATTATAATTGTTTTGAAATGATTGATAATATCAAAACACTACCTTGTAAGAGTCGATAGATACACAGACAATTCGATGTTCAAAAGGAAGTCGAACATAAGCACTTGATTTAGATCGATCAAACTACACAAAAACCATGGTGTCTCATTTCATGACCAAAGTTTGATCAATAAATATAGGAATGATGCAGTGTCAATTTTCATATAAATAAGGATATTTATGTATAATTTTTTTAGGAGTGCCATAGTTCCTTTCAAATGCAATAAAACCATTTATTGCTCTACGCAGAACGGAAGGAGAAGTTTATATGGAAAATAGGGAAACACATATATAAACACAATGAGGTTATATATAATATTTCTTCAGTTCAACTAATTAAAGAAAACTAGTTTAACGAAGGTATCAAACTTGAGTAGTATCAAATATCACAATATCAATGATACAAAATCAACTGAAATAACTCGAAAATATATGTGATCCATAAATATCAGAGTATGTAATGCATTGAAAGTCACCTAATATAGAGGTAACTCTTCATACAAATTGTTTGAGGACGAAATGACAATACATTTTTAACGGCGGTGAACATATAACATAAAATTTGGGATAATTGATAGACTAAAAACAGTCCACTCAAACTGAAATAAATATATATAAGCTCACCTGTATTTTTATTTAGGGAAAATCAATATTTTGTCGGCGTATTATTTAGAATGCCTGCAAATAGAATTAAATGTACAGAATTCAAATGAGCAAACAAATAAAGAAAAAAACATCCTTCAGTCGCTTACTTTCTGTTAATTTTCAGCAAATATTAACTACACTTTCAGAACGATATATGTATTTATAACATATCTCATTTATAAATTTTTATTTCGGCCTTCACCATCTTGCGATTGACAATTGACATAAAAAAAACATCAAATTCATAGAAAAAAATTTTGACAGTTGCTTGTCAAAAAACAAGGGATCATTTAGCTCAACCATAGACAAAAACTTGGCGAAAAGCAAATTCATCTTTTATATTATTTTGGATTATATATGGAGTATGGGATATTTGTGCTGATATATTAACTGGGTCTTGATCGACAAAATCATTACTCACATAGATTATAAAGTTATTCCATTATTCTGTTAATTTTTTTAGGTCGAATGTCGAAGACAGAAAGCAATTCTGTGTATCTCTGTGCCTGTCCGCAAGCGTCATCTTTGTAAATCGTGAAATATTGAATTAAAAGTCTCGTTTATTAGTGCCCATTGCTAAAAATAGAATCCAGGTAAATTTATAGGTTTTTTGAGTCGATTTAATTGTTATCATAATACATAATCATTTCTGATTAGGCTTCATCTCATCAGTTGTTGGTAAACAGCAGTAGGAATGGAGGCAAAAGAAGAATGTGTAGAAAGTACTACAGCTCCTGATGATGGAACTCCTATCGTTAAAGAACAATCTTTTTCTGAAAGTCCAGACAAAGGTGTTGATAATTCTTTCAGAAAAGGACAAAGATCGAGTGGAAGAAATGAGAACAGAAATTCTGCCGGCAATAGGCGAAGTTTTGGGGGTGCTAATGAAAGCTTCGAACAAGGAAATAAGAGAGGTAATCGTGATTTTGACCGAGATCCAGGACATTCTGGGGGCCGAGGTAGAGATTTTGGAAACCGTCAAGAAGCTGGTGGATGGAGCTCATCAGATTACTATCGAGAGAAGTTATATGAAATATCAGGACCAACTCATGAATTGCCTCCTCTGGACATGACTGAGAAAAAGTTCAATGGCAGAAACAAATTATATGTTGGTAACCTTCCTACAGATATAACAGAGGAAGACTTCAAGAATATGTTTACTCCATATGGGGAGATATGTGATGTTTTCTTAAATGCTGAAAAGCGTTTTGGATTTGTGGTATTTGATTATCATAGGAATGCTGAAAAAGCCAAACAAGAACTTGATGGAAAATATCTCAATAATGACCGTCAGATAAAAATAAGGTTTTCTTCAAGGGGTGCAACAATTAAAGTGTCTAATCTAGCACCCACAGTAACTAATGAGTTACTGCATCATGCATTCAGTGTGTTTGGAGAAATTGAGAGGGCAATCGTTCATAAAGATGAAAGAGGTCATTCAACTGGAGTTGGTGAAATTGATTTTACCAGAAAGAAAAGTGCAGCGTGCGCTGTTAAGGAATGTACTGAAGGCTGTTTCTTTTTAACAGGCTCTCTTAGACCATGTATAGCTGAATTTTATGAGCCAAACCTTGATACTGATGGCTATAATGAAAAATGTATCCCATGGAGAAACAATGAGTTCTTGAAAGACCGTGAGGTGGGGCCTTGGCTGGCAAAACCAAACTCTTTTGAGTATCAATTTGCCACAGATTGGAAACAACTGAGACTCCTATTTCATAAAAAAGAAGAAGCTCTAAAAAAAGAGCTGCTGATTGAGGAAGAGAAGATGATGGCAAGGATGGACTTCGTTAAGTTTGAATATGAAACTGAGATGCTAAAGAAACAACTTGAAGAAAGGGAATTGTACAGACAGCAACACAAACTGAACCTGGAAAAAAAAGAGAAAATAGCTGATGAGCTATTATCTAGGAATGTTCTGGAAATAAGAAAGACTGAAGAACAAATAATGGCGAAATTTGCAAGACATGAAGAGGATATGATTTTGAGGCAAAAAGAAGGAAATTTATTCAATCAAGAGGAAAGAGCACCTGTCAAGTAAGTTCATAAGATATTGTCCCCTCTCTTTTCCTTTGGGCCAATGTCTTCCATTATAGTCAGTATGATTTTTTTTTTCATTCATCATATATGTAGAACTATTATCTGAAATTTTTCTTGTGAGAAAATACTACAACTTTAAAGAGTCTGAACTGCACTTTACATTTAATGCAAGTGAATGATTTGTTTCTATAAGAACAGTTTTTAATGAGAAATTGGTAGTGCTCTTAATCTTGGGAAACGTTTCCTTTAGGGGTTATGAATTTTCTAAAATCTTAATTTTTCTGAAAATGTGAATACAAATTTTTAATGTTTTTGACATTTGATATTTCATGGAATTTTCATGCTATTTCCAATTTATACCATATACAATAGGTCCTTTCGTTTTCATAAAAGGTGTAGCACTTTTCTACACTCGATTTGATTTACACCAGTGTAGAGGAAGTGTAGTTTATCTACACATAGTCAAAAGGAGATGTAGATAAACTATATCTCCTCTACACTGGTGTAAATTCAATCAGCAAATGAATACTAAAATCGAGTGTAGAAAAGTGCTACACTTTTTATTCAAACGAAAGGACCTATAAAGAATGGTCTGACCAATATCCCCATAAAAGTGTCTACTCTGTAGAAAGAGGGGAAGCAATAAAGCGGCCATTAGCTATCTCTTTTCTGTGGACAGAGACATGACTGTGGACCAATCAAAATTCTAGGAAAAGAAAACTACTGGCCCCTCTTTGGTTTATCTCTTTCACATTCTTCTGCCATATTTACTGTACAGGGTGGGCAAAATTGGTGATACCTGAACTACAACTTTTTCAACCCAACGAGATAGAGGATAATGCATAGCACATTACGGTCGTTATTTTCGAGAAACTAATGCCATCAACTGCATTCCTCTATCTTCTTTTGTATTCGAGTTATGGGTCAAAATTAAAATTTCATCTTTGATCATTATTTCCGTTTATGTTGAAGCTAGGATGTTGAAATGAAAACATTATACAGACACTTTTTTTATAGCACTCCAGTAACGTACTATAATTTTTCCCAACAGGTATATTTGCTGAGCTATAACATAAAGAAGTGTTTTTCCTTATGAGGGCGATGTATGATATATTTCTCAAACGGTAAAAAATGGAGATTCTTTCTAAGTCATTTTATACTACTGTTTTCATAAGAAAAAACACAACTTTATGTTATAGCGCAACAAATACACCTTTAAGTAAAAATCATTCATTGCTATATCCTGTTACCGAGAATAAATCTACACAAAGACTCAAAAACAAAACTATCGGTGCGATCAAACTTAAAATTTCTTAGGGCTACTTTCGACTGTGTGCCCTCCTTTGACTGAAGAGACCCAACCGTGACCTGCAGATCCTTCCACACTCCGGGCATGGATAGTCGCCAACCAGCCAGATCTGGCCGCCGCTGCATTGGTATCAAAAAAGTGTCTGTATAATGTTTTCATTTCAACATCCTAGCACAAACAGAAAAGGACATATTGGCCAAAGTTGAAATCGCCCAAATTTGAATTTTGGCCTATAACTCAAAAACAAAAGAAAATGAAAGCATGCAGTTGATGGCATTATTAGTTTCTCGTTGTAGTTCAGGTATCACCAATTTAGCCCACCCTGTATAGGTTGTTCCCAATTGGATGCTCAAATATTTTCAATTCGTCAATGACTAAAACACGTTGAAACACATTCTCTACTTAACGGTAAATATTTCAGAACCCACGTAATGGCAATAGCAAAGAAAATGAAATATATACATGAATATATACATCCTACATGAAATGTTTTCCAAGATAAATACTGGTACCATTTGATTTCTCATGAAAATCTTCTATTGAAAAAACTCACAAATGGGTCACTCGGTTACTTGACACTGAAGTTCAAGGTTGCGTTCATAAACTTACTCTGAGAGTAGAGTATGAGTATGGCCATGCTCAGAGAGCATACTCTGAGGAACTAAAAGTACGTTTGTGAGCGCTTCACAAAGCTTGCTCAGAGTAAGTTTGTGAACGCAACGCTATCATAGTCTTATCAGTTAATTATTAATTCAAAATTTGTTTCTATTATTGGGTGCCATCTGTCATTTGAATATGAGTTATACCCAAAATTTCTCTTGATACTTATGGGTATTACAGTGAAAACTGTGATTATTATTAAATTTATAGACACGATTTGAAGCAATTAGGTAACTTGAAATATCGCAATATAAACTAACCTATATTATTTTGAGCTTCTAAAAGTAGTATACTCAGTTTGCTATAGCATATCCATGGGAAAAACATGAAAAAAAATCACGCAATAACAGGATATGGATGTGTATAGTCTATTAATTTGCCTGATTGTCAAAACCATCCTTTTTCCTCTTACTGCTTGCATTATCACTAGTGTCTTTTTTCAACAGACGATAGAACTAGTCAACTTAGAAGTTTTTACGAAAAATTACCTATACAAATTCAAAATGATGTAGTACGAGTAGTCAAAGATTTGTGAAACCCACTGTCAGTGTACTGTGAACTAATGATTCGTCTGATATCACTGATCAAATGCGCTGGCTGAAGTCTTGGGATACGTACTTAAAGTATTGCAATCGATTTTGAGGGATGAGAGCTGATTTTTTGTCAAGAGTTCTATCTTTTGTTAATAAAAAAATTCGTTTGAAAACACCGTGTATATTTGGAAGACATTATTGAAATTCGTATATGTTTATTGATTTGATCTATTTTCTGTCGTCCAGAGATGACGCAACCGACGAGATTCATGAAAAAATGTAGCTTATTGCAGTATAGCGAATTTCTAGTTCATGAAATTGGCATATAGGGACACATAGGGAACATCTAGATTCTGATTTGAAGGTATTTTTTAAATTTGAATGGATATTAAAACCACTCTATCTCCTGAACGGAATCACCGGTTTATCCGAAATTTGGAATGAAGATGGCTCTCATGAGGTTCCAGAAAACTGCAATCAAATTTGCAGGACCGTATCACATAAATTTGGACAGCTCTCCAAAGTTCGCGAAATCACCCTGTACAATGAATTTCATGATTTCTTCGATATTTGCGTAAAATTTATTTATTCAATAACGATGACTGTTTTTTTTTTCTTGATGGTGACAATAATTTTTTCAATCGTGTCGATATTTAACGTCCTATTCATAACGAAGTGACAAAAAAATCAATTCTCGGCAACCTGAAATATTATTCGGCGAATTGAATAAGTGAATATTACAGTTTAAGAAGCTATCGAAGAAATCATTAAATTCATTGTACAGGGTGATTTCTTGAACTTTCTAGAAGTGTGCAAATTCATGTGCATGCAAATCAAATATTTGATTGCAGTTTTCTGGAATCTCATGGAAGCTATCTGATTCCATTCCGAAAAATGCCCTGTCAATCAGAATCTTGAACTCCTAAATATTACATATGGGATTTTTTCGTGATTTGGTCAATGATTTCATTTCATTTGATCTCAACGATGGAACGATGATGAGCCAAGTCGATATTTATACATCCATATAGTGACTATCAACCACAGCGGCGACAATGTCGGTATCATTTTTTGTTGTTGGTTCGGATCACATGGTATAAATCCGCCATTTTCAGGCAAAATTTCTTTGTGTCCATTTCATTTTTATGTGATTTTTGTGAGATTCACTTGGAATAAAAGGTAAGAATAATTCAAATAAATACATTTTTTGTTATATTATTTTTGCCGTGTTTTCGTTGCGATTATTTTGTCAAGGTGTTGAGCTGGTAATTATTAATATTTCTCAGTCTTTTTAGTTTGACTGTTACCTAGAAATCTTGAGCTTTCAACCTTCGATGTGATGACGCATTGAAATGTTCGAAGAAAAGGAAATATATACTAATTTTTTTTAGGATCAAACTGCGTTTCAAAAAGCCTAGAGTTGTGTTCCATTAAATATCAAGAGGGGTTTGTGATTTGAGTATGTTATTAAAAATCCATAGTGCCTAGGTGTCTCTGGGCATTTGAAAAATGCTTCCTAGAGCCGCTGCCAAGAAGATGACCGTGAAGTTTTTTTCGGTTTGGATTGGTCACACAGTTTGATTCTGATTGATAATGAATTCAAAGAAATGCAGAGCTTCCCATTGGAATATTGCAGCGAATCATTGTCTGGCAGTCTACTGTAATTACATAATTTTATAAGATGCCCTTTTTTGTTGTTTCTGTGCATTGTTTAACATGAATAAATCATCAATTGTAGAATAGTTTTTCACGTTTTAACACTGCAAACTATAAGTGAAGAATGTTTTTAGATGTGGTTCCTACAATTACAAAACAAGTGAAATCAAAAAAATAAGTACTGCAATTTGCTTTACAACTTTAGCCTTTTTATTTCGATTGTCATACAAATGCTGTATGTTTTCAACGTTCAAATTTGTCTGAAAATGACGAAGAGGACCTAGCTCCAGCCCTATTGTCGCCACTGTGTTTGATACACTCACTGTAAGAATCCATCTTTCAAGTTGCCACCTTCTAATTGCATGCGTTATTTCCATGACATTGTGAACAATAATAAGGATAAATTCAGATGCATACCACTCGACGATATGAATATCGACAAGTGTTACGATCTGAATTAAGCTAGCCAAATTGCCATCGTCAAGGCCCCAAATGGAGTACGCTCCACCGAAGAAGATCGTAACACTTGTCGATATTCATATCGTCGGGTGGTATGCATCTGAATTTATCCTTATTATTTTATTCATTGCCGTTTAGGCGTTATTGCTCTTCATCATTGTGAACAATGTTGGTACCACTGACTTCGTGGTGTTGCCACATGCTCTATTGTAGGGTAAATCTCGTAAGTTGCGCCATCTCTTCGCGATATGAAATAGATCCATCATATAAATATTTCGGAATTCACTCCGCTTGGGTCAAAAGTGTTTTTGAAGTGAGATGTTTCACCATGCGACGGTGTATTAAGCCCGCTTGCAACAGCCGTGAATTCTCTACAAAATTCAAAATTCTGGCAGAGATTATTTTGTATGCAACTGAACAGTGAATTCTACCGAAAGTGCGTATGCAACGGTAAAGAATTCGCGGCGCATGAATTTTCGAGTAAATTCTCCACAGAATTCTCGGCTGTTGCAATCGGGCTTTACATTTGAGCGGTGAAGTTTTCGAACTTTTTGTCGACACAGTATCCCCAAGTTTCATTGGGAGTGCATTTTTCAATTGTTTTTTGAATATTCTGAATGTCGAAGAGAGTGCGAATGAGCAAACATGTTCTTTCTCAAAGAACAACCTGTGTTTTGTTGCCTTTCAAGATGGCCGAATTTGTAGATCGTTTCTTAAGCCTAAAATTTTTCGATTTATCGTAAATTTGAGGGTCTTTTGATTACTTCAAAATGAATGATTTTAGTGAAACGTGGTTTTGCCCGTAAATACTAGAACGGTAATTTTTCTTACACCAACTCAAGCTCATTGTAATAGCGCAGCAATATGCAAAGTGCCAGTGTGCGACATCTGTGTTCTACGTTCTAAGGCTTTTACCGCAAACGACGGTATCAGCTTTCGGCTTAGCGAGATTTGAGATTGTTTGGGACTGTTTGTCTGCGTTAATTTTCTTATTCGACGAGTTGCGATAACTCGTTTTCACAGATTAGATTTAAGATTTGTGTCAATAGAGTCAAAGTTGCCTCGTATGCGAATACTGTAATGTTAAGGTAGACGAAGAATAAGGAGGTATTCTTATTATTTTCTACCTTTCAACCCTTGTAGGGGTCGCTTACATTGGCATAGCCGCTCCCCTACCGGAAAATGCGGTTTATAGAGATTATAACTCAGTTAAACATCGCATTAGATTTTTTATAGCAACGTTAACTCGATATCGTTAGTACCAGTAGCAACAAGAGAATTCACCGTGTCATTTTGACCAGTTGCGATTCAGTGACCTTGAGTATTTTTTGGATGGTGGTAGAGGATGAGAAGGAAAGCTTATGTTAGTTGGGCAATTTTCGATACAATTTGCTGGAAATGTCAAAATTTGAAGTTGTGCATTCCTGGTGTACACTGACCGATTATTGCAAAGTCCTATAATCAGCCATTGTCGGAATGTATCGTGACCAACCTTTGGGACTGTCACCGAGTTATCGTTCGGAAGGCGATAATCCGAGAGTTGTAGCATGTTAAATATGGTGTAACGTGTCCAGACTTCTGCCTCTAATTCTGACTCCTTTACTCAGGTAGATAATATTGTTGGTATATACTTATTTGGTAAGCATCGAGTGGGAGATGCAAGGGTGCGAAATCAGCCAAAATAACAATGTGAACCCTGGAGCCAGATCGGAAAATACCAAAAAAGGCCGTGCAAATTTAAATTTTTTACGTTTAGCAAACGTAAATGTTTCACAATACTAACAAAAATTAGCACCAATCAAGGACAGCGGCTTGTAGGATCGATTTGACTCGTCGAGCAAAGAGTTTTGACCTCGGCTTCATGAAATTCATTTTTTATGGTTTTTTAAGGCGAATCGACCCGCGAAAATAAAAAACGGGTTCACATTTTCTACTAACGGTATGCATAGTTTTCGAGCCCCTGTATGTGAGCATGCCTCTACAACAAATACTCAGATTAGGTTTATTCATTAAAATGTGCAAATTAGGTTATAATTATTCGGTAATTATTAAGAACTAAAAGATTCTTACCAGGTCAGTGAAATAAATCTTACTCATCAATTTCTGGGTCCCAGATAAGGACAATGACTTCTTGTTATCATTCTCGTAATCTGGCACACAAAATTGGGGAATACGATTTTTTTCACTTACTTAGTACATTCTTTTCATTTCTTAAATAATTTGTGAAATATAAAATTGAAGATGGTTATCGTCTATTGTGGAAACTTTCAGAAATCATTTTGCAGCCACCTTGGACGAAGATTCCAAAGCAGCTAATGTAACAACCGATAACTTTTTATCGTTATGCTGGGCCAGCAACTGCGTCTTTCACCGCAAAGCAATGCTTGCCGAAACTGTCAGCATTGCTTCGTAGCAATAGACCTATGCAGTATCAACAGTAAAAAGTTATATAGTTATACAGTCACATAAGCTTCGTGATTTTAAACAGATCATTCGATACTCAATATTGGCATTTAAATTTTTTCGAAACCAGAAATTGTTGATGCTAAGTGTGAACTCAGCCACTAAACTAAAAGTTATGAATGCGAATAAATAAAAAACTATTTGAGATAATTTCAACAAAACAAATATTGGCATTGAAATTTTTTCGAGAATGTTGGTGATGAGTGTGAACTCATCTTGAAAAGATTTTTGCGGAACAAATTTACTACTAAATATTGAGCTCAGTTTCAGAATTTGTTCTACAGAGTTTTCGCTACCATAACGCGGCTAACTCAGACCTATATTTTTATCTCCCCGATACAAGAGTCGAAATGAATAGTTCAGACAAGCTGCAAGATATTTGGCTCGCTTAAAGCCTCATACAGCTGATCAGCAAAATTCATAATGTACATACATTTCTAACCTATCATTATTTTCATAAATAAATGTGAACTCAATATTTTAAAATGCCTGGACTAGATAGTCCATTGAAAATCCTCAGATTCGAACTAGTGAAAATTTAGCATACATTTACCGGCCGTGGCGCTATACTGCAATATCTGTTGCATATTAGAGGAGGCTAATTGGCAATTTGACTCCGCCGACAGCGTAATGCACGCAATCGACGTACGTTCACAGTTCTCATCAATTCTCATAAACTTGCCGACTCACTGGGAATATCCCAGCTTTCAATAGGGCAAAGAAGGCTGAGTTCCTGTGGCTATTTACGGTTTCATTTCAATTTAACAGCTTCGTAGTAAACTCGAATTCTGGAATCTTTGTTATTTTGCTGTCAGGGGTTAGTACTGGATCGATAATATAATGGATGGAATAGAGGAAATTGAACATTGCGAAACTAATTGTACAGGGTGGGCAGAAGTCGTTGTTTACTGAGGGGATCTCGAGAACTATAGCAGCTAGAAGAAAACGGATGGCACATTTCCGAGTTTTTTTTCAGAGAAACAAAGAATGTTGAGTTATAAGCAAAGAATGAGATTTTGACGATTTCAAAAAGTTCACACAAGTCTTTGAAGTCACGAATCTGAAACTTGAACCTTCTACAGGCACTTTTTTACGTAGAATCCACTGACGAGCTCGAAATATTTTTTTATTTTGAATCATTAGGCGAACTTTGGTTTTTTTGAATGCAAACTTTTATTGAATCTGTTATTTTTGCATTGGAAAAAAACCTTTTGTCAGTTAGTATATTCTACGTGTAAAAGTGTCTAAGAAGGTTTAAGTTTCAGATATGTTACTTGAGAGAAGAAAAAGTTATGAGAACTTTTCGAAATCGTCAGAATCTCAATTTTTGTTTATAACTCAAAATCTAGAAATGATGGGCCGATTCTGGTGTAAGATTTGGATTAGTCAGGAAAAAAGAGCTAGAGAATATGTCATCCCTTTTCTTCTAGCTGCTATAGTTCTTGAGATCCCTGCTAATACTTGAATCCATTGCTCATCAAAATTTTAGCCTCCTCGGTTCAAATGATTACTAGCCGCCAATAGTGCGGCCTTGAAATGATATGTAACTAAACATATACCATCCCATTGAGAAAAAAAAGAAAGTTGACTATCGAGGTTTGATGCGATTCACGAAAATATACAGGATGAGTATTTGATTTGTACATATACAAGGTGAGTCCTTGACTCGTGCAAATATTTTAACAGTAGATTCTTAAGATCAAAAGAAACACTTCTTTCCTTTATTATTTTTTCCAATTCGCTTCATTCTATTCCATAAAATTCTTTGTAAGATATAACTCAAAATTACATTTTTTATGGATTTTCAATAGCTTATATATTTTCAAATTCAATTTTATGGAATAGAATTCTTAAACGTCAACTTAACACTAACTTATTGATATTTTACCAGTTTGGGAAACACAAAAATCGGTACTTTGGCTGAATGCAACGGTTTAAAAGATATACAACGTTATTCTGAAAGAAATTTTTTTTCCTGAGGTGGCGAAGCTCTTTAACAAAAATTGAAATGGCTATATTTTTTTTATTTGGATCGAATCAGAAAAAAATGTCAAATACAAAAAAGTGTTTCTTTTAACTTCAAGAATCTACAGTAGTATCAGCTTATTATGGCATTGAAGGGAAGTGAAAAATACGTCATACTCTCCGGATGTCATATAAAGCTGAATTTCAGCAAAATTGATGAACTCTGTACTTTTTAATGGATTGAGTCTGAGAGATGACCGCTGACAGGTATTTCTACCACTGCACTGACTTTTTGATCAATGTTATCATGTTATGATTTACGAACTCTCTTTGATTTTGTAACATTTGAATTGAATGATACCTTAATTTGGCCCGGTTTTTTTTTTTAAATTATTGAGATCGTCGAATGACAGTAAGGTGTACCACCTTACTCTACATTGGTGAATGTTTTACAACGTTGCGTCTGCGATGTTATTTTTGTCACAAAACACCAGGTATCAATGCTATTCATCCCTTAACGGTATCGAGATGGAAGATGGAAAAATAAAAAAGACATGTCGACACCCGTAAAGCACGTATCAAACGCCTGATCGTATGGAAAGGGGTGAGATGGCTCGCGAAGACGATTGAACGGTCTCTATAACCTCAAAAAATTTCTTCGAATTGTGTCATAATGAACATGTCATTATAAGCTAAGTTATTACATCCGAACACTGTCGTGAGGAGTTTCATATGAAAACCAAACTTAACAGTGCAATTTCGTCATACTAAGCAGTTGGTCAATAAAGTCGGCGTCATAATCAACGGATTCTACTGTACTGTTGGAATGTACAGGCTGGTCCAGATCGTAACCAAGAAATTTTAACCACGTATTTTACATAAAAAATAAGCCCTAGTTTGTCATATAAACATATGTCGAGAAATGTTTCCTCTCCGAAGTACGGGGTTTTGAAATTATAGAAAAAAATTTTTTTTTTATTAATAACTTTCACACCGCTTGAAATATTTTCATAAATTTTGAAACATAGGTTTTGAGCGTCAAGGAGCGCTTTTTGCATAATATCATTTCTTTTATATTCTACCTGTGGCGTCCGTACTGCAGCGAGACTGAATATTTTCAGATAAAAAAATGATACGCCACTGGTTTTTCCGACAACAAAAATTACTATTTAAATCCTTATTTAATTTGGAGCAAATTCGGTCTCTTGACTTTTTGCTGTACGAGGCACCGTTTCCGTTTAAAAAAATAAAACACATTCATAGTGAAACCTTATCTCAAATTTCATAAAAATACTTCAAGCAGTGTGAAAGTTATTATTAAAAAACTTTTTTTTTAATAATTTTAACACCCCGTATGTAGGAGAGGAAACATTTCCCGACATATGTTTATATTACAAACTAGGGCTTATTTTTGATGTAGAATACGTGGTTAAAATTTCTTGGTTACGATCTGGACCACCCTGTATATACTAGTAAATGGTTTACTCCCTATACCCTATATACTCTATAGGGCATCATATAATTTGAAAAAAAAAACAAATTGTGGCAGGCAACCTGGGACACCTGATATTAATTTTTTTTTATTGTATCAATATTACAAGCAATCAGTATTAAGTTCGATTCCATAATTATTTATATTTGTCTGATCCGGGAAATAATCAGCGTAGATAAATAATTTGAGAGATTGCAGAATGGCAGAATCTTCATAATATAATAGGTGTGTGGACCTGTGATCTGCCAAGTAGTGATGAGGAATTGTTACGATTAATCAATAAGACATGATTTGATTACCATGGATTTCTATGTCACTGAACACGATACAATTGATATATGCACATTTTATATTTGTGTTAATAAGAAGTGAATCAGATATTTTATCTCATGCTTTATGCCAATTCTGCCCTTCTAATATCAGATGCCGTATTTACCGAAGCAGTCAAAACGAGAAAATTGAGCTCAAAATTTCCCCATAGTCTTGGAAGTTTTTTCCATGACCCTAGAAGATAACTACAAAAACAAATGTAACTTATTAAGGATTGGTGTAAAATCATAGTGATCTTGACAAATTTAACAAATGAAGTTTTTTAATGAAAAAAATGCCGTAGGTGCAGGAAATGTGCTAAAAGGTGCTATTTACATAATACTTTTTGATCGACCACGAATACGTATCGAGCGAATAATATGAACATAAGAATGAATTAAGAATTGTCAAATAAATATTGAACACACATTCAACAAAAAAAACTGTTAGCAAATTGAATTACTTTCTTTTAGAAATGCTATTACAGTTCTCTCTCAGTTTCTGGTAGATTCATTCAATAAATCTTTGGATTTTCGGACACAAAACTGCATTTGTAATCAATTCGCCGAAATGCAATTCGGCCCGGAAGTTAAGCAGATGGGGGTTCTCTGTTACCATTCGTAATGTAAGTCTAGCACGGGATTCCAAGTCGGCAAAATTTACTGCAAGTTGCAAACTATAACTTCGGCAAGGAATTTTGTGGCGTCTATGAATAATGGTAATGCTTATGTTTTGATTACTCATTTGAATATTCTGTCCGATGTTTATCGCGAATGGTAAATTTTGTGCCAACTTTCGTGCCGAAGTGCAAGGTTTTTCAAAATAGCTTTTTTTGTGTTTGGAACCTTTTAGGCCCAGGAAGATGAGAGATACAAGTCATCCTTATGAAAATCATGTAATTCCGTTTATTCAGTTTAGTAATGGATTAACGTCTCTCCGTGAAATAAATTATCAACGGTTTCTTCGGACACTATGAAAAGAATTTTCTTCGGTCCTAATATATCCATATTTTCCTACTATGTCGTCAGTTCAATAAATGCCTCATGCTTGTCGATACAAAAATGGATACTTCGTTAACAAACTCGTGGAGATAACAACATAAAATATAATCAACTGCTGAAAATTAATTCACTGAGAGTAAATCTCATTGGTGCATTTTTTGTGAATAGATTCTGCTGTGGTTTTTTAAAAGCAAACGTCGCATCTGACTGGTCCCAACTGAAAACGCCGTATATGAATCGACGCGAAAGTAGATACGGCTTCTGTACTTAGTATCATCAACATACGGCCTATTTGTCTGGTACGAACATCTTCTTTCAAGCATACTATTAAAAGACGAGTTAAAGTTTGCATATTTAAAGGAATTCAACATTTTTGCTTGGTAGAAAGATTAATTACCCTGCCAGGAATTCAATAGAACAAAAATCTCAAAAAGGAATTTCTGCAGTTAGGTACGAGCGGTACGGCATCTGTTTTTAGGACGGCAGTATTTATATTTGGGATAATCTGCTACACTTTGTCTGCTTCCAAAAATCATTCAACTATCCCTCCCTGATGACGTAACATTCTTTATTTTATTTTTTCATACCAAAATGTTGGTTACAAAATGTCTTCATTGCTCCTCTACAGTTTCTATGAAGCTCCTAATAATTCAAGATGGGGAGAGGAACGCGAAAGCTACTGGCAACAAGAAGGTGCGCCAGCTGCAGCTGATGATGCAGGTTCCCAAGGATCGAGGGGTAGAAACACTTTCCTGGAAGAGCCTGGACAGGTGTGGAAACGATTGGACAAGGACAATGTAGCCGGAGAGGAATTGTTTCAAAGGAGAGAAAATGATATGTCCGCAGAAGAATATCAGCAAGGATGGAAGAGAACCTGGCCCGAAAATTATCGCTATTCGAAAAGAAATCGCTACTAATTATGTGTTGTCTAAGTCGGTAATGATTAGCAAACTTGAAATGTTTGTGGTTTGTGTCGTAATCTAGTTGTTAATTTCTCCGTCTGTTAATCATAACGTCGAGAATTTATTTAATGTCTGAAGATCTCCTATCTGTAAAGTTAAGGAGTATGGTAGTCTATGCTACCTATTCATTAGATTAATATTATCAGAATTATTCAATTCATATTTATGTGCTGACATTTTGAGTTTTGATTGAAATTTATGTGCTGACATTTCATATAAGAAATAAAGTATAGTTGAACAGCGAAGATTTTTCACTAAACTTGGAGTGACATCCTTGTTCCTGGGACACTAAGCTGCAAAACATTGCTAACACTATATTCTTGAATTTTACGTGTGCCTAAAGCCGTAACATTCGAACTGACAGCTATATATTATCTAGATGATGATGAGCTAAATAATAAACTATTTGCAATGGAAATTTTCTACAATTGAGAGGGATCTAGACCGTTTCAGTGGTCCTTTCAAAAAGCGAAAAGGTATATCGTTCGTAAAGTAGTGCCATTTTTTCGACGAAAGTGGAAGCCATTGTAATATTCGGGACTTCTACCCCCTTCTTATTCTTCTACGTGCGGTGCCCCACTGGGCTGAACTGAGGCCTCGTGACCCATTGTTCGTCCGCTTGTAGTTTGAGAGACTTACTCTGTGACATGCTGACAAAAATGCCACAAGTCGACAGAGAGGTGTCCCTCTCACCATAGGAGTTGTGGGTGTTGTGTTTCCTAGGTGTCATCCTTAAGTCTTCAAGATTGATACAGAAGAAGAGAATGTGTTCAATCGTTTCATCCGTGCTCCTGCACCAGCGGCACAGGGAACAGCTAGTCAGTCCCATTATATTTAAGTGTTTATTACAAATGGCCAGTCATTGCTCCAGTCACTAGACTCAGTTGTTTCTTCTCAAGAGCTAAGAGTTTTTTGACCTCAGGCACAGAGGATGGTCTCTCAATGAGAAGCCTCGACTGTCTGAGACCACCTCTCATGCTCCATTCAGAGGAAAATTTCCTGTCCAGCCATCTATTGAAGAAGTTCTTGACAGATGTACGACAGATAGGCAGCGCCGGTCCGGACCAACAAAACCTGAGCGAGCTCCCCGCTTTGCAAATATGTCTGCCTCTTTCCCCCCTTACGTCTTGATCGGTCGACAACTCTCGTAAATTGTTTACCTGGAGAATTCACTTAATACGGTGGTGAAACACGATACTCTGCTCATATTCTAAATATACAAATTCAAACTTCTAAATACCCCGCTTGTCATAATTAATCGCTTAAGCTGAAATTATTTTTGATTTCATAGTGGTTGAAGATACCACCCAGCTTTTTCAAATGAGAATATACAGTTTTCATATTATATTCTGAATCCGCATGAAATTCTAATTTGCTAATTTGGAAATACCCCACTTGTCATAATTTATCTTTTTGATGTAGCCACATTTTCTTGAGGAATGATATATGAGACTGTTCTGTGCTTCCCTAACTTCAGCTTGAGCGCACTAAAGGTGCCAGCTGTCAAATCCGACTCTGTCAATTGATTATTATGATTTAGATCCCTGGATGAACTGAACTACTCAGTTCAACAAATTGATTTATTCATAGCTGGCTCTGTCTCGCTTTTCGAGTGAGACAGTGTCAATTCAAGGGCTTTTACAGGAGACAGGATATTTATTACAGGAAGGGTAGGATTGAAACATACTCAATCAGTTGTCAGTGAATTATAGGCGATTATATGCGCGTTACCGGTTATTTGTGGTTTTGTCATACCGTGCCTCGTTCTCAGAGATTCGTATTGTCGCCTAAGGATGAGGCGTTATTCTCTAACGTGCTATTCAACAACTGGTTATTCGTCGAAAGCAATAACTAACTTTTAAAGATCCTAAACAATAACAGATTGCGATGTCCTCTGCGTTCCTACCATAATCAGCGTTCATAACTTGATTACCTTGTAACATAAATACATGGAATGGTTGAAGTGCTACGAATGTATTTTGTTGTGGTACATGCTTCCCTGTCTAGCGCGACCGTAGATAGAGGAAGGGAAACATAACGTAAACAACAAGAGAAAGTGTGTCCAACATCTCTATGTTTATATGTACTGTGCGTCTACTGCATCTTTGTTTACGTTTACCCCATTATACGAATGTATCGTATTTGTATACACCTTAACAGTCGGTAACCAACAGAGAACGTCTTTGCCATACTCTGTTATCGGCGGCTGTTGTTGATACATAATCGTTATAAATCTCTAAGCCCTTGCTGAATCTGCCATGAAATTTTGAAAGGGACACTAACAACAGCGATAGCTGAATTAATTTAACTGCACTGGTTGGGAAAATTGCATGGACGTTTCTGATTGGTTCCAAAATTGTCGTTCTCGAGTCGCGACAGTACTAAGGTCTGAGAGCGAGGCTTTATAATCGGAGTTAAGGGATTGTTTATTCGCCATATATGTATGACAGATGCGCTTCAATGAAAATACATAATCGAAAAAAGTAGCATCTTTTCATCTATGTTTCATTCAAAGTGCTATTTTAGACAGCTCTATCGCAGATATGTCCGCCTACACTTTAACGGAAGGCGTTTTTCTGTTTTTATTGGCGAGCTGAGTTAAAAAAAATTGGTTAAACTTCAGGAAACCATTAATTCAAAAGCTGTGTGCTGTATTAAGTCTGAATGGCGTTTGCGAATCAAGAGCATAGAAAAAATATATATTTGCTCGTATACATTGCTATAAACCTAAGGCCTTCTGTTCATATCATCCCATTGTCGGATAGCGTATCTATGAACAGAAGGCCTAACAGAACCATCACCTAACCTTTTGATTTTTCATACATATAATTGCTGTAAACCTACCCTATCCCTAACAGAACCATAACTAACATAAGCATAATAAAATAAAGGCACAATAAATATTCAAAAATAAACTGAAAATAAAAACTTTTAAGTGGCTATATTTTTAATTAAACCAATGGTTTCCATAAACTGATAATACTTTCATTGAACTCAGCTCGTCAAAATACATAGATAGGAAGCGCCCTGAACACAAAGTCGCCTCTAAAATATATCTTTCGTTCGTCAAAGTAACTAATTTTTGTTCGGAAAAACATAAACTTCTGTAGAATCCATCGCAGTTTTCAAGAACACGAATGTACTACAAATAGTTCCAGGCTCATACCAAGTTTCACCAGTGTAACAAGCTGCCAGGTGGACGTTTTTCAATAGGCTATCCGGTGAAATAATAAGGAACCTATTCCACAAATGAATTCATGACCTGTAAGTGCCGCGGACTGACTTATTTATATAACTTAGATGCAAAATGGATATTTTCACCTAATGGGAATTTTTGCATGTTTTTTTATGCATGTGCCAAGGTGTTTCTTTTATGACTTGTGCTAAAACTATTGTTCAGGAGAGAATCACAATATTCAGTAATTTCGCGGAGGTTTCCTTTTTCAAAAATTATATGAAAATTACTCCGACCAATATTTTATCAAATTTGACGATATTTATTCCAATAAAATATGAGCCCTCAAAAAGAATCACCCAAGATTCGAAACGTTGGCGATGTATTAATAGGATTCACAATAAAATAAAACTTCTCCAAATTCCTGCAATAACTATTTTATGTTATTTTTATAATTATTTTACTCTGACTGATGATCTTTCGAATAGTGAAATGATGCAAGAATTCTTCGAGCTGTTAGTTTGCCTCAATGGCCAGAAGATAAACGAAGGTCTCCGAATGTATTTCAAGTTGAGCATTGACATTAATTCGCTTAAATCTAAAAATCTGGCTGTTCGTGTATTGTTTTTTAGTTAAGTCATTTATGTTGCAGCTGTTATAAAATATTTTTAATTGAAAAGAACTCATTGAAGATTTATTGAGTGAAAGATTCATACAAAACAAATTTCCGATAAGCTTATTTGCCTATAATTCGAAATAAAATCGTCTTTCACCTTCTCACACCCTTGCACGGCTATCATGCATGCCCAAACATAATCTGGATTCATCACAAAAGATAACGTTATTTCATTCAAGGTCCCAGTTCAGTACTTATTTGCACCAAGTCAGTCGACCACTTCAGTGCCTTGGAGTGAGAGGTAGGACAAACTATGAACTTTATGAAGTATTCTCATCCAGTGAAGAACAGTTTGCATTGTAATTGGTCTGCTATGCTCTCTAAACCATTGGTCCGTAATTGACCTTGTGGACGTGAAGGAGTCCCGTAAAGCCAAAAGCCTAGACAGCGTTCTTTGATTTGAGTCGGTCTTCGTCTTACTTTTCGTGTTCGGCCTTCTTGATTCCTTAGCAGACAACAATCCACTACCCTATATACACTTCTGCGATTGCTGGTTGCCATTTCTCTAAAAGCCAAACCATAATCGCTAAGAATTTTTCACTAGTTCGAAGGAGCTCTTCTAAGCATCGATGCGACGATCAAATGCGAATTGTAGTATAACTCAAAAAACCCTTCAGAAAATATACTAGAAAAACTAAGCAGTTAAGGTAATATATATCTAGAAATAATTTCTATAATTAATTCTAGTGCATGTTCTATTTTCAGTGTCAGTGTAGCTATAAAAATTGAGATTCGATTTCGTGATTTATTTCCGTTTTCTCTTGTCGACCCTGCAAATGTTAGTCGCCAAAAATCTGTCTATAATATGCAAATTACGTGTTTGAGAATCGAGGCAGTTTGATTCTCAATGAACAATTTCAAGTCTGTTCGAATTTCTGACAATCCTCTTCCAATGGAAGTGTCATAAAAGATGAGCTCATATTACTTTAACGTCCAGTTTCATAATCAAATTTAAAGTCACTTTAAGCTTAAAGCTTCCTTTACTGTCATTTCTAGTAGCGTTAAGCTTTAAAATTAAGGGTACTTGGGGTTTGATTATGAAACCGGCCATAAGGGTCGATGACACTATAATTATCATTTCAAAATTTTCGAATCAAATTCTCCATCATATTGTAAGTGAGTATTTACGAAGACTATGTGGTACGAAGAAAACAAGGTTATGTGAGGTATGCCTTTCATCTTAGGGATCAAAAATATTTCAAAAAAATTTGCATACTCGAGCATGTCGGATTTGTATATCGTTTA
Source organism: Coccinella septempunctata (assembly GCF_907165205.1). NCBI lineage: Eukaryota > Metazoa > Arthropoda > Insecta > Coleoptera > Coccinellidae > Coccinella > Coccinella septempunctata. Next base: position 10,671,793 of record NC_058191.1, read on the forward strand.
TAGCCCACATGTCTCTGAGAGGCAACTGACTAAAGATAGATAGAACTGATAAAGTAGATTTCATTGGGGGTTTCGTTGCACTGCGATCTGAAGATCTATTGTATCCCCAATCAGAGGTGTTTTCGCCGCTATGCCGTCTAGGAGTAGCCGGTCAGTCCCAGAGTTCTAAAGAATTCCAGTATGTGGAATGTCTTCATGGAGGTTGTCTTCACTGAATTATGGAATGTACTCTGAACTGGCATTCGTGATTTTACTTTCTCTTGGCATCTATACAAGGTTTGGCAATTATATAACAAGACTAACGCTATGAAACATTTTATATTTAATGTATTGTAACCAATCCGGCCCTGCTCCTTCTAGAAACTGCGAGATGCCGCGAGAAAGTTTCCCGCCTGGCGGAAGAGCAGTACAGTACAGTTTACAGTGCAAGCGACGAGTGGAAATAAATGTAGTGATATAAGTAGTTAGTTATTAGTGTTCGTATAAGTGTAAATAAATAGTCAGACGTTTTATTTGAGTGAAGAAAAAAGGTTAGAGTATATATGTATTTGAAACGGTCAGTTGAAAAACAGTTCTAGTGCATAATTGCTAAGAGATTACCTATTACAAACACCAATGTAGTTTCTCACTCGTTGATTAAACATTTTTTAAAGCAATGGAAATGGTAGGGTTTTATAGCTGTAGTGTTTGTCTTATTGAAACTGTTCACTCGCTGAATCGATAGAGATATAAAATATAAGCATTTTGGCCATCTCAGATGACAATGACAATTTTTAAACTTTTACTGTTCTTCAACTGACCGATTCACTTCTTCTCTAATCACCCTCAATGGCCTCAATATATACCTCTTCTGTATATCTACAACGCTCTATGCGAATCTTCCATTGCTTGAAACAGTGATATCTCAGGTATTTACTATTTTCTTTGTAGGAGCATGATCCAACAGGTCACTTTTCATTTTGAATCACGAATCTTTTCATGTATAATGGAGGAATTCGTAGGGTAATGAAGTTTTTGAACGTCACCCAAACTTTTTGTGTAACAAATGGATAGATCTTCTGTTGCTGAGTATTATTGATGAGATTTTTCTATTAGGCCATTTTTATTATAGGGATAAATGGTTACACTCACTGTAATGCATTTTTACATTTTTTTATTTATTTTGAGCTCAACGACATACACTTAAGGAGTAATTGATGTTTTTGAAGTGTTATTAAAAACATGCCTTTTCCTTAATGTAATGATTGATGAGAATAGTCTTTTTAACTAATTCCTTCACAGTTGTAAAATGCACTTCTGCTAATTTATTTGCACTATAAGATTTATTTTCACACTTTATTTTAATTCGTTCGTCGATTACCGCTATTTTATAATGTACTTACTCTGTTTTGGTACGTCCTTTATTTATATTCCTGCAGTCTTCTTTCTGGAGTTTTCCAGATTGAAAGTGTAGTGGAGTGTAGCAGAATGCGGCTCGCGTGTCAAAGTTCGCGCACAAATGAGACAGGCATAGTTGAATTGCAAATTCTTCAAGAGGAATCGCTGTTAAATGGCATCCTTGGAGAGTGACGATATCTCCCCATATCTGCAACGTGAAGTTCGATGGAAGAAGTAGCGATCCAGTTAGTTACAGCAAACCAAAATCTCAACGCGGCTGGATTTTAATATCGTCTCAAACATACTTCTTATGATAATCCATTCCAGTCCATCAATGCCACAGGACAATTTTTGAATTGTTAAATTTAGATCATAATTTCTCTTAGTTTGGTGGGCCTGTTCCGCGCATCTTCATGGGACGGTTTATCTTAGAAAAAACGCTTGTTGGTAACCAAATAAAAGATCGGATTCCCTTGATTGGGGATTTGATGGTGCAATCAGCTCGTTGATTATTCGATCGAGCACAGTGATTTCTCCGTCAAATTCATTCGCTTAGCTCAATCAACGGCTTGACCGGAAAATCAACACTTTGTCGGTAAAATAAATAAAAGACGGATTTATCAATTTTTCTCAACATCTTCGTGATTTAGGAGGTGACTACTAAAGGTTTGTTGTTTATGAAGATTATACCTATTTTGTGCGAAATTTTCAATATCGTAATCAAGAGGCTCAGCGATATTGTAAATACCTAATATTGAAAATTCTATTTGCTTGTGCGGTTTTCGGGATTTTCATTTGTTACTCAGATAGATTAAGTCCATCTACAGTTTATCGCCTTCAAAAAGTACACAATCAAAACAATCTGAAGATTTATTTTTGCTGCACCGACAAACAGTGATGAGCGGTATTTCACGCAAGAGGAATTTAATCTGAAGTTTTTCTTTGCTGACTTTTTTCATCAAATTGTTCAGATTTCAGGAATCGTATTAGGGGAATAGGGCGTTGGAAACGTTCGAATTCACAGGAGTTGCGTCGGAAAACATAATCACAAATCATTATTCCGGCAAGAATTCTGAATGTGTCTGAATTCAGATACATGACACGCGCTGATATGAAATCAACAAATGTAACTATCTGCATAGATCTAGCAAACCATAATCACTCAGAGTACATATTAACAGAAATACTATTCCATCGAAAAAGAGTGTATGCTGACAGTAGTTTCGGTCTCTTTTGACCTCATCAGGGTAACTCAACTGAAACCAGGACGAAAATGGAATGAATTGATAGCCCATATTTATTCGATGTTAGCAGCATGGTGAAGGAATAGCGACATCTAACTGGTAACGAGAACCAATCCAAATCACCGTCCTAATTATCTGAGTAAAGAAGGCAGCATATATGCATTTACCAAACACTTCGATTGCAGGAATCGTACATGTTTCGTATACATATAAAGAAAATTTAACGCCGAACATAAGGAATGCCATGGGAAAGAAAAGGACTGTAGAAATGCAATCATCCAGTGCTAGAAGAATTTCATTGCAGGTGAAAAATTATTTAATATTCAATTGTACCCCCAATTATTTTTAAGTGAGCTCCTCATTTCTTGTCAGTAACCCTTGTTAATTGTTCGAAATAGCATTTGACAGACTTTTCTTTTGCCGTCTGACTGCTCGGGTTGAAACTGTATACCAGTATCTTCGTACCCGTTCTATTAAAAATGATCTCCAGCATGTTTCGAAGGATTCTCCAGTTGAGTTGTTTTAGACCACAACCCAACTTTGGCTTCTTCACCTTCAGCTTTGCGAGTTCACCCTTCAGTTTTAACAAGGTATCCCACATACCTTCATAGCTAGGTTTATTATCGGAAAATCTTTTGGTTACTAGGTAGAAAAGGCAACGCCGGCCATGAGCTAGCCCCAGGATTTCCCCGGACGCGTATTGGCATTGTTTACTATGCTGCAACGCATGCATGCTGTTGCAACGCAGTAAAGAATGACTGAACCAATGCTCTCTCTACCAAGACCCAGCACAAGCAGGTGTTCAGACGTAGAAACTATTGTATTATTGATACGCAGCTATTCTTGTGATATAGTTTATCGCATTTCAGTCCCAACCACGTTCAAATTTGCTTTCTATCGCAATTTTGCAGTTCGCGTTTATAAAAAAAACAAGAATATACTATAGCCAAAAATAGTTTATTAAATCACACTGATATCCAAAAAAATAATGTATAGTGAATACTTCTAATACACATAATAATAACAATAGTAAAATATTGTAAGTATCGATGAAAACAGTTCTAAAACAGACTAAAATACAAAATACTACATTAAATGCAAAATCCACTGAAGTATGATACTAGTGTACGTTTCCATTTGAATTTGCATTTGGTTTATTAAAATAAATTTTTTCCTTCGAAGATCTTTGTCTTTTAGTATTGTTTGAGCTTTCTTTTTTGAATGGTCTACCAGATTGAACAGCTTGAATATGTTTTGCGCCGCTTGATGATAAACCACGTCTAATTTTTCTTCGGCTGTCTGATAATGGCGGAACAGTGAGATATTTTTTGAAACATGAATAAAATGAAATACCTAAGTCAAAGGTTGTCATAATTATGTTTTATTAAATTTTTTATGGCATCAAACATATCAACCGTTTTATTTTTAGTTGCTATTTTACAAATGCGTTCAAAATTTTCTGCCTTTATTATTCGATGAAACTCGTTAGTCATTTTCGCATATCTGCTCAGGTTGGTACTACGAAAATGCCGACCGCTTTTGACTACTAAGGCCAGCCCCACATTGAAGGCAATGTAGCCTAGCACAGCACAGCGGAGTAACTACATAGGAAAACTATTCCTGTGCTCTGCCTGAACGATGCCCACATATTGAGAGTAGCGTAGCCCAGAAAAGCATAGGGGAAGTACCATGGAACTATAGAGGAATGAGCACATATTGCCTGTAGATAGTTGTTTCTGTGTCCTTAGTTAGTTTCTTACAAAAATGTAGATCCAGCCGATCAGCTGAACCTACTTTTCGATTCGAAATCAAATTCGGAAAATGGAAATATTTTGTTTTTATATAGTTTGTCCAAATTTTTGCTAATCTCCTCCAAGTAGTCGTTGTTACTCGTATCGCAAATTCCATTTTCATAAAATTTAACGGTTACATTTAAAACACCGTGGTCACTCTGCAGAGGAAACTGTGCGAACTCCACAACCGACGCAGGGTAGACAGAGTACTCTGTTACTACGTCGCGTAGGCCTCTGCTCTGCTACGTCCAATATGCGGCGTTCTATTGAATTGCACTTGTTACAAAATCCTCTACTAGGCTAACTCTGCTGTACTGTGCTGGACTGCTCTCAATGTGCGGCTAGCCTTACACGGGCACTCGAAATGGAGCGCCTAAGTGCAAGAAGTCCTGAGCTGTCCGGAGGCCGAAAGTTGCTGACGGTCAGCCACCCCCGAAAAGACGCCTTGTGAGGGGCCTGAATAAGCGCTCAATATTGAGTAAACAATGCATCGAGAATGGGCGCGTATCCATATTACAATAGTTAATACGTCTGAACAGTCCGAATGCCTGCCTATGCTGAATCATGGTAAGATATGTCTGGGTAGAGAGAGCATTGGTTATTGGTTCAGTGATTCTTAACCGCGTTGCAACAGCATGTATGAGTTGCAGCATGGTAAATAATACCAATACTCTTCCCATACGAGGCTGTTGTTTGAAGAGCTAAGGTACACGGCCAAATTTCTTCCTGAAGATGAATGCTATTACTCTGGACATACGCATGTCTTCGGCGACACAATGAGCTAGTGAATAATCTTCAGACACAGAGAAAAGATCTTACTGCTGCTCGATCAATGGTAACTCCGAATCTTGCTTTTCTACTTCCTCTATAGTTTTCTATGAATTGGTCGAAACTCATCTCATCGTGCTCCACTTTCTCAGATGGGCTCCGTCATGTTCGTCGTAGACCGCCACGTATTTCGCCAAACGATTTATATGGAACACTCGTTTCTTTCCCTGGATAGTTTTTAAATACGATACACTACGTCGTTGATCCTTTTTATCACCTTGTATGGTCCTTCCCAGTCTTTCTGTAACTTAGGTGATAATAAGGATAAATTCAGATGCATACCACCCGCTGATATGAATTTCAACAAGTGTTACGATCTGAATTGAACTAGCCAATTTGCACTCGTCAAGGCCTCAAATGGAGTACGCCCCATCGAAGAAAAGCAGAAGCTGACCATGGTTTCGATATGAAATTATGACAGCTGGCATCATTTCTGCCGTGATCTGAACGTGTTCCCAGACTTCCCAATTCATCACATGTCTGTTGTTCGCAAAGCGAATCGGCGTACTGAATTAGGGAAAATATGGGACATATGCTATTGTCTTCGTCTTGGTTTATATCTGGAGGGGATTGAATCGGACACCCCGTCTGTTCCGATATTCCTGAACAGTACTATCAGTATTACAGAGACGATGTCTATTGGCCCAGTCGTTCGAGTTCTATTGTTATTCGATTGCGGGCCAGTAAAACCAGCAATATCGGAAAAGGCCCACCATTTCATACTGAGTGGCGCTCTGGGTAACTATATAGTACTCAGTAGTCGCTGTGTTACTGGATAGTACTCAATAGCGCTTGCCAGTATTGAATAAGGGTCCATCAATTCCAAACCTTCTCCATCGGGGAAAAAAGCTATGTTGCTCTGATGAGGTCAAATGAGACCGAAACCATAGTCGGCATCTGCTTTTCTTCGATGGGGCTTACTCTATTTGGAGCCTTGACGATGGCAAATTGGCTAGTTCAATTCACTTGTTGATATTCATATCAGCGGGTGGTATGCATCTGAATTTATCCTTATTATCGTATTCATTGCCTCACCGTTAAGGCGTGATCTTTCTTATTATTAGGTGATAGTCTTCTCTTCCTCTGGGGGTTGTATAGCCAGACCAATTCTCTAACATCGAAACCACCTTCCTCTGCTTTGCTGTCATCCGAGTCTTCATTCGGTCACTCGCTATTTCGATGTTCTGTCAGACTTTCTCATGAATGTAGTGTAACCTGCTCTTCAAGCTGCTCACGTAGTCCTCACCTCCAAATTTCAGATCACAAGGCAACCTTATTTCTCGACCGAACATAATACAGGCTGGCGTCACTCCTGTCGATTCTTGTACTGACTATTACATGACCTATAGGCCATGGTGAATAGATTAGGGTACCTGTCCCAGTCTCTTTGATGATCAGAGACCATTTTAGTCAAATATTTTCCTACAGTTCGATTAATTTTTTCGACCATGCCATTTGACTGTGAGTGAAGGGCCGTAATCCTAGTCTTCTTGATTCCGAGCAATTTGCATACATTCTGGAACAGGCTGGACTCGAAGTTCCGCCCTCGATCGGAATGTAGCTCTAGTGGCACACGTCTCTTTGATGAGCACATCCCCAACTGTTGAAGCCTTTTGATTTGGAATGGCATAAGCCTCCACACATTTGGTAAAATGCTCCATCGCCACCAGTATGTATTATTTCCATCTTCGGTTTCTTGGAATGGGCCTGCGATATCGATGGCGACTCTTTCCAAAGGACTGGTCGTAGTTCCGTGCACAACCAAAGAGGCTTGAAACTGGTCATAGCGTGAGACCCGAGTGCACAATGATGTTGAACAAACCTAACCTAAGCGTAAGGCCTTATTGCACGCTGTAGTGCAGCGTTTGGCGTCTTGAAGAATGGAAATGTCCTGAGCACGGCCTTTTAAATCGATGGAGGAAACGTCCTTGTTTGCGTTTAGCGGAGCGGGAAATCAAAGTTCAAATCAGTTTGCGTTTTATGACCATTGTGTCATGGTAGCGCAAAATTTCCGCTGTGTAGAGATGTACAGTGCATCCCATTTTGGGTGAGACATCCAGGTTTCTCGCTTGTTATTTTAGATAGAGCATTGCGGTTTTCACGTTCCTGTCCTACTTTTTTGTGAAACTCAAGTTGACCTAATCAGATTTTGCATAACTGTTTGCGTTTATGAGATACAGGGCGATTTTGGAAATTGATACTTTTCGGACCCCCTCCTTTATCTCCGGAGTTATTAAAAATAATGATGAGCTAAAAATTACGTCTGATTCAGAATTTTGCGTAGAATCCAGTGGCATACTCAATTTTTTTTTCGGGGTATGGTTTTTGAAGATACGACACAAGCATTTTTTTTTTTTCGATGTATTTTATTACTTCGTTGAATTCGTTATGTTTTACCCTCCAAAATGATGTATAATCTATATAGGTCGGATGTTCAGAAATGCTAAAAAACACTAAAACATCACATAATGTTGATTTTTTGTTTCTGTTGATGCACGAAGTTCTTCGTGACTATTGTGTCTGAAACACAATAATAATTCATAGCGATGACAACTAGATCAGACTTGTTTTTTCTCTCCAATGCCTACTTCATAAAACAATGCATTCAAATTCATAGTAGCCATGATAACAACAAGGATGTTTGTATCATACATGATCTATTACTTTTAATAATCAAAAGTAATAATCCTCTTATTGAAACTTGAGAAATTCATGGCCCACTAACAAAAATCATCATTATGTGAATGTGTTTCATAAATGAAAAGAGTTATGCAAAATCTGATTAGGTCAACTTGAATTTCACAAAAAAGGAGGACAGGAATGTGAAAACCGCAAGACAACCCAGTAACCTGGCTGTCTCACCCAAAATGGGATGCACTGTACACTGTGTTCCATTTTGGTTGAGACTTCACTGTATCCCAGCTATTATTGAAGATAGAGAAATGCGGTTTTCGCGACCCTGTATCGGTTTTTTGTAAAACTTTTAAAGCCACAAACAGATGTATTCCAACTACTTTTGTTCCTGGAAATACAGGGCGAAAACGAAAATGTTCACTGGAGTATCATTATTTCTCAGGCCCTGTATAAGATAGAAAACAATGAAAACAGCTTGTAATAGATATTTTTACATAAAAGTCAGGTGCGTATTCAAATTTTTTTTTGGAGCACTGTTTTTGAGATTTGGCACAAACTTGGTATTTTTTAAATGGAATACCCATCATATTTTAACGTCAAATTTCTGAATTTTTTTTTCTGAATACATTGATGTATCGCCACCAAAACTTTAATAAATTTTAGCTTCAAAAATCAGAAAAATCCATATTTATGTTTTTTTTCTATACTAGGCCATGAATTCTCTCACATATGCATGTTGAAAACAAAAAATTATATCTCGGCACAGATTCAACATTAAAAACTGTTATTACACAAATCAAATTAGAAAATTAATTACAAAAACAAAAAAACATATAAATCTAATAAAATTGTTCAAACTGCCGTCCATTTTGTCTTATGAATAAACTACATACAGTTTCAATTCGCCTTAAGGCATTTAAAATTGAAAGGGTTGCCTTTGTAAGTTTCTGATTGCTTCTTCGGTTGAGGCTCGGAGTTCATCTATGTATATTATTATGCCGATTTTCATAAATTTTATTTTTTAGGTATGACGATATAAAGCAGTCTAAAATACCTAAGTCCGGTGACCTCGGGGACCATCTGATTGGCCCGTGTGTGCCAATCCAGCGTCTACCAAAATCACAGATTACAGAGTAATCTGTGACCAAAATGAGTACTCGAATATTCTGGAACTAGCCTTGAACTATGAGCGGGCACTCCATCTTGCTGGAAATATATCTGATGTCGCTGTGCCAAAGGTATGTCCATATTCTTTTGAAATATATTTCAGGTATCGTTGGACCCTCAAAAATTGTATATACAATTTTAGTGACCAATACAAAACTCATACAGGGCTTGAGAAATAATATCTCAAAAAGTTAACATTGTCGTTTTTGCCCTGTATCTCATGAACAAAAGTAGGTGGAATATTTCTGTTTGTGGCTTTAAAAGTTTTACAAAAAAAGTGCGAGTGTAAGAGACAGGTAATGGCCCGACGATCATTTCTCTCTTTCTATAAAATAGCCAATTTCTTGCTGGCATTGCTCAATCCATGTCTCTATGTTTATGTTTAGACAGTGCTTCATATTTCTTAATGCCTGATCACAGACAAATATATATTGGGGAGATGATTCTTGCCCAGGGCGCCATTGTTGCCAAGGCCGGCCCTGTTTGAGATTTATGTTATAACAAATAGCTTTATCGGGAAATTGAGCACTGGCCTGATAGTCCATATCGATGATCCAATTCTAATGATCATTCTTGATTCAAATTATAATTAATTTAATGAATCCTATCAATTTATAGTTTACTCAAGATTGAAAAAGATTCACGCCCGTTTGCGCAAACGAATTTAAGGCAGACTCATTCATTTCTTCGATTTCCATTTCCAGTTACTATAGGATTCACTGAACTGAGTATTCATAAAAAATTGTCCAAGATAATGAAAAAAATGAGATCTAATGTTTTCATTTGCATTCAAAAACTACATGGGTCAATATTCTAAATGGGACCATATTATTGATGACCAACCTGGGTCATATAAGGATCTATTTTAACGAGTTTTGTATGAGTAATTTTTGGTGGAATGCTACATTCAGACAAGTTCAACCTTCTTTTAAAAAAGAAGACTCCTACATGTGACAATAAAAATGGTTGTGTGGGATTCAGAGAGTAATGATAATCTTAATGATATAAATCAAGAAAGTAATGTCAATATTAACATGTTGACTATCCCCATTCTAATTTTTCTTCACCCCGCACGTCCAACACATTTACCCAAAGATAAGGGTTACTTTTGAGTGATAAATTATATATTCTATGAAAAAATTAATTCTCCATCCATTTGGAAGAGTTCATGTTCAAAATTTCTCAAGTCCAATAGAAGACTGGATGCTGACGTTTCTTGAATCACGTATTATTCATTATGATTGAGGTTATCAATACATAATTCTTCAAGACGTTCAACCCATAAAAACCGACGACATTGAAGCGTTCATGAAAATTAACCATATTTATTTTGAACGTTAAATGAAACTCATACGACTCATGGACTCCTGGCGAAAATCTTTATACATCATATGTGATGCACGGCACAGTTAACGTGTTAATAGCTATGTGAGGTCAGGTTGATTTTTGAAATTAAAAGAGTTGCAAGTCTTTAGAACTAAAAACCCCTCTTTGGGTTTGTAACATTTGTGAGGAAACAAAACTTCAATTTCAAGTTGTTCTGGGCAACAAAAATTCTTTGAGCAACTAATCCTTCAACAGCAAATAAATTTATTACATTAAACTCCTATTCATACTAAATTAAACTCATTTCTTCTCTTCACTTGGTTGCTTCAGGACACTATCAATGCCCACCTTTTCAAGAGTTTCAATCAGTTCGCCACTTTGATGCATATTTAAAAGGATGTCACAACCTCCAATGAACTCCCCATTTATATAAAGTTGAGGAATAGTGGGCCAATTAGAAAATTCTTTTATGCCTGTAATGATAGGATATGTATCATTTATTTACTTTCCACTAATAATGATTACCTTGTCTCAATGAATCATCTTGTAAAACATCGTGAGCTTCATACTTTACACCGTGCATTCTCAAAATTTGTACTACAGCATTACTAAAACCACATCTTGGTTGTTCAGGTACTCCTTTCATGAACAACACTACTTTGGATTTAGTGACTAGATCTTTTATTTTGGCATTGCTTTCTGTAGAAAAATATTTAAAATATGTATTAGAAGCAATTAAGAGCTTTCTGGTAATATTGTTCATTCTGGATTAAATTTATATTTATCAAATTTTAAGGTTACAGCACAGAAAAAACGTTAAATCAGAAATGTCAGATATCCAATATGTGACCACAGATAACATAGTTTATCTCCTACTTAAACTAGTTCTGATCAAACTGCGGTGAACCAAGAAGCAAAGATTATAGAGTTAACTCTATAATCTTTCCAAATAGCATATCTTCTCGTAGTGAGCCGTCTTTTTTTGTTTGAAAACAACGGTTTTGAATAATATAGGTATATTCATATATTAAAGATGAAGAGTATTTTTAGTTCTGTGATAAAGAGATAACCCTTTGGTTTGTGTCTATGACGGGCACATAACCTAACAAATTTTATTTGTTTATCAATTTGAGTAAAGTAAATTTCACATGCAATGGAATCGTTGTTTCTACTATGTTGAAATATTAACGATTGCAAAGCTTGTTTTATTTTATCCGGTTCAAACTTAAGTGCATACGAAGTTCACAATGGAAAAAAAATTCGAACAAGGTGAAAGGATTTTGATAGTGTTGAATAGTGGAGAAAATTTCGAAGGAGATTACGTGAAAGGCTCTGACACCAGAATCGAAATAGAAAATTTTTTGCACTATGAGTCAGGCAATAAGTTTGATTCCAAATGGACTTTTTACAAAGGTGAAATCAGCTCTGTTTTGCGAATAGGCAAAAAAAAACCAGATACAGTTGAAACTCCAGTTGATAATTCTGATAATAAAATTCTGATACCAAGAGAAGAGTATGAAAGACTGATAAAGATGACAGATGATTATATTGTTATAAAAACCGATGATAAGACATACTTTGATAGTGTAGAAAAATTGGCAAATTATGAATCTCTTGGAGTAATTGCCAGTAACTGCGAAAGAGGACGCAATGGAAGAATTAAAATGTTAGCTTTGAGTACATGGAAACAAATTTATATATTTGATTTTCACAATTTCCGAAGCAAACAGTTTCCAAAAGAGTTAGCCGACATATTACAGTCTCATTATATCCAAAAAGTTGTTTTCAACGGGGGACCCTTCATAGATTGTATGCTGCATGCTTATAAGATACCTGTGAACCATGTTTTCGATGTTCAGGTATTGTATAGATCTCCTTAATATAATAGTTAAATTAAATCTAGATATGATGAAAAAAAAATTGCGCCTGTGTTTGGAGCATGAAAATACATGCCATCATCTTTGGGAATCACAGAGGGGGGTTTGAGTTAGATTGTGTTGACTGCTAGGTGGTCAGATTTTGTAAATACTAACTAGATTCTATTAGCATTCAAGTTCTATAGGGCTGAGAGTTGTGTTTCTTTGATAAGCTTAGATAAGGCATTTTGATTATTTATGTATGTAAAAGTCTTATAGGCCTTATTATCTTACTATAGTATAATAAGACCTACTGACAAGGTTTTTTAAAATGATCATCTTTGTTTTTCTTTACAACATATGTTGCCATTTTTTGTTTTTATTTGAGTTCAATTAAAAATGAAATTTGGTGATTGGAATACATAGTTTCTGATTCATTCCAAATCATCCTTAGCTAGGCCTCATTACCCGCACTTACCTTAGTTGCATTACATACTTTGTTTTCACATGATATATCAGATAAATCAATTTCTCATTTTACAGATTTCCCACCTTCTCCTTGTGAAAAACTCAACTGGAAAATGCGAAGAAGAATTGCCCACTATTGGTCAGTGCCTAACGAAATATTTCAATTTTTCCTCATCTTTCATGACATCTTGTATGGAAATTTTGAATGACTCGTGGGAAGTGAGGCCTGTGGATGTGGATAAACTTAAGAAAATATCGAGACTTGTAACATACCTGATAATTCTGAAGGATCACCAGATGGCGCTTATGCTGAAAGATTATAACAAGGCTGTGCAGGGTTATCATGATTTATTCACTAAATCCACCAATTATCACCTGATGGAAATGACTTCCAATCGAAAGTGTACAAAACAAATAGATACTTTGATTCCCAATTCTTTATTGGAATTTAATTCTTTAAAGAGTATAAAGTATCAGTAAAGATATAGTAGAATTTATTGATGTTTATATGAAACTAGATTATTTTATATTGCATCCTAAGAACAAACTCACTAATTTTTCATTTGTTGATTTTACATATGATTCATTCAAGAATGATTGACATCTCAGGTGGCTATGGAAAATCGAATTTAAGTTGGTAATAGCCTTAAATCAAGATTTTGTGTTGCAGAATTCAGGTTGGTATTAAGAATAAACAGTGATGTATCCACAGAACACTATATATTTGTTATATATGAATCTATGCACTAACTGAAGATAATTTGAATTTTGTACTGCTGTTTATGTCCTTGATTTAGTCGAACAAATTGGAAATATAATTGTATCAATTTTTAATGCTCATCAATATGATCTGAATTCGAATACTTCTCTTCAGTCTTCCAAAGATATTACAGTGTGTAATATCTTTGCAGTCTTCAAATATTTTTCTAGGTTATATTAGTATATTCCATTTCTGTGATTGAAACCACAGAACACTTATAATATAAAATGATATTGAAACTGCAGAAATCATTAAAGATCTTTTGTAACCAGATTATAAACTGTCTCGACTTTCTAGGCCTACTGGGATGTCAGTCATTCTTGAATGGACTATATGTTTCTATACAAGTTTTATTGAATCTATATGGCAAAAAGGCTGATATTGTTATAAAAAAACAATTTGAAAATTGCTGATTTTTTTTCTTTTCCCCTTTGCCATCATTGATATGTATCATAGTATGGAGTCAATATCTTTATATCACGGAATAATCACAAACAGGGTAGTCATTCACCAAGCAATGGTACCATGATCAATCGATGTCGGATTCGATAAAGACTAAGATATTACACATATGTGTAATATCATATTACACATATGTGTAATATCTTTGGATAAGGCACTGTCGATAGTCCCGACAGTTTTCGTATCAACAAGATTATCATACAAAGGAAATCGATCATCTGTAGTATGTACCTACAAATATTTACTCCTCGACTAGGGTAGCCCTACTATCCCTCGGGATATCGGTCACTCGATCTAAGTCGTAAGCAAATTAAATACGATGTGAGCCGAATGCGATATACTGGAAGCTCGATACAAAAATGCGCCTGGTGCCTCCCATAAAAAATGTTTTTGGCAAAATCGGCCCGGGCGTCTAGGAGGAAAAATTTGACAAAAACAAAAATTACCAGAACGGTCTAGTATTTCAAAATATACAGGGGAGTATCGAACGAAAAATGTCTCATGAAAATTTTACATATCTGTTTTCGAAGATTATACAAGCTGATTCACTACGACGACGTTTATGGAAAACTAATCACAATTTTGTGCTGGAAATTTACATGTGGGAATTTTCGACTATGAACTTTTTCTCCCTAAAATATTTTCTCTGCAAAACCGAATACCAGAAACAGCCTACTTATACACTCTATTCCGAATGGCACACCCTATATCTTAGCATCATTAGATTTCTGATTTGATGACAATTTCAATATAATGCTATACCTTGGGTAGGTTTCTTATGGAAAATTGTTGAAAACGAGAAGTCACGCTTTTTGGAATATTTTCAATATTTTTAGTATTATCCTTATATGGTTCACATTTATCAATTTTCAATCTTTAAGATTATGAATATGATGTTATAATTCGAAACTAATGTGTTCGAACAATTCCACGACAGTTGTATGAGCTAGTTCCAATTCATTCAACACTCTACCCGAATATACATGGGATTGTATGCTGCAAATGACAATTTTTAATTTAGAAATTATTAAAGATATATTTATTACCACGTTACTAAATAGAAGACGGTATTAGAAGTGGAATATTTATATCAGAGTGTTTCAACAGATATACTGTTAGGCCAATAAAAACATAGATCAAAATTCAATCTAATGAACCTGAAAAGAATTTACTCTACTTCATGTATTTTTTGTTAACATGTTTTAACGATATACGGTATTGGCGAATCCAAAAATCTAGACGCTCTCTGCCGACGGAATTACGAAACTACTTTGTCAGTACTGCAAAGTCAAAACAAGTTTTGTTTCTTATGTTTTCCCGTATCTCACGTTGTCTAACAATTATAATTATTATTTGGAGAAGTTATATTGGGATTATTGTCTGGATTTCTGAATAGAAATATTGATTCCGAAAAAATATTGGAAAAGGTATTTATACCAGTGCTTTCAACTGGCAGGAGTTATGTTAAACGATTTTTCTTTGCGAAAGTTTTCTGCTAAATTCAATTGACGATTTAGAAATACAAATTTATAATTTTCATACTTCCAAATGAATGCTTTTTCTGATATGTAGAACTTGTTCCATGAGCCGAATCATATTTATGTCTCTTGAGATTTCAGTATGAGGAATACCTCTATATCATAACATGGAATTGAAATACTTTAAATAGAAACTTCACAAACTCAGTATAAGCTACCTCAACATTATTAGCTAGGTTTAATTCAAGAAGGAATCTGTGAAATAATAGGATTTTGTGTATAGGAACAGTGGATCACCAATATCATCGCTCGATTTTATTCCACAATTCATTCCTTTCAAATGAAGTAGGTATTTCCAAAGAATGTTGATCTTTCTTTACGAAACTAAATCAATCAATTCACTTCCGATATTTCCGATAAATATCTTGATTTACTAGAAAAACTCTGTTAGGCCGTACAAATCTCGAAAAGAGTACTGACAAACGTCAAAGTTTGTTTTCATTTCGCAGCGCCCTCAACGGTAATTGGATTCGCGAATATTCCTAAACTCAGAAGCTCTATGGTATATTTCTGAAACGTGAGTTTAGAAAGTTTCTAAATGACTGGATAAGTGAAGTCAAAATAACCCTCAGAAGTAGTTAGGGCGATTGAATTTGAGCGAAAATGTATTAAAATTCTGTTGTGAAATTAATAGTTTTCGAGTTATTTGCGATTGAAACTTAGGATTTCTCACACTTCATATGAACAAAATTATAAGCATTTTATTAAAAAACACGAACTATCTAAATGCATGTAAACCTCAGATCAATAAAATTTTATTTTATAATTTATATAATTTTATTTTATTGATCTGAGATGTAAACCGAGATATGACTCATTTCTGTTGAGTATGAATTCGCAAACTACTCTGAACTTTAAACGTTTTCTAACACCTTTTTTGAAGTACCTACTTGAAAGTAGCTCCTGAATTAGCTTTATTAAAAATGAATTCTGCAGGAGCTATGACATTCAAAACATCAATACCGTTATTTTCCAGCGTCAATTTTCAACAATACCCCCCACCATCACCACCAGAAATAGGCTTCATATTTTCTCGTATAATGCACCGCGTTTTCGAGTAATTAGATATTCAAAAATATCTCTGATATTCGGAAAACTGGGTACTTGATAGCTGAATGCAACTCTGTTTGAAAGATTCCCAGATGCGCTTGTTATTCTGAAGGAAATTTTGCAGTAAAAATTTACGAGGTCGATGATGATTGATATAAGAACTAATTCTACATCAATATAGTGTTTATTCATATATTTTGACCGGAAAATAAATTATTATTTGTACTAACCTGGTTTTGTATCTCTTGAAAAAAACAATATTGTTCATTAATCCCGTGAAATTATTAATGATAATTCGATAGTTTGATGAGTTAATAAAATCGGACTGATAAGTTTTTATCTCCAAGTGTTTTATTTTATTTCCCTTCAGCGTCCGCATTTCCCCCATCGTCCCCTACACTGTATATTTTTGAAAAAATAGGCTCACTTCGAAAGAAGCAATGATTTTTTTCTGGGTAAACTTTTTGTACGGAGTATGAGGAATCTGATGAAAGTTTTTAATATGCAGACGAAAATTCGAATAATTGTCATTCCATTGCGTGCTAGTCATGAAGCAGCGAAGGAATTTCCAGAGAGTCTGAAACCTGAAACATATATACACAAACTGTAGACGGGTTCCGGGATTATTGTCCCTCATCAGTAGAGTGCATTGTAACACCTCTTAACCGGAGGATGGCGTCTTTAAGCAAGAAAGGGCCATGTGGTATATTTTTTACTCCTCATTAATTAGTAAATCAATTAATGGAACGACAATTCTTCGAATTGTCCATATTAACTCAATAAAAAGTTCAATGGCAATAATATACAGGCCTGGTCCATTGAAAAAATAAAATATGCATCCATCTACAATGTTGTGAGTGACCCTGTATATTTCAATTCGATACAGATTGTAGATTTTTGACTGCCATAAAACTTTTGTATGAGACGTTTATTGATAACCCCTGTAAATTTTCAGTCCGGGTAATTTTTCCCAGAGATATATATCTCTGATTTTTCCACACAAAACGAAGTTCTGTCTCCTGTCAGATTAAGTTCTATGGATGTTACCTTCTGTCAAACATTCTATGATGAAGATCAAAATAAACAAATAATTTTCCCTTCCTTAAAAATTTCACTAATTAAATTCTTATCAGATATCTGTTATTCTGTTATTCTATTTCTATTCATTCACCTTTTAGTAGAACGAAAGTGTGTCGGTCTTAATTCGCATCTGTTCAATCTGTTGACGTAAAATATTTAGCTAAGTTTGTCACCTCATTGCAAATCAATGGCATTTTCAAGGAATCAAAAATAAGATCAATATTCGAATTAAACGGCAAAATGTTGTTCCCTTTAAAATTTTTAGATACGGGTTAATTATATTACTAATTGCGGTAATTGCTATAATTATTTTCAGTTATTATAGACAACTGCCTGGCAAGTATAGATTTTTATATATTGATGATTGTGAATAACTTTCTACTTCTAGGATATTCCAATTTTGGCATTGTGGGATCAAAGAAATATTTCAAAAATGATATTATAAAACATTTCAACAGTGATGATTTTGGAGAAGATTATGGTGATGAATATATTTGGAATGAAAAGTGTGAAGTAATTCATATAGGCATTGTATGTGCCGGTTACAAGTCTAATTTACAACTACATACCATGCTGAAATCTATTTATTTTCACAGCGATAATGCCTTTCACTTTCATATAATTGCTAGTTGGATGTCACAGCGAGTTTTGAGTACTTTATTCCAGAGTTGGAATGTAGATCGAGGTGCTTTGAATAGAAAATTTAGCTAAAATGATATAAATATTTTTTTTGCAGTGAATGTTTCTTTTTATGATATAAATGATTATATTACTGATGTGAGATGGGTCCCGAATACTCATTACTCAGGGGTTTTTGGATTATTAAAACTCTTATTCCCAAAAATCATTCCTGTATCAGTCACCAACAAAATAATTGTTTTAGACACTGACCTCATATTTTTGAGCAACATATATGAATTATGGAAAATGTTCGATAAGTTCAAATATAAACAGGTATAACATATACATATGTTAACATATTTAGCTGAATTCATTGTTTTTAGGCTATAGGTATTGTTGAGAATGAGAGTAATTACTATTTGGAAAAAACATCTTGGCCAGCTATTGGGAGAGGGTAAAATTTTTGAGATGAAATGATCTGTGATAATTAACTCCAGGATTCTTTTTTAGTTTTAATTCTGGTTTAGTTTTATATTATATAGATAAATTGAAGGATGCAAATTGGCCAAATATGTGGTATACTGTAACAAAAAAAATTGCAAATGAAATTGGATCGACTTTACTAGGTGATCAGGATGTTATAAATGCAGTGATAAAAGATAATTCTCATCTACTTTATGAAGTGCCTTGTTATTGGAACACACAGTTGAGTGATCGTACAGACAGCTATTTATGCTACAGTAAACATAAAGCTAAAGTAAGTAAGTTTCAGAGAATTATGAGATTAGAGTAATTTCTTACAATAGATGCATGTAAAACTTCCATTTGAATAGGAATTATGATTAACAAATTTGAGAGAAAATAAATATTTCTTTTATGCTATATAAATAATGTTCGAGGTTTGTCTCTGATCCCTTTATGATCAAGTTCCAAGTATCAATTTAAAACCAATATTTGAAATCATTTTCTTGCAACATAAAAACTTGATATCATGATTAAACAGGATCTTTATAAATGATTGTAGAGGGCTTTGAAATATACTCATTTTGCAGGTGTCAATAATTTTTACAACTTTGTAATATTAATATAATAATTTTTGATATACAACTTTGGAAGCGAACATTCATAAAATCATCATTTATACAGGGTGTTCTACCAAGAGAGCCCATTAGAAGTTCACAAAGAAACATATATTTAATCTGTTTGAAATTTTGTATGAAGATATTAAGCAGATGTGCCATCCTTTTTGAAATATTTTGTAAGGATTTATTACTTCCAGTTATACCGGAATGGATATCAAATCGCTTTGTATTTCAAATGCAACATCACATATATTATTAAATTTCCGAATGCATGTGTTTTCAAATTCTAAGTTCTTTTTTTGAAACATTCTCTACAGATGTGGTAGCAGTTTTTGAGTTATTCACTGTTTTTTTCAAAAAATTACAGATGAAGGCTTTCAATAAGTAGTTCTCAGGAGCTCTATGCACAACCTCAAATCTGTTTCATAAAATTGGGTGCTAAAAAGATATTCAATGTTACTTTATAGGTAACATGGGGTTCTGTTATTCAAGTGGTTCAAATAATGCTGCCAAAGTTGGGTTTTAGGAAAAGGTTATATATCGATTCTTTCAAATGCAAATAGTATATTTCAATTCCGTATTTCAATTTAGGACAAAAAAATAGATTGGGTCTTCGGGAAGTTCCTTACACCCTAATTGAACCTTTTACCATTCAAGACATATTCTGAAATAAAAACTTTCAAAGCCACAAACAGAAATGTTCCAGCTACTTTTGTTCCTGAAATACAGGGCGAAAACAAACATGTTCACATTTGGAGATATTATTATTTCAAAGGCCCTGTATAAGATAAAAAAAAATGAAAACTGCTTTTAATAGATATTTTCACATAAAAGTCGGTTGCGTAATCAAAAAAATTTTTTACTGCTCGGTTTTTAAGATTGGGCACAAACTTGGTATTTTTGAAATGGAACACCCTGTATATTTTAAAGTCCAATTTTTTTTCTGAATACATTGATATATCACAACCTAATCTTCAGTAAATTTTAACTACAAAAATCAGAAAAATCCATATTTATGTTTGTTTTTTAACAGTACGCCATGGATTTAATTATACCTTTTTCAAAACGCCACGTGATTTAAACCTATTTTTATTTAATAATATTTTAAACATAAACTCAAAATATCACTTTAACATGAACTTCGATATTTTGATTTTATTTTTAAAATATAATTGAATAAATAGGTTCAAATCACATGGCGTTAAAACATATAATAATGCGCGTGTGAAAGAATTCCTGGCCTACTGTTGAAAAAACAAACATAAAAATGTATTTTTCTGATTTTTGAAGCTAAAATTTATTGGAGATTAGGTTGTGATACATCATGTATTCAGAAAAAAAAGTGCAAAAATTTGACGTTAAAATATTCTGTATATTTTAACGTCAATCATTTGAAAAATACCAAGTTTGTGTCCAATCTTAAAAACAGTGCACTAAAAATTTTTTTTAATACGCCACTGACTTTTATGTAAAAATATCTATTATAAGCAGTTATCATTTTCTCTCTATCTTATACAGGGCCTGAGAAATAATAACATCTCCAAAAATTAACATTTTCGTTTTTGCCCTGTATTTCAGAAACAAAAGTAGTTGGAATATTGCTGTTTGTGGCACTAAAAGTTTTACAAAAAAGTGATACAGGACACACTGATTTAAGTATAGGGAACTTTCAGAATACCCCATCTTTATGTTGTTTCTAATTGAAAAATGGGGTTCAAACAAACTGTTTGCATTTGAAAAAATCGACTTATTGCCTTTTTCTGAAATCCCAACTTGACGGTACTATGTGAACCCCTGTATATATTATTTCAAAAGACTCTGAATAACTCGAAAACTTTCTATAGGGAATGCTACATAAAGTAAACGTAGAATTTGAAAATACATTGGAAAATGTAATAATATACAGGGGTTACATTTGCAATAAGCGATGTGATATCCAATTCCGAAGTCATACATCCAAATATTTCAAGAAAGGTGTTCATTTGCCTTATGTCTTTGTTCAAATTTCTTAATGAAATATATCCAATATATATTTCTCCTTGAACTTTTAATGGGTACTCAGGTTGGAAAACCATGAATAGACCCTGTATCATTTTAATTTTTCAGGTGATTCATTGGAACTCCCCAAAGAAATTCAATGTTCTGAACAAAGATGGAGATTATTTCAGAGGATTATATACAATTTTTGCCGAATTGAATGGAAACTTGTTGAGGAAACATTTGAAAATTTGCTCTTCCAATTCAAAATCCACAGTGGTGAGGTTCAATTTCATTGATTTCTGAAGTTATTTTTTCGTTTTTTGTTTGATAATTACTTCAATTTAAATTTATTGCCCATTGCATCAAATTATTCTAAAACAAAATTATTCAAAATTCTTATATGTAGAAATAAGCATTCCTGATCCTTTATGACTAAATGAAACTATGTATTATACGAGATTCAAATTGTCGGTATCACGTCTTTTGAATTAAATTGATGTTTAATGGGAAAGAGGACAAGTTTATGCGAAATAATCCATAAAGAAAAATACAGAGGTCATCAATTTTGCTGAAATTCTGCTTTATATGACATCCGTATATAGTATGATGTATGGTTCACTTCCCTTCATTG
This sequence comes from Coccinella septempunctata, assembly GCF_907165205.1. Classification (NCBI taxonomy): domain Eukaryota; kingdom Metazoa; phylum Arthropoda; class Insecta; order Coleoptera; family Coccinellidae; genus Coccinella; species Coccinella septempunctata. The sequence goes on from NC_058191.1 coordinate 10,693,690, forward strand.
CGGATTCTACTGTTCTTGGATTTCATCAGGGACAGTAAAATTGTTGACACATTACATCCATTGGTCGCGTTGGAAGTCATCTTAAAGTTACTTTTGATAACATAAATATATCTTCAGAAAACCTGAGAAAACGGAAATCACCGATGGAAAGTAAAACGTTAAAAAATATCACTTCATATGTCAAAATTAAAAAGAATTGGGTTTCCATTTGAATTTATTGAGTTTTCATACCTTTTATTTGTCGAAATTGATGACCTTGCCATAAACACCCTATACAATGACGACCCAAACAAAAGCGATCTAACTGATAATTGGTTGGCGCTCATTGAATGAATATTTTTTTCCCAAAGGTGTAGCTTTTGCCATGGTTATCCGAAAAAATTTAAGATATCTCTAACACAATTTTTTTCACTAAAATCCTTCTAGAGAAGTTTATACCACGGCACTTTCTCGCTATCCGTATTAGCCATGATACTTGTGGTATAAACGGAATTCGCTTTTCTAGGAGAGTATTTTAGTTTTAGACCAAAACCGAATGTTCAGTTCAATATCTCCCAAAACATTTAAGGTGATCTGAATTAATCACAATCTTACCGGGGTATTGCTCGAAACTGGTCCCATTTCTTCATTTCTCTGAAGATGCCCAAAGCAGTTGTTAGAGAAACGTCAGGCAAAATGCCGCTGTGAAAAAGCCCAGATATTTCTAATACACAAACTATGTATTGATAATTTTTATACTCATCAGAACTTTTTATCTCAAGAAGTTGAAGTCTTTCGAAAATGATTCTATTTCCTACCAGGTCGTCATACTTCTCGAGAACCCTCCTTAATCCTGTATTGGTAAGTCCTTTTATCCTTACCACTTCCCTGTCCTCTGCTTTGTAAAAACATTAATTCTTGATCTTACCCCAATACTTGTAAATTTCAATGTCGTGACGTTTTCTTCAGAATGTTGTAGCAGACGTATGTTCAGGCTTCAACAAGATGAAAAGTTCGAAATGGAGGACTCTTCTATTTTTCAGAGAGTTTAAGGCAGCCTCTGTGGATAATGATATAACGTTCGCAGCGCAGCTATCTTTCGATAGGATTCAAATGATAGAAGAGTTAGCCAAGTATTGGGAAGGTGATAATGTTCTTTTTATGTATTCTCCTTATTACAATACTGAGTTTTTAGGACCAATTAGTTTGACTTTATACATCACAGATCCTGAATTGGAACAGGTTAATGAATTCATTGAGGCTTCCGATTTGCTTCAAGAAAGAAGAAATATAGCTTATCATGCTGTTTTTAAAGATGGCGTAAGTATTCAATTAGGTGAGATATTGCTGCTCCATAGGCATTATAAGCCAGGTCCGGCACATTCGAAACTACTGTATCTGCGTATCTCGTACCTCTACTTTTAGTGTGTTCCTGTAATTATTTTTCAGTTATACAGTGTGAGTCTTTGACTCGCACAAATATTTTAACAGTAGATTCTTGAGGTCAAAAGAAGCACTTTTTTTCCATACCATTTTTATCGAATCGGCTCGGTTTAAAAGATACAGGCTGTTGAAAAATCATAAAAAATGTTTTATTTTTAGTTCTATCACACCAAAGGTTTTACCGAATGAAATTAATTTCGGAATATGGTTTTTCATTCATTTGATGAATCTCTTTCGAACACAGTATATCACCCACGTCTTCCAGTTTTCTCATTATGACGATTGCGTGCCATAAAAATACCAAAAATTCAAAGCACCCAACTCTTGAAACTATGTTGGACGCTATGAATATTTGAACGATAAAAGTATTCTTCATATTTTCTCGCATAATGCGTCGTTTTCGAGTAATTTGATGTTAAAAATAAAAATTTCTGTGATACTCGAAAAATTGGGTTCTTTGGCTGAATGCAACTCTGTTTAAAAGATCCACAGATGTGTAGTGTCATGGATTCAACTGAGACCTCCGTAAACTCTTCAACTTCACAGTATTCATTCCAATCGAAGCCATGCAGCCTATGGATATTGAAAATTGAGTCTGAATGTAGTTCTTTTCTTCTGAAATTTTGAACAGTTACTGTCTTTATTAGCCAAACATTTCCGACAAGTTAAAAAAAAATCTCTTTCTTGGTGTTGAAATTTACAAAGAACCGAGTATGAAGTATAAACCATATTTAAGATTAGATGAAATATTTGTGTTCATTAACATTCTGCATCGAACTTCTTAACCCTCTAATACCCAAGTCCGCCTTGAGACTGGTTGCATATAAGTGGATACAAAATTATTCTGCCCATGTCCGCCTTCAGTATAGGTTCATTTTGTGAGTATACAGGTGTTAATGTAAATCAGTTAACTATTTGCGAAAAAAAGATGTAGATTACATAAGCTAATTTGAAACTATACGGAAATAATTTTAAAAAAGAAAAAAAAACTTGGGCATTAGAGGGTTAACTTCTTTCGTACTAACCTATCCTATATTGTCATTTCAGGAATATTATCCTATTAATTTATTAAGGAACATTGGTCTCCAGAACATAGGGACAGATTATGTTTTCTTGGCCGATGTCGACTTTCTTCCGATGAAAGACCTATATGAGACTCTGAAAAATTATATAAAGTCGTTGGGTACCATGGAGAAGAAGGTTATTTCTAGCAGTTTGAAATTTTTCCTTTTTTTTAATTCTATCCTTTTCAGGCTCTAGTCATTCCAGCTTTCGAGACCCAAAGATATCGTAGTAGGATTCCGAAAAATAAAAAGCAACTACTATCAATGCTTGCTACGAAAAGTGTGATGCCTTTCAGACATGATGTTTGGGCAGTTGGACATTCTCCAACAAATTATACTAGATGGAAGACGGCCACTTCCCCTTACAATGTAATCAATTCTTTTTTTCATACACTTATGGCCGTATGCACCGTTTGATTAAACGAAGTTTAAACTATAAAATGACGTTCAAGTATAGAATCTCTATGGGAAAAAAAGATGTTTAAGGAATTAATCTCGTTTAGTGAAACGGTGCATATGGCCATTATTACAAAACAGAACACCCAATATTAGTGAATTTATTAGAAAGAATGAAACTTTGGGATCTCAGTAGAGTCTCAAGTGCTTTGAATTCCTGCGAACTTGTGGAGTTTGCTTAGTGACACCTGGGCAGATACCAGGTGGCAAAGGTAACTAAAAATAAGTGTTACTTAACTTATGATGCTGCACAAGAAATAAATGAACTTAACTTATTTTCTCTCGATCTTATGATACAGGCGTCCTAAACCCCTATTTTCCAAAAAAAATTTGGATTAACCAAAATTTCGATTATCTGAAATCACTTCGGTCCACATTATTTTGTATAATCGAGACTGTACTGTACTGCAATCGATTGCTGCAAAACCTACGAAAATATAAAAGAATTATTTTTTCAATAAGGGACATGCCTGTCCGTTAACTATTTGAATTCGGAAGAAAATACTACCCCATTGTATCTGAATTAACAAGGTACTATGAATGCAGTCAGTTAGTTCATTGTGTAAAATTATGTGCTGTGTATGTGCAAGAGTTGATATGTGTATGTGCCATGTGAGAGCAATGTAAAGTATACAGTAAAGGGACTCCAAACAGATTGTGAAAGGGAACCGAGTTACCACAGTCTCACTCACTCCGAAACACATGCATAGTGCTCTCGCGCTCACACTCCCGGCCAAATAATTTTCATGTGTAGGGAATGTTTGGTCGCTACTATTTGTTTGAATGATGAAATATAACTTTTTTATAGTTACTTCAATGACATATTTCAATATCAGACCTGTGAAAATAAGTAAAGTTCATTTATTTTTTGTGCAGCTTCAAAGCGTCTGGCAAGAGTTTTGGCCCATGGAAAGTGTCTGTCACTTATAATATAACTTCAGAATAATATTCTTTAGAACATATATAAAAATCAGCCATGTGAAAATAAGTTAAGTAACACTCATTTTTAGGTACCTTTGCCACCTGGTATCTGCCCAGGTGTCACTAGGCAAGCTCCACAAGTTCGCAGGTATTCAAAGCACATGAGACTCTACTGAGATCCTAAAGTTTCATCTGTGTAAAAATAAGTTATGTCTGGTCGCTCTGGGATCTTACTCTATAACTGGAAAATTTTGTGTCATCTGGGGAGCGATGAATGAACCAAAGTCTTTGAGAACGTGCACACAAAAACGCTGCACAAAGGTTCCTTACTAATATCTCGCGAAAGTATAAAAAATTGGGATACTCGTCTGAAATTCGTACCAACCTTGATTACCTGAAAACTCGGTTTTTCTCTTATCAGAAACCTCGTAAATCCTTCAATAACTATAATATTTATAACGATCTGTTTTCTATTTTAAGATTGAATCCTTTGTTGATATTTTTCACTATTTCTTCTCTTTGAATAGGACAATATTGAAGAGGTCAAAATATTAAATATGATTAATATGAATAAGCTTTCACTGATATCTTTTGGTAGGTGGAGTGGAAACCTGATTTTGAACCGTATGTAGTAGTTAAGAGTACGGTTGTAGAATACGATCCCACATTCATGGGTTTCGGATGGAACAAAGTGTCTCATATCATGGAATTGAACGCGCAAGGATATGAATTCATCGTACTACCCGACACTTTCATCATTCACAAAGCGCACGCGCCTAGTTTTGATATTGCTAAGTTCCGCACTTCGCCGATATACAGGATGTGTCTGCAGAACTTGAAGGATAACTTTATCAAGAAACTTCACAAAAAGTACAAAGAGGCTTTTGACGACAAGTACGCTGTTGGTGATACAGTTACCAATTTTATCGCTAATGGAAACTGAATAATGAGGCTTTTTTTCTAAGTGACCATATTACCCATTGAACAAATAATGTAATGATTGATACAAATGTATATTACCAGTAGTCTTACAAACACGAATTAACTAAAAGTCGTATATTTTCATACAAAATCTTTTTGCCATTGATTTTTAATACTCTTTTTTTACAATTATTTTAAGCGAATAAAGCATAATTCAACTTAATGTTTTTACTCGATTTGAAGATTTAAATGTTGAATTTATATATTTAGATAATTAATATTCTAGAATTTTTGTTATTTATAAAATTTCATGTTATTTATTTATACAAGTATAAAATCAATAATATAACATAAAAAGTAAAGAATTACATTTTATTTATATCATACTAAAAACCTTAATCAGTGTACTAGCAAAGCGATTCCTTTTTGGTACTAGGATTCAACTGACTACTTCAGTTGTGTTGCGAAAAGAATAAATTCTTTGATCGGAAGACGCCAAAGGGAAAGGGAGCCAGAATTTTTATGAGCAATAGTATTTTCAATCAATTAAATATTTTTTTTTTCAATTTTATGAGAAGTCCTTTTTTTCAATAAATTTTCTTGAAAAATACTTTTCAAAATATATTTTATCGTCCAACATGCAAGGACCAGGCGTAGAGATGACTTTTTTTCAGGAAATTTTAACTGATTGAAATTAATTTACAAATTCTAGTTCACAATAGTTTTGCAATATTGAATTTCCTTTTTTTATTCACTATATTTTCGATACAGCACTTACCCCCTTGTAATAATGCACCCCGTATCTTGATCAATGGAAGAGCGGCTGTCCACTGGTTATGAGGTGATTATTTTTAGGATGTTAAATACACAAATTGAATGCCCTCGAAAGGGGAAAGATGTAAAAATGTGGATTCGGCCCGTCGCACGAAGGACAGGTCTTAAAGTTAATATTATTTCTGTGGAGAAAGTTCAAATGAAACTCATGAAAAAATTTAACAAATAAATCTATTTGAAAAATTAAAATTAGAACTTCTCTACAAACCCGTACTCGGTCGAAGACGACCAACAAAAAAAATCTTCAATTTCTTAAACACATGCAAAGGAGCGCAAAACAATAACCATATTTTTCATAACAAAATCTTGGATTAGAATTCAACTTTCCAACTTGGCGCGCAATAATAATACTTAATCAATGAATTATAGAGGAGCTTTCAGGACTCTGGACAAACAAAAAATTGGAACTTTCTACCCTTTTCTGCGACCGCTGTTTGTCTGACGCTGCCGATGAAGAACTTTTCGACACCAGACTTTACCCGCACAAATCTGCGAATCCGTTACACTCAACCGAACTTCCCGCACTTTTTCGTCGCAAAGGTTTAACGCTCTAAATTCCAACACAATTCTATATCTGGTCTTACTACAAATAAAAAATAAACGATCAATCACTCCTCGAATACTACTTTACTGATTCCGAATAAAACTGACTTTAGCTCTAAATTATTTCCGTTCTCTTCAACTACCTATTTCCCGATATTCCGTTTCTACTTGAACAAAATAACCAACAAAAACAAAGGACTGGACTTTTCTTTATACGCAACTTTTCCAAATATTTATGAGCCGACCGAGTCTCCGATTCTATTCCGTGATCTACCTATATTTTCTCTTACTTCGTGCGAACCTAATTATTCTAAGTTACTATACTCTTTCTTTACTGACTGACTCTACAAAAGACTTAAAATTTCTCTACTATTCTGTAGACTCGAATGGGTATATTTTTTCGATATTTTACAGATCACGTCCCCGGACCGACTGACTAACTTTTTCCGAGGTACTTTTTCCCCCGGTCTTTCTCTCCCACGCTATGGGTGGTACCAAAACGTCCCAAAATCGAAATCATTGGACGATCATTCTCATAGACAATCTTGATCATTCTTGCTGAGTTGAAAAATCAGCGTTCCCAAGCTCGGTGGTTACAAGAAAATTTCGGCTACTTCGAATTCTGAGAACTGTTTTCCTCTCAGGGTCTCCAAACTAATAAATCTTCCTTAATCTACATGACTGACCGTTTTAACCCGTTCTGAAGTCCTTATCACCGGATATTGGAATCAATTACATAGGCCGGCGATCGCAGGTTGCTCTCCGAAAATGTACATTGTATCAATATCTGTAGGTTTTCTGACTGAGTGACACTAACTCTTTCAACTCTTATCGAGCTGGTTATTATTTAAATCACAGAACACACCCACTTACATTATGATTTAAATTCCCGCGACTTGATACCGCCTGATCTCAAGCGCCTCAAAGTGTCATATTTCCACCTAATAATCGCCTCTGCAGCACGGCTGCAACAATGTATGAAGGTTCCAGCGATACCTCGTTTCAATTATCCCAAATTAATTCTTATTGTCTTATTCCGATTTATTACACTCTACAACAAAATCACAGAGTGCCCAAAATTTAATTTTACCAGGGGGACGTTGAATTTAAATTAAAAAACGCAGACGCCTTATGAAAATCATCCCTCCCGGATATCGAATATAGTCATATAGCTCACGTCAAAGAGGTTACTCTTTGCTCAAGGCTTGCCTCCGTCAAGTGGTTTTGAGTTAGGCTTGAATCACAGATTACAGAGTATCGCATAATACGTGAGTGTTATTTTTGAACATTAGGGTGGATAAGGGTCGGTATCCTCCTACGATGTTAATTGCTTGCACAGCCAAAGTTTGTATGTAGTTTAGGCCTTGTACACATGAGAGCGTTAGACGCCGCGTTGAGCGCGCGTACATGTGTACGCTCCATTGCCCAGTCTAGTAACTCGAAGCGCGCTGCAAACGCGACGATCGAAGTAAAAACTATAAACGCACGCTCAACGCGGCGTTTAACGCCCTCATGTGTATGTGTACTAAGCCAGAGACCAGAGACAGTTTGTCTCTGACTAAGCCTTAAGAACCTTGGTGGACAAGTCATTAATTGCTAGTAGGCGACATCTTACATTCAAGACTCAAGAATCCCTGAAGGGCTATGAAAGGGAAGATATGGAAATAAAATTCGCTTGTAAATTCTTGACTCATTCTCCTCGTTTTGGGTTACTACTGCAAATATAACTCAATGATTGTGAGTTCCGTTGATGAATTTTTCAAATATTGGGTTTGAACTTCGTTTCTCGTATACAAATTGGCAACATCGCCAATTAAATCAGAGTTCTCTTCGTAGATGTATTTTGAAGATATTTCATATAAAATATTTCAATTTTGTCTTAAAACCCTTTCAGGCCCAAATTAGAAAATCTCATTCAAAATAAAGTTATATTTTGAGGTCGAGAATACAAGAAATTCATTCAAATTCACTCATTTCATTGAATATCTATTTTCAATTTTTTTTTAATGGTGGTTTCTACATGTAACCGCCAGGACTCAACTATTAATACAAGTAATATAATTATTTCTTGTGAAAGGCAAGAAAACAGTTTTTTTGTCACTTAAGTAAAGACAACTTTTCACGCTGTAAAGCGCCCTTTTGCAGAACTATTGCAACCCTCTATGAGAGGCCGCCTTTGACTTACCACTGTTGCAGTTGTTTTGAGATGTAACCACAGGGACGCATGGAATAAATATTATTAGAGGTGGTTTCATAGTGAAACTAGGAACGGAAGTGTTAAGAATTTCCTAAGTTACATTCCAACATTTTTTTTTTATCAATGTTTCTCGAGAACTTGTCAATAATAAGTGAATAAATACAATAAAACTCAAAGAATTAATAATATAAATTTATTTGGATTTGAAATATCGGATGAAATGAGATCTCAACCTGATATAAAATTTATAAACAATAAAGACATTGCAGGCGAACAACCAAAACATGCTACATAGAAATTCGTTCAAATTTATTTTAATTTCGTCCCAATATAGAAGGCCAATTTGAGAATTGTTCAATTCGCTATGGAAGTCTGTCTGTCTAGATTTTATTGCTTTATGCAATATTGATTATCTCAGTTCTGACTGGTGACTTAAAGTGAGAAAGTAACGAGACATTCGATTCCTAATCACACCCAATCGTTTCATTAGAATCAGTACATTTTCCTAACTATAAATAGAGTACTTTCAAAATTTTAAAGCTTAAAATAATTATTAATAATTCCTCTAAAATATATTTGTCACACTTAGCACATTAGTTGGGAGTGTTGCTGATATAAAATTTAGATACATTCAGTGCAGGGGATTTTTTTATATAACGTCTTTTCAACAAACAACATAATTTACTGGCCAACTACCAAATGCAAAGGATACTGAACCAATAGTTATATTTCAAATGCAAACTTTTGTTTAATAATAAATAAAATTATAAGTTAAACTATATACAGAACAGAAGTGAATATATAATCTTTTTATAAAAAAAATCACAAAAATCGGATTAATGCAATATTCATACTTTACACAAATAATGGATTATAACAGAATTAACTACCATGAAAAATACTTTCCAAAAATTTCTGGCTTCATAAGGACTCTATTTCTTTTTATTGTTAGTGTTTTTTTGGGGAGTTGCCGGTCTTCCAGAGTTCACACCCTGGTACTGATACTTAGCTTTTTTTTCAGATGGCTTCAATATCTGAAAAAACAAATTATATTTTGCTTCACCCAGATTCATAATACAGGGTGATAGACGTTGACTGCTTTTAAGAAGTTTTTGGAGAACTATCGCCAATATTGAGCTGAAAATTTTACCCGAGGGGGTTTGGACGGTGATCTATTGGACTAAAATAGTATTTTCATAGAAAAGTAACTTCCGGTTATGCCGGACACAATATACTTTCTTTTTTATATTACTTACCCCATAATTCAGTACGCTAGATTGGAATCAACATGTGTAAGAGGAAAAGTGCGACGCGTTCGATTTCACGGCAGAAATCTAATTAAAATGAGATAACGCCTAGAACAGTGAGGCTAGTCCGATTCAGAACGAAATACTTGTTGATATTCATATCAGCGGGGGGTGACACGTGTCTGAAGTACAGTATTCTACCCTCATATTATGTCTATTATTCATAGGATGATTTAGCAAACGAGACGAAGTCTCCTCGTGAATAGTCATCATAATATGCTCGTTAAATGATATGATACATATTATCCACTATTGATACCTAAGTCCTAAATTGATTATAATCTATACAGGGTGACAATTTGAAAATTTGCCAGTCCAATTATGTCACGACAAGGATGATTTCAGAGAAAATGCCGGAAAAGGTCAATTTCTGATCGTAGAGCAGAATTGTAAGCCGAAATCTCCTCAACCCTTGGTGTAGGAGCTAAAGCCCCTAAATTCTGGGGGTGAGCTATACCTCAATTGAAAGATCACTTGACCCTTGAGTCCTTGAAGTAGTTACAGTTGAAAACTTGCCAGGCCAATTATGTCTCGGGAAGGATGTTTTCAGAGAAAATGCAGGAACAGGTCAATTTTTATTCAGAGGGGGACATGTTTCTAGCATAATTGTAAGCCAAAATCTCCTCAATCTTATGTGTAGGTTGTCACCCCTAAATTCTTAATAGGGAAGAGGATGAGCTATACCTCAATTGGACATATTGTCTTCCAATTGATATTTAGCTAACCCTTTATTCCCTATGAAGAAACTAGGGGTGCTGCCTTACACCTAGGTTTGAGGATTTCCGCTTACAATTTTGCTCAAAATATGTCCCCCTTGCTTTGAAAATTGACCTGTTCCAGCTTTTCTTTGAAAACATCCTTGTCGAGATATAATTGGCCTGGCAAGTTTTCAAATTGTCACCTCCTGTAACTACTTCAAGGAATCCATAAAATTTGCAAACCATAGTATTCATGTAGAGGGACAAGTAATCTTGCAATTGAGGTAAATCTCACCCCCTATTCCCTACAGGGGTGATAGACCCTACACCTAGGCTTGAGGAGAATTCGGCTCAAAATATATCCCCCTCCGAATAAAAATTGACCTGCTCCGGCATTTTCTCTGAAAACACCCTCGTCGCGACATAATTGGCCTGTCAAGTTTTTAAGTTGTCACCCTGTATATGTTTCATTGAGGCTCATTACAATAAATCACTATTGTTTGACTTGAAAATGGATTTCCATCTGAATTTATTGAGTTTTCGTACCTTTGATTCATCAAAATTGACGTTCAGAGGTTAATGGTATGAAGTGACGTTATTACCGGCGAATCAGTTATGCCAACTGTAACCGCTTTGGAATTCACAGAAACCGAGTAATTTCTTTCACTTTTTGTTATCAACACTATGCCGGTGCACTAGAGATTTATTTCAATTGTTTTGTTTTGGTCAAAGAGTTAGGTAAAATTGGGTTTTGGTTGTTTACTTTTCGATTAATTCTCAATAAATCATTTAGCATCACTATGTGAGAATTCCCATCGCATTCTAAAAAGCTTCTTTCATTCATATCATATTAATTTCATATGGAGAAGAAATTAAAGTGGAAGTGGCATCTTATCTGTTCTCTATATGCATAATATATTCCCGCATAGAAAACTGTTTAGTTTTCATTTCCTGCATATCTGCTCATTCGCCTATGTTGATATGGCTAAGGAAAGTTCTCAGTTCAAGTAATAATACTGAAGTTTACCATGCCAGTCAAAATTTTAATGAAATGGAAGTGAACTGGTCATTAAAGTTCAGCCTCCTAATTGTACGACCTTAATGTTGTCGAACAGTTCAGATCAAGATTTTGATCAGTCCCTATGTCAACTTTGTCTCAGTATTTTAAAAATCGATGCTCATTAAGCAAGATACTTCCGATTCAGACGAAAATTCGTCATAACTAATGTCAACAGTAAAAGCTACGATTGTTTTGACAGTCTGGTAACGATGTTGTACTTCTGATTGCTAATGTCATTTCATTCCTAACTTGAACTAAGTCTTACTATTCCTTGAAATTGACAATTGTTGAAATTGTCTTTGAATGGACTGTCTTATGATGCAATAAAAAATAATAGTTTAGTTTGGTACGAATTTTCAGCTCAATATTTCAGCTTGTTCTCCTAAATTTTCTACTCAATCTAGACTCCATAGAGATGCTTAAAACAGAGATTCAGGGTTGGTTATGTTGGCTGGTAACTTATTCCCTGAACCCTTAAACAATTTCTGGCGATTGAAAATTTTACATATTGGTTCATGAGGGTCCCTAACTTCCAACTTTAAAACGACAGCTTATTATTGAAGTTTTATGACCAAAACCTGAATATTTCAAATTTACTTCTAGAGTTGGGGATTAGGATATAAGTTACCGACCAGCACAAGCCAAGCCTAAGAACTTTCACTAAGAAAGCATGCAAGTTATCAAAACGGAATATGTGTTCGATAGATATCTAAGGAACTCTCTTACAGTAAAGACTTCTCACCTGAAATGAGCACATAAGCGTCTCGTCAACACTCATCATACCTCCAGCGTTGTCAAATTCCCCACAGTAATTTGGTGCAGAAAACAATGTAACCAATTGTCTTTTGGCGAAAAACTCATAACCATCTTCAACAACTTGATGAGCTCTGCATATCAAGTCTAAATCATGCCTGTTGAGGAACTTACTGACCACGTCAGCACCAAATGTGAATGAGACACCCCTGTCATTCTCTCCCCACCCACTAACGTCTTTGTCAGGATCAGACCACAGAAGATCACATAGCAGTCCTAGAAAATCACACCTGATTTTAAATTTTTGCAAACTTCAGCAGTCCTGCTCAAGGAGGTACTTTTTACAGAACTCAATGATTGTCTACCTGCCATCAAAAAAATTTCAAATTCAGTATGAACTTACCTGTATCAGGTACATCTGTTGGTCTCATGATACGCCTAATCTGTTCCATACCTTGAAGATCAGGACTGAGACCACCATGGCAACAAAAAATCTTTTCGTCTATGATAGCGGCAATTGGCAAACAATTGAAACAGTCTGTGAAAGTCTTCCATAACTTGATGTTATATCTCCTTTTGCCTGTAAGAAACATATTTCTAAAAAACTAATTTGAATGGTTAGTCAGGAAAGCTCACATTCATCATAGAAACCATAAATTCTGTTGATAGAGGCACACTCATGGTTGCCTCTAAGCAAAAAGAAATTTTCCGGATACTTGATTTTATAGGCAAGTAAAAGGCATATGGTCTCCAAGGATTGTTTGCCACGGTCAACATAATCCCCAAGGAATAGATAATTAGCCTCTGGTGGAAAACCTCCATACTCAAACAGTCTCAACAGATCAGTGTACTGTCCATGGATATCCCCTAAAAACATTTCACATTACACCTAATAAATTTCGTAACACATTCGAAGTACTTACCACATATTTTAAGTGGTGCTTCTAGCTCCAAGAGTATTGGTTGTTGTAGAAAAATTTCTCGTGATTTCAGACATAATCCCCTTACTTCTGACTCTGTCATATGCACTGATTTTCCAGGCCTGCATCCTCTTACTATAAAATATTAACTTGATGAAGATAGTTATTGTTGCAATGAATTCATAATTTTCTCCATACAGAATAGATGCAAAAGAGAATTTCAATCTGTTGAAATCAAATCAATTAGAACTTTAGTATCATAATTTCTCTCAGCCAATTCAAATGGCAACGACCTACAAGTATCAATGTCCACTACTAAATATTTAATTAATAGATCAATAGAAGGCTGGATAGAAACTGATGTCACCA